>NC_086333.1:1321274-2037546 GCF_032445375.1 Bacillus rossius redtenbacheri | reverse complement strand
TAAGAGAGGAGCAAGGATTAAGGAGCAACCTTTGATGATAAAATTTGGTATGTTATCAGGTCCTGTGGACAATGTAGATTTTAAGGTTTTTATACTCCATAGGACTAAACTAATCGAGATATTAGACATTGGAATATTGTATGAACAACAGGGAGATATGTTTTGGTTATTTGTGTTATTTGTAGTAACATAGACACTTGAAAAATATTCAGCAAAGGAATTTGCAATTAAATAATTATTATCCGTAATTGAGTTATTAATTTTAATTGAGGGATGCTGACTATAACCCTTTCTCATTATTTTAACATAATTCCAAAATTTTTTAGGGTTTTGCTTAATTTTATTGTTAATATTACAAAGCCAGTTTGTTTTATCCCTACACATAAGTGATTTAGTTTCCTTACGGTAATCTGAGAATAATAAATAGTAAAAAGGATTCAGATTTCGTTTATATAATTTATGATAGTGCAATTTCTTCTTAAGAGATTTTATTAGTTGGTTGGAATACCATAGGGGATATTTTTTAGCCTTTTTAATAGTAGTAGGTACAAATAAATCTATAAGATCATTCATTGTACATGTTAAGTAGTCAACCATGGTATTTATATTTTTAGAATTGTATAAAATTGACCAGTCATGGTCCCTAAGAGCAATAAAAAGGCCAAGATAGTCACCAATCTTATAGTTTTTATATGAAGACGATGTATTATCGTTTATTGACATATCAAATTGGAAGTTTATCTCTAATGCAGGATGAAAGCTATCTTCTTTAACTAGTGGTTCCAGAGCTTTGCTAACCAGACATGATTCAATATTAGTGAGACATAGGTCCAAGAGTTGGGCCGAAGATTGAGTTTGATTAAGCTGAATTAAACCTCTTGCTGATACAAAGTTGATTAATGATCTGGCTTTCGACTTAATATTTGAATGAACTATATTTTGGGTATGTAATTGAGGCCAGTCAATGCCTGGAACATTAAAATCACCAATTATTAATAAAGAGACATCAGAAATCACAAACTTATCTTCAAGGGCCTCAAAGTATGAAGTGTAAGCTGAAGGAGTTGTTTGAGGGGGAATATAGATATTCCCAATGATTAAAGGTTTATCATGTGTTTTTATATTTATCCAGACAGCTTCTATTCCTGGATAGTCATATTCATGCATAGATGTTACATTTTTGAATTTATGTTTATTAACAGCAGTCAGGACACCACCACCTCTACTCTTCAAAGTTAATACAGGGTCCCTATCAGATCTGTAAATAAGGTAATTATTGTTGAAATAATGAGAATTCAGACTATTAACGGTGAACCAAGTTTCAGTTAGACATACTAAATCATTATCACTACGCGAGATGTTTTCAAAAAATTCAATTGCTTTGGTTCTCAAGCCTCTTACATTCTGATAAAATAAAATAAACTCCTCATTTTTAAGTTTCACACTGAACTGGTGAGAAGCCCCTCCAGGCGCTAAGGCAGAAGTAGGAGCAGATGTAGGCTTAGAAATAACAGTAGAATTAGTTGCGATGTTGCAGGTAGAGGTGTTTAGTTCCTCGGTAGTGGATGAGTTGCTCAAGATTTGTTCTGGGTGTAATTTACCATAGAAGGGGCTTATTAGGCAGCCGCTGGGCCAAAACACAATGTTATTAATTCGACTGAAGTCCTCTTCTAAAACCTGAACATGGAAGGAGGCATATGAATTGAATTTAGTTTTCATCTTCGTTACTTTAATATGATCTAAGTTCAGTTCACTTGAAATGTATTCTACAATTTCTTGTTCTTGTACACTTGGGTCGAAACGAGTCACAAAAAGAGCTTTTATTCTTTTGGGTGCTGGTTTGGGTAACATTTTAAGTGTGGAAATGTTACGAATCCCAATTTTCATAGGAGTTTTCTTCATTTCCGTTGAACGTTTAATGTCACTGGTATCTCTTGTGTTGGACTTGCACCTATGTTCCACTAACGTGAATGGTGTACTGTCGACACGTTCTTTGTCATCGTGTCTCATTACGCATCGGGATTCCTGCTGACTGGTAAGTAGGTCACGCGGCTGGCTGCGGTTTACCGTGTCCCGTTGAGAAATTACACGTTCCGCTGTCTTGTGAGTGGAAGAATTCTTAATTACTTGACTATAAGTTGCATTATGGTCTTTACCTGATGATAAATGTTCCTTTATTTGTATCATTTCTTGCCTAATTTTGACAGTTTCTTCTCTGGAATCAAGGAGTAGCGTTTTTAACACGAGGTTCTCACTTTTTAGTTCATCAACTTTGACACTTAGAGAATTCACTAGATTATATAGAGCTTCCATATTTATTTGATCTGACTTTAATGGTTCGATACGCAGCTCGTACATAGGTTTATCACATGATCCCGTCGCATTAGTAGGAGTTTTTTTCGTGGGTGATCGAAACATACTCGGATGAGTTAGATCGTGATTAGAAGTACACGCATCATTTAGGGTTGAGGGGAGCCCCAAGAAGTCAGACTGATTAAGTAGCGAATTATTAATACTGATTTTGTCACAAAACAACAGATATACACGGAGCGCGATCGCACACACACGACCGTCCGCTTTGAACACACGGCGGCTACTGATCTGATTATAAAAACTGAGCCAGGCTCAAGAAAGCCCTAATTTCAAAAATTTTTAAAAAAAAATAGGTGTGCAGGAAGCTATCTGATAACATTCACTTTTTCATATGATCATGATGATTTAAAATTAAGGCTTAGCAAGCATTCTTTGATTACTTGATGTCAGCTAGTCATGTTAAATTTTTTGATCTCAATATATAACCTAAATTAATGCCAATCTCTGTGTAGCTACCTAGGCACTTCATTTTAAAATAGGCTATGTGTAAGGTACTATACAAGCATTTGTGTAGAATGAAATGAGTACAGAGTGTTATGGATTAGCAAGAGAATGCATTGTTTGAAACAATTTCGACATAATGGTAGTCTGAGGTGAAACCACTAAGAATCCATCCCAGAATACCTTGGTGTTATGTATTTGAAATGAATTTGAATTTCTCTTGCAATTGGCCTTCAGCCCTGTAGCAAGTACTGCCTCTACCAACATCTCAATCCCTCAGGCCCTTCAACATTTTCTGAAACTCCCTTGCTTCAGTCACCTTAACCACATATTCCCCCAACTCATTACACTCCTTTATTGTTATTTCTGTAATAGTGGTTTTCCTCTCTCTCTCTCTCTCTCTCTCTCTCTCTCTTTGTCCTCTTTCTCACCCCTTGCCTGATAAAACTTGTGAAATGGAATAAAGTTGCTGTTATAAAAGCCTAAAAATAAACAAACTTGTTATCTATTAATGCACGAGGTAACATCACAAATATGTACTTTCAAACTCATCGCAACACAGATAGCCTTCGTGGTTATTAGGCCATAATTAACTGTGAAAGAAAATGAACTTAACTCTTTCGTCGTAAAAAATACAGCCACTTAGGTTTTTTTAAAAGGTATGTTTACCTTGCCTGCCACAGGGTTCTGCTAAATTGTATGTTCTAGCCGAGGTGTACATAATGTATTTTAGATATGTAGCGTTTTTTATTTGCTACATACGATACTGGAACAGAAAGAAGCTATGCATGCTGCAAGTAGCTAAGGGACCTTACTTCCACGTGCTTAGCTAGACAAATGTTGGGGCAGGATAATTATGTGAGCATACTATAGTTTACCACACACACCTACGATCACTTTCAGTTTTAAGGAAACAAGCACAGCTGTGTTTTTTCAATTCACTATTCTTTAATTGCATCCTAGTAGACTATACCGGACCTTGTCATGTAAAAGGCCTTTCAACTATAAACGCAGTGTTTCGGCAACTGAACTATTATATAACTTAGGCCTATTTAACTTAAAAAGTTGCTTAATTCAATTGTTATGTAAATCATTTTAAAACGGTACATTTACAAATACTTTACGTGAGCCAAGATAAGCGAAATCGCGGGGATAAAATTGTCAATACAAGACCATAACAAACTTTTATTTACGGAAATTCCAACTAGGCACAGTGGTTGATTGAATCTCATTGTATTATTTATATTGTGCTGCTTTTATATTACACATTTTGTATGGTGACCTTACTTGTTACGAATAATTAGACTTGAAAAACGAACTAGTAGTTTCATTTGTCCATACGGAACAATAAACAATGGATACGATCTTGCCCCCTCTTCTGTCAAAACATGTTTCTGTCTCACTCACTCGAAGAGTAGTTCCAGAGATTGCCGTCGACAGCAGCAAATGGCGCTGAAAGCATATGTACCAGCAGTCTATGTATTTCTAGGTCGTTGGTCTGCAGCCACCCGCAGCCATAGAAATGACAGGGAAATTATGCGAAAATCACAGTGCTCGCACGTACCTGATGCTGAAGGATGTGTACCCTTGTCAACCTGGGGATAGAGCCGTAGCCAGGATTTTGCGACGGAAATGGATGGGGTCCATATTTGTTGTATGTAACCTGGCTTTTTAAAATAAAATATAAAAAAGTAAAGTATCACTTTAAAATTTGAGTGTATATTGGAATCAAATTAATTTAATATTAATGAATACACATTTACTTTAGATAAATAATTCTATAATTTTACTAAATATTTATAATTTTATAATAGCATATACTTGCATAGTGTTTTTTTTAATGAAATCATCAGACAAGTAATAAGTACATGAGTACACATTACTGTCCTTAATTACATTAATCACACATGCAATTTGTATAAACATATTTTCAGTAACAGCCTAATATTTCATTTACGTGCCATAACACTTCACACATTGACTGATTTCAACAGAACAGGATAACGTATAGACATCATTGATAAGCCAGTTAATCTCTCTGACATATTGTTCCTTAAGTAAGTTTTAATTCTGTTTAGTGATGAAAACGATCTCTCAGGTCTGCTTGTAGAGACCGGCAAAGATGAACCAGGGGCGTAACCAGGGGGGGGGGGGGGTTGGGGTTCAAACCCCCCCTTAGCACCAAATATTTAAGTAATTTCTTATTCATCACTCAAACAAATTTCATATTAAAATTAATAAAATTTTTACCATTACAATATTTAAATTTAAGTACCGAAAACTGCTGAAATAGCACTATTTTACACCTTAAAATCCAAATTTTCCCGGGGGAGGACACCCGGACCCACCGCTTTAATACGGGGGGAGGGGGGCATGCTTCTTAACACCCCCCATACACAAATCCTGGCTACGCCACTGAGATGAACACAGAGTAACTATCGAAAAGTCGGATAAAAGTTCTTGTCGCATGCATCTAAAATGTACAAAAATACTTTAAAAATTTTGGCAGCATTCAGTTCAGTGGAGTAGAATGTCGCAAAGTATAAAACTTTTACTTTTTTGTTTTAATTGGTATAGCTATATCAAATTTACTTAGTTCACTACTCAGGTTATCAACATTTATTTTTATTTCATGTGTTAAACATGACAGCATACATTAGGGTAAATGACCTTTTTTTCTTAATTTATCATAATCTTAAAGATTAAAAACTTGAATGTCCTTTAAAAAAAATAAACCATTTCGGTTTTACAAACCAGTTACATTTGAAAATAATATGCTTCCTTTGTTTATTAATTTATATTTTTGGTGATTTATTAGAATAAATAAGATCAGGTAAGAAAGAACATTTATACAATATTTAACATAAAAATAATCTATTATAATATCAAAAGTATATGAGGAGAGTCATTGTTCGGACTTTGTGACTTATGTCCTTGTTGTGTGAAGTGTTACTTGTGCCCCTTTTGCGTGTCGTATAAACAGTTCGGCAAGATGGCGGGCCGCATACAGTCGGGTCGTTTGTTTTGTATTTGGCTATCGTTTCGTTGTCATATTTGTATTCACTAAATCAGAATTTTAATATATTTATGGTCCTCCGGAAGAAATTCGTTGAAATAAAGAACATTTGGTCCACACGGGCCGGATATTTACCAGTAATCGTGCGTGTATTTGTGTCGTGTCTCGTGACGCTCATCTATTGTGATAGCGTTTTTTTTTTATCTCATGTTGTCGCATTGTTGGTGAATACTTTATTTGTCAAACTTTCATTCCCTTTATTTCTGTTTTGTGCATCAAACGGCAAAATGAATGACAAGACAGAAGTGTTAAAGATTCGTCTCGAGCGTGGGGAAAACAGGTTATGTCGTGCCGATGCACTTGCCGATAAAGTGATGAGTGACGATACGCAACGTGAGTTGTTTATCGCAACGTGTCGTGATCTGTCACAATTGCGTACTTGTTTTGAAGACGATCACTTGTCTTTGGAGATGTTGCTCAAAGATGACCCGGATTTCAACAAAAAACAGCACAGTGATCGCCTAAATGCTTTCGACGACACGTATTATCGTGTTCAGGCAATATACATTGCCACATGCAACAAGAATAAATTGCATGACGGCACGAAAGCACCAACTTCGCACAACCCATCTCAAGTAACTCTTCCAGCTATAAAACTACCATATTTCTCAGGAAATCCAACAGAGTGGCTTAATTTTTCTAACCTCTTTACCACATTGGTGGTAAACAATGCTCACTTGAACGAAATTGAAAGGTTATCATACCTTAAATCATCACTGTCACCAGAACCACTCTCTCTTATCCAATCCCTGCCATTGATCAATGAGAACTTCAAAGTAGCTTGGAATTTGATTGAACAGAGATACAAAAATCTCAGGCTTATTGTGTCACACCACATTGATGCAATTATGCAGGCATCTACAGTGTATCTTGCTCATCCTGCTTCATTAAGTGTCTTGGTGTCAGTGTTAAATGAACATATGGCTGCATTGCGTACTATGAAACTAGCAGTAGATTCTTGGGACCCACTCTTGCTACATTTTTTGGAAAGGAAGCTAGATAACCATTTACGTCAACAATGGGAACTACATATTTCTGTGAGTGACACAGAAATGCCTACATTTGCTCAGTTTTTAGCCTTCCTTGAAAGTCATCGCCGGGCTTCGGAGGCAATGTCTGGAGCCTCCAGTAAGTCAGGGTATCGAGTAAGGCAGGCAAACTATAGCACTGTATCTCAGTCTCGCTCACAACACACTTCACTGTTTGTTGGAAACACATTTGATTATGCTGTAAAGTGCAGTGTATGTGACAGTGACCACCCACTTTACAAATGTCCACAGTTTGTACAATGCAAGCCAGAAGACCGCTACCAGATTGTCAAGAGACTTAACCTTTGTTTAACCTGCCTGGGAGCATCTCATCAAATGAAACAGTGTTGGTCAAAAACCAGCTGTCACTCATGCAAGAGTAGACATCACTCGCTTTTGCGCTTCACTGAAGCCAACACGCATACACTTTTGAAAGAAGAAGCAACTTCATTTCAGCATTCTCCACCTGAATCTGCAGCAACAAAACCTACACCAGCTGTTGCATTGGCTACAGCTCAGAGACCTGGTCAATCAGAACCCAGAAATGTGTTATTATCCACTGCCTTGGTGGATGTACAAGACATTGTCGGTGGTTACCAGAATTTTCGAGCAGTCTTAGACTCAGCCAGTCAGTCGAGCTTCATAACTGAACATTGTGCCCAGCTTTTGGGGTTGACTCGTCAGAAGGCATTCTTACCAATTTATGGACTATCACAAGCTCCCTTACACACAGCAAAGGGATTAGTTAAATGCTGCATTAAACCAGTTGGCAAAACAAACCCACAACTGCCACTTGCTGCATATGTTGTACCGAAAATAACTGCAGATTTGCCCACATTTCCTGTACATTCTGACATGTGGGATCATTTACTTCATTTGAATTTGGCTGACCCGACATTTGCTACTTCAAGTTCTATTGATATTTTGATTGGAGCAGATTTGTTTCCATATATACTCACGGGGCACAAGCTAGTAAAAAATGTGGATTCACCGGTCGCACTGGATACAGTTTTTGGTTGGATTCTTATGGGTAAAGTGCCCAGTCCCATTGTACCAACCAACCATAGTGTCACTCTCTTCGTATCGACTATGTGCCCTCCGCCATCTCTGGAAACTGTGGTTGAAAGGTTTTGGGAAATAGAGGACTTCCCCACTTGTGCACATCTATCGCCAGAAGATGAAGCCTGTGAGGCTTTCTTTAAAACCACTCACCATCCAGAACCTTCTGGACATTACGTGGTTTCCCTTCCATTCCATTCACCTAAACCAATACTTGGAGACTCAAGAGCACACACTGTTCGCTGTCTAGAGGCCTTGGAGCGCCGTCTGGTCAAGCAACCTGGACTGCGTACCGAGTACCAGGCCTTCATGGAGGACTACTTGCAGAGTGGTCACATGGAGGTCATTGCCAACCCATTGCATGATGTTGAGTCAGCCTATTATCTTCCTCATCATGGAGTTATCAAGGCAGAAAGCACCACCACCAAGCTGTGCGTTGTCTTCAATGCTTCTGCTAAGACCCAGAGAGACGTGAGTCTAAATGACATGCTGATGACCGGACCCAAATTACAGACAGATGTTCGAGAAATTCTGCTTCGGGTTCGTGTACACAAAGTTGTATTCACTGCAGACATCAAACAAATGTATCGGCAAATAATGGTGGACAAGGAGCATCAAGACTACCAGCGAATTGTGTGGCGTTGTTCTCCAACCGATCCTATAGTGGACTATCGTTTGCAGACTGTTACTTACGGAGTTTCATCTGCCCCTTATCTAGCAATTCGCACCTTGCATCAGCTGGCCCAAGATGAGCAATGTAACTTCCCTCAAGCAGCTCATGTTTTGAAGTCTGATTTCTATGTGGATGATGTTGTCACAGGGGCCAATAGTGTTGAAGAAGCCATTGCTCTTCAAAAGGAACTTATTGCTTTGTTGGCAGCTGGTGGCTTCCATCTCAGGAAGTTTGCCAGCACTCATAGTGAAGTGCTTGAATGGCTGTCCTCAGACCAGCTACAATCCCCAGCATCTATGTCTTTTGACAAAGAACAGCCAGCTGTGGTGAAAGTTCTTGGTGTACAGTGGAACCCTAGCTCAGACTGTTTTTCTTATCAGATGACTCCATTAAACAGCTCAAGCATCAAGAGGGCAATTCTTTCAAATATCGCCAGGATCTTTGATCCCCTTGGATGGCTGACGCCCATCCTCTTGTATGCCAAGTCTCTTGTACAGCTGTTGTGGCTCACTGGAGCAGGATGGGATGAACAGCTTCCTCCAGAGGTCTTATGTAGTTGGTGTGATTTTAAGTCTGAACTGTCTTTGTTGTCACAACTTCGACTGCCTCGGTGTGTATCAGGCTCAGTAAAAACTGTTCATGAACTGCATGGGTTTTGCGACAGTTCAGAGGTTGGCTATGCGTGTGTCATCTATCTCAGATCAATGTTTTCAGATGGTGGAATCAAGGTCTCACTATTGATGGCAAAATCAAGAGTAGCACCGGTGAAAAGGATCTCTTTGCCTCGCCTTCAGTTGTGTGCAGCTGTGATGTTAGCCAAGCTAATCAGTTTTGTGACCAATGTATACAATGGGGTGCTGGACATCATGCAAGTGTATGCATGGTCAGACTTAACAGTTGTTCTTCATTGGATTGCATCATCACCCCACTGATGGAAAACATTTGTGGCAAATCATGTCAGCATCATACAGGACTTAACTGAAAAGGAATTCTGGAGACATGTTCGCACTGAAAACAACCCAGCAGATTGTGCATCCCGTGGCTTGTTGCCCTCACAACTTATTGATCATCCTCTGTGGTGGTCTGGAGCCCCATGGCTTAGACAGCCTCACAGCCAGTGGCCAAAAGATACCCTGGGTAGTGTGGTAATTGATGATGCCATTGCATGTGAAGAAAAACTTACAGCAATAAGTTGTGTGACAGAGGTATGCCTAGAATTTGTTGGCAGATTCTCTTCCTTCAGCAAGCTGCAGCATGTTGTTGCTTACTGCCTTCGGTTTGCAGACAACTGTCGTCAACCTAAGGAAAGGCGTTCTCTGGGACCGTTGACAACTACGGAACTGCAAAGGGGCTTGGGAGTTTGCATCAGACATGCCCAACAATGCTTTGCAGCTGATAAGGTTAACTTGGACAAGGGGCAGTGCAGTTCTCATCAAATTCGGCGCTTCGCCCCTTCGTGGATAATGTGGGTATCATCCGTGTAGGAGGGAGGTTAAGTCAGGCATCTCTTCCCTATTCTGTTCAACACCCTATATTGTTGCCCAAAGATCACCCATTCACGTTAATGGTAATCAATCATTTTCATTGTTTACATTTGCACCCTGGTCCTCGAACTTTGCAAGCCATCCTGAGCCAACGATACTGGATTCTTTGTGCATGCTCTGTCATCAAAAGGGTTTTACGTGGGTGTATTAAGTGCTTCCGCACTAAACCCTCTCCGTTCACTCCAACCATGGGAGAACTTCCATCTCCTAGAGTCAAAAAAGTGACTGCTTTTCACCATACTGGTGTGGACTATGGTGGGCCCTTTCAGGTTACCACGACTCGCACTCGTGGTTGCAAGTCCACAAAAGCATACTTATGCTTGTTTGTTTGTTTTGCCACCAAAGCCCTACATTTGGAATTGGTTTCTGATCTCTCAACCAGTTTGTTCTTGGCAGCATTTTCTCGCTTCATCTCTCGAAGGGGAAGGCCAGCCCACGTTTACAGTGATTGTGGAACTAATTTTGTTGGAGCTCATCGAGAACTCAAAAAACTCTACCAGTTGGTAAGACAGACAACCCATAACACTGAAGTGAGCAATAAGCTGAGTTAGGAAGGAATTGCATGGCATTTCAACCCCCCAGCAGCACCGCACTTTGGCGGGTTATGGGAGGCTGGCATGAAGTCTGTTAAAAGCCACTTAACTAAAGTCATTGGCTTACAGATCCTTTCTTATGAAGAGCTCTCGACCATCCTGATTCGCATCGAAGGGGTCTTAAACTCTTGTCCTCTTTGTGAGATCAGCTCAGACCCGTCAGAACTTGATGTCCTAACACCTGCTCATTTTTTGATTCTACAGCCCATAACATCATTACCCGAACCTGACATCACCCACCTCAACATTAACAGATTAAATCGCTGGCAGCTGGTCCAACGTATAATTCAAGATTTCTGGAAACGCTGGAGAAAGGAATATTTGTACTCACTCCAGCAGAGAAGCAAATGGACACAGCCAGGTGGTCAGCCCAAGATTGGAGATTTGGTCGTGATCAAAGATGAGCACACCCCTACACTCAAATGGGGTCTCGCTCGAATTGAAACTCTTCACCCAGGACCAGACCGAATTCCCCGGGTGGCTACTATCCGGACTGCTACAAGTGTCTTGCAACGTCCGCTGATTAAGCTGTGCCCTTTACCAGTGGACAATGGTTATGATCTAGGACAGAATTCAACAAGATCATGTAATCTGTAACAAATTGCTTTCTTTTCCTTGCTGTATATACCTTTGTGTTTGTTACCTGGAGCTAACAACGGGGGCGGAATGTTCGGACTTTGTGACTTATGTCCTTGTTGTGTAAAGTGTTACTTGTGCCCCTTTTGCGTGTCGTATAAACAGTTCGGCAAGATGACGGGCCGCATACAGTCGGGTCGTTTGTTTTGTATTTGGCTATCGTTTCGTTGTCATATTTGTATTCACTAAATCAGACTTTTAATATATTTATGGTCCTCCGGAAGAAATTCGTTGAAATAAAGAAGTCATCTTTCGTTTTTTTTCCACATCACGAACTCATCCATGTAGTTTGTAAGATGTGTGATTGTGACTGACTGAGGACATTAGTAGTATACGAATGTATTTTCTGCGCAGGCTTCAGGCTGTGGATTGATGATTGTCGGTCCGCCATCTTGGATTGTGACATCACGGAGGCCATTTTTGACTCAAAATTCCTCAAAATTCCTCAAAATTGACTCAAAATGACTCAAAATTTCCCGTTTTCGAGGGAAAATTTCCCGTTTTCGAGGGAAAAATTCCCGTTTCGAGGGAAAATTAGGATTTCGAAAAACCACAAAAGTCGTTTTGCATTAAAAACCACGAAATTCCTGATAGAGGCTTAAGCATCCTTAACTCAAGCCTCAGTTAAGCCTCTTTTAGGATTATGACGTCACCGTTGCTATTTTCGTTACGCCCGCCATCTTGAAAATCCGGAATTTTTATGTTAGAAAATCGGGAAAAAATTTAAAAATCATTAAAAAAATTATTTGATCGAATTAAAAAAAAATATTAAAAACCACTGTTGCAGTTATCGTTACGGTCGCCCTCTTGGTTGAGTACCATGTCATTCTTACACTTTATGTTACGACCACCATATTGGATCCTATTAATGTTGCAATTATCGTTATGGTCGCCATCTTGAAATTTAGTCAACATCTTGAAATTTAGACGCCATCTTGGAAATCCGTAATTTTTATGTTAGAAAATCGGGAAAAATACCAAAATTCATCAAAAAATTAACGTAATAGAATTTTGATTGATTATATCGATGTACGTCCTTGGTTCGAAACCGGTGAGGGCAAAAAATAAAAAAAATCAGATCCTTCCTCCACAGAAGCCACCTACAGACTGACCTACCACCACCAATAACTAGGTATTTACCATCAGCTGGTATGACATCATGTCCGCCATCTTGTCTTTGTCTGCTGGAGGGAACCATCTTGTTTTCGTCTGCTAGAGTGTGCTGGAGTCATGTTAGTATAATGTTCTGTTCACCATAACTTTGACCTTGGACTTTGACCTTGACCTTGAAATTTGACCTTGACCTTGAACCTTGACCTTAAACTTTGACCTTGACCTTGAACTTTGACCTTGACCTTGAAATTTGACCTTGACCTTGATGTCCATCACGGATCCGTCATTTTATGTTCAGTACATGTTACCAGGAGCTACCACATGCTAGTGGTCATTGCCACCATCATGTTTTCGTCTGCGGGAGGACTCCATATTGTGTGTACTCGTCTTACCATCATGATAATTTTTTAATAACATGCTACAGTGCAGTAATCATTTATTATTACTGAGGTGCCCGACATCTTGAAATTCGGCCGACATCTTGAAATCATGTAATTATTTAGTTAGAAATGCGGGAAAAACTCCAATAGTCTCCGAAAAAATCAATTATTAATTTACAAATTGAATCGAAGGATCCCTGTCCACGGTTCGATTCTTGACCAGAGACAGTTGTAACTAATTATTAAATAAATGTTAGGTTCTGTTTTCCATTACCTTTCGCGGAGTTAATTAATCATTCACTCTACGAAAAAAAAAACTCAAGACAATATACCGGACCAACGAATTAAATCAGTACCGATTAGCCTATTATGAAAGTCTAATTTTTCAATAATCTGAATAACATATAAACCGTTCATGTACAAAGCCACACATATAGATCAAATGTCTTCAGTCAATGAGACCGAGTCATGTCATTATCAGACGTATAGGCTAGTCATTTCAGGACCACATGACCTTCGTAATCCATCGTGACATTTTTATACATTCTAAAGGACCAAGTGACCTTGAAAAATATTTTAGTAACACCAAGAGGTGATAAAATAGTATATATTGAATCACTACATTTTGTACTACGCGCAATCAACAAAAAAGGAAGCACCAACAACGAAAAGACAGCACCACCAACGAAAAGGAAGCACATTTGGAAGCACCAACAAAGAAAAGGCAGCACCGCCAACGAAAAGGAAGCACATTTGGAAGCACCGACAAAGAAAAGACAGCACCGCCAACGAAAAGGAAGCACATTTGGAAGCACCGTCAACGAAAAGGCAGCACCGACAACGAAAAGGAAGCACATTTGGAAGCACTGACAACGAAAAGGCAGCACCGACAACGAAAAGGAAGCACATTTGGAAGCACTGACAACGTAAAGGCAGCACCGACAACGAAAAGGAAGCACATTTGGAAGCACCGACAAAGAAAAGGCAGCACCGCCAACGAAAAGGAAGCACATTTGGAAGCACCGACAAAGAAAAGACAGCACTGACAACGAAAAGGAAGCACATTTGGAAGCACCGTCAACGAAAAGGCAGCAACGACAACGAAAAAAAGGAAGCACATTTGGAAGCACTGACAACGAAAAGGCAGCACCGACAACGAAAACGAAGCACATTTGGAAGCACTGACATCGAAAAGGCAGCACCGACAACGAAAAGGAAGCACATTTGGAAGCACTGACAACGAAAAGGCAGCACCGACAACGAAAAGGAAGCACATTTGGAAGCACCGACAAAGAAAAGGCAGCACCGCCAACGAAAAGGAAGCACATTTGGAAGCACCGACAAAGAAAAGACAGCACTGACAACGAAAAGGAAGCACATTTGGAAGCACCGTCAACGAAAAGGCAGCACCGACAACGAAAACGAAGCACATTTGGAAGCACTGACATCGAAAAGGCAGCACCGACAACGAAAAGGAAGCACATTTTGAAGCACTGACAACGAAAAGGCAGCACCGACAACGAAAAGGAAGCACATTTGGAAGCACCGTCAAAGAAAAGTCAGCACCGCCATCGAAAAGGAAGCACATTTGGATGCACTGTCAACGAAAAGACAGCACCGACAACGAAAAGGCAGCACATTTGGAAGCACTGACAACGAAAAGGCAGCACAGGCATCGAAAAGGAAGCATATTTGGAAGCACCGACAACGAAAAGGCAGCACCGCCAACGAAAATGCAGCTCATTTGGAAGCACCGACATCGAAAAGGAAGCACCATCAACGAAAAGGCCGCACCATCAACGAAAAGGAAGCACATTTGGAAGCACAAGTTACGAGAACTTAGTCTTAGTTAGAAATCTGAATACAAGAAAAAAAAAAACATTAAATTTTTATAATTGCAATTATTTATTTCTTTACATTATACAAATACAAGTAAAACAAGACATTATTATATGTAGCCAGCTTTCCTCAGTTCTTTGAGTATGAATGATATTTCTTTGATGCACGAATAGTTTCCTGCACAAAGCGAGTCATGTAGAAGTCTTAGCCGGTCAACCAATATGTTTGGATCGTTCCATGAAGTGTAATCAATCTCTTCTACCACCATCTTACTTGTTTGATTATTATAAATATTATTTTCTCTGGTGTCTTCCGTTTTAACACCATCCTCAGGGTAACTTTCATTATCGAGACAATGATCATCACAAGCTTGATCCGATTTATTTAATATATCACGTTGTTTCCATCGTTTCGGTCTCAGGACACCACTACAGTCTTCGATCTTGCCTGCTTTAGTTGCTTCATCACAGTCTATACCTTTGTCAACAGCCGCAGAGTCGCTGTAGCAATCACCGTAGAAGGCATCATCTTCACCCAGATTACCGTAAGAATTCGATGTCGATGATGTCGAAGCGTCTTCATCGTCTTCATGCTTCCTTTTTAGGAGTCCATCATTTTTACAAAGTAGGAAAGATCTACTTGAATTCGGCTGGAATGTATTCTCACTTTTTACGTTAAAGATTCTTCCATTGTCTTCATTCTTCCATAAATCATAATCGTCCTTCAATTTAAGTTCTTTGTCGAGATCGGAAGAACCGCGATCATAATCTCTCCCAAGACAAGGAAAATTATTGTCGTAATGCAGATCACTCTTCCTTAGTCTAGTAGAGCCATCGTTGTCCTCTAGCTTGTACACAGGCTTGACGTTACAAGTTCTGTCATGTCTTTTTAAGCTCTCTCTCCGCGTAAACGACTTGCTACATCGAACACAACTTATCATATTACGTAGTGGATTTTTATCACAGTCATTCTTCTCGTGTTGTCTTCCATTCTTTCTCAAGATAAATTCTTTGCTGCAAAACTTACACCTGTGTCCTTTCGTTACAGCAACAGTCACCGATTCTGGCTTGTACTAGAACTCTATCTTTGTTACACAATGAGAAGTTCACAAGCTAGCAGAATCTATTTATGTATTTTGGTAATTTTTTCCTTTTTTTAATTTTTTTTATTTATTTTTAAAAAAATTTTCCCTGTAATTTTATGATATCAAAGAAAACGTGTGGTGGTTTTCTCCGAGTGCATCTGATTATCCATGTCGATATTATGATGGTTTTCTCCGTGTACTCCTGATTATTCCTGCTTTCAATTTAATTTTTTTTCAATTTAAATTTTTTTATTAAATATTTTAATATTAAATATTTTTTCTGTATTTATATGATAACAAAGAAACGTGAGATAGTTTTCACCGTGTGCTCCCTATTATTTTTTCAATATTATGATGGATTTCTCCATGAACTCCTGATTATTCCTGTGGTTTCTTCAAGTGTTTCTGTCTATTATGAGAAACCGCTCTCTGCATTACGGATTTTTTACCTAATGAATCATGACGTGTTATTTAGAGTTACATTTAATTTGAGAATATCTGTTACTAAATCAGCACTTGTAATTTTTTTACCAGGTGGAAATAAAAATTAAGCAACCATTACTCAGTCAAATAATATGTCATGAGACATCCGTGGAGCACTAACATGTAAGACGAACTTCCTTCTCCTTGATGTCTAGCGAAGCCATCCTTGTTTTGCAATCGTTAGTGAGCTTCCCGCATACCACATAAAACAACTAAATAAATTATGACTCAACACAACACGTGGCGACATCACATGCTAATAATCGAGACCACATGTAACAATTTATTTTGTATGATGTAACTTAATTCTTGCAGATGAAATATTAAAAATTATATTTAAGTAATGTATCTAATTTAATTAATTCAGTTTGCATCTGACCATAGTCTCAGTAACTAATATGAATCCTGATTCGGTGACTGTTGCTGTAACGAAAGGACACAGGTGTAAGTTTTGCAGCAAAAATTTATCTTGAGAAAGAATGGAAGACAACACGAGAAGAATGACTGTGATAAAAATCCACTACGTAATATGATAAGTTGTGTTCGATGTAGCAAGTCGTTTACGCGGAGAGAGAGCTTAAAAAGACATGACAGAACTTGTAACGTCAAGCCTGTGTACAAGCTAGAGGACAACGATGGCTCTACTAGACTAAGGAAGAGTGATCTGCATTACGACAATAATTTTCCTTGTCTTGGGAGAGATTATGATCGCGGTTCTTCCGATCTCGACAAAGAACTTAAATTGAAGGACGATTATGATTTATGGAAGAATGAAGACAATGGAAGAATCTTTAACGTAAAAAGTGAGAATACATTCCAGCCGAATTCAAGTAGATCTTTCCTACTTTGTAAAAATGATGGACTCCTAAAAAGGAAGCATGAAGACGATGAAGACGCTTCGACATCATCGACATCGAATTCTTACGGTAATCTGGGTGAAGATGATGCCTTCTACGGTGATTGCTACAGCGACTCTGCGGCTGTTGACAAAGGTATAGACTGTGATGAAGCAACTAAAGCAGGCAAGATCGAAGACTGTAGTGGTGTCCTGAGACCGAAACGATGGAAACAACGTGATATATTAAATAAATCGGATCAAGCTTGTGATGATCATTGTCTCGATAATGAAAGTTACCCTGAGGATGGTGTTAAAACGGAAGACACCAGAGAAAATAATATTTATAATAATCAAACAAGTAAGATGGTGGTAGAAGAGATTGATTACACTTCATGGAACGATCCAAACATATTGGTTGACCGGCTAAGACTTCTACATGACTCGCTTTGTGCAGGAAACTATTCGTGCATCAAAGAAATATCATTCATACTCAAAGAACTGAGGAAAGCTGGCTACATATAATAATGTCTTGTTTTACTTGTATTTGTATAATGTAAAGAAATAAATAATTGCAATTATAAAAATTAATGTTTTTTTTTCTTGTATTCAGATTTCTAACTAAGACTAAGTTCTCGTAACTTGTGCTTCCAAATGTGCTTCCTTTTCGTTGATGGTGCGGCCTTTTCGTTGATGGTGCTTCCTTTTCGATGTCGGTGCTTCCAAATGAGCTGCATTTTCGTTGGCGGTGCTGCCTTT
This sequence comes from Bacillus rossius redtenbacheri, assembly GCF_032445375.1. Classification (NCBI taxonomy): domain Eukaryota; kingdom Metazoa; phylum Arthropoda; class Insecta; order Phasmatodea; family Bacillidae; genus Bacillus; species Bacillus rossius. Next base: position 2,019,630 of record NC_086333.1, on the reverse strand, counting down.
TCGTTGTCGGTGCTTCCAAATGTGCTTCCTTTTCGATGCCTGTGCTGCCTTTTCGTTGTCAGTGCTTCCAAATGTGCTGCCTTTTCGTTGTCGGTGCTGTCTTTTCGTTGACAGTGCATCCAAATGTGCTTCCTTTTCGATGGCGGTGCTGTCTTTTCTTTGACGGTGCTTCCAAATGTGCTTCCTTTTCGTTGTCGGTGCTGCCTTTTCGTTGTCAGTGCTTCAAAATGTGCTTCCTTTTCGTTGTCGGTGCTGCTTTTTCGATGTCAGTGCTTCCAAATGTGCTTCGTTTTCGTTGTCGGTGCTGCCTTTTCGTTGACGGTGCTTCCAAATGTGCTTCCTTTTCGTTGTCAGTGCTGTCTTTTCTTTGTCGGTGCTTCCAAATGTGCTTCCTTTTCGTTGGCGGTGCTGCCTTTTCTTTGTCGGTGCTTCCAAATGTGCTTCCTTTTCGTTGTCGGTGCTGCCTTTTCGTTGTCAGTGCTTCCAAATGTGCTTCCTTTTCGTTGTCGGTGCTGCCTTTTCGATGTCAGTGCTTCCAAATGTGCTTCGTTTTCGTTGTCGGTGCTGCCTTTTCGTTGTCAGTGCTTCCAAATGTGCTTCCTTTTTTTCGTTGTCGTTGCTGCCTTTTCGTTGACGGTGCTTCCAAATGTGCTTCCTTTTCGTTGTCAGTGCTGTCTTTTCTTTGTCGGTGCTTCCAAATGTGCTTCCTTTTCGTTGGCGGTGCTGCCTTTTCTTTGTCGGTGCTTCCAAATGTGCTTCCTTTTCGTTGTCGGTGCTGCCTTTACGTTGTCAGTGCTTCCAAATGTGCTTCCTTTTCGTTGTCGGTGCTGCCTTTTCGTTGTCGGTGCTGCCTTTTCGTTGTCAGTGCTTCCAAATGTGCTTCATTTTCGTTGTCGGTGCTGCCTTTTCGTTGACGGTGCTTCCAAATGTGCTTCCTTTTCGTTGGCGGTGCTGTCTTTTCTTTGTCGGTGCTTCCAAATGTGCTTCCTTTTCGTTGGCGGTGCTGCCTTTTCTTTGTTGGTGCTTCCAAATGTGCTTCCTTTTCGTTGGTGGTGCGGTTTTTTCGTTGTTGGTGCTTCCTTTTTTGTTGATTGCGCGTTGTACAAAATGTAGTGATTCAATATATACTATTTTATCACCTCTTGGTGTTACTAAAATATTTTTCAAGGTCACTTGGTCCTTTAGAATGTATAAAAATGTCACGATGGATTACGAAGGTCATGTGGTCCTGAAATGACTAGCCTATACGTCTGATAATGACATGACTCGGTCTCATTGACTGAAGACAATTGATCTATATGTGTGGCTTTGTACATGAACGGTTTATATGTTATTCAGATTATTGAAAAATTAGACTTTCATAATAGGCTAATCGGCACTGATTTAATTCGTTGGTCCGGTATATTGTCTTGAGTTTTTTTTTTTCGTAGAGTGAATGATTAATTAACTCCGCGAAAGGTAATGGAAAACAGAACCTAACATTTATTTAATAATTAGTTACAACTGTCTCTGGTCAAGAATCGAACCGTGGACAGGGATCCTTCGATTCAATTTGTAAATTAATAATTGATTTTTTCGGAGACTATTGGAATTTTTCCCGCATTTCTAACTAAATAATTACATGATTTCAAGATGTCGGCCGAATTTCAAGATGTCGGGCACCTCAGTAATAATAAATGATTACTGCACTGTAGCATGTTATTAAAAAATTATCATGATGGTAAGACGAGTACACACAATATGGAGTCCTCCCGCAGACGAAAACATGATGGTGGCAATGACCACTAGCATGTGGTAGCTCCTGGTAACATGTACTGAACATAAAATGACGGATCCGTGATGGACATCAAGGTCAAGGTCAAATTTCAAGGTCAAGGTCAAAGTTCAAGGTCAAGGTCAAAGTTTAAGGTCAAGGTTCAAGGTCAAATTTCAAGGTCAAGGTCAAAGTCCAAGGTCAAAGTTCAAGGTCAAGGTCAAAGTTATGGTGAACAGAACATTATACTAACATGACTCCAGCACACTCAGCAGACGAAAACAAGATGGTTCCCTCCAGCGGACAAAGACAAGATGGCGGACATAATGTCATACCAGCTGATGGTAAATACCTAGTTATTGGTGGTGGTAGGTCAGTCTGTAGGTGGCTTCTGTGGAGGAAGGATCTGATTTTTTTTATTTTTTGCCCTCACCGGTTTCGAACCAAGGACGTACATCGATATAATCAATCAAAATTCTATTACGTTAATTTTTTGATGAATTTTGGAATTTTTCCCGATTTTCTAACATAAAATTACGGATTTCCAAGATGGCGTCTAAATTTCAAGATGTTGACTAAATTTCAAGATGGCGACCATAACGATAATTGCAACATTAATAGGATCCAATATGGTGGTCGTAACATAAAGTGTAAGAATGACATGGTACTCAACCAAGATGGCGACCGTAACGATAACTGCAACAGTGGTTTTTAATATTTTTTTTAATTCGATCAAATAATTTTTTTAATGATTTTTAAATTTTTTCCCGATTTTCTAACATAAAAATTCCGGATTTTCAAGATGGCGGGCGTAACGAAAATAGCAACGGTGACGTCATAATCCTAAAAGAGGCTTAACTGAGGCTTGAGTTAAGGATGCTTAAGCCTCTATCAGGAATTTCGTGGTTTTTAATGCAAAACGACTTTTGTGGTTTTTCTAAATCCTAATTTTCCCTCGAAAACGGGAAATTTTGAGTCATTTTGAGTCCATTTTGAGGAATTTTGAGGAATTTTGAGTCAAAAATGGCATCCGTGACGTCACAATCCAAGATGGCGGACCGACAATCATCAATCCACAGCGTGAAGCCTGGCGCAGAAAATACATTCGTATACTACTGACATTCCCCTGTACGAGTGCACGAACTGATATTAAAAATAGAATATGTGGGAACAATATTCTACCGTCTTAGAAATCTGAGTTACAGTAAAACTGAGTAAAAGTAGGGGTTAAAGATATTACAGAAGCCCAGCATAGATAACAAAAATGCTTCACAAACATTATCTCTGTAACATAAGCTAATCTTCAGTATTTTTCTTCGGGTTTCGCTACTTTTTTATCTGGGAACCGGGAAAGGGAAGTGGGGTCTGGACACTATGCCTCCCTCCCTACCCTGGTGAATCCACAATCCAACAGTGTAGGTTTAGTATCTCCAGTGTTCAGTTCTTGTTAAGTGGTGAAAGTGTGAAGTTATTGTGTTAAAAGAATAATCTACTTGAAGACAATATCATTTTCGGTAAGTTTTATTTTTAAGTTTACATTTTTATTTTCTGATTACTAATGAATTCACGATTATTATTGACACTAACCTGTAAATGACTCAATCTAGTAAGGGCAGTAAATAAATAATTTATATCTATACCTAGACAATTCGTTATAATTATGTGTCAGCTAAGGTTCTTCTAGAATCGAATAACTAGTACTTTATTTTGTATTTTCTTTTTAGGACTGAAACATGCCTACAAGAAGGGAATTAGGAAAGTTGATTTTTGAATCCAAATCATTTGATTCATATTATGAAAAAGTCATCAAAAATTACAGGTTGATTCATGAAGAACACTTAAAAAAACTGTTGAGGGTCTTTTATTATTTGTACACAAGTAAATGGAAAAAGTCCCATCGCTCAAAGACAAGGTTTGAAAAAACATATAAATCATGGTTGGATGTTGTAGAAATTTTGTCTAATGTTAGTGGGGCAAGAGACAAGAGAAGAGAGTGCACCATCTACTAGTTCGGTGAAATGTGGTCGTCCAAATAAATGTTCGAAGAAGCTAAAGAGCGAACAAAAAATAAAATTGTGAAGGGGAAGCCGACCGATTTACAACTCCTCGAGCAGCCATTGTTCTTTCCAGCCGATTACGAAGAAATTGCAATCGTGCTGGATCAGCTTGCGTTAAGCTTTTCGCTAGTGAAAGCCCTGGGTCATCTAAGAAATTATACCGCAAATTAAAAAGAAAAGAAAAAAATTTAAATCATTTTCTCCAGAAGAGGCTTTGTTTCTTCTCGTTGAAGCAAAATTAACGAAGAGTTCATACAATTTGTTACGAACGGCTGCAAAAAAAAAAAAAGGATGCAGATATATACCCAAGCTACAAAATACTAATTGAAGCCAAACAACTAGCCTATCCAAAAAATATTATCGCTACCGAAAAGTACTGCGAAGTTCCACTACAGGATTTGTTGAACCATTATGCTGGCAGGATTGTAGAAACAGTAGGTGAAAATTTTCAAGGAAAATATAATTTAATATGTAAATGGGGGTTTGATGACTCCTCGGGGCAATCAGAATACAAACCAGGCTGGGAAGAAGAGGAATCCAGGGATGATAGCGTATTTCTTTCTTCACTTGTGCCCCTAAAACTTGCAGGAGAAAATGGTTCCATTTGGGAAAATCCTCGTCCAAGTTCCACCCGCTTTTGTCGGCCAATAAGACTTCAATTTATAAAGGAGACAAAACAGGTTATCATTTCTGAGGAGCAACATATAACATCTCAAATAAAGAAAATGTGTAAACAAACAGCAAGAGGTTCGGCATATTGGAATCATCAGACCAACCCTGCGGATGAGGCCACCTTAGAGTATGGAATATCACCCCTACATGCCTATATACGATTTTTGGAATTTGTTTTGGCCATTTCGTATAGACAAGGTAAAAAATATTTGTATAGCTACTTTTATGTTATGTTTTATTATTTTTATTCATTTTTTTGTTTCAGGTCCAAAAACAAAAGTCCGCGGAGATAAAAATTCTCCAGAAGTGCGTGAACAGAAAGAGCTTGTACTTAAGAAGTTAGAAGAAAGTATGCACCTAAAACCAGATCGCCCAAAACAAGGTTTCGGTTCAACCAGCGACGGAAACACTGCTAGAAGATTCTTTGCTGATCCAAAAATGGCTTCTAAGGTGACTGGTGTGGACCAGGAATTAATAACATGTTTTTCAGTCATATTGTTCGTATTACCCTGTGGAAGAGAAATTGAAATAGAAAATTTCGAAGCATATTGTTTAAAGACTCTTGTCTTTCTACGAAGAAAAATATGGCTGGTACCATCTGACGCCGACTGTTCATAAAATTTTAGCACATAGTCAATTGATTATAAGAAATGCTGTTTTTCCTCTTGGAAAATTGTCTGAAAAGGCACAAGAAGCCAGGAACAAAGATATAAGGTATTATAGTCAATTTTTCACAAGAAAAACAAGTAGAAGATCAAATATTGAGGACTTATTTCGCAGGCTGTTGCTCTCTTCAGACCCCGTTATCACATCCGCTCGACCACTTCCAAAGAAAAGCATTATAAAATTAACTGAGGAGGTGAAAAATGACTTGAAATATTTAATAATTTCTTTCAAAAATAGGGAGGATGATGATTCGGAAGAGGAATCAGAGAACAGTATTTGCCATGATACCACATCAGACGAATCCGATTGATATGAACATATAAAACATTAATTTATTTTACTGATTTGTTGATAATATTAATGTGTTTCATTTAGGTATCTTGATGTGTATGTTTTAATTGTTATTTATTTTTGAAAGTTTAGGTTAATTATTATACATTATAAAACTTAAACTGCATAAGAACGATTACTTGTAAATTTAGTATTTTGTTGTTCTAAATATAATAAATTACGTGTGAAAAAAATTAACTGCTCCAGTGATGATAACTTCTTATTAGCCCAGATACTTAAAAATAAGTATCCAACTTAGGCATTTATTGTTTAAGCAAACGCTAATTATTCTGAGGAGCATACATAGAAAATATAATTAAAATATTTTTATTTTATACAGCTAAACAGCTAAATTGTATCTGTCATTTCATTTTTCAACAACATGCATACTGGATTCGTAAATGAATTCTTTTAAAAAGTTTATGATCCAATTTTCGTTTAAAATTTTTGAATAATAAGCGCGCAAGTAATTTTTGCACCATGATTGCTGGATCGGGACCACTGTGCGTCGTGTCGACGCGGAATGACGCGACTGGCCCCGGCCGCTCTCGTGAGTTCTGGAATTGCGCCGGGGCCGAGGACGCCGATCGGGGAGTGAGGAGAGTTCAGAGTGAAGTCGGGGTTTTTCCCGCGGCGGAGTTTCCAGGCGATAGTGTGGCGGAGTCCCTGGACGAAGGGTCCAGGGCGAAGAGTTCAGTTCCGAGCGAGGCGTGGAGTGGGATCTAGGCGAAGGGGAAGTGCGACAGCGGCGGCGGAGTCCTGCGACGGAGGACCACGAGGAGTGCTGCGGCGAGAGTTGCGCCAGAGGTGCGGCCCAGTGAGGCGTGTGGATTGCGAGAAGTAAGTGACTGGAGGAGGCAACATTTTTTTTGAGTGCAATTGATTAATTGGCATTTTTAGATTATTAGCTAGTGATGTAAATAGTGGCAATAAATAAAACTGTGTGTGATAAAAAGCTTTATTTGGACTATCCTTTACGAACCCGCAGTAAATCGTAACATTTTGGTGTCAGAAGTGGGATAGCCCTAATTTAAAGAATTTAGAATTAGTTTATAGTGCATTAAAATTTAATTAGGTTTTCGATATTGGAACAAGTGTTAGGAACTGTAGTTAGTTTTAAGTGTAGTAGTTGGGAAATTAGTGTTATTTTTTAGTAGGGGTTTTGGTTAGATTGTAGAAGAAATTAGTGTCGTCATAAGACATTAGCATTAGGCTTGAAGTATATGTGGACAAGAAAGATGGCTGCCAATAGCTTAAGAATGTCCTGGCATTCTTGGCCGAACAGAAAAATGGCCAGGAGAAAATGGAAAATAGGCTGGACAAGATGAACAGTGGCCAGGAGAAAATGGAAAATAGGCTGGACGAGATGAAGAGTGGCCAGAAAGAAATGAAGAATAAAATTGATAATATTTAGGAATAAATGAAGAATAAAATTGATAACTGCCAGGAGAAAATGGAGAATAGGCTGGACGAGATGAAGAATAAAATTGATAACTGCCAAGAGGAGAAGAAGAATGCTATGAAGACAGAGATAGAGGACATCAAGAAAAACCAAGAAGAGATGCGAAACTAAATAGTTGCTGCACAAGAAGAAATGAAAAAGAAGATCGATGATACCAGCATCCATTTGGAGGGCAAAGTGCAGTGTTTGGAGCAGCATCTTGCAGAAAAAGAGCAACATGTAGCAGAACAAGAAGAACTAGTGGCGCAACAGCTGGCCCAACTCGAGCACACCACAGAACAGCTCAAGCAGACCACCGAGCAGCAAGTAGCAGCTGTAACTGAAGAGTGCCGTCGGATGATCAAGGAAGCTGCGTCGGCTACGAAAAGGAGCAGTTATTCTGGAGATGTGAAGGTGGAAGGCGCAACCTGTCACCCAAAATTCAAGCCACCCACCTTTGATGGCCAATCGTCGTGGGCTGTCTACAAGCGACCGTTTGAGGCAGCTGATGAAGTAAATGGGAGGGGCGATGAAGAAAATGCTACGGCACTCGTCTTGGCCCTGCGAGGATCTCCACTACAGCTGCTGCAGACCATACCAGTTGCAGACCAGAAAGAATATGGGGTATTAGTAGAGGCCCTTGAGCTGAGGTATGGCGACCGACACATGGGCGAGGTGTACAGAACAGCCCTGAAGACACGTCAACAGAGATCTTCGGAAACCCTCCAAGAGTTTGAAGCCCTACATCGAGCGACTCATGCACCTCGCCTACCCAGAAGCACCAACAGAGTTCCGCCAGCAGCTAGCCACTAGTGCTTTTATAGACGGGCTCCGAGATGCGGAGGTTCAGCAAACTCTTCGTTTGGCCCAACACAAGAAGAGCTGCGAGGCCTTGGTTCATGCCCTGGAAATCGAGGCAGCATGTAGCGCCTCAAGAAACACAAGCATCAGGACAAGAAGAGCTGGACTGGAGCCATTCAATGCAGCAAATGCTAAAAACACAACTAATGAAGTAGATATTCTAAGGGCATTGAAGAAGCTGCTGAATGACACTCCAGGTAACCAGATCAAAAGAGCAGGAGGACGCCCGCGGTGTTTCATCTGTAATGAACTAGGACACATCAAGTGGGACTGTCCGACACGCGTGAAGACAACACAACAGGAAGAAAAACAAGATCAAAAGGGAAACGAGCAATAGCTGGTATGAAGGGGCGCATGCCAGCTCTACAGGAAATGGTAGCCCCTAGGGTTTTTCCTGTATCCGTATTTCGTAGAGGCCATGCCAGTTTGCTGCTCAATGGATGGATCAATGACAGACAGTGTTTACTTACTGTTGACACAGGAGCATCGGCATCTATTATTTGCACAGAATGTAAATAGAGAAAAACTGAAGAGAACACCCATTCCATACACACTCAAAACAGCAACCGGTGACACCTCACCTGTGCATGGACAGTTGGATCTGGAGTTAAGGATTAGAATTTGGACATTATCACAGACCTTTCTTGTTGCTGATATCGCCGATGAGGTAATATTAGGAGTAGACATCATGAATCGATACGGATTCGTTATTGACATGGAAGGACAGGTACTGTGTATTAAAGATGAAGAGGTGGCTTTGTTTACTCCCGACCAACTAGAAGTTCTTGTAGTGCAAGTGGTAGTTAGCTTAACTGTTTCAATTCCAGCAAATCATGAGAAGATAATGGCAGCTAGGATTATGGGAGACCCTAGGGGCAACATGAGCTACCTGATAGAGCCAGATATGAAGTTAGGATTGAATACACTCCTGGTCGCTCAAAGCATTGCAAGATGCGGCGAGGTTGTACCAGTCAGGTTGGCCAACCTCGACTCTCGAACAAAGGTCCTTAAACCAGGGGGCCCAATAGCTAGCTGCAAACCAGTCTCTTGGGTAGGCCAATGCGAGTCTTCCTCACCTGTTAGACATGATGCGCAAACACTGAACCCGAATCTGGAGCAACTACTAAGGTGATGCCAAAATAATCTGACAGATGGGGAAATGGAAGAAGTAGCAGCTTTTCTGGTAAACAACCAGGATGTATTTTCCTCAGGGGATACTGACCTTGGGAGAACAAGCCTGGTCTATCATCGCATCAACACAGGCGATGCAGAGCCGATCCGACAGGCACCACGACGACTGCCTCTAGCAAAACAGGAAGAGGCTGAGAAGTTGATCGCGGGTATGATGGAAGGTGGTGTAGTAGAACCATCAGTAAGTCCTTGGGTTTCCCCAGTTGTTTTAGTGGCGAAGAAGAATGGCCAACTGAGGTTTTGTGTGGACTACCGGAAGCTGAATGACATCACCAAAAAGGACAGCTACCCCCTCCCACGTATCGATGACACACTTGATACACTCTCTGGCACCAGATGGTTCTCTACATTGGACCTGAAGAGTGGTTACTGGCAAGTGGAGCTACACCCAGAGGATAAAGAGAATACTGCTTTTACGACAGGTAGTGGTCTGTCCAGTTCACTGTGTTACCATTCGAGTTAAGTAATGCTCCTGCAACTTTTGAGAGATTGATGGAGCTTGTCCTGCATAGCTTAACTTGGAAAACATGCCTAGTATATCTGGACGACATTATTGTAGTAGGTAATACAGTGAAGGAACATTTGCAAAATCTCCAGGATGTATTCGACAGGCTTCGCCATGCCCAACTTAAGTTAAGTCCTAAGAAGTGCTTCTTGTTCCAGCTTGAGGTAACATTCCTTGGGCATATCGTATCGCAGGATGGAGTGCGAACAGATCCTGAGAAGATCCGTTATGTTATGGAGTGGCCTCAACCTAAGAACAAGCATGAAGTAAGAAGTTTTCTGGGACTCTTTACTTACTACAGAAGGTTTGTGCCCGGGTTCTCGTCAATCGCAAAACCACTGCATCAGCTGACCGAGGACAAGAGACAGTTTATCTGGACCTCAGCATGCGAGACTGCATTTCAAGACCTCAAGAAATCCCTGTGTTCTAGCCCCATACTTGCCTACCCCCATCTACATGGAGAGTATATCCTCGACACAGATGCGAGCGGAGATGGTTTGGGCACTGTCCTGTCCCAGGTTCAGGGTGGAAATGAACGAGTAATAGCATACTACAGCAAAGTTTTGTCTAAGCCTGAATGCAACTATTGTGTCACAACACGAGAACTCTAGGCTGTAGTAAAGTTTTTGCAACATTTCCACAAATATTTATATGGGAGAAAATCTCTTTTACGCACTGACCATGCCGTACTTTAGTGGCTACTACAGTTCAAGATACCAGAGGGACAACTTGCTAGATGGATTAAACAGATACAGCAATATGATTTTCGATAGAACACAGGAAAGGCCGAATTCACAGCAATGCTGATGCCCTCTCCCGAAGGCCATGCAAGGTAGACTGTAACCATTGCAACAGGGCAGAGAAAAATTAGGGGATCGAAGATATTCGGCGAACGATAATTAATGGGGAAGAAAAATGGGATAGTGCCAGCTTGTAGGCAGCACAGTGGCAAGATCCTGACCTGGCACATATCATAAGCTGGTTAGAGAGTGGTGCTGGACGTCCAAAATGGCATGAAATCTCCAGTGACCGAAGGGCGGTGAAAGCTTACTGGGCACAGTGGGACTCCTTGAGAATTGTGGATGGGCTACTAATGAGGGCATGGGAGAGTCCGAATGGAAAAGTAGTTACCATGCAACTACTCCTTCCAAAGAGTCTAGTGGCAGAGGTGTTGAAGGAAATTCATGATGGTACCTCTGGTGGTCATATAGGGGTGAACAAAACTCTAGCCAAGACCCGTCAATGCTTCTATTGGTTGAGGTGTCGCCAGGATGTGGAGGCTTGGTGTAGACAGCGCGATGCTCGGCTAAAAAGGGGTCACAACATGGGAGTCATGGGAAAATGAGGGCATGCAATGTAGGGGCCCCCTTTGAGAGGATAGCCATCGACATCGCTGGACCATTTCCCAAGACTAAAGATGGTAACCGGTATACTCTGGTAGCAATGGATTATTTCAGCAAGTGGCCAGAGGCTTATTCACTTCCTAATCAAGAAGCCTCCACAGTTGCAGATGCAATAGTCAACAACTTATTTTGCAGATTTGGGGTACCAATGGAGCTCCACTCAGACCAAGGCCGCAATTTCGAGTCGACAATATTTCAGGATATGTGTTGGTTACTGGGAATAAATAAAACCAGGACAACAGCCGTACATCCTCAGTCCGATGGCATGGTGGAGAGGTTCAACAGAACTCTGGAGTAACACCTTGCCAAAGTTGTGGCCGAGCATCAACAGGATTGGGATCAACACATCCAGTTGTTCCTAATGGCATATAGATCTTCCATTCATGACTCCACTGGGCAGACCCCTGCGAGTATTGTGTTTGGACAAGAGTTGAGGCTGCCCTGTGATGTCAAGTTCGGTCGTCCGCGCAAGGAACCGACCAGCACAACTGAATATGTAAATCATCTAAAGGAACGAATGTCACTTGTACACAAGGAGGCAGCAGGAATCTTCGATTAGCGACGAATCGAATGAAGACTAGGTATGACCTGAAAGCCAATTCATCCGGATTCCAGAAGGGTGATTTAGTGTGGTTGTATAACCCGCAACGAAGAAAGGGAAGGTGCCCTAAACTTCAAGCATCATGGGAAGGCCCCTATGAGGTCTTAAGTGCCTAAATGATGTGGTTTACACGATCCAGAGAGGAAAGAGAGGACGTATGAAAGTGGTACATTTGGACCGCTTGAGGGAATATGCAGGAAGGGATGCATTCACCTGTTCGGGACGAACAGGTTTAAGGAGGGGGCAATGTTACGAATGTGAGCAAGGCCGGGACACGTGCAGGTGCAGAGCTGGCTGGTGGCTGCCGCAACAAGAGATGCACCGCGCGCTCCTGGAAGATAATAAGGATTGTCGCGACGGGCCCCGGCCGCTCTCGTGAGTTCTGGAATTGCGCCGGGGCCGAGGACGCCGATCGGGGAGTGAGGAGAGTTCAGAGTGAAGTCGGGGGTTTTCCCGCGGCGGAGTTTCCAGGCGATAGTGTGGCGGAGTCCCTGGACGAATGGTCCAGGGCGAAGAGTTCAGTTCCGAGCGAGGCGTCGGGTGGGATCTCGGCGAAGGGGAAGTGCGACGGCGGCGGCGGAGTCCTGCGACGGAGGACCACGAGGGGTGCTGCGGCGAGAGTTGCGCCAGAGGCGCGGCCCAGCGAGGTGTGTGTATTGCGAGAAGTAAGTGACTGGAGGAGTCAACATATTTTTTCCAGTGCAATTGATTAATTGACATTTTTAGATTATTAGCTAATGATGTAAATAGTGGCAATAAATAAAACTGAATAAAACTGTGTGTGATAAAAAATCTTTAATTGGGCTATCCTTTACGAACCCGCAGTAAATCGTTTATTTATTTATTTTCATATCCTTTGACCCCATTCCTGGGGTATGATACATGTCAAGTACATATAGGAAAAATATATATATATATACATATATATATACATAACACAAAATATACAATTTCACAAAAAAAAAACACAAAATATACAATTACATTGTACTTATAAGTTATTAATTACAGCATATGAAATTACTGAAAGTATAATTAAAAGTGAAACAGAACATATAACACATAATTTGTATGCAATAAAGATAGTAGGCCTAATAACATAAATTACAAGTGGGATTGAAATTACCCTATAAAATCTTTGCTATTATTTTTTATTTTTATAAAGTCTTCAACATCTTTGAAAGAATAAAAAAAACTGTTTTTCAGCTATTTTTTTTTAACTCTATTGCAAAAAAAATTTTATTATTAATATTTTTAATATGCCGAGGTATACTATTATATAAGCAGATTCCCACATAATTACAGTTTTTGGCATATTGGCTGGTGGAGTGAGATGGTATTCTGAAGTCGAGTGTAGTTCTTGTTTGATACGGGTGTATGCCACTATTTGTTTTGTGTAGATGTATGTTATCTTTCATTAAAATCAGTAGCTGGATAAAATATTGACAGTAAAAAGGTAATTTTGAGATCTTTAAATAGGTGTCTACAGGATGATGATGGTTTCGAAAATGAAATTAGTCGAATTGCTTTTTTCTGAAGCTTAAATATTCTGTTTCCTTCTGCTGTGTGTCCCCAAAGTTCCATGCCGTAACACAAAATGGAATGAAAATTTGCAAAATATGCAGATCTTACATAGTCTGTAGACAATAACATTCGAATCACCCTAAGACCATAACAAGCACGGGTTAGTCTTTTAACAGTGTTGTGTATATGCGAGTGCCAGTTTAGGTGGGTGTCTATTTCAAAACCTAAAAATTTTGTTGAGTTTTTTCCCTGTATTAATTGACCGTTATAAGTGTAAGAAGTGTGTGTGGGGTTGAACACTGTGTTTCTCTTGAAGTGTAGGAAGTTTGTTTTATTCAGATTTAGTTTTAGTCTGTTTTCTTTAAACCAAGATTCCCTGCTATCTAGAGTGTTTACGGCTAACGCATTTAATTCAGTGTTATTCGGGGCTGTTATAACAACATTTGTATCATCAGCAAAGAGTATCATCTTTCCATTTATTTTTTGAGAAGGAAGGTCATTTATGTACAGAATAAAGAGTAGCGGCCCAAGTATACTACCTTGTGGAACTCCAGTTTTAATTGTATCCCAATATGATGTTACTTCCATAGTATCTTCTTTTAGGTGAACCCTTTGCTTTCGATTTTTTAAGTATGATGAGAGTAGTTGAATGGCAATACCTCTTATACTATAATTTTCCACTTTTCTTATTAAATTTCCATGATGTACAGAATCAAATGCTTTTGATAAATCACAAAAAATGCCAAACACTTCACTACCTTTATCCAGATACTCTAGGATGTGTTTAAGAAGGTGGTAAGTCACTGTAGTAGTGGATTAATTTTTTTGGAATCCAAATTGTTCTTCACATAATAAGTTATGTTTGTTTAAAAACTGTATAATTTTATTTGAAATATTTTTTTCTATTATTTTTGAAAATGAGGGTAATATGCTTATTGGCCTATAATTTTATATTTTTGTTTTGTCACCCTTTTTATGTAGGGGGATTACTTTAGTTGTTTTCATGTTGTCTGTAAATATTCCAGATGCTATTACTGTATTTATTAAATAAAGAAAATGTTGTGCTATAGGGTCAAACCATTTTTTCATTATAAAACTTGATATACCATATATGTCCTGTGTATGCTTGTTTTTTATGCTCTTGAGTACTTTTATGAGTTCCATTTTTGTAACCGGTGCTAAAAATAATGAACTGGAGGTATGAGGAAATTCGCACGTTTGCAAAGAAGAAGTTTTATTTAGCTTTGTATCTAATGGTGTCTCATTATTACAGATGTTTATAAAGTACTTATTTATGAAATTCGCAGCTTGATAGTCATGTACATTTTTTCCTTCTATGTTTAAAGAGATTTTGTCTGTTCGTTGTTTTATTATTTTCCCATTTGCATTTCCGATAATTTTCCACATTGTTTTACATTTATTGTTTTACATTTATTGTTACTAGTTTATATTTTATGATTGTTGTAGTTTTGTTTGGCACGTTTCAATTTTTTTTTGTATATAATTTTGTAATTTTTATAAAAAAATCAAAATCTTTAGTAGTGTTCCCTTTTTTATAAATTCGGTGTAGTTCTTTAATTTTTGAACAAGATATTTTAATACCTTTAGCTATCCAATTTTTATCTTTTTTAAATTATACGAGTTTTTTAGTGTTTTATGGTTCAAAGGGAAAGCTGCTTCAAAGTTTCTACAATAGATGTTTAAGAAAGAATTAAATATTTTATTTGCGTCATTTGTGAGATATATATCTTCCCAATTTTCCTTCAATACTATGCTTTGTTACTAACATAAACAAAACATTAAAACCAAACAATTTTCACAACCTTCGTGCTATAACTAAATGTTTTAAACCACTGCCCTCTGTGATTTTATCCGTTCCCACCTCTGAAAGTTTTAGCGTGGTAAGCTTTCAGTGACGATTGTACATAATTATTCTAGACTTGTGATTGGCGGAAAGTAATGTATTTAAAGATTGGTGTTACAGGTCATTCGAAATTGACCTTAACCAATTTTCGCAACACTACTCATCGTGCTTTGGTGTTATACAGCCTTACTATGCATGCGAGACAATTGCAACATATTGTGACATTGTAACTATATAACAAATATTAAGTTAAACTACATTTATGTTTATAGAGAACATGGGACATAACACTATGCTTAATCAAAATTTCCGAACGGATATGGTAATGTTATCCCTACGAAGCAGTGTAATGTTACAGTGGTGATCAATCAAAACTACCAACTGGTATGTTAACATTACACTTGCAAAGTACATGTTATTTAACATGGTGATCAGTCAATATTACCAACTGGTATGGTAGAATTACACTTGAAAGTACGTGTTATTTAACATGATCAGTTAATATTATCAACTGGTATGATAGAATTACACCAGCAGTTAGTGTTATTTAACCTGGTGATAAAGTAAAACTACCAAAAGGTATGGTAGAATTACATCCACGAAGTACATGTTATTTTATACCATAGTAAAACAAAAATTACCAACTGGTATGGTAACATCACACTTGCAAAGTATGAGTTATTTACTTTGTTGATCAGTCAATTATCACCAACTGGTAAGGTAGAATTATACCAACAAAGTACATGTTATGTAACATGGTGATCAATCAATATTACCAACTGGTAAGGTGTAGAATTACACCATCAAAATATATGTTATTTAACATGCTTATCAATGAAAATTACTAACTGGTATGGTAGCATTCACTTGCAAAGAACGTGTTATTTAACATGATAAGTCAATATTACCAGCTTGCATGGTACAATTACACTTGCAAAGTACGAGTTATTTAACATGGTGATCAGTCTATACTACCAACCAGTATGGTAGAACTACACTACCAAAGTACGTGGTTTTTAACACGGTGATCAATGAAAGCTACAAACTGGTATGGTAAAATTACACTTGCAAAATATGTGTTATTTAAATTGGTGATCTATCAATATTACCAACTGGTAAAGTAGAATTGCACCAACAAAGTACGTGGTTTTTAACACGGTGATCAATGAAAACTACCAACTGGTATGGTAACATTACACTTGCAAAATACGTGTTATTTAAATTGGTGATCTGTCAATATTACCAACTGGTATGGTAGAATTACACCAACAAAGTACGTGGTTTTTAACATGGTCATGGCGTCGCAACCGGGGCGGCGGGGGGGGGGGGGGGACACGCCCACCCCAATAATAAAAGTCTTCAATTTCGTCCCCTCCAATAATATATTTAGTTTCGTAGTTATATTAAAAATATGATTTCTGTGATATAACACATATGTTGCGCATGGTGCATTTAGTCAAATCGTGGTAATGTGAGCAGTTTTTAATTCGATCTTCGTGTAAAATCAAAATCAGGTCCGATACCGAAGCGCGCCGATAGCAGAAAGCCGAGACGAGTCGAGCCGATCCGATCAAGTGCGCGGCCTTCCATCTGATAGAATGGGTTCATATTACTGCCGTCTGCTGCAAGCCGAGCAAGTGCGCGGCCATCCATCTGATAGCATGGGTTCATATTACTGCCGTCTGCTGCGAGCCGAGCAAGTGCGCGGCCATCCATCTGATAGCATGGGTTCATATTACTGCCGTCTGCTGCAAGCCGAGCAAGTGCGCGGCCATCCATCTGATAGCATGGGTTCATATTACTGCCGTCTGCTGCAAGCCGAGCAAGTGCGCGGCCATACATCTGATAGAATGGGTTCATATTACTGCCGTCTGCTGCAAGCCGAGCAAGTGCGCGGCCATCCATCTGATAGCATGGGTTCATATTACTGCCGTCTGCTGCAAGCCGAGCAAGTGCGCGGCCATCCATCTGATAGCATGGGTTCATATTACTGCCGTCTGCTGCAAGCCGAGCAAGTGCGCGGCCATCCATCTGATAGCATGGGTTCATATTACTGCCGTCTGCTGCGAGCCGAGCAAGTGCGCGGCCATCCATCTGATAGCATGGGTTCATATTACTGCCGTCTGCTGCAAGCCGAGCAAGTGCGCGGCCATCCATCTGATAGAATGGGTTCATATTACTGCCGTCTGCTGCGAGCCGAGCAAGTGCGCGGCCATCCATCTGATAGCATGGGTTCATATTACTGCCGTCTGCTGCAAGCCGAGCAAGTGCGCGGCCATCCATCTGATAGCATGGGTTCATATTACTGCCGTCTGCTGCAAGCCGAGCAAGTGCGCGGCCATACATCTGATAGCATGGGTTCATATTACTGCCGTCTGCTGCAAGCCGAGCAAGTGCGCGGCCATCCATCTGATAGCATGGGTTCATATTACTGCCGTCTGCTGCAAGCCGAGCAAGTGCGCGGCCATCCATCTGATAGCATGGGTTCATATTACTGCCGTCTGCTGCAAGCCGAGCAAGTGCGCGGCCATCCATCTGATAGCATGGGTTCATATTACTGCCGTCTGCTACAAGCCGAGCAAGTGCGCGGCCATCCATCTGATAGCATGGGTTCATATTACTGCCGTCTGCTGCAAGCCGAGCAAGTGCGCGGCCATCCATCTGATAGCATGGGTTCATATTACTGCCGTCTGCTGCAAGCCGAGCAAGTGCGCGGCCATCCATCTGATAGCATGGGTTCATATTACTGCCGTCTGCTGCGAGCCGAGCAAGTGCGCGGCCATCCATCTGATAGCATGGGTTCATATTACTGCCGTCTGCTGCAAGCCGAGCAAGTGCGCGGCCATCCATCTGATAGAATGGGTTCATATTACTGCCGTCTGCTGCGAGCCGAGCAAGTGCGCGGCCATCCATCTGATAGAATGGGTTCATATTACTGCCGTCTGCTGCAAGCCGAGCAAGTGCGCGTCCTGCTTTAGCGCTTCGCACTTCTTTGTCTGGGACAGCTGGCTAGCTTAAAAACTGT
This sequence comes from Bacillus rossius redtenbacheri, assembly GCF_032445375.1. Classification (NCBI taxonomy): domain Eukaryota; kingdom Metazoa; phylum Arthropoda; class Insecta; order Phasmatodea; family Bacillidae; genus Bacillus; species Bacillus rossius. The sequence goes on along the minus strand of NC_086333.1, from coordinate 2,001,737 downwards.
GTAGTCGCCAGTGTGTCGCCGTACTTCATTGTGAGTTGTTGAGTGGTGAGGCGGAGCTGGGTGCGCATGCTTTGTCTGTTGTCATCGTGGCACTGGCACAACATATGAAGCGTGCTGGATCACAAGGGAAAATTACTGCTTTCTTCAGTAAGAAACATGAAAAAGAAGTACAAATCTTACATTCTGGTAAGTAAAAGTGAAATTGTTATTTGTTAACGAGTAATTGTTGGTATCCTACTGTATTTTAATGACTGAGTCCTGCCCTGGTATCGGATGTCGTTCGAAAAATCAATTAGTACATACAAAATGCGCCACTGATCAACTTGAGGTAGAGCTAGCTACGGAAGGGACAGCATTATGTCATTCTACGAGAAAAATGTGACTGTTTTGTCCTATAAACATTATTATTTCTAAATGCAGTTATGAATTTAAAAGTACATATGCCTGCATCTGGAATGTTAAAATACAAGTAGCATTCGACTCATTGCTAATTTGCTCATGCATTGATATAATAAATGCTTACAGGGCTTTCTTTTCTGCCGGAATGCAACGGAACTTAGTTCCGGCACCTTTTCAGAAAACTTATATTCAAAAACTCACAAATAAATTAAAAACAATTCAACAGGCTTACATTTTTTTTTTCAATCAGCTGTTAAAAGTTAGTAGTATCTTGCACGAAGACGTTTTTACATGCTTTATATTAGCTTCACCTGTATGTTTGTTTGTCCGTCTGTAACTCTTTCGACTAAGAGTGACTGTAACATCACTGTAAAATGTCCCACCAATTTCATTACGTTCGTTAGCCGAGCGGTCTAAGGCGCGCGACTTCTGTGACGTCAGCTTTCGTGGGTTCTACTCCCGGCCACGCCGAAAAAAAAAAGATTTTTTTTTTCCGGTAAATTCTAAGATTATATCCATACATCTAACTGTAAATGATTCGGAGAGACTTTACCATTTCTTTGTGACGTTGCAACTCCAAATAGTTATCTCAGATGGTAATAGGTAGTGTCGGTAACTCATTTCCCTATGATAATTATACATAAATATAGTTTAAAAAACTAAAAAAACATGCTTTTAAAGAATATCAAACTAAAAAGTTAAAAATAAATATAGTTTAAAAAACTAAAAAAAACATGCTTTTAAAGAATATCAAACTAAAAAGTTAAAAATAAATATAGTTTAAAAAACTAAAGAAACATGCTTTTAAAGATTATCAAACTAAAAAGTAAAAAATAATTTTAAAATTTAATTTATGACAATAGTATATAAGCAATACTAGTATAAATGAGAAAAAAGCATGGGGCGCTTAATATACAAAAAATATGGCACAAAACGCCTCAAGCTTTTTTCTCATTTATACTAGTATTGCTTATATACTATTGTCATAAATTAAATTTTAAAATTATTTTTTACTTTTTAGTTTGATAATCTTTAAAAGCATGTTTCTTTAGTTTTTTAAACTATATTTATTGTAGTATATTATGGAAAATTATGCTTCTGTGGATTTAAAAATGCAGCACACATATTAGACACGTTTTGGAGCCCTTCAAAATGGCTAAAAACGCCTTTTCAGACTGCTAAAGTTGAAAAAAAAATTACAAACCGGATTCATAAAAAGAACCATAGAAACTTGCGTTGGACTTTCCACAAGTGTTTTAGTTAGCAAAATTACCAAAAGCTTTTACCCATAAAAACCAATTTGATTGCTATCTATCGCCGATGTTTAGTTTTATAAATGCAATTTTTTTTCTGTTTCTTTTGTAAGAAGTTAAATAAACTTGAATAGGCCCCACAGAAGGAGGCCTAATAACTCTCTGTACGGAGTATAAACACAGAATTAAATAAATATATAAATGTAAACAATATGTTTTAGGGGCGAATCTCACTGTCCCCGCTTTATGGGTAACAATTAACCTCTGAAAGGCAAACAATGTAAACAATAAATAGTAAACAAATATCCTCCCGTGTGAAGAAAACAGATGATGATAATAATAATAAGTATTGCAGATTAAATTGCTTAGTAGCAGTGGTGACGTACGTGAATATTTGAAGCAAAATAATAACAAACATTTAATAAAACCAAGGTGGTATTGAATTTATTAGAAAACATACAGCAAGCCAGGTCACTCCAGCACTTTTAAGAATAAAAAGTGAATTTTGGTGGACCACAAAAAAAAAAAAAAAAACAATGACAAAGGTAATTTAGATATTTGAGACGAAAATAGCGACACGTCTTTTTGGATAGTAATGATTTTTAGTAGGCAACAATGTCTTGCGCAGGGACCAGTTTTTCAGATGCACTTATCTGGCTCACAAACGCACATATCGCGGAATTTTATTTGTCTGCGTATGCCGCACTCTGTAGTAGTTCGTTGGCACGCAACAACGAAGTTCGCACACTAACTTATGCAATAAATTTCGCCTGACAGACCGGTGCTGTCGTCATGTCCACGCACAACCAAAGATGGATCCCAACGTTCTGTTACCCAAGATGCTTAGCACTAGGCCTCGAACCAAGGCGCCGCCAGACACTGGTCAATCACAGGCCTCCACTGCGTCTAACGTCTTTTCTACATCACAACAGCCGAAATAAAGTATTATAATTTAATATCAGGTAAATTGTCCAAATTTATTTAAAATAAAATTTAATTATCTCTGCCGCATAAAAATGCTTAGTTAATAATGTAAACAAACACTTCTGACAGTTCATGCAGACGTCTCATTGCCATGTGACTGCGGCCATAAATGTAAACAAAGCCACATGGCCGTGTCAGTGACTCTGTGATTAGCCCTATAATTACACTATGCATTCTTATTTCAACTTTACTTTTTTATTTGTATTATTTGCAGATGATTCCAGTAGTTCCCCGAGAGGTGCTAATGCTAAGATATTGATAGATCAAGATGAACACTCAGAACAGTCAACTATCTTGAACCATACTCCTTGCTAACATACTGGAACTGATGTACATACAATCATTTGTTGTGATGCTGCTGGGATGACAACATCCACTTCAAAATCAATGGGCAACAAGTCTGCTTTAAATATTTAATATATAAATGTATATAATATTTCAAGCAGACTTGTTGTAAGCTTTCAATATAAATTTTGGTAAAGAATTAGAAGTGTGCAAAAATTTCTCCTATACTAAAACTGGACAGAATAAGTTGCATTGCCTTGTCTTGTTGCGACCTTTCTGGGTACGACCATTCGCTTAATTTGTTCATAAAACTAGTATGCAAAACTGTAGCAATCTGTCCATGTAAGCTTGGCATGTAGCAAGAGCGTGTTATGCTATCTGTTAAGACTAAATCAAGTATCTAGCAACAAGTCACGCACATTCTGTACTTGCATTGATTAGGTGTGTTTTTCTATTAACTTAATTGGTAATATTGTTTCAGAATATGCACATGAACTTCAGTTCGTTATTCAAGAGCAACAGGAGGAAAAAATTACTGACATTGACAAAAGAGAAGTAGTAGAAGAATCTCACGAACCATATCAACCCACTTGCTTTCCAGATACATTTCCCAAGGAGCAAAGGCTGAAAACAAGAACACTTACTTTCCAGGAGAGCTGGTACAGGCAATTTAAGTGGATACATGTTGCTAAGAACTGTGATGGGGCAAGTTGCTTTTATTGTACCCGATAATTGAAATTTTGTCCTGACAAGGTTTTGGCTTCGAAAATGGAAACAGCATTTACAGGGAGGGGATTTAAGAACTGGAAAAAAGCTCTTGATAAATTTAGAGAACACGAGAGAAGTTAATCGCATTCTCAGGCTCTGCTGAGCTATCCCAATTGAAGAATCCCATTGAAAGGCAACTCTCGGCTGTTAAAATGCAGCAACCAAGAACTGCTTGTGAGTGTTTAATGATAATCATCCGCACTTTAAGATATCTAGTCAGACAGGCTTGGCTATCAGGGGTCATGCGGATGATGGTAACTTCATGGTACTATTAAGGGAGAGGAGTTAGGATATACCAGCTCTGAAGGCATGGTCACAACATGAACAAGGTAAACCCATTTTCACACATCCAGATATGCAAAAAGAGATTCTTCAAATTCTAGGAAATGAAGTTTTAGCCTCAGTTTTGGAAAATATCAAATCTTGTACTCCTTTAGAGTTTTCAGTAATCTGTGATGGCACCCGAGATATCACAGGAGATGAGCAGGAGAGTATTTCTGTATGGTGGTGTGATGGTTTAGAGCCCACAGAAAGCTTTTTAGGTTTCTACAAAACTCAGTCTACTACTGGTAAGGCCATAGCATCGATAATCTGCTATTCTTTGCTAAGACTTGGCCTCCCATTGTCTTGTTTGCGTGGTCAAGCCTATGATGGTGGAGGGAATATGAAGGGCTCGAAGAAGGGTGCACAGTCCATAATTATTGACAACCAGCCTCTGGCAGAGCATGTACATAATGAAAAAGTGTTGTGATGCCTCATCAGTTGTGAAAAATGCAATAGAGTGGGCTAATCAACTGGGAATAATGTTTGGATGTGCAAAAGTTAAACCTGTATATATACATCTATGTAAAGAAGCTGCAACATCTCAAAAATAAAACCACTGTGTCCAACCAGGTGGATCTACAGGAAGGCCCAAGTAGAAGAGATTGTAAGAAAATATCATCTAATTTTGGATACACTTCGAGAGCTTACAGAGGACAACTATGATGGAGCTAGTGGCCTTCTGCATTGTTTCTAAAATGGATTGACCTATCTTGGGTTTGTTTTGGCCAAATATGTAATCGACTTCCTAGAACTACTGAATAAGTCGTTCCAAGGACGAAAGAAGACTCTGTCTGGAACAGTCAGGTCTGTTCAGACTGGTTTAGATAGTTTGAGTGATCTGCGTGCTGAAGATAAATTCACGACTATTTTCAATTCTTGCTGTGATAAAATTGATGAGCTCAGTTTGGAACCTCTGACCCTCCCAAGAACTGTGAGACCACCTAAAAGGATTTGTGGGCCGGGAAAACCGCATGAGAGGAATTCTTGTGAGGAGTACTTCTGGCAAGAATATTATAAAGTTATTGAGATGGCCATGATGGGACTGTAAGAAGGTATAATTGAGCAGAGTGGTGTGCAGAAGATTGTGATGCTGGAAAATGTACTTATTACTGGGGAAAATACTGAGCTATTGAAACCATACCCTGAAGTCGGCCCAGAAGCCTTAAAATTAGAAATTAAATTATTTTTTAAGAATTACAGTATTTCTTGCCTCAGTGATGCTGCTACAGCATTCAAAGAGATGGTGCCAGAAGTCCTGAATTTATTTAGAAATGTGGAATGTTTGGTTAAGCTGTTGTTGGTGTCCCCGGCTTCTAGTTGCGAAGCAGCGAGAAGCTTCAGTGCTCTTAGGCGCCTAAACAGTTATCTGAGGACTACTATGTCACAACCTAGGCTAAATCAAGTTGCACTTTGCTCTGTCCATAAGGAACTGCTAGATAAAGTTGATGTCAGGAAAGTGGCTCAGCTGTTTGTGTCAAGAAAGGACTACAGATAACTGTTGTTTGGAAGTGTGTGAGATGAAAATGTTTTCCTACACTAGAAAACATGTAGAGTATAGTAGGTAATTGACCATGTCTAGAACGAGGACTCATTTTTATTCCTTAAAATGACTTTATGTGAGAGACTGTCGATAAAAAGTTTTTTTTCCTCTTTATTTCTGTATGCTATTGTTATTAGTAAAGATTTGCAGATGCATGGCTTAAACGATAGTGTTCAATAAAATGAAGCCAATGTTTGATTATTTTTTATCTACTCCAGTTCGGTGTATATTTCACTCAGATCTTTGACAGACTTCGAAAAAAAATATATTTATTTAAGGTAAAATAATGATCAGGAGAGATACTATAATAATAGTGAATATTATCACTTTAATACTTATGTTTGTGTACATGTGCGAAATATTCTTAATACTGTTGCGACATTTAAGTGTAACATTCAGGTTTCTTCTGATGTTTAAATTAATGATTTTGTGTGTATATAGCACCAGCAGATATGTTAACTGTGTATTTACAAATTTGTTCTCTGAAAATATTTTTTATAAAAATAAATTATATATTGCATTCAACTATAATTAGAATATTTAGGAAAGAAAAGTGCCTAAAAACCACCTTTTTGCTCCTTCAAACCCCAAATTTTCCTGGACCCCCCCCCCCCCCCCCCAAAAAATATCCTTGCGACGCCCATGAACATGGTGATCAATGAGAACTACCAACTGGCATGGTAAAATTACACTTGCGAAATATGTGTTATTTAAATTGGTTATCTGTCAATATTACCTACTGATATGGTAGAATTACACCAACAAAAGTAAGTGGTTTTTAACATGGTGATAGATGAGAACTACCAACTGGTATGGTAAAATTACACCTTAGTGTACACAGGGGTTAATTTCAGTGGGAACGCAAGGGAACGGCGTTCCCTTACCTCCCAAGAGTGCCGGAACGCAAGGGAACGCACTTAAAACTAAAAGTTTAAAAAACAATTACGTTGGATCAATATTATGCTTTGTTTGCGAGTGACTCGTAAGCAGGTAGGAAGCGCCCGTACAAGCCGTTGTGAGCTGTGTTGTGATGAGTCATGCACAGAATCAGGGAGGAAGGTGACTGGTGAGTCATCCTCGTCCGCGCCTCTCTATAACATAACAATGCCCACCCATTCCTCCCCTCCATTCTTTCGCCGCGCCACCGCCCCCGTGGTCGTTGGAGTTTAGTCAGTTTACAAAAGGTGCGTTGACTTGACCTTGACGCCGTTTTGCGTTTAAGGTACAAGTTGCATTGTGTTCGATGATTGTGTTCGTTTTTATACTTATTAGTGCTAGTGCAGCTAAATAGTTTGACTATGACTACCAGAAAATTTGTTGATTTTTTTAAACCTAACCCTAAGAAACAAAAAGGTTACGTGAATTCGGAAGCATCAAGTACGACTTCAATTGTTAATCAAGATAAAAAAGAAGACGCAATCGGAATCAAGGAGGATAATTGCGATTACCTTTCCCCTTCGACTTCCTCGTCGGACAAAACAGTATCCAGGTTGGAGGGTTTGGGATCTGATACAGACGAAGCTAAGGTTAGTATAGAAAATAATGATTTTGTTGGGGGTGAACAGCCAGTTTGTTGGTCTGTAGAACAAACTGTTGAATTCAAAGCAAAAAATCTATGGTTAATTGTGAACAGAGAACTAGGTTGCAATGTTTGCAGAAGCGTGAGTACTCTTGGTGCCTGGAAAACGAAGGGCCTAAAGATTAGCGAAGAGTGGGTTTTAGGAACTATTACCGCTTCCGGAAACAATAAGAAAGACCAGCAATCCTCTCTTAGGAAAAATATATTTTTACACCGTGGGTCTCGAGCTCACTCTTTAGCTGAAAAAATACTCAATGAAGCAAAGAAAGATACAATGAAAAAAGCTGTTGCTTCTATGCATCAAGAGCAGCCAATTGTAACTGAGCGCATTTTCCGCACGGCTTATAAGCAAGCCAAATTAAATAGGCCATTCTTTGAGTTTGAAACTGAAATTGATATTCAAATAATGAATGGTTTAGATATGGGCCGAATCCTCCATTCAAATGTCGCTTGCTCCAATATAGTTCATCATATTTCTGATGAAATGAAATCAGACTTAATAAATGGCCTAATCAAGTCAGACTCTAAATTTTCCCTGCTTTTAGATGAAGCCACTTCAGTTTCAAACAAAAATGCTTTGGTGGTTTATATCAGAACTGTTCTAAAAGGAATGCAAAACCCTATGACAGTGTTCTTAACACTTTTTGAACTAAATAGCACAACATCAGCTGGTATATTACAAGAACTTTTAAATCAGTTACAAGCATTAGGTCTAAGCTTTGAATTCATAAAAGACCACATGATTGCTCTAACTTGTGATGGTGCATCAGTGCTACTAGGCAAAAAATCTGGCCTTGCTATGCAGCTTACTGAAACATTCCCCAACTTGCTCATTTGGCATTGTTTGAACCATCGTTTAGAGCTTGCCGTACACGATTCCGTAGAAGAAGTAGCTGGAATCAATCATTTTAAGATCTTCATGGATAAAATTAGAAACATGTTTAGTTGTTCTCCGAAAAATAGCAGGGAGTTGGCAGAAGTTGCTAAAGGACTAGAGGAGCAAATTTTGAAAATCGGCCGTGTTTTAGATACTCGTTGGGTAGCTTCCAGCTTAATGGCGGTGAAAGCAGTTTGGATAGATTTTAAAGCTTTGTACAACCATTTCCTTGAAGCATCTGAAGACAAGCAAAGGGACTCGAAGCAACGTTCGACTTACAAAGGGCTTTGTAGTACATTGTCTTCTACAACTTTCGTACACAACCTTGCATTGATGTACGATGCTCTAGAAGAGTTAGCTGATTTGTCCCTTCAGCTTCAAAAATCAAGCCTCAACCTTATCCAAGCCCACAGTGATATAACACTGTTAATCAAAGTGTTTGAAAACCGAGTTGAAAACATGGGTAGACGTTCAGTGGAAGCTAAAATTGCTATTGACGATTTGATGTTTCAAAATGTTGAACTTTATGTGAGAGCCAAGATACCAAGTATTCCAGAAAAACAGTTCTATCGGAGCCTCGCAAACAACTTGACTTCAAGGTTGCTATCATCTTCAAATGCGTCTGAAAACTACAACACAATCATGAATGACATCAAAGTGATCCACCCCATGTATTGGCCAAAAGACTTATCCATCACCTACGGAGAATGTGAGATCCAGCGAATCTGCGATAGATTTAAGATTAGCAGCTCTCAGTATATAATTAGAGACTTCAGACACTTCAAGCAGGGACTGAAGCCTATGTTAAGTGGAGAGAAACCTACTATTCTTGAGCAGCCGCTGTCGTTTAAGAAACTGATATCCATCATAAATAGCATTGCAGTGTCTAGTGCTGAATGTGAACGTGGATTTTCTGCAATGAATTTAATTATGACTCCTCTTAGATCTTCACTCTACATTAGCACGGTTTGCGATTTATTGCGGATCAGGCTCCTAGGACCTCCTGTGGCTAGATACAATCCCCAGCGACACGTCAAAACTTGGCTGGCGAAGGGACACCATTCTGCACTTGACACCAAGTCAAAACAACGAAGGCAGAAAACGTACAATGAAGACAGCATTGCATTGTGGGAACTTTTTTCCTAAACCCGTTCTTTTTTAATATCTTTTAGAATTTCAGAACATTAAGTTTTCATAAAAATAACTAGGCCTAACTTGTAGTTGTGTTCTAAACTAAAGTTTTCTTAGTTTTCTTTTTGTATTTACAGTTAGTTGTGTATTGATGTTTTTTTGCAGTTTTCACTTCAAAAAATTAACAAACAACTAATTTTACCAACTTGGCATTGCCTTACAATATTAGACTACAATGACTACAAACCGTACATTGTCATAATAAGTAGATGAAATAACACCTTAACTTTTTAAAATTTCATTAAATTTTTAAAATGAAACCGTGTTACTTCTTTGTGTCATTTATTTTGTGTGTAATTAAACACTTCCTTTTATTTTCCAAGAAGTTGGTCTATTTTGAATGTATAAATATTGTTTTTTTACCCATAAGGTAGGCCAAATTTTCTTTGTAAAATATGCAAAATTGTAGTTCAAGCAAGCTGTTATATTCAAAAACATCTATTTACATATGGATATGTATTATTACAACTGTACTGTATATCAATAAAATTGTAAATAAGGCTTTATTTGTTTTATTTTACCATTCATTAAAAAAGTAATATTGGTAAGCTTCATTGCTTCAAACAAAATGGTCAGTGAAAGTAGTCAACAAGATGTTAATGGAGCAAAGGGTGAACTCAATTTAAATTCATGTTTTTATTTTCTTACATCATAATCAAGCACTTTAAAAAGTAATCACCATTAAAATATCAATTTTTTATAAAAATAATTGTAGTATTATGTCTGGATGGCCTAAAAACGCGGGTTTACAGTTATAATTTTCAAAACTTTTTCCCGGGGGAGGGCCCCCGGACCCTCCTCCTTCCTGGGGGGTATTCCAGACCCCCCGGTCTGAGCATCCCGCTTTAGAGTTCCCACACCTAAAACTTTACAAATTAAGCACTGAGTGTACATATCATTTTACATGATGTGTTAATAATTATTAACTAGTTGGGTAAAACCACACCACCAATGTTTATGTTAATTTACAATAACGCTGTGGAATGTGCCGGAAATTAAGTTTTTCGGCACCTTTTTAAAATTTTTATTATAATTTTAAATTACTTTTGGAAGTCTTGTTTTTCACTTTTATTGGTTACTAAAGGGTGATTTACACTTTGTTAGGCTGGTGTACTCTACTTAGTTAAACTTTGCGGCAGTGGACCGAGGAATCATTTTCTCAGGGGCCAATCTGATCTTTTGCTAGTCTAAAGACATCGTTAGCAGCCCGGATGACATTTCTCCCGCTTGCAGTCACGCCCGTGGGCCTGTAACTTTAATTCCCTGCATGACTAAATTTGCACACAACAGCTCTGGACGAGTAGTTACCACTTCTCAGAGACCAGCTTACAAAAGCTCTTCCCGTCACGCATACACCTTAGGTTCACTCATAGAAAGTCACGTTAGGATGCTCGTTCCCAGCCTCGTTGAATTTTTTGTCCACCCTCACACCCCAGTCCCCCCCCCCCCCACATTTGTTTCTCAGAATTTAGCTCAGGATCATTGCCCTGACGTTAACTCGCCAGGCAGTGGCCTACCTCAAGGACGATTTGCCACAGAAAAACGACATCTAGTGGCAGAAACAGTAACTCCTGCACTTGTCGCCAGCGAGTGGAGCTAACAGCCGCGACACCTAGTGGCGACTTTGTAACCTCCTTCTTTCCTTCCCCTTTAGGCCGCCAGAGAGCAGCTCCGGCTGTGCCATAAGGCCCTATGCTTTGTGCCATTGCACATTTGTAGTAATGCGCATGCTCACTTTATCTATTTTATAGTTATTGTTTTTATTTTATTTTGTATAGCAAACTGGGAGCCATAATTTTTTTTATTCTTGAATTTGTAAATCATCTTGTAACCAACAATTTCAGCATAATTTATATTTATAAAGCACAAGTTTCTGTGTTAAAATTTTTATATTAATTTTACAACAAAATAATTTTACTTTTGTCCATAATGAATGTTGATTTGGGAAATCGCACTATAGTGTAACTCTATTTGTTTTACATGTGCAGTCTTTCATGTCTCAACTATATGGTCTTCTTCAGTTGCACAAAATAATACGTCTTTCTTTTTGAAGCATGTCGGCCATGATGTAACTGTTCCTACCTTCGGCCGTTCCTTAATCTCTTGACATCAATGTCTTAATTAATTCTCCGTACACCGCAAGTGGTGAGTAAAATCGCATATTCCTTCAAGAATATGTGGAAATGATATTTTGTTCAATTATCTTATTTTGTAATACATTTATGTACAGTGTGTGTGCGGAAGGCGTGGGTGGCCATGGGCGCGATTACTTCGTGACACACAGCTTCTTCGTCACCTGAGTCATGGTGCTCCTCAGTGCCTGATGCAGCTCGTCTAATCAGGAAAGATCTTCTTTGTTACTTTCTGCATGCAGAAGAGCAACCATGAGCCACCACACATCAAAAGATAAAATTTTAACCTAGCATTTTCGGCATTGTTTTGGACTAATAATTAATTTTTTTATGACTTAACCTATGTAATTTTTAACCTATGTAATTCTTAACATCATAATCAATGTGCTTAACTTAAATATCTAAAGGGGCCCCTTATCTTAACATTTACTTTTTCTTTAAGTATGACTGTATACTCATCAATTGATATTAAACTTGTTATTGTTATTATTTAAAGTAAAAGAATTTAAAGAAAAGAAAATATAAGGAACAGAGAAACGATATTGCTGTATTCATTTAACTAAAACCACTGTTTGTATTAATTTTGACTAGTAAACATATTTAACTATTTTATCCTGTAATATGGCCTCCCCAGTCGGCTCAAAGTTCTCATGATTTTCTACACGCCTAACAAGGCACCATTGAGCCTGTTCCCCATGCTTTCACTGTTGGCCTCTGTACCTCCTTCGTATTTGGCCAGGTTGAGGTGAAGAGGGCGGCAGAGCTTGGTAGCAGAGCTGGTGGTTCTGGTGTTTTGTTGGTCGTGTTCATGTGTGTAGATGTTTGTCTTGCATGTGTCCACCCTCAGATGTGCATGGCTTGGTTGTGGCAATAGTTATTTACTGTTGTTTTTATTGTGGTTATTTTGTTATTTGTTATTTTCATTATGTCCTCTTCAATCATCCCTGAGTTCCTCTTAAAGGATGAATTGATCTTTGAGTGTCAATTGCGTGGCATTTCATGTGAAAACGCCACAGTGGCACATTTGCGTAAAACATTGCGTTTGGCTCTTCAGAACAGCACTCCAGTTAATCATGACCTTTTGATAACAGTGAACCCTAATGAGGAGTATAAAACCTGCACGAGTAAGATACTAGTTTTACAGGAGTTGGTTACAAACTTAGATGATGAGAATTTTGCCGTAACGCTCCCTCGTGTCAGAAATCGGTTGAATCACTTGAGTACACGCATTAAGTGTTTGCTTGATGTTCACACACCTAAACTGTCTGAGTTACAAGTTGCCTCACTTGAAAATATGATGGAGGAGATTCAGAATTTAGTTGAGACTGTCGGTAACGCTGAATCTCAGTTCTCATTATTGCGTGATGTAACACCAATCACATCCATGACAAATATTTGTGAACAGTTGAGTAGGGTGGCATTGCCCACTTCCACTGTCCTGAATCCACTTATTTCATCAGCTCCTGGTCCGTCCAAGGTAGACTTTGATCCTGTCGGCAACGTTTGTAGCCCTATGTCCATTCCTAACCTAACCAACCCAGCCTATACCACATCCACTCAGTCTACGAATCGGAACCCTCATGTTGTATTTAGTACATCAGCAAGCTCGACACATAATCCTACTCCCTCTAGAAATTTTGCGCTGCCAAGTGTGTTTGGTAAACTTACTCATCCTCTCGAAACAATGTTGAAAGACTTCCCGGCCACTGATGGGTTGCACATACCTAAATTTTTAAATTTCCTTAAGGTTATTGTTAAATTGCGACAAAGCAACACCATCCATGAGTCGCAGATCTTGGAAACTATTTACCCTTTCACTTTTGGGCCTTTAGCCGAAAGGTCTCAGCTGGCAATTGCCCAGAACCTTTCTTTCGATGCCTACCATGAGAATATCCTTAGTTTTTTTATTCCCTTCAGGTTGCTTACACAATTGCAATTAAATAATTTCAATCGGTTACAGAAACCTGATGAACCACTTTCTGTGTATGTAAATGAGGTTAAGGAGGCCGCTGCCATTTTGCGACTTGGTGTAACTGAACAAGAGATTGTTAACACCATCCTAGAGGGGCTTTCCCCTGATGAGAGATCTCGGTTAGTCTTTCTCAGCAAACCCTCCACATTTTCCGAGCTCGACAGAATGTGTATCCATTCGCAAAATGTTAGGTTTGCGGATCATCACCGTAACCTACAGTTTGCCCATCCCACATTTAAGACTCAAAACTATGGTTTTCACAGTTCATGTAATACCACACAGGTTAATCCTAACTTTAGGAAGAGTAGTGTTTACAACCAAACAAAAACTAAGCCAGACAATCAAGCACAAGGTCAATTTTGTAATTATTGCAAAAGAAATAACCATGTCATCAGAGACTGCAAGGTTCTGCAACAAAAAAACGCCAGAAGCAGGGATGTAAGGTGAGCGACTTACCCTGCAAGCAAGATCGGAAGCCTAATTCACAGTATAATGCTCACGTTCTTCAGCAGATTAACTCAGCTCTTTGTTTTCAAACATATTTTGGAGTACGAAAACCAGATCAAGTTTGTAAGGTTAACTCTCCTAATATTGTGGGAATAAATTCCGTCCCAGTACCTCGTATTGTGGTATCGTTTGGTTCCTTTGATACTCCTGCTTTAGTTGATTCGGGTTCTACACGTTCTATCATTTCCTATGAGTTGTTCACCAAATTAAAGGAAGCTAAGGGCATAAAATCAATTGTAAAAGGCGATTTCAAGTGCTATTCTGCTTCTAATGATATTTTAACCATAGATTGTTGCGCCACTATTAAATTAAAAATAGAAAATTTTACTTGGGTTTTCCCTTGCTTGGTATGTAAAAATATAGGTTTGGATTGTATTCTCGGAGCAGACTTTATGATGAAAACCGGACTTATACTTGATGTGCAAGAAAAGTGTATTTTCTTTAAGTTCCTGCCTAAACTAAAAATTCTGTTTGCTGACAGTAACCAGCACCTTGATAACCTTGCTGAAATCAATGTACACAACTCTAGTAAAATTGAAAGTGATACTTTGAGCCATCTGTCTGATGAACAGCGTATTGCTATCAGAAAACTATGTGAATCATTTTCTAAAGTTCTAACCTCCGAATTAGGTCTTACCAACCTCTTGGAATATGAGATTAAGCTAAAAGATAGCAGCCATGTTAAAAATCAACCTTACAGATTGGCACCCATTCAGATGAATCTTTTGCGAAACGAAGTACAGCAACTTTTGGATAAAGGCGTTATTGAGCAGTCTACCTCTCAGTATGCGAGTCCTGCATTTCTAGTTCCTAAATCTAATGGTAAGCAACGAATGGTGGTCGATTTCCGTCGTGTAAATCAAAAGATTGAGATTGAATCAGTTCCTTTGCCCGATCTACATTCAGCTTTTCATTGGTTTGCTAAAGCTAAGTACTTTACCACCATTGATTTAAATTCAGCATATCATCAAATCCCTCTCAAAAAAGAATCTAAACACATCACTAGTTTTGTGTACCCTGGAATTTATACCAGTTTACGCGAGTTCCTTTTGGGCTTGCTACTGGAGCTCAAGTCCTCACACGATTATTGAGTCAAATTTTTCATGACATTAAATTTAAATTTGTATACAATTATTTGGATGATCTTGTTATATATTCTGAGAATTTTGAGGAACATCTTCAACACTTGAGAGAAGTTTTCTCTCGTCTCGAGAAAGCAGGCTTAACCGTTAACCCACAAAAGATTAAAATTGCTGTCCCAGAGATTTCATTCCTTGGTCATAAAATTTCTTCTCAGGGTATTTCCATCGATCCAGAACGTACAAAATCCATTAGAGAGTTTCCTCCACCCCGCGATGTTAAAGGTATAGCTAGATTTATCGGTATGGTCCAGTTTTTTGGAAAATTTATTCCTAATTTGGCCGAGAAGGCCGTTCCTTTGAATCAACTCCGTAAAAAGAATGTGAAATTTGAATGGGGAGAAAAACAACAAAAAGCTTTTGAAACACTAAAGAATGATATAATGAGTCCACCAGTACTCCGTATGGCAGATTTTTCGAGACCTTTCATTTTGCAAACCGATGCTTCAGGTTCAGCAATAGGGGCGGTTTTAGCACAAGAGTTTGATGGTGCCCGCCATCCGATAGCTTTTGCATCCCGGACTCTGACCAATCAAGAGAAGGTAGCATCTATTTATGAATTGGAATGTCTCGCTGTTGTTTTTGGTATAGATAAGTTCAGGCCTTACTTAGAACATACAGAATTCCTTTTGGAAACGGATAATCAAGCTCTATCATGGCTCTTGGCGCACCCACAACAATTAGGCAAAATCGGTCGTTGGGTCATGAAAATCTCATCTCTAAAATTCAAGGTTCAGCATATAAGAGGAACACAGAATGTAATTGCTGATACGCTTTCACGTATGTTTGATTGTTCACAGCCTAGTAAGGAGGAAGCCACTTGTAATGTTTTGGTCACTGATTTCCCTTTAGCCTTCAATACTATTCAGGCTCATCAGGAGGAAGATGAGGAATTGCAGAAAATTGTCCAAAATTTGAGTTCAGGTATCCAACAAAAACCATATTTTCTGTCCAAAGGTATCTTGTTTTCCAAAACTCTAAACAATCAGAAACGTATTGTTCTTCCCCAAGTATTGAAACCCCTGGTATTCGAATATTTTCATTCCTCGCCTATTGGTGCTCATCTCGGTATATACAAAACTATTGAGGCTATTAAAAGGCATTTTGTTTGGAAAGGTATGTATGCTGAGGTGGCTGATAGAGTCAAACAATGTTTTCTTTGTGCACTTAGTAAACCTGCTCAGAATACCCATTTAGGTTTTTTGTCTTCTGAAATATCCGACAAACCTATGTAAAAATTATTTGTTGATTTCGTAGGCCCTTTTCCAAGGAGTAAAGATGGAAATAGTATCTTATTAGTTTGTGTGGATGCATTTTCCAAATTTGTTTGGTTGATTCCTTTAAGAAAAGCTGATGCTCCATCCACGATTCGGGCTCTTCAATCCTACATATTCCAAAGTTTTGGGGTTCCTTCATCAATAGTTTCGGATAATGGATCACAATTTACTTCCAAATTATTCAAAATTATGTGCTTCACACATGGTATACGTCATATCACGTTGTCACCATACTATCCTCCACCTTCGCAAGCGGAAAGGTTCAATCGTAACCTCCATTCGGCCTTAATTGCCTTCCATGCGAAAGATCAAGTTAGTTGGGACAAAAATCTGCGTTGGCTTCAGATGGCTTTTAATTATTCACGTCATGAGTCACATAAATCTTCGCCTTTCAATTTGATGTTCACCTATGCTCCGAACAATCCCTTGTCTAATCTTTGGTCCTTGGATGACCTGTTACCTAAGGATTCTAAAAACATTAAAGTAATTTGGGCAGCTGCCCTTAAAAACCTTAAGCACTCACATGAAAGAAGTCGTATTAAATATGATAAGAATCGAGTCAAAAATCCTTTTCGACGAGGTGACCTCGTCTTATGCAAGTCACATCCTACCAGTAAAGCAGTGGATAAGAGGATGGCGAAACTGTCTTTTCGCTGGTCAGGCCCTTATCACATCCAACGCTTTTTAACCCCAGTGACAGCTGCCCTAGCTGATCCTGACACGGGTTCTTATGTGACCAGAGCTCACATTTCACACTTAAAAAGGTATCACTCTCCACCTCCAGTTTGAATTGTCCAATGTTGGGATCTGCAGGTCCTTTCGTTTGGTCTTCACTGCAGGTGTTTAATTTGGTCCAATCCTTGACTTAGTTTGATCGTGGCTTGATCACCCACTGATCCTAGTCTTGAGGATTCATAATTTATTTAACTTTTTTTTCAGAATAGGCCTATTCTTTATGCATATTACATAAACAAAAAAACCATGGTAGTAATTTAAGTTTTTATAACATCTATTTTTTTATCTTTGTTTAGGGTATGTTTTTATGGGTGTGCTCTAGTTTAGATCACATGATGTGTGGGTAATATCTGAATAATGTTAGGTATTATTAATAATTAGAAATCTTAAAATGTTGTTTTATTTATATTTCACTATCCAAAGATGTTTTCCTGTGTTCTTGTTTTAGTGTCGCTGTGAATCTCCCGTCTCCTGTATTTTCTTGTGGTCGTGTGCCATGTTCGGGGTCTTGTGCCTCCTTGTTTGTGTCTACTCCTTTGCTCTTGGAAGAGTTACGGTAAATCATTTGAATTCTGGTATTCTCTTCGAAAAACAAGATTCGCTCATCTTTTCGGACAATGTTTATTCCATTGTGCTTGACTTCAATTTAATTCAACTTGAAAATGAAAGTAAACAATTGGATGTTTTTCTGGACAAAGTTATTTCACTGAATAGTGGTCATCACGATGACGAACCTTGGAATCAGAATTTTGCGTTTGTGGTCAAACAACTACAAGAAAACATTATTGCATAAAAAACTGAGACTATGGCTTTAACTTCACTTCTGCCCCATCGCCCTAGAAGGCAAAAACGTGGTTGGTTTAATTTTGGTGGTTATATATTGAAGACAGTTTTCGGTACCCTAGATAGTGATGATTTGACTGTCTTGGAGAAAAGACTGAAAGTGGTTAACGAGAATCAAGATGACATTTCTAACAGTATGTTACATCATATGATTGTGGTCAAGAATTTAGAAGATAGAGTCATAAACAACACTATTCTCATAAAAAATTTGGCGTTACATTATCTAAATAGCCATAATGAATTTTACAAAGCATTAAACAGCTCCATCCATGAAGTCTGGGACAAAATCACATTAATAAGTTGGAGAATTGATCTAAATACCCTTTTGTTTAGGGTTAGTGAGACATTATCTAGTGCTCGGCTGGAAATTTCCGATCTAAGACAAGCTATTGAAAACAGTGTTCATGGACAACTAAGTTCCACTCTTCTAACACCCACGGTGTTTCTTGATCTTTTGTTTAAAATTCAACAGTATATTGCCCTACCCTTGCATATGTTGGCTACAATTTCGCATGATAATCTCTACATGTTTTATGGTTTGAGTAAAGTCCAAGCCATCGTCTATAATGGTTCATTAAATGTCATTGTTAACGTGCCTCTAGCAAACAAGGATAGCAGTTTTGAGGCTTCTAACATTTTCGCCTTCCCATTTTTCTCTTCTGAGTTCAAAAATTATCTTTTACTCAACGTGCACGATACTTTGTTGGTTAGTCCAGATAGAAAAATATTTGCTCCTGTGTTTTCTTCCTCTCTCTCGGGTTGTAAAAAATACGGTGTATCCTTATGTTCCCCGACCTTTCCGTTTTTTGATGCTCATGTCAGTAATTGTGAGTTTAACCTTTTTCTTGGTAAACCCACTTATGAAATTTGTGATAAAAGCTTTGTTTCACTGGATTTACCTTTCCTTCAAAAAACCAATACACTTTGGTTATTCGCTAGTAATCATTCATTGGATGTTACCTTACTGTGTCGATCAACTGCGGAGTCATTTCCACCTTTAACTATTTCTTTAATTGGTAGTGGATATATAAATAATGTTTCCCATTGTGACATTGTAAGCCCATTTTTCAAAACTTTCGGGTCAGTAATTTCTACTTTACATTTATCTAACTTTACCTTCTATTCACATCCCAAAATTTAATTTTAACCTCAGCAAGCCGTCCTTTGCATCACTCCCTAATTTAACCATCAATGCTTCTCTTATTAAGGATATTAATGGTATGTTAAAGTCCCGTCCTAACGGTGCTCCTTTTCACAATGTAGTTAATCTCTTTCGTCCGAAGCAACAACACGTTGAGTCCTACTCTCACTTTAACCTTGCTGCCATATCCATATCCTCCCTGGTCTTAATTTGTATCCTCATTTTGAGCATTATCCTTTTCTTGAAGTTGCGCTCCATCTCGACCACCCCCCCAAATCCTTTACCTCCTATCCCTTCCGGGACAATGTTGTTTCCCTTAGCCTCATCTTCTAATGTGGAATAGTAATTTTTTTATATATATAGCTAAGTGTTTATGTGGGTATTGTTGTAATTGGGATGTTATTTTAGTTTTGGGATTTATTAACTGTTGCCACTCACCGGCTGTTGCCCTTTGAGGAGAGGAGTGTGTGCCATTGCACATTTGTAGTAATGCGCATGCTCACTTTATCTATTTTATAGTTATTGTTTTTATTTTATTTTGTATAGCAAACTGGGAGCCATAATTTTTTTTATTCTTGAATTTGTAAATCATCTTGTAACCAACAATTTCAGCATAATTTATATTTATAAAGCACAAGTTTCTGTGTTAAAATTTTTATATTAATTTTACAACAAAATAATTTTACTTTTGTCCATAATGAATGTTGATTTGGGAAATCGCACTATAGTGTAACTCTATTTGTTTTACATGTGCAGTCTTTCATGTCTCAACTATATGGTCTTCTTCAGTTGCACAAAATAATACGTCTTTCTTTTTGAAGCATGTCGGCCATGATGTAACTGTTCCTACCTTCGGCCGTTTCTTAATCTCTTGACATCAATGCCTTAATTAATTCTCCGTACACCGCAAGTGGTGAGTAAAATCGCATATTCCTTCAAGAATATGTGGAAATGATATTTTGTTCAATTATCTTATTTTGTAATACATTTATGTACAGTGTGTGTGCGGAAGGCGTGGGTGGCCATGGGCGCGATTACTTCGTGACACACAGCTTCTTCGTCACCTGAGTCATGGTGCTCCTCAGTGCCTGATGCAGCTCGTCTAATCAGGAAAGATCTTCTTTGTTACTTTCTGCATGCAGAAGAGCAACCATGAGCCACCACACATCAAAAGATAAAATTTTAACCTAGCATTTTCGGCATTGTTTTGGACTAATAATTAATTTTTTTTGACTTAACCTATGTAATTTTTAACCTATGTAATTCTTAACATCATAATCAATGTGCTTAACTTAAATATCTAAAGGGACCCCTTATCTTAACATTTACTTTTTCTATAAGTATGACTGTATACTCATCAATTGATATTAAACTTGTTATTGTTATTATTTAAAGTAAAAGAATTTAAAGAAAAGAAAATATAAGGAACAGAGAAACGATATTGCTGTATTCATTTAACTAAAACCACTGTTTGTATTAATTTTGACTAGTAAACATATTTAACTATTTTATCCTGTAATATGGCCTCCCCAGTCGGCTCAAGGTTCTCATGATTTTCTACATGCCTAACAAGGCACCATTGAGCCCGTTCCCCATGCTTTCACTGTTGGCCTCTGTACCTCCTTGGTATTTGGCCAGGTTGAGGTGAAGAGGGCGGCAGAGCTTTCAACTCGCATCCTGTAAAAGTCGATCCTATGTAGCTTTCTGTGCCCGCTGGTAGAGAGCGCAGTGGTCGTCCCTCGGCCAAACAACTGAAGGTGTATATGCGCCCACCTCGGTCACCTCCGGAAGTTTTCGGTTAAGAGCCGAAACTTCCCCCTCTTTTCCCTAGGGCCGAGCGCCCGTTTTAATTAGGAGCTTTGTCCGCCATTGCGGCACTTAGACTTCGGCTACTTACCGCGTCATCTCGGCGTCTCCTCTGTTGAGAGGCTTTTTCGTGGCAACGACGATCTCTTCCTTCGAATTAGGAATGTAGTCATCAGTGTTAAGAGATGTGATCCCAGTTTCTAAATATAGTAGTAGCCAGTAAGTCGTAATTAGGCAACAAATAATGTTTTAGTTTACATTTTATTAATTTTGTTATCGTCCTAAATCATGGTTTCTTCTGCGTCATTCGCGCTATTCGCGGTCCGTGCCTTTCGGATGTCGGCGAGAGACATTTCCTGAGTCCAGGAGCTACACCCTGTTTGACAGGGTCCAACATTTGGGCGCCGAAATTGCACCCATCATGTTGTCCAGGACCTCGAGCTTCGAGTATCTTTAAGAAGAGCTTTATCCCGGCCAGACGTCAGATTTTGAAGCCCCGGGTGATATTTTAAAATATAACTTCTCCCTACAACCAACAAAAGAAATTATTTAAATGAATACCAGCGAGCAGTGCCATAGAGAACTTAACAAATAAGAATATGTGAAATTGTTACAGTAATGAGTGGACGAACCTAACATGCTATAATATGTCAGGAAGGACATTTTTAAATTATTTTTCTGTGCTTGATTTGTTGTTAAAAAGATAGTATGTTTTGTGTTAATCATATCGGGCTGGTCCTCCTTTCATTAACATTTTAATACCGTTTCTTGGTTAAACTAAAACAAATGGTAAACAGATTTAATTTAATGCTTTTTAAATAAACCAGGAAACCTATAGACCAATCTACTTATGTAGTGATTTATTTATTTCTTATTAACCTATATCTATTTAAACGATCCACTATCTCCCAAGTTGCTTGTGTGCAGGGAGTATCAAATTGTCTTGTTCACCACCTCGTGCCACCTCTGGTAATACTTGTCTTTTTCTTTATATTTTTGCTCAGCTATTTCCTAGGATTTTTTTTTATTAAATTAAAATAATATTATTTTGTGACACTCTACCAACCTTCCCAGCCTGGTTAGGTTTGACCATCCCGAGAAAGGCTCGCAGTGGAAGTTGCCCTGAACCTTAGGCTCAATGGTGTCTTACCTCAAGGTTGAAAAATAGTTAGGCACAAAGGTATGCTGACTAAACAACCAGCTCACAAAATTATAAGAAATATTTTCTTTTAGGTTAACTTGGGGGTAATATTTAAAAATAGAAACTAACTCATTGTCAGACCATCATTTATATTTGATATTAAAAACAAACTTTATGAGTATTACAGTATTACTTAGTTATTTATAAATCTTCATAAACAATAAATAGAATATCATGAGTTACATTTGTTACTTGTTACATTTGTTACTTAAATTTAAAAAAAAATGGGGCCCCAAAACATTAAATAAATAATTAACGTTACTTTAATTCATAAATTTATGTTAGCAAAAAAAAATAAAAACAAACGATGAAAAATTTATAAAATGAATTTAGGTAGGTTGTCCACATTTATTGCCGAACACATGCTTCATGCGAAGTATGAAAACGAAGAATCACTTTCCTGAATTCATGAGTGAGTGAATCCCGTAGCCGTCAGAAAAGAGAGAACATCCTCTACTCCAAACAAGGGTTACAAGTAGTTCATAGCATGGCCGGCATAGGGAAGCACTTCTGATCCATGACTCGTGGGCCGCTATAAAAACATTTCAAAGACTAATTACATGGTGAAATATTTAAAAATAAATGTCCAGCATGATTTCCAGAGAAATCTGCGAAAACTCACCCAATTGGCGGCTACCCAAACTTGAAACTACCGCATGTATGCGGTGGATAAATTAAGAGCAGAAAATTAATACAGTTTTTCACATGATGGCATAACACAGTTAGCCAAACATAGTTACAAATGCACAATTTAAAGAATAGTTCCGAAAACTGAATAGCACACTGCCTTGACGAAAATATAATAATTAATTAAACTTTAAAATAATTAAATTTGTTCAGAGTTCTTTTCTTTGATTCTTGATGCACTTAAATTGGATAGTAATTATGTGATAATAAAATACAATACAAATGGTTAGAACAAAGCATACCTTCACTTAAAGACAAAATTACAAATAAATTACCCCCATAACAGAAATTCTTAAAAAAAAATAAACCAGCGTTCAGGTTGCCGAAACAAAAAACAACACACAAAGAGTTAAGCAAAAACGAGTGTACGCCCAGCTGAATGCTGCAATGGCACAGCACGAGGGGCGTTACATGAAAAATGTCAGTTATTAAAGTAACATTACATGAACTGAGTACATGTATTATGTTAGGGTGGTTAGTAAAAGTACTAACAGGGTTGGTAAAATTACACTGTCATTGTATTTTTAAAAATACCTTATACACACTATAAAAATACATGTACACATGTACGTGTTAAAATACACCAACATGTGTGGAGATTGTGCTGCCACGTACTTTCGGGTAAAATTACACAATTTGTTTTTACATTGTAGCCTGCATTATTTACAAGGAGACATTGCTCTCATTGGACACAACCTTTCCTCTCACATTAGCACAAAAGTGTTGCAAATTTGCCAGGAAAAAAGAATAAAGTTCATTTGGCTGCAGCCTAATGCAACCCATTGCTCCAGCCGTTGGATGTAAGTTTCTATGCACCATTTTGAAAAGAGCTTGGCGATCACTTTTATCATCTTGGCGTGACTCTGCTGAAGGGTCAAAATTCCCAAATATCCCAAAGGTTAAACTGCTCAGTCTCCTGATGTCATTGATGGAGCAGACTGAACAGAACAAAGAAGAAAATTTAGTTTCAGGATTCAGGAAATGTGGCATTGTCCCTGTTGACAAAGATGAAATATTGGCACAGTTACCAAATGAAGAGGAAAATTCTTCTCTCATTGGAGAAGCTTTCATGTCATCACTTACTGCTCAAAGGAACAAGGTGATTGGTGGAGATGCACCTAGGCAGAAAAGGAAGAAACTAAATGTTCCTGCAGGAAGAAGCATCAGTGTAGGGGATGTTGCCCAGTCATCAGTAAGTGAACCACCTAAACTGAAGACACGCAAACAGAATCAACGACAGAAGACTCCAACTGTTCATGAAGAATCGTCTTCAGACATTGATGGGAATCATAAGGATATTGTCGTCAATGATTCAGATAGCAATCTAGAGACATTTTCCAACTCAGGTGATGACTCCGTAATCATTTATAACTACGAATCTCTGAAATCTGTGTGCAGCATCAACGATTTTGTCATTGTTACATACAACAACTCACAATATCCAAGAAAGATTGTTGACATCACTGAAGCTGGTCTAATAGTAGATTGCATGGAGCAGGGGAAGAATTACTGGCATTGGCCTCAGGAGCGTGACATCTTGACGTATGAATGGGAGCATATTGTGAAGAAAATCGAACCTCCAAGGCAGGTTTCTGTCAAAAGAAACACTCTGTTTGTAGTTCCGGAGTTCAGTGAATATGTTTAATAATAAATTATATTAATTTTGTTTTGTTAATATGTTCAATACTATTCTTCTTTTGTTAATGTGTTCAATCCGAGTTTACATTAGAAATAAATTTTGTTCATAGTAAAGAAGCTAATTGTGTTGTGTTCCTCCCTTCCCCCTCCCCATAGCCTAATCAAACTCTCAATTTTTAACCCGACAACCATCACAACACCTCAAAAAAGGCTTTTGTGCTTCCAAACAGTGTAAAAATAAGGGTGAGATTATCCCAATGGTCATTCTATGTGTATATTCAAGCTAAATCATGTTGAGGTGAAATTGTCCCACTTTTTTACAAATTATTTAAAAAGGTGAGGAAATTTTTTATTTTTTTCATTGTGATGTAAAATTGTTCATTTGAATCTCTTCTATTACATAAACAAATATATTTTCAGCTATTCGTTGGTTTATGCAGTTTATCAGACAAAGGCAGTGAAAAACGAGCCAAAGTCACCCCAGCTGACGGTAATTACAACTACAGCAACCTGTTCAACCAACTATGGAAACAATGCACAACTGGCAGAAGTGGAGGTAGAAGAGGAGAACATGGCTGAAGGTAACATACTACCTGAAGAGACCCGAAGAACGAAGAAAAGGAAGGTAAATAATAATGTGGAAACAAACAGTTCGGAAGACATTAAGACAATCTGGTAAAGCATACACAAATATCTGTGGCTAGGAGGTAAGTGAAAGAATGATTGTTATTAAGGGAGATCACACAAAGTGCAGAAATAAGTGTGCATGTGTAATAGACAATGAAACAACTCAAGAAATTTTTATAGAATTTTATTCACTTACTGATGATGAAAAATTCAATCTCTATGATATGACTATGGAAAGAATTGCAAAGAAACGGGTTTGAAAAGAAAATAAAAATTCAAACAGGCCAAGAACATTTTCGTTTAAATACGATTTAAAATTAGTGGGAATAAAATAACGATTTGCAAGGACTTTTATCTTGGTGTTTTGAATATCAGTCAGCAACGCAATAACTATTTTCATGACAAAAAGAAGCCTGGGTTGACAGGAACCCTTACAGGTGGTGATCAAAGAGGAAAGAAATCCTCAAAACGTATTGGAGAGACAGACAGACAAGTAATTATAGATCACATAGACAGCTTCCACAGAGTACCTGCTCACTATTGTAGGCAACAATCATCTAGAGAATATTTTGAACAGGGTTTAAATCTCTCTAAGATGTATGATATGTACAGAGAACAGTGTATTTTGAAAGAACCACCCATTGAACCACAAAGTAAATGGTTGTATAATGAAATATTCACTAATGAATATAACATAGAGTTTCATGTACCAAAAACTGACCAATGTGATACGTGTCAAGAGTTAGAAACCCTAAAGGAAAATACTGAAACCATACCAAATGAAAAACAACAGGTGTTTATTAAGCATCAAGAAGAAAAGTTGTTTTCTAGAGAAGAGAAACTTAAAGATAAGGCTGAAATTTTCCATCTCATTAACTATACAGTAGTGTGTTTCGATTCAGAAGGTACTTTCATATCGACAATCCAGTACATCGTCTTTCTATTACAAATGTAAACTTTGTGTTTATAACTTAAAAGGATATGACATAAGAACCAAACAAGGATATTGCATTTTATGGCATGAAGGTATTGCTGGAAGAGCAGGAAACGACATTGCATCAGCTGTAAAAAAACTCTTGGAAGAGATAGTGAAAGAAACACCTACTCTAGAGCATATCATACTTTGGAGTGATTCGTGTGTACCACAAAACAGGAACTCACTTATGGCGCTAGCTCTGAAAAACCTAGTTGATCGAAATGACAATAATTCAATCAAGAAAATTGAACAAAAATTTCAAGAACCAGGACACAGCTGTGTGCAAGAGGTGGATAGTCTCCATAGCGTAATTGTAAGGAATTTCCGTGGGATTGAACTCCATAGTCTTCTTGCCATAGTTAGAGCATTACTAAACTGTTTATCAAGGAAAAAACTTAAAGCAGTTCAAATACGAGTTTTCAAGGATTTCAAAACTGTAGCCAAGCTAACCAATTTGAACAATGTACCATTCATTAGAGTGAAACACGTCATTTATGAAATGGGAGAAGGCTCTCTCTTGTTCAAAACAACGTTACAGCCCGCTGTTCCACTAACAAAGTCTCTTTACTTTTACGAACGTCGTCACGAGGCGCAAAGAAAAGCAAAACGTCTTTTTTACCATCTCCATCCATTGTGACAGGAAAACCTGAACTAGATGCAGCAAAAGTAAAGGACATTAAATCATTGAATAAATATTTTAGTGGAACTGATAAAATATTGTGGAACTCTATTCTCAAATAAGTTGTAGTTAGTCTAATTGTTTGAACTGAAATGCCTATTATCATAGTTATATTTGTGTACCATTTAAATTGATTAATTAATTTCCATAAGTTCTCATATTTTGTACATTAATACAATCTTCATACAAAGGCAAACCTAACTTCAAAACTTTAATGCATGGTCCAAAATAACAAATGTGGAGTTAGAACACTAACAAAATTTTATTCCTTTAAAGAACAGCTTACTTGTTCTAACTCCGGTGCAAGTGTTTACTTTATATACTTTGTTTTAACAACTCAATGAGTAATAGTCTTCTAATTTGCAGGAATGACTGTTCGATTCTCAAACTAAATAAATAAAACGAGTTAATATAAATCAATTAAGGTACATACAAAATGTATCATTGTAAACTTTCAATTCATTCTCCTGGAAAATTTACAAAATGTATGTTAGAACAATATGGTTCTAAGGCAGCGATATCTATGCACAAAATTAATATGTATTATAATTCTGCTGGGTTGCATACGGTTACTTACGGGTTTAGAACTGAAATGTACCAAAAATAGTAATATTTATTTTCTAATGCGCTTTGAGGGTCGAACGGTTGTAGAAGTCTAGGGAGAATTGACGAAGACAGAGCGGAAATCTTACTGCTCTCCGAGGCAGGCAGTTGGCTGGCTTCCCCCATCCCCCTTTTCAGGCTCCTCGAAGAACATGACACCCCGCTGGGCAATAAGGAATTCTGAGAAAAGCACTTTCTTTCCTCCTACTCCTCCATCACCACCCCCCTCACCCTTCCATCGCTCATCCGTACAGCTAGTGCTCTCTATCGAGGATTTTGGAACTACGTGTGTTGTGTTCTTTCCCTGCGTGCTCGGGAGAAACTCAGGATCTTAGCCTTAATGTCTGATCGCTATAGTGTATATGATGCAGTTACAACACTCACCTCAGCCATTACTGCCGCAAAGAGATGCACTTCATATTAAATGAAAATAGTATATTTTTTTAAGTCGTGGCTAGAAGTCGAAGTAAATAAAATATTTAAAACTATTTAATAACAAAACACACACACCTTCACACCATCTTCTCCCCTCGCTAACACAATAACATTTAGAGAGCGTTACCGACCCCCTTCACAACACCCCGCTCCGCAGTACTAGCCATACTAGCCATCAAATACTCTTTCCACACAACTGTACAAGCATCACACAGCTCCAAAGTCGATAGTTCAGGAATAAGCGCCTAATATTCCCCCACCACAGCGGCAATATCCTCCACAGTCAGAGTAGATGTCTTCCCTGGACTCTTCGTCTTCATCCATCGCAAGAGCTTCTTCCCGGCCGCTAGCCTCCTGACAGCACGCATAGAACTCCTCCTCAACAATTTTCTAATCGGTGGCAAGACACATCTTACCAGCTCTGTTGATAACTACGAATGATACATCCTAAGGGTGCAATGGTTCAACTGTCCCCACCCCTCTACCCTTTCTTATTGCAGTCCCAAGCACACACGTCACTGACACACGACTTTTGACGTCAGCAGACCTACCTCCCCCCCCTTACCCTGAACCATCCATACCCCAAATAGCTGGGTCATTTAGACCTGATGCCACAAGTCCCCAGCCTCCTAATACCATTTTAAATACCTTCGACAGCATCCCGGCCTCTGGTAACTTGTGAAAAGTTTCAAACAGTGCATTAATAAATACAGGTTTTATTTATTTTAGACTTGCATTTATTAATATAAAAGTATACATTACAAAACATTAAAATTTATATGACATTAGTAGATTTTGTCCAACTTATTTTCACATTTCTCGAATCCTAGCCACATCACAAACAAGGGATCATCTTTCTAATGTACCAATTTTTCTACTTAATAATCGCTTGGGTACTTGGTAGGTTGAATTTCTTCCCCATATAATGCACCACGTATTGCCGAACCTCGTAAACCTTCGAAGTATTAACATCTAGGATGGTAATTACGTATTTTAACAACACGGAATATTTCTGTCGACCATTTAGAAATACATAAAAAGTCTTCAATTTTAGCTCTAAGTTTTATTACATCTAGTTTATTTGCATCGCAATAAACAGTTTCCAGGAGTGAGTTATGTTTTACATTAAAAGGCACCATGCCAATTTTTCTGTGTTTTCTGTAACATATAAATCCACTTACAACTCCATCTTGCTGCAAACTCCCTTCACATGGCTTCCTTTAGAGTTGGATTAAATAATTCATCTACCCATCCTTTTATCTCTGTGAACACAGATTAATTATATATTCCGAACTTGGCTACAATGCTAAATGGCTACAAGGATACATCAAACACATAGAAAAAATCTTTGTATAAAAATACAAACTCAGCAAATTTAAAGCTTACTGTAGAGCCGAAACATCCCTGAAATATGTATTTTATGCTTACTACAAGACCAAGGGGGTTTAGAACCATTAAATATTCAGCCCTGGCTACAGATTTGACAAAAAACATTTAATGAAACGGACACACCTTTGGATAAAACATTCAACTCAGTAGGATGCATTGGTAAAAATACTAAAGGAAACGATAGGATCCAGCTCAACCCGGCTACAATGTCTCCATCCACATTAGGCTCCAAATGATTTCAGTTACAATGTAGCACGTACCCGTCACAATTGCTGGAAAGACATTATTACTCTCCATTTTGTTAGTCATTTATTACGAATTTTACATCTTTAAGTTAGAAGTTGTACTACAAGACCCAACCTTAGCTAGAAATTAGATTACACTAAATAAAACAAACTTTTTTATCCAAAATATAATTTTGTTTTTCACTTTGATACACATGCACACAAAACAAGTTATCATTGCATTTATTATTTCACTAAGTATATACCATATTTGTTTGGTATTGGATAAATTTTCTTCATTTTTGCGAGGCAAGTAGAAGTCTTAACCTATCTGCCAATATGTTAGAATATTTCCATGTGGTGTAATAAATCTCTTCGGCTGCTACCATCTTATGTAAATTTTTATTAGGGGAACTCGGGCAAATATGAGCATATTAAGGAACACTCCGAAAAAAACTTTATTTTAAAGTCGTTAAAGAATAAAATTAATACACCAAATAATACTTAAAATTGTTAACTTTCTTTCACCAAAAGTATTTTGGGCATACACATTCCACGTGGAAGTAGCAACATAAATGTTAAAATATAACAACCTGCTCATATTACCCAGTTGTAGGGGCAATGTCAGCAAGTAGATAGGCAAATATGAGAAGCCATATTTAACTTGAAAGAGACGTATATGACACAAGGCATTATTATTTTAATACTTTCAGTAATATCATAACCGAGTACTAAAATTATATAACTTGTTCTTTTTAATTATATTGTAACAGAATAATAAAATACTGAACTATCATAAAACATGTTTTATAGGGTGTACACGCTTTTAAACATTTACCTACTTCAGATAGAAAGGATTGTCTGCCTTTACGATTAATTTGCAGTTCTCACAAGAAAAACATTTCGAGTCGAAATAACTTACACAATCTTCATGGTACCACCGGCTACATTTTTCACACCTGACCCAATGTTCACCATGATGATCGTCCGTGAAATTACCACCACAGAAAGGGCACATGCAGTCCGAATCAGTAAATTTCCTTTTTTCATTAGAAACTGAAGTTTTAGACTTCCCTGACCTCATTTTCGCATGTTTAACTTTGGAAATCGCGTCAGCTGATGTGAGTTCTCTTGCTCTACCCCGTTTCCTGCCTCTAGAAGACCCCTTCGAGTAAGATATGGAAGAGGTAAAAGTGCTTTAACAGTTCTTCTAGGAGTTTCAGGTTCTTGGGCGTCTTGGTTGCACTTTGTTGGCGTTATCCGCTTGGAGGTAGAGAGAAGCTGGGAAGCTGTACTTGTATGTGGTTGTGATGTTGCAGAACTGCCCGCTGTAGGATTGCCTTGTTGTAGGGTTTGACATGTTCTGGTTTCTTGATCTGTGCCTGGAATCACTTCTGAAATGAAAGCATAATCAGGAATAACATTTCGATTCACAGGCCACATACATGTTGCACGAAACGAATTGGCTGCCAAACCGACTGTTGCAACTCTCTCCCAAGCTTCCTTTACCAACCCTCCGAATTCAACCTTGGTAAAAGCTCTCCTATGCTGCCTAACGAAACTATTGCAAGCATCGTAATAAGCTCGTTTCAGTGGCGAGAAGAGTCCTTTACCTGCAGGTTGAAGCCAATTAGTGGTGTGTGGTGGCAAGCAAAGCATACAAAGACCATTTTCCACAGCAAAGTCAAAAAGTTCAGGGTTAGAACAATGCGAATCATGCCTAACCAAAATCAAAATGGTTGGCGACTCCTTGCTTATGCGGAAATAATCTACGAACTTCTTAATTACAACAAAGAAAATTGGTGCATTAATGTATGCAGACTTTTCATTTAGAAAAACTTCGCTTCCAGGAGGCAAAATTTCCTTCAAACCAACCACTGTACTCTTTCCTTTCATGATGATACAGGGAGGAAGGTAGTTACCTGCTGCATTGAAGCAGGCTACCAAAGTTGTAGTTTCGCCTTTCTTTTTTGGAGAAATCGCGTGAACGACTCTACATCCATTGGGTGCTACAACAGTAGTTGGTCTAGTGTTAAGTTGGAACCTACTCTCATCAATGTTGAATACTCTGTTAGCTCTATGTATCAAGTTCAACTCTTGCATCTTTTACTCGAGAAGGTCAAAGAATACTCTAACTTCCGATTTTGTTATGGATAAAGCACGATTAATTGAAAGATTTTCTTCTTTCCGTATTGAGAGATCTGGATGACGCTTGAGAAAGCTCCACAGCCAGTCCCAACCTGCCATACCTGCTTCCTTATTAAACCTATGCTGTAGTTAAAATTTTTCTGCTAAATTAAAAACTAGTGCGCGTAACTGCATTCGGTTAAGGGAAAACCCATGTTCAGACAGGTATTTTACATGCTCAGTAAGGACTTCTTCAACTCGCTCCCCTAATTCAGGCTTGCGACCCAGTTTTCTTGGTTGAAGTCCCCAAGTTTCATCAGTAACGGAATTCAAATACCTGTGTAATGTTTGGTGTGGAACATCGTAAACAGCAGCAGCACGATTCTCAGATATATTTCCGGTTCTAACAGCATTAACAGCTTTTTCCATAGATTCTGCCGACCAATTCTGGCGGGCAGCACTATTTCTTTTGAGGTCATAAGCCATATGAATGTAAAAAGAAATTAGGATTTATTAATTTAAGGCACAATTATTTTCAACAATGTTGTGATTTATAGTGACGTAGTACCGACCGGAGGCCATTAAGCTGAGCCTCGACCCGCCAGTTTTGGCTTCCGCTGGTGGAACACACCCCTCGCAAATTCAAACTCGGTCAAATGCGGAGTAGATACGCAAGTACTCCCAGTGTATAAATTTTGTCATGGAACTGCACCTGATGCAAACAACCGATAATAATTCACGGAGTAAGCTCATCAAGCCATCCCACAGTGTGTCCGCAGACCAAGCCAGGTGGACAAAATTATTTTTCGTGATTTTCGTGACTGTATCTATAGGTATAGTTTTTATATGGTAATTGATTGTGTTCAATTTAATTTAAATGCGAGAAAATTAATTATAACTATTTTGTATAGTTAAGTATATATTTACATAAAAAATAATTAAACTTAATATAACACATATACAACAAAAAAAAAACAAATATTAAAATGTCATATATACACAAAAAATTACAACTTTATCCTTAAAATAGACTAAATATACAATTTAAACGTTCTAAACATGTACAAAAATAAGTTTACTAATCTTCTATATTTGATTCGTCAGATGATTCCGATAAGAGAGGATCTTCTTGTTTTGATGATTGTTTGTGTGACAAAGGTCAAGGCTCGATTGTAGGAGCTACAATCAGCTTCAAGACCTCTGCACACAATTTTTCAGATTTTTTTTAGGAATTTCTCTGAGGCTATTGATCAGAGGATCAGATGTTATAATTAACATGTGTAGCAAATCTGTATTCGTGGCAATACGTGAGCACTTCCTGGTGTTGTGTTCCCTAAATCTACGGCAATCCTTATTTCTAGCTTCTTGAGCTTCTTCGGAAAGCTGCCCAATGGGAATAAGTGCCGTTTTGATGACCTCTGTACTGTGCACAAGAATTTTGTGCACAGTAGCTGGCATGTAATACCACGAATAGAGATCGAGGTACTGTCTTCTTGTCTCAAGACAAAGCTTGTTGAATTCACCTAGATTTATCTCGAAACCCGAAGACAATGTTCTCAATAACACATCAAAATTTTTAATGAGTCTAACATCTAATCCTGTGATCTCAGCACTCAATTCCGGATTCCTGAAAAAACGACGAGCAGTGTTTCCATCATTTGATGAACCGAACCCTGGCTTTGGTTTATCGACAACTAGACCCATTTCATCCTTGAATCGTTGTTTGATGTTTTTTGTTCGTTGCTTCACACTGGCTTTCTCATCTTCAGTTGTAGTTTGCCATTTTCTAATATCGAGTTTATAGCTAATGTGCAGAAAACACTCGAAACAACGAATCCAAGCATGTAATGTCGACAAACCAAAGCCAAAATGTTCTTGGTTGCTGTCAAACAGCCCTGCTTCCTCGTTCATCATTATAGGGGTAGCACCACAAATGAAAAATTTCTGGGAGGAGTGTGTTTCAGTTAAGGCATTACAAACTTTTCCGTCAGTCATGGTCAGTAAAAGTTTATGCTGAACAGAAATTTGAGAATCGGCAAATTCACACGATGTTGAAGCCAAGCTGTTTATTTGTTCCAGAATTTTATTAGTCTCAGTTTTCGTTAATTCAGTAGATTCCTTGACAAAAAAGAATTTGATAGGACGACAATACATTGTAGATGATGGGCGAGGATTTTGCCAAACAATAATATCACCATCATTGTCAACTAATCTGAGAGGAACAAATGAAAACATGAATAAAAACTCATCAGTGTTTTCGCTGTTTTCAAATTTCTGTTTGTATGCACTGTGACCAGAACTACCATCACAACCCCATTTACTTGTGAGAGTAAATGATGAACGAGGAAGCACGCTTTTGATTACTTCTTTCTGGGCTTCTACAAGGCGCTCTACAGTTTTATCTAATATAGCTTGTAGATCGATTTCAGCACAAGACTCTGTTATGGCAATATGTTCCTCAGGGGGATAACACGAACTTTTCGATTTTTGCAAACATTTATATGATGGAAACACATGATGGCCTACTTTCATAGTCCATTTTCTCGTTTGTTTGTATGAGTGTGTGGTGGATTTAGAATCGATATAATAAGCTAATGCTTCGTCACTGCTTAGAGGCCTATCAACTTGCACAGTTGTGAATTTTTGTGCATTTACACACATACTGGCAGATTCTGGAGAATTACTAATGTCTTTTATTATTTTGGCTACATTCTTTTGTCCAGATGAACGCGCTGCTACTTCAGCAGCAGTCATCAATTCACCAACACTACGCGACTGAACGAGATCTTCGACTCTACGTTTCTTTGTCTTAAATGATGACTCATCAAAAAATTTTTTTGGTCTTCCTGCTGAAGTAGAGGGTCGTGGTTCAGTAGAACAGGCGCGGGTAACGTGAAACTGGATGTCTTTCCCCTCCAACCATGTGCTGTTCTTGCTCAAGAAAGCCTCTTTAGATCTTCCTGAAGCAACCCATTTTTTTGCGATTTTTGAGGAAAAACTTGCCAATGTCATCTTAATTTCCCTTCTGTTATATCAACAATTTGAAATTTAGAAGAAATAAAGTCATAACGACGATCGTTCCTTTCATCTTTGTGGTGATTAAGCCACTCGTCAAAAAATTCTACCTTTGTGATAGAGAGCAGGCTATCTGGAAAAAAAATAAAAGCCAGTGTTCTAGTCGAGTCTGCGGTGTAAAACAAGAATTTTTTTTATTATAAAGTGTTTATAAAACATATAAAAAATACAGCCGGGATACATGAGTCTACATTGCTTTCCCAGGCTTTCAATAAATTGAAGACGAAAAAAAAAAATTGAAATATTTTTTGCAATTAAACTTTTTTTTACATTAATATTGAACTGATGTTGTAAGTTTATACATACGTAAAAATAATAAAATCCATCACTAAAACACTTCACTTTTAACAAACTGTCATAGAGAGGTGTTGTCGTATTTGTCACGAAAATTCAACTGACCTATTTTTTCTATTGCAGTCAACTCATTACTTACTATCGGGAACCCATGACTCATCAATCTGGAATGTAATACGTAAACAATTCCTGGAATATGAGGTTTGGGAGTATTTCTGACAGTAACCTGTCAATAAATTCCGGGAAACTGATAATGAATTTTGTCCACCTAGCTTGGTGTGCGGGACACACTGTGCATCCCCTTAAATTAACACGTGACAAGAAATGTGCGTCGTAGAGCACGAGTGTTATCTCCCTCCGGGCACAGTGTTTAATGAACGTCCTTAATTCTCATCGCGGCATAGAGCCTTAATTTAAGTAAGAAACAAGGTGCTGAATCAATATCCAGAACAAACCCACAAACATAAACATAACCAGTGGTTTTTACCTACTAGTCAGTAGAGGAAAAGGTTTAAAAACGGGCACAGGTGTAAATATGGACACCCCTCAAGAAGAGGATATTGGAGGTGCTGCAGACTGGCGGCCAGTAATGTAAACAGTGGCCATTGTTGCTATATGATAGCAGCAATCAGTTGGAATCTTTCTTTCAAGAAGTGTGGAAACAGTTTAAGTTAATGTGTGAATTGGTGTTTGTTTTGGCCTGCAAACCTTTGGCAGGTATGTGAAATCATTTTATTTTCATGTACTTTGTGTTAGTTTAAAATAATTTCACAGTGGTATTCGGTAACCAGAGATCCTAAGCTACCTTTAGAAGCACCCCTCTAGTCAATCATTCTTTTAGGTTATGTATGGTACAGGCCATCTTTCTCTGGTGATGATGGTGTAAACATGGGCACCCTTCACTGGTGTAAATACGGGCCTCCATTTAAAAGGGGCCCATATTTACACCATGTGTTCTCTTAAATTTTATCTTAATCAATTATAAGGACATTTAAAGTTCTCCTACTTCAAAGCATATGTAAGTTTTATTTTATAATATATTGAGTAATGTGCAGCATATAACATTATATACCTACGTTATTTTATGCACTTAGTATAAGCTAAAAAAAAATCAATGTGAGGGCATTGTAGCAGTTTTTCCCCATTGAAATATGCTAGTAATTATTTTCTGGTTGTTACAGAATGCCAAGGACTAAGAAGCGTTATGAATGCAAGAACAAGAGGAATCAGTGGGATAAATCTCAGATGGTACTTGCTATCACAGCTGTAAAAGCTAAGGAGGTTTCTGTGAAAGGTGCCGCAAGAAGATTCGGAGTACCACGTAGTACTCTGCAGAGATTTCTTAAACTTGATAAAAGCCCCGAGCAAGTGGTTCAAGAATCAAGGTATGGAAGGAAACCATTTTTAAATGCAGATCTCGAAAAACAGTTAATTTCTTACCTCCTTGTGATGGAGGAAAAAAATTTTGGGTGCACTTTGACAGACCTCAGAATAATGGCATATTTACTTGCCCAGAGAAATGGCTTGACAATCCCTTTCAAAAATGGAGAGGAAGGACGAGCATGGGCTGACCTTTTTCTTGAGAGACACAAGGATCAGCTATCAATTCGCAAACCCTGTGGAACATCCTATGCTCGAGCTTTGGGTTTCAATAAAGAGAATGTAGCTGCTTTCTTTGATCTCTTGGCACATACTTTTAACAAACGCTTGTTCCCAGCAGATCGAGTGTATAACGTGGATGAGACGGGACTGTCCATTGTCCAGAGCAGAATTCCTAAAGTGATAGGGATGAAAGGAAAGAAACAAATTGCAGCTCTAACATCCGCACAAAGAGGGGCTACAATTACAATTATCGCAAGCATGAGCGCTTCGGGTCATTATGTCCCACCAATGATAATTTTCCCTAGAACAAATATGACCCATGCTCTGATGAGAGGCTGTCCTGATGGTGCAGTTGGTAGAGCCCATCCTTCTGGATGGGTTCAAAACAATTTGTTCACAGAATGGTTCACTCACTTCATTGAGAAAACATGCCCAATTGAACAAAGGCCTGTTTTACTCATCTTGGATGGTCATTATAGCCATGTTCGTAATCCAGATGTAATTGACTTGGCAAGGCAGAACCATGTGACTATCATCTCGCTTCCTCCTCATTCAACCCACAAATTATAGCCCCTAGATAAAACTTTTATGGGGCCTCTGAAGTTGTACTACAGCGAGGCAGTGAGTATGGTTGCAACATAATGGGCGTCCTCTCACACCCTATGATGTTATGGAGGTTTTTGGCAAACCCTATGTTCGTGCCCAAACGTCTGAGATAGCAATAAATGGGTCCAGAGTAATTGGAATATACCCTTTGAATCGCTATATCATCAATGACGCTGACATTATAGCTGCTGAGTTGGTAGCAGGAAAATTTGCTCCATAGTGGCAAATAATGTTTCTGAATCATGTGCTCCTCAACTTGCTTTCTGTGCACCATCAACATCATCTGCCTCTCCTTCAAGTTATCCTTGATATAAAAGCACATCAGGCTCCTTCTATGCCAGTTGATGAGGCTCTTGAAACACCAAAATGTTCCACAGGAACTTCAAATGCAGTTTCGCCATTTGACATATCTCCTGTCCCCAACATTAAGAGGAGAACCACCACTCGGGGGCGCAAAGCAGCAAGGGCCACCCTCATCACTGGATCACCATACAAGATGCAGTTGACCAAATGGCTTGACGAAAATGCTCACAAGAAGAGGTCATTGAGTTTTCCCGGGGCAAGAGACCAGCCAGGAGGTAGGGGCAGAAAGACAAAAGGCCTTCAGAAAAATAAAATTCAACCCACGAAAAGCTACATTTCATCATCTGACTCATCAGAATCTAGCGACCCTCCCCTTGTCGACAGCGATGAATTGAATATAAATGATGGGGATACACCAGACTAGAGCGATGCAACTTGCATCTTTTACGATATGAAGTTCTCTGAAGACACTCGTGGAGAAGCGTGGGTTAAAAGTGTTATGTGCCAGATGTGGGCACACTTAGATTGTGCCGGGGCTGAAAGAGACATTTATGTTTGCGATTTCTGTAAATAATTTTTGGTGTGATGTTCTGTGTAACATTTTGAATTATTTATACATTTTTAAAAAGGTTTAAAATATTTTTTTTGGAGAGGGCCCATATTTACACCCCATTTTTCCAGAGGCCTTTTTTAAAGCTTTCTGTGTATCTTTGTTTTGGAATTGAAATAATAGATATTAATAATAGTTTTGCCACCTATAATGTAGTAAATATGTAATAGTAGTTAATAAAAGTCAATAATCTAGAATATTTTTAAAATAAATTAACTTTAAGACAATAAATAAATATGGTGTCCATATTTACACCTTTTCCTCTAGTCTTTAAGTTGACTCATCTTTTTAAATAATATTTGTTCAATTTCTTAAACTAAAGCTTTAATCAACATTTCATAATACATATGTCAGCATTAATATTCAAACAAGTGTCATGTACAATCAACAAGTAAGTTTTAAATTAAAAATCGAATAACGGTAACTTTATTTCTTCACTTTTGGCGCGCGGCTGAACTGTTCCCCCCCACCCCCCGAATGCCCCCTCTAGCAGTCCAGATCAGCTCGCGGCCCGGGGTGGATGTGTTAGTGTGTTCGTTCTGTGGGGAACCTTCAATTTAGTAACTCACCAATTCTTCACTCTGGTAAACATAGTCATGAACCAAATCCTTTGTAACGTCAATTCCACACGCGACCACGTGTCGGTTTTTACGGTGCAGGGCTTAACCTGGCCATAGTAATTCCTGCCTGAAGGCCACGGGCCACAGGGTCGCCTTAAGGTCAGTCACTTTACGGACCTGGCCGACTCCAGGACAACAAACGAACTCCCCCCTCTAACGGACTGCCTGAGAGAGAGACAATCATAATTAATCAAGTGTAGTGTCACGTAATATTGTGTATCAATTATGTCCAAATATTGATCCAAGAGTAGTGTCGTGCAATATTGTGTACCCAAATATGTCCGTTAATAAACACAGTTAGGCACCAGCCACCTTATGCTGAACAGGGAGTGGCACCATTGTCTACTAGTAGTTAGTACCACCCTTAAGATGCAGCCTCCGAGTCTAGGTAAGCATGGTGGGCCCGATCGACCCACCCCATTGGTTAGACGTACGAGCTAACATGGCGCCCTCCCGGAAAAACACACCATAAAGCACCACCAGCCCCTTCGACTCGCTGCGGGACTCGAACCCGAGACCCTGGCCGATGGCAATAGGCTACTATGTGAATTTGCAGAAACACTTTGATTGTGTCGTGTTCTAAACGATTTCGGGTGTACATTCATATTTAAGGAACATTTTATACAATGCAGCAATGTAGTAAAACATAAGTTTTAGTTTTTACGTTCATCTGCATAGGTGTCTTCCCTGAAAAAACACAATTTTTCAAGGAAAAAAAAATGTTTCTTCTCAAAATTTTCCTAGACTGGCCCCGACATGGCGTCGAATGGATGAAGCCGGCTAACGGTTTCTTACTTGTCTCTCTACTAATAATTGACCATCGCTGCGCTATCTCTACATTTCAATGTTAACTAATCATTGTTTCTTTTTATGACTAGAAATTACAACATAAATTATTAAAGAATAGTTTTACTGTTAGAATGTTATGATTGACACATCAATACGTTTGGTATTTAAAATTTACCACGATTTCATTAGCTTGGCCATATTACCCATAGTGAAAAACAGCTGACCATATTACCCTGATTAGGCCTGCTCATATTACACTTTTGACTGCTTATTCTTTTATTAGACCACAGCAGACAACCGACAAAATAAACTACAAATCACATACATGAAAAGAGAGAGCAAATACAATGGTTTCACGGACGTACCCTAGAATTTTGTTGTGTTTAAGAATAAAAAATATTTTTAACATTACTTTACACTTTATTTATTGCATAAGCCAAAAATAATCAAGTAACAAAACATGCATACATTTGAATGACAATAAAACTCATTTGAAGAATAGCTGGAGCCTTGCATGTTACTTACAAAGCTAAAGCATACTACAAAGCAGTGTTACCACCAATCATTGATAGTAAAAAAAATCTCTTACGAAGTCGTGGCCAAATAGGTTAAAATTGCAATATAACACCCGACTGCTCATATTTGCTCAAGTTCCCCTACTAATAATTTTAAGACCTCGGAAGTCTTCTTTTTTAATACCAGCCTCAAAGTCATTAAAATTGTAATCGCCCCACTAACCATCTTAATCTTGATCAGAATAATTGAGAACAATGAGTCGTTTCCATCATTTTGGTCTCAGCACTTTATCAAAGTCTTCGATTTTGTAAGCTTCAAGTTCTTCTTCATAGTCATAATTCTTGTCAACTTCAGGCGCTTCATCGCAGTCTTCGACCTTTTCAGCTTCAGGCTGTTCTACAGTCTACAGTCGAGTAGGAAACTCGATGGTAGTGAAGTTGAACTCCCCTTCCAAGTCATCATAGCACTTATTAACATGCTCAGATGCTCACTCTCCTCTAACTTGACCAGTATAGCACACTTAAAATATTATTTGCCCATCTTTACCACCACTTATTTTTTTTATGCAGGTAGGTAGTTCGATGTAGGAGCTAGCTTGAAATGGATCAAGCTTGTGAATGTGTAGTTGTAGCCGCTTAACACCAGACAAAGGCCATCCAGACCCCTT
The DNA here is from genome assembly GCF_032445375.1 of Bacillus rossius redtenbacheri. NCBI lineage: Eukaryota > Metazoa > Arthropoda > Insecta > Phasmatodea > Bacillidae > Bacillus > Bacillus rossius. The sequence goes on along the minus strand of NC_086333.1, from coordinate 1,961,317 downwards.
ACACATGTAATTTTCTTCCTCTATACATATCTTAGATATGTATTCAGTAATGACATCCTCCACCTCACGAACTGCAAAGAGTGGAACATTCGTGTTTTTGAAGGTCCTCTTGTCTTCATATGTACCCAATGGCTTATCATAATTGCACTTAAGCACGATGTTGTTCAATTTACTTTACGAGTTGACTTATTCGTTTAACCTTGATAGAGTCCAAGTATGTACATTAGTCCTTGGCAGAACTGGTATTATTTTCTACCACACAAGTCTTCAAGTTGCCCCAGAACCCCACTTCTGCAATGATGAAGCCGTGGATGTTGGCCAAAACCCACCTCTATCACCAGCTTTGTTCGGCTGGTGCTTGGCTTAGGTGTAACTGCAGGCTTAAGCGCGGCCATTCTCTGCTTGTTAGTTGATGGTGGAGCAGGACCCTAGTGCACTTTGATATGTGCTTTCAACTTGCCAGCCCTGGCGAACACTTTAGCATAGTTACCACACGAATAAATTTTAGGGCTAAGGTTGAGACCGCAAGCCATCTTCTCATGATGTGTGACATGGCTGGAGTTTTCGAAGGTTTTGAAGCAGAAGCTACACCAGGTGTCTGAAGTCATGAGGACAGCACCAGTACATGTTGTAAGATATTACCGCATTTTATCACTGCAAGCAACCATCTTTCTACACGTCATTTCTGCATTGTTGATGTCATCACAACAATCGGTAGTCTGCGCTCAATGCATGGAAAACGCGAAGGAAGCCCGAAGTACGGAGAACTATAACAGAAGACTTAAGAAACAATGTAGCTAGCCATTACATGAAAAGTTTGCACACATAACTTCAAACCTACAAACTACAGCTTCAACAAACCAATCCTTAAGTTAGCACTGCCCTGCCCGAAACTAACCTAAAAAATCACTCAAATGTAAAGTACAGAGAAGCATTTAGCTGAAAAATATTCAAAGCCTGCATAGCTACATTTTCACACAAAAGATTAAGTACACAGAAGAAGCATTAAGCTGAAAATTATTCAAAGTCCACACAACCCCCTCTCCACACAAATGTTTAAGTACAGAGAAGCATTAAGCTGAAATATATTCAAAGCCTGCATAGCTACATTTTCACACAAAAGTTTAAGTACACAGAAGAAGCTAGCAGAAAAAAATGTTCAAAGTTCTGATAGCTAACAAAATAGCTAACAAAATTATTTAAAATATCATATGGATAAGCTATCTACAATAGGAAAAAAACGAATACACAGCCTCAAATCTACCCATTTACACAAAATCCATAAATTAAAACCACAAACTACAACTAATCATACTACCTGTTGTGATATGTTATGATAGCATCTATGGCAGGAAGTTGTAGATGGCAGGGTCAGTCATCATGAATATCAGGGCCGTCCTACTCTATAGACGTCGTTTTAGTTAGTACAACAACCTCAGCAATCTCTCATGGCGCTAGCTGCGCTGTAAATTGTTTTTATTAATGTTGTAAGGGTGTCGTGTCTGTCGGTGAAGCGTTTTTTCGTTTGTAGTTCTGTCAATAATTTTGACATTGACCTTTTATAAATTACGACATAATGCCGTATAGAAATAATTGTTGTGAGCCTGGATGCCTGGAACAAATGTCTACGAGACATCGGATACCTGTGACAAACACAGCTAGATTCGCCAAATGGAAACTAGTGATCTAAAATTCGAAATTTGACTATTTATCGGACGAAGTAATAAGAAAGAACTACACAATATGTAGTAATCATTTTCGGGCAGAATATTTTAGTCCGAGAACCAAGGGTCTGAATCCCGATGCCGTACCTTCACAAAACCTACCAGGTAAGCATGATTAATGTTATCTATACATGAACGCTATAAACTTACTTGGTTAAGTATAAAATAATAGTAATTACACTTAAAATAAACTTGTCTGAATTCAGGGGCGTAGCCAAGGGAGGTTTTAGGGGTTCAACCTCCCCCCCACCCCTAGCACCAAATCTTTAATTAATTTCTTATTCATCACTCAAACAGATTTCATATTAAAATTAATAAAATGTTTACCATTACAATATAGTCCCCTGTCAAATGTACATCCGTGTGCTCCTTCATGATGCAAGTGTGGAAGTAGTCTCAATCTCTTTGTTTTATCTTGGAGAAACATAATTTCGATGGTGGAACTCTTGAAAATGGTGCGTTTGAATGCTGCGGGCAAAAAACAAAATGGCCACCATCGCAAACACATTTTCCTTTATATATCAGTAACGGTTGAGATAACGAAAAAAAAATTTAAACAAAAACTGTAGCTACAAAGATTCTGCACAGAAAAGGTAATTACAACTTTTTATGTAGCATCAACAGTTTTCTAATAAAAATTACTTTATATTTTTCAAAAATAAAAATGTATCTGTCTCAGTATGAGGGTTTTGTACGAGCGTATTTACATGTTTGACAATATTTACATGGCCATTAGATACATTAAACACTTATAAATTTTAAAAAAATATATTGCCTTTCCCTTATGTTGTGCCATAGGAAATGGAAACATAAAAAATACCAGTATAGTTTTAACCTGTGGAAGAAATATGGTGTCTACAAATTTACGTAGACAGAATGGAGACAAAACTTGTAACTCCTACAATTACATTTTTAACTAAAATCATCATCACTTTCAATGCAAATCTCACTTAGACCTAAATCTTCATCGTCTTTCTCGCACTTTCCCATATTGTCACAACGGTATGGATTACCTTCGCATTTGCACATTTCAGTACACCTGAGTCCATTTGACTTACATGTACATGGAGGGGAGCAACGCCTTTTGGAGCATGAGCAGGACAAAGTTCCAAGATAAACTCTGGTGCACAAGGGTTGGTACAAGCAACAGGCTCGTATGCACTCCCTACTTTGTTCCATCCAAAATCTGAGGGTAATGGGTTAATGGGATGCTGAATTAGGTCCTGATTCCACTCAAAACACTGAAGGTGAGCCCTTAGCAATGCCGGATCCAGTGCTGATCTTGTTGGAGGTAGGTTCACGTCTTGACATTGTTTATGTGTAAACAACAACCATCGCACAGCTCCTATGTCGGTTAGCATTGTTTTGGGGATATAAAGCTGACAAATAAAAGCTTCCAAGTTAGTCCTGACATCTTCAGTAAGTGACAGTGTAGTCCCTAATTTAGCCAAAGCTACTAGCAGCATATTACTTGCAGAATTAAAAGCTTTCCACCACTTTATTTTACCTTTACCAGCAAATGATCCTGTTACATCAGCTCCTGAAAGTGCGTGTAATCCAGGGAGAGCAGAGGCTTTCAGAGGTCCAAGTGCTCTGTAAATTGAACCTAGCTGAACGAACCTTTTCATGCCATGACCGAGGAAAAATGCAAAATCCTTCGAAAGTTGAGGGTATCGCCTTAGTGCTAAAATCAGGACATCAGTATCGGGGGAGAACACATGAATAGTTTTGATTCCTTTTTGTGTTAAATATGCTGCATGTAATATGATATTTGTGTCGGCCTCCTCCTGCGTACTTGCAAGACTGGATACATCATCGCCATGTGATGAAGCTGATTTGTCCCTCCAACTGAGTACGAACCTTTTGTTGTTCGTCACACCAAATTGAAGAATCTGATCGGAAAGGAATTCTGTTACTTCGTCCTTCGTCTAATCATGGGACAATAATTTGTGCATTGGGATACTTACAATATTCGTTTCTGGTCCGATTTTGTACTGGATTAGGTCTGAGTCATTTTGCCGAATCTCTCGCATCGGTTTCTTCAATGAGTTTTCTTTGTAAGAGTCGAAAACGATATGGACCTCACTGTAATTACTGAATTTTTGTCCGATCCATTGGCTGAAGCTTACACCAAGGTCACTACATGTCTTCACTGTGTTAGGTTTGTGGTAGGTATGAAGAAGTGCCATGCCATCTACTATCACAGCTTTTCCCCGTAGCACTTCATTTTCTTCTAAAACATCACATGTGGTGGAAGCATGATCATCTTTTTCTTCGGCAGGTATCTCTTGAGTTGATTCAAGAGCATCTGTAAGTTTGTACTTAGCTAGACAATGGTGCATACTCCCATCAACTGCAAACAACGACTTCGGTAGTGCAGAAAACTCGTAGATGCTCAAACTGTTCCTCAAATCTATATCAGGTCTGCTTCTGGAAGCTATCAACAATCTTGAAATAAGAGATAAGTCTGTTTTTATGGCAATGGTTTTGTCTTTGATGGTAATTTTAACCTTTTTGGCTGCAGTTTTACATGTTCTAATTACATTCCTTTCCAAAGGAGCCCAGAACGGAATGTTGTTAGTATGAACCCGTTGATGTAAGAAAATAGTATGCAGATCTTGACCAACATCTGCAACACTGTCTAAAGACACCTTTATTTCCTGTGGAAAGACTCGCTGAGTTAGGATATGAATGAGATCATCAGTTTTGCATTGGAAGGGATCTGTCGAGTTTTGAAATGCTTCCGTTAGTTTAAATACATTATCATCCTGGCGCTGTTGAAGTTTAACAGACACTTCATGATGTTTATTACATTCTGTATTTTGAAATCCTATCAGTTTTTTAGTTTCGCCTGCAATTCTAGATAGTTCCGAATTAGCAAGGAAGAATCTATTTCGAGTTTTCTCATTAAGTGTTATACCAACAAGTCCCCCATGTACCTTTAGTTTTCTGTTTTGGTGTTCCAGAGCTTCATCAGCACCTAAAGCACAAAATGGTACTTTACTTCTGTTTACGACCCAATTGCCTTCCATAAATTGTTTCCAAATCTCGGGATCTGTGGATTCCAGGTTTTCCATCTCTGAAAGATATAGGGTAATCATCCGAGCATAGTTCAATCTATTAAATGTAAAGAAGTATTTTACAAACTCGTGGAGGGATGCTAAATACAGCATCCAATCTGATGTTCTTACTGCTCTTATGAAGTTCATCATTGCTTGGACCATATCCATATATGTGCATGCTAATTTGAAAACAGGATGCTTGAGCTTTCTTGTTGCTGAAAAGTGTACTATTTCTTCTACAAGTCTTATTTCTTTTACAGAAGAAACTACTGCAGCATGTACCTTTTTCAGCTCTTTATTATCACTAGCTGTCAGTACTTCTACTAGTTCTTGCAGATGAGGCTTCAAACAGTCTAGTTTTCCTGGACATTCTTTCTCAAATTCTTCTAGACGTAGGATAGTTAGCGCAGAGGCAGTAGTTATGTGAGCTTCAATTGCTCTTCTGATGTGTTTACCGTCAAGGATTTGTTTCATTGTTGTAGCAGAATATAATCCACATTCGACCCACAATTCAAGTATACCAGAACCTTCAATGAGCTCTCCTATTGTTCGGAGTTGAGCAATTATAATATGCAGCTCGCCAGGCTTCAAAAGCCACTTTCCTTTATAGTCATTGACAGCCATTTCCAGTTGTTTTATTGGTTTGTAAAGAGCCATGTCAACTGTGACAACTATCTTTTTCTTCTTGGCCTCTACATCTGAACCTGTATCATGGACTAAACCATTCGGTTTCTCCAATTGCTTCATCACAGTAAGCTGCACTGATTGATTGGTTGGTGACTTTGGGATCATAGGTAGCAAGGTTACTCTTGACACTGGCTTCTGATCAATTATGAGGCTGTTATAGCCAGCCCATGTTGGAGATTGTGTAGTAGGCTTATTGTTCGTAGTCAGTATGTAGTTTCTAAAAAAACCCAGATAGCATCGCCTAGTTTGGCCTCACGAATAATGTTCAGGTGGTTAATTTGCGTGACTGAAACCACAGGAAAGGGACAGCAGGTTTTCCAGTTAGGTGGGTTTGTACATGTTATTATGGTTGGCAGTGCACTGTCAAACGATTTTACTCTACACTCATTTGGTGAAGCTAATGATAGTGGTACAAATGTATCAGAATCTTTCATAACCTGATACACAGTTATGACAGTCCCATGAAGTGTTCTCCTACCATCTGAAGTGTCTTCAGAAAAGTCAAGGTTGTCCGTAGCACAATGTATAAATCTATGTGGTACAATGTCTGGTGGCATATAAACTCCACCATTGTCACAAATTCTTTTCAAAACACTTGCTGCAATTTGTGTTTCCAGCTTTAGAACATGTCTGTAATCAATGCTACATCCAATACTATGCACAAGTTTTACTAGGAACTGACTGCGGGTTGACCCATGAATTGTCAGACCAATAGCTGTTTGAAGTGGTAAGTCCCTTGTATGATAAAACTGAGTAGATTGCTTGTTTTCAAGTTGCCTGCGAGAGAGACAATTTGCCATCATAATTTGTGACATGTGACAAGCTCGCCTATCTACTACTTCATGTTTTTCCTTTTTCTCTAATGAAATGACATTCTTTCCCCCAATGCACCACTTAAAGAAGCAAATTAATTTCATTTGGAATAATACCACTGATATCATTTGGAACAGAGCCAACAAAATTCCACAGCTTTCATTTCAGTACAAGATTTCTGATTATGTTTGCAGCTTGAAACAAAACATTAAGTTCTGTCATTTTTTGGTCGCCATAACTTTCAGCCTCTGCTAACAATTCTTCTCTGGTACACTTCATGGAAACTCGCTCTGGTTTGTTAAACTGTCTGGGGCGAGAAAATTCAATTTCCTTGTCCGATATCTCTGTCTCAATAAATACCTTTAACTGCCTACGTGACATGGACGATCCCTGTACATTATTAGAAGCACAAATAGTCTTATATGTTTCTTCAAGAACATCCATTGCAAAAATTTGACCTTCTGGCAGTTTTTCTTCCAATATGTTGATGAATTCGACAGCTGACGCCATTGACGAAATACTCCTCTGCTCATGCGGATGATTTTCATCACATCTCTGATTGTCAGATCTGAGAACGTTCGTGACATATTTTGTCCAACATTTTCGATGGTACATGACATCAATTGCATGGGCATCATTAATATTTATTGCTTCATTTAACCTTACTCTGAGTTTATTATTATTTGTAAACTCAATGGATTTACGCAAGTTTTGGCCAGCTTTGTCGGTTGATACTCTCCTTAGTTTCTCTTTTTTGTCCACTGCCTGATCACAAAAAAAGCACTTGTCCTTTTCGTAAGTAATGGTTTGTGACCTAGTATACCTAGTAGCCTCTGAGGAAAGTACATTTGTTTGAGTAGGTTGAAGGCACTCTGTAGATGCCTCTTGATGTATAGACGCTGACTGCAAACACTCATACTTGTTTTGAAGACTATCAATTATTTCTTTGTGGGTAACAATTTTGTAACAAGATCGATGTCACTTCAAATTGTTTTGTTTCAATGTCTCTACGCAAAAATCACTTCCGAACTTCTGCAATATGTTTTCACTGATCTCTTCGCCATATTTGGCCCGTTTTTTTTTTAACACACAACAATTTTCTCATAAGTGTCATTTGAAGATTCTGAAATGACGATTTAGCACTACAGATGAAACAGCATAGCTTGTTGTCTGCCTTCCTTTTATTTGTCAAATGAGCATTAAATACAGGCTCCATCTGTCTTCTTATCTTCTACTCTGAAACAGAAACAATATTTAAAAAAAAAGAAATATAACAAAAGCTTCATATAATACTGTGAAATTGTTTTTAAACTAATAACAGGTCATATAAATAATGTCAAGCATATAAATATGCGCTTGCAAAAATCTCATACTGTGAAATATTCATTTTTATTTTTGAAAAATATATGAAAGTACTTTTTATGAGAAAACGGGTGATCCTACATAAAAAGTTGTAATAACCTTTTCTGTGTAGAATCTGTGTAGCTACATTTTTTGTAAAAAGGTTTTTTCCAAATCTCAACGGTTACTGATATATATAGTAAATTGTGTTTCGATGGCGGCCATTTTGTTTTTTTTCCCGCAGCATTCAAACGCACAGTTTTCAAGAGTGCCACCATCGAAATTATGTTTCTCAAAAGTCGAACGAAGAGATTAAGACTACTTCCACACTTGCATCATCAAGGAGCACACGGGAGCCTATTTTTGTACATTTGACAGGGGACTAATATTTAAATTTAAGTACCGAAAACTGCTAAAATAGCACTATTTTACACCTTAAAATCCAAATTTTTCCGGGGGAGGACCCTCGGACCACCCGCTTTAATACGAGGGGGGGGGGGCCGCATGCTTCTTAACACCCCCCATAGACAAATCCTGGCTACGCCACTGTCTGAATTCGCTATGAAACTCCCTAACCCTTTATTATATGCTGGCAGGGTTCAACTGAATTTGTGTTTCAATATTAATATGTGCTGCTAAGTAGGAAAAACATTGTCTGTACATTCAAGTATTATTCTTTTATTTTTATATTTCAGTGTACTCCATAATATCCCACAATTGGGATATGGAGCATGTCACGATTATATTCATAGAATCATTAGGTACATATTTTAGAGCATAATACATACAGTAAAATAAGTACAGACAATACACGATTGGACAGTAACTGCTCACAGTGTACAAAAGAGACTGAAACATAGGGTGCAAACAATAGACTCATATGCTAAAACAATAACCAATTGTAATACGTGTAGCCTTTTTTATGATGGAATATATACGTAGTATATACAAGTACGTAGAAAGATCTGTACAAATTAGAGATAGGGTAACATACAGTTAGCACACATCAATTAATGTATAAATGCATGCACATAGCAAACACATTAAGAACATAGACTGGATGTAAACATTATACTTAGTTTCTGATAGAAAATAAATTATTTAAATGTGCTTGAAATTTCAGAATACTCATCAACAGAATAGAAGGCAGTGGTGCACCCAGGGGGAGGTTTTGGGGGTTTAAACCCCCTCCGAAAATGTGAAGAAAAAATCTAGAATGGAAAAAGTAAAAACATTCCCAGTCCCAGCAAAATAGGTACGATGGTCTATGGGCAGCGCTCAATCTACCAAATTTTGAGAGATGTTTTCACGTCATTGTATACATTATGGTGTCGCCAGACGACTATGCTTACCCCTGCGCAGCGCCTAGCAATCTCTACCCGGCACCCCCTACCCTAATCGTTATCCCTCGCTCTGTTAGTCGATGCGTTTTCATTTTCTCTTACTCAGTCTGTTTTTGGCTACCGTGTAACATTACCGAAGACTGGGCAGTGTTCTTCTTTGCGAGTTTTAGAACTGATGTTGATAGTGAGTGCGGTATCAGAATGTCTAAACGTAAGCATGGTTTTAATTTACTGAACTACTTCTCCAAACGACCAAAGCCAGGAACTAGTTATGATGCTGAACATGAAGGTAAGCGACTTGCAGGGAATTGATAGATTTCTCATTTGTGTGTCAGCTACTATACTGTTTTTCAAGTAATTGTCCATTTTTTATGTTGCTCATCCGAGAAAAGTGCCTGTAAACACAAAACAGGAGAGCACAGACACTGTTTTTTTTTTTTTTTTTTAAAGCAGGGAAGTATTAGGATTATCACCACTACCACTACAATGGAGAGGGTGGACGTCTTTCTCGGAAGAGAATCGTCAAAACACGGACAACTTACATGAAACACAGTAAACCTGCAGTTCATGATGATGGGCAGATCCGTGGCAGGAATGCAGGTTGGACAGAGGCACTTGTGATATCATGTGGCTCTAGTCGCCACAGAGCATACATTACTGTGCAATACAAAAACATTAATTCGCATTTTTAAACGAATAATTCCTACCACAGTGCAGGCACGACCCAATGATTGCGTGCATGTCTTCACAAGTATCTCGCGATGAGTAAACAACTGTTGCCCTGCGCACATTGTCCAGGAAATGGTCTGTCCGTACAGAACCCAGTCTCCAACTCACCCGTGCCCAAGAGCGTCGCCAGCCGATAACCTTGGGGGGGGGGGGGGGGGCAAGTTGATATATGGAGCCATGCTTTAACATTAGATTATAGCAATGCAGACGGAATACTTGGAATGGAATAAGTCAAATCATTCGAGTTTCGACGAACGAGACTTGCTTGATCGTTCAAACCAATCAAGTGAGTGGACTTAAACATTTGATTTCTTTGCATTTGGCTTTCGCTACATGTTTTCGAATCTCTAGAGGGAGGCAACTGCCCCTCCGTTCCCCCCTTGGCTAAGGCCCTTGCCCGTGTCCGATATCGTGTCCCATCAGTCACAGAGTGAGTGTACTTCCTACGACCTGTATTAAACCTGCGATATCTGTGCCGTTGTACATACCTATAGGTAGTGGATGTATGGATGTGCCAGATAACTGTAGTAATAATGGCGTTACATACTGTTGTTGTAGTGCCCCTTACCACAGTATAAATAATTGTGCGATCGTTGTTAATGATTATCATTCTTAAATATTCAAATGTTTAAAACAATTAAATATGAGTGCTTTTACAGCAATATGTATGACCACAAGAAGTTTCTGTTCAAAAGCCCATCCATTATTTTTGGACGATTACAAAATTAATAAATTACGAGTGATAATTAATTTAGCATTTCATCACAGAAACATTTACTTATTTACCATGGTAAGTTATTATTCAAAATGATCGCCTCTGTGGACAGCTTTGTTCACTGTCACCTCACCATAAATGTCCTTAATGACCAAGTTCGTCATTCCATTGTTGCCCATGATGTACAGTCAGTCCCGAGCAACACGACTTGACCATTAACGTTAATTGGCAGTCATAATTCGTGTTTGGTGTATGCTATAACTTTACCCAGAGAAGGTGGTAATACAGACTCTTACATTAAAGTTTAGTGGCAACGGCATATAGTGTTATGTAAGTGTTACTGGGACAAAAAAAAAACTTATTGAGATTGAGAAACCAATAAAAGTTACAAAAACAATTGCAATAACACTTCTCCTGGAAGTAATAACTCTTATTATGGAATGAGTTATAAGTTATTATTTGTGGATGAGTTATCTGTTCTGTAAATTATATCTGTTTATCTTAAGTCTTTCACTCTTTCGACAAAAATTGTGTGTCCGGAGGCCGGAGCACATGACAGAAGTGATAAGTTAAACTTCTATAAATAGCTAAACCAGTAGTACTAGCAATGTGACACACATTCTTGATATGTTTTGGTTAGTTAGTAATTGAGAAATTATATTTCAGATTCTCAAGAAGAGAAACTGATTGCTGAGGTAAATGAACAGACTGTAGTGAAGACTGTGGGTCGTGTGGAAGAAGATGAAGATGTCGTAGTTAGTGTTCAACAGTCGGACCCATACGAAATAGCTAATTTTGTAGACAATAAACTAACAAATAGTGATAAGAAGGACATCTTGATTAAACTGTCGTCACCATCAGGTAACAGAAATTTAAAGTTTGAGCACAAGTGGATGGTTGAATAGAAGTGGTTAACTTAATCAAAAAAAGTTGATGGAGCATTTTGCAAGTTTTGTGTTCTGTTCAACAAAAAATGTGTTGGTAAAGGAAGTCACCAAAACCTAGGGCAGTTGTGTTATGAAAAATTTTGTAACAGGAAAAAAGAAAAAGAACGTTTCAGTCAACACCAACAAAGTTCGTATCACCAGGAAAATGTTGAGACAGCCAGCATCATAATGATGATTGAGACAAAACAGCAAGATCCAGTTGATTTGTAACTAAATGAAGAAAAAAGAAACAAATTTTGCAGAACAGAAGTAAATTAAAACTCATTATTGAGTCAGTGCTCTTCTGTGGAAGACAAGGTTAGAGTTTAAGAGGTCATCGGGATACTGGAAGAGTTGGAGATGATGATGCTAAGGTAAATGAAGGAAATTTCAGAGAGCTGTTAAGATACCGGGCAAAATACGACGACAGCCTCCAGAAGTCGTTATCTAACAGTAAAAACAATGCACTGTACACTAGTTGGAAAATTCAAAACGAAACTATTGAAATAAGCAACAGCATTATTATTGATGTATTGGTAGCCACGATTAATTTGTAATTTTTTTCTGTGCTGCTTGATGAAACGACAGACATTTCTTGTGTTGAGCAAATGTCCCTTTGCATTCGTTGTCTAGATGCTACAACATCTAATGTTGAGGAACTGTGTTTGCAGTTCATACCTCTTGAATATGTCACAGCCAAAGGGATTGCATTTGCAATGATTGATAAGCTTAAAGCTCTTGGAGTAGATCTGAGCAAGGTGCGTGGTCAAGGATATGATGGAGCAGCTGCAATGAGTGAAAAATTCAATGGCGTACAGGCCCATTTTCAGTCTTTGTATACACAGGCACTGTATGTTCATTGTGCTGCACACTCCTTAAACTTAGCTGTATCGAATTCTTGTGGTATTGCAGCAATTATAAATTGTTTGGGTACAATTGATAAGTTGCACGACTTTTTTCACACCCGTAAAAGACAGGCTGTACTGGATGAATGTTTGAAAAAAGCAGAAGTTTGTTCTAACCATGAAAGACTGAAACAGACGTGTGCCACTAGGTGGGTTGAAAGGTACAACTCTGTTGTAATTATTCTCGAGTTATATGATGGCATTGTTTTGGCTCTAGGAATAATTTCTGAATGGTCAGATAAAGATTCTGCTAGTACTGCACACCAGTTAAATTGTACAGTAAAAAATTTTGATTTTGTTGTTGCTCTGCATGTTATAAATCAGGTATTTTCCTACAGCAGCATTTTATGTAAGCTACTACAACAAAGAAATGTTGATTTGAAAAAGGCATGTGATCTTGTAGAGGATACATTACAAGAGATAAGAAATATCAGAGAAAATGTAGACGCTGAGTTCACCAAGTTATTTACTAATGTTGCAACAAAGGCTGAAAACTTTGATTTTCAAATGAACAAATGTTGAGATGTAATGTTGAAACTGCTACTTCAGAGGACTATCATCGAGTCGCAATATACATCTCGTTTTTAGATGCATTCATGAATAATTTGGAGGAAAGATTTACAAAACACAGGTTAATATTGACAGGTTTCCAAACATTGTTGCCAACAGGTCCCACCAAATTTTCTGAGGAAACATTGAATGACTTTCAGTCTTTAGTGATGTTCTATAAAAATGACTTGCATGGTACAACTGACGAACCAAAAATAGAGCTGAGGTTTTGGTACAGAGCTATTGCTAGGCTGAACAATGACGACAGGCCAAAGGATGCATTAAGTGCTCTGAAGCATTGTAATGAAAACATGCTACCGAGCATTAGAATTTTGTTGCATATATTAGCAGTACTACCTGTGTCCACTGCTGAAAATGAAAGGACTTTTTACACTCTGCATAGACTGAAAAGTTATTTAAGAAGTTCTACTTCTGAAACAAGGTTAAATGGTTTATCTCTCCTGCATATGTACAGGAACTTGACACCATCAGTTGAAACAATTTTGGAAAAAATGGCGGAAAAACCAAGAAGAATGAATATTTGTTTAAAATAATCATATTGACTTGTCGTAAATAATAGTGTTTGACGTGACAACGTCTAATAAATCGATGAACGCCGGCTGCACGCACGAAAAAGTGTCCCACTACGGATGTCCCACTACGGATGTTCCTGTTCGCTCATTGTACGCATGCGTGGCATCTCTCTTCCACTCGATTGGAACGACAATCGATTTGACTTTTCAATCATATTTTCGTCGTTTGAATTATTAATATTATGTAATTTAACAATCGTCCACCAATTTTCAGCACAATCGGTACGGTTATTTAAAAGTAATGTTGAATATTCAAATACGTTTTGAACCATAAATGGTGTTTTACAGTTACACATAATAATTCAAATTACAACCGGGATATTTTGCACAATGTTTAAAAAAAAATATTGTAACACCTTATAAATAAGTTTGGTGTATTTGGGATACGTATTTGTTATAAAATCGAGTTATTAAAACGAAATAATATTATTCCCCTACCGTGAACAAAATGATTACAAACTGTATATACCATCTGAAACTATCAAAGTTCATGCATGGCCTCGTGGCTGAGCGGTAGTTCCGTGCGAGTCGCCGCCGAGTGCACATCGTGTTCCGAGCGCGGCGCGGGTCCCTCACGTGACAAATGGGGTAACGTCTCTGAAGTGAGATGCCAGTTTTTGATTGTGTCGCATATAGTGTAAAGTAAACATGTCCAACGTTCGAGTAAATACGTTGCGTATAGTTTTTGCTAAACGGCCATCTGGCCTTGAAATCCACGAGTGGTTAGATACTGTTTTGAATGTAACGGAAGACCAAATCGAGGCGTTACAGCTTGACGGTCACCAAAAATGTATATTTTTGAAATTCGTTTCGTCTGGACCATGTGAAGCCATTTTGTGTCGCACCAACGGACTGTCCTCATTCGTCACTGCCGATCAAGAACGGATCAGCTTCTCCATTGAACACGCCATTGACAACTTAAAAATGGTAAGAATCCTGAACCTGCCTCTAGAAATAGAAAATCACAAAATTCGTACAGAACTAGTAGGATACGGCCGTGTCGTAACTTTGCAAGACGAGGTTTGGGGCACGAAATACAAGTATCAAGTAAAAACGGGAGTTCGTCTTGCGAAAATGGAAATTAAAAAAGACATTCCGATTGACGGGTATCGGGGTGTAGTTATATACCCGGGACAGCCGCGAACATGTAGCTACTGCCAGTCCACTGCGCACGAGCGCATTGCTTGCCCGAGCCTCCAGGAGAGAGACGCGCGCGCCACGCGCCGGTGGGGCGCTCCGAACACGGCTGCAGACAGCTCACGTAATCGGGCCACTGAGACTGTCATGTCTTCAGGGGACGAGGAGTTTCCTCCGTTACACTCGCGTGACCGGAAACCACCCGTGCAGACGCCGGCTGCGGAAACAGTTGAGGAGCGAGCTGTCAATCTAAAGTCGCATTTGACCGATGCGCGTCAGGCGAAGGCGGGAGAAACAAGTGGCCAACACTCTACGTGTAACGACAACTTAGAACACACACAGGGTGGTTCACAAATGGAACACGTATTGCAACCTGGTTTGTGGGCGGATGACATGGAGGCAGGTGAAAATGTAGACACGGACACACGCAAAGTGACAAAAAATAGAGCGCGGGATAAAAGACCGCACGAACGTGACAGACGTACCGGAAGTAAAAGCCCAGCAAGGAAATCAATGGCGCTCTCCAAATCAGAACAACCCGAGCAAACTGACCGACGAGAATCCTTAGAACTTGCCAAATCGGTAATTGAAAAAATTCGTAGTTCACAATGACAAGATTGTACGGTAAATTGTCCAGCGGACTGACACGACTGACAGGCATTGCGAATGTAAACAAAACGATACAACTCTTTCCTCAAGTCTGTTAGGCTAGCAATTGTTTGCATGGGTTGCAGTTTAGTGTAGCTTTCCTTTATTAATGATTACAGTCCTCACCATAGTGACATTAAATATTTGTGCGGTCTCAGTTCCTGCACGAATATCGGCTCTCGAAGCATTTCTTCGCACCCAGGAAGTCGATATTGCGTTTTTACAAGAAGTTGTGACACCAGATTTTTGCGGCTTCCAATCTTTCAATGTGTATACCAATGTTGGCGATCAGGGACGGGGAACAGCGATAATAACCCGCGCTGGACTGGAAATACAAGACCTCCGTTGCCATCCATCAGGCCGCGTGATGGCAGGACGTATCCACGACGTACTGCTTCTGAACATTTATGCGCCCTCCGTAACTCAGGCGAGACGGGAACGAACAACCTTTTTCGAAGTAGATTTGGTACCTTTCTTTAACACTGCTTGCAACCAGGTAGTTTTTGGTGGCGATTTCAATTGCATCACTCAAGCAGATGACCACCAGGGTGGCGTGTATCCCACAAACGCAGCCCTCTCTACATTGATAACTCACCTAGAAATGAGCGATGTAACTGCCGGCAGGATGAACAGACAATTTACGTTTTTTACGACTCATACACGATCACGGATTGACCGATTTTACATCAAAACACGACATTTAAATAAAGTGCATCGATACGAGGTACTACCGGTAGCGATCAGTGACCATTGTGCGGTGATTTTCACGTATGAAAAATTTGCCGAGATTACACGGTATGGGCGAGGCATGTAGCGTCTCAACACGGAACTGCTACAAGATACAGAAGTGACAGCTGACTTCACAGAACAATGGCAACGATGGCGAGGACGTAAACAACAGTTTCCTTCGGTCGCTATTTGGTGGGAGAAGTGTGTAAAACCGAACGTCATGAGGATTTTCAAATGGCATGCATATCGACTGGCAGAGGAACGACGGGGGACTTACAACTTTTACGAAACCATGCTACACGAATTACAGCAACACGCAAACAGAGGGGAAAATGTAATGCACAATATACGCGCCACCAAACAAAAACTGTTAGATTTATACACTCAAAAAATGCAAAACCGTCATACACTATTACATAATAAGAGCCTTTTTGACGATGAAAAAATCAGCTTATTTTCTATTATTAAAGAGCAACAGCAAGTACGTCGTAAAGCCATTACCAGGATCCTGAACGACGATGGTATAACACTGCACGACCAAATCGAGATAGTGAGTGTACTACGACAATACTTTTCACAGCTGTACAAGAAACAGGAGACAGAACCACATTTGATTCCGGAAGTGATGCGGGAGTGTGTAAATAAAGTCAGTGATGATGTTAAGGAAGTGATGGAGGCGACATTATTGGACACAGAAATAAATAAAATAATACAGCAATTTCCAACAAAAAGGTCGCCAGGCATTGATGGGATACCCTATGAGTTCTACAAGGTCCTGTGGGAGATTTTTGGCCCCGACTTCTGTGAGGTTGTACGTGACATTCTTACACGAGGAGAGCTCTGCAAGTCCCATAAAGAAGGCATCATTGTTCTAATTCCGAAAAAGCAACATGCAGTGAAACCTACAGACTATAGGCCAATAACGCTTCTTTGTACGGACTATAAAATAATAGCCCGGATATGCGCAAAACGTTTAAAGTTAGGACTGAGTGATGTGATTGGTCCTGGACAGACGTGTACGGTACCAGGAAGATCCATTATACAGGGAGTACTTGCATTGCGTGATGTGCATCTACTTTCTTCCTTAGAACAGAATAGAACTGCCTTGTTAAGCATCGACATGGAGAAGGCTTTCGACCGG
The DNA here is from genome assembly GCF_032445375.1 of Bacillus rossius redtenbacheri. Taxonomy (NCBI): domain Eukaryota; kingdom Metazoa; phylum Arthropoda; class Insecta; order Phasmatodea; family Bacillidae; genus Bacillus; species Bacillus rossius. Next base: position 1,944,275 of record NC_086333.1, on the reverse strand, counting down.
GTTGATCACAATTATTTATTTCAAATAATGACACACTTTGGATTCCCAGACACTACAATAACTTGGGTAAAAATGGTATGCACCGGAATATCCTCTCGGCTGATAGTAAATGGTTTTCTTACACACCCTATACCGATTGAGAGCTCTGTCAGACAAGGTTGTCCATTGTCATTGCTTTTATTTACAGTTGCCATCGAACCTTTATGTCGAATGCTAGAAAACAAATTGCAAGGCTTTCCTGTAAACCACTTGTCGTTTAAACTTATGCATATGCAGACGATATCACATGCGTCATTCGATCAGAAGATGAAATCACAACAGTTGCAAATTGTCTAGAACTTTGCCGTCGTGTATCAAATTTAAGAGTAAATGCTACAAAAACGGCGGTGTTGCAGCTGGGTGGCACAGACGAGATTTTTGAAGATGTACGCCCTTTTCGATACATGGATAAGATTAAAATACTGGGTGTGCATTTTCAGGCAGATATAGCTCGTACTGTGCAACATAACTGGGACATAGTCACAAATAATTTGCGCACTTGTAAAATCAGCATGAGCTATCGACGTACGAACATCTTGCAACGGGTATCCCTAGTAAATACTTTTTTACTGGCAAAGATGTGGTATGTCACATTTTTTTCCTATACCAAGAGAATATAATGCTCGTGTTCTATCGTACGTCGGTCATCTTTTGTGGAAATCGCATATCTTTAAATTAGCCCGGCCACAACTCTACCTACCTACGAACCAAGGGGGGCTGGGACTTGTCGATCATGGCGCAAAATGCGAGGCAATTTATCACGCAACAGCTATCGCCACTGTATTACGACAGACGGACATGTACGCGGATCTCCAGAAAAACGTCTGGGCGGAAGCAGGGCGACTGCCGCTCATATATCGACGAGCACAAGAAGCGCTTGCTACTGTCGTACGTGTCATGCCTGAAGACTCAACTGCCTCAGTCAAAAATCTGTATCACAGAACCATACAATCCCGGGAGACAGTACCAGTCATAGTAAGTCGCACGCAAAGTATCCATTGGATGCGAACTTGGAGAATTATTGCGGACAATAATATTTCTTCAGATTTACGATCGGCAGCATACCGTTTCTACAATAATCTAACAGCCACCGCAATGCGGAAATACAGGATACATCTAACAGACGACCCTACATGCGCGCTCTGTGGTAGTATTGATGCAGCCTTGCACAGAATAAGTGACTGCACGTATGCGGTGCCGATATGGCACTGGTGTCGCACAAGAGTGCGACGACTAATGAACGATGGTCAAGGTGACGTCAGCAAACAGCTTCTAATACACTGCGACTTCTTCGTGTTCCCGTCAGTGAAGAGAAGAGCGGCGGCGTGGTTCATCCTGCAAGCTGTCCACTTCCTGAAGGAGGTCACAGCGCCGGTGACTGCGAGTCTTCGTGCAAGTCCTGCGACAGGAGCGGTGGAACATGGCCCACCGCGGCACGCTCCGAACATGGTTTGGAACATTCTTATTTAAGTTTTGAAAGGACAAATTTAAATCTGTCTTGGCCACGTAATAAACTGAAAACTAAAAGTGTATTTGTATGTGTCTGTAGATCTATTTTACTTTTTATATTTATACCTTTTACATACGGACCTCAGATCAATTGCCATTAATTTTTTTTATATTTGTATTATTTATTTTGACTGAAAGTATTTAAGTCTTGTTGTATTTGTTTTTAAATTTGTTGAAACAATAGTTTTTTTTTGAACACAGGAAAAGGAATAGCATGTAGTATGTTGTCAAATATGTTATTGACTTAATTTTCCATTGGTTTTGTGTAAATTATATGTAACTTAATATAATAATAAAAAAAATCTGTCTAAGGCGCTGCGTTCAGGTCGCAGTCCACTTCTGTGGGCGTGGGTTCGAATCCCATTTCTGACAAAGTTTTGTTATTGTCTAAATTAACTGATCACCTTAGTAAATAAGACAAGTATTTAAAAAATACTCTTTGCATGTAACTATCGAGCTGGCTATAAGTATAATTTTTCTATCTTCTACTAACTGTACAACAATTCCTTACGTTGTATTGTTTAAATTTAAAAAGAAAAGTATTTTTCCATCTGTTTTCGCGATGTTTATAAACCTATTTTCTGTGTATCTGCACTAGAAGGTTATATTTAATTGAAGGAGACTCGTCGTATTTGCCTCAAACACATGTACAGCTCCCCTTAAAGAAAAAAAAAGGCAGCGATTAATTAAAATATCCATATGCCTAAATTTTTATTAAAAATAAAATCAAACAGCGGAAAAAAACAAAAAAAAGCGGTCGTAAGGTTGTTGGTTCGAATCGCGGCAGGTACGAAATATTTTTTTTTGAACTTGTAAAAATAAATACGGCGCACGTAACATTTCAAAAGTTATAAATATATTTGAATAATGAATGCAAATAAAAGTAAATTTATTAATTAAATTGTACATTTCATTCCACTCCTTTGTATCCATACAAAATAGTGATAATTCAATAAAAATGATTCAATTTTATTCATAAAAGTATGCAGAGGTAGTTTTTATCATACAAACGATAGAAAAATTAAAAAAAAAATTCTTCCTCAAAGAATATAATATTTTTAATGCCTAAATGGTTTGGTTGCAAAAACCTATTACGGCTCAGTCTCAGGCCGAATATGATATTTCCTTTTCTTCTGGATCAATAATTTCATCAATGTTTTGTTATGACGTTGTGACGTTAAACTATCGTCCGTAAACCGACTTTACGGACAACCAATTTTTTTTAGTAGTGTTTTTAATAGTGTACCACGAACATTTTATTTTGCATGTCTGCAATATGTCTCATCAACTGCATTTGGCAGAACTGATGCAGCATTGTTAAATATGAGGCTTTCGTTTCCTGGAAGGACAGATGGGACATTATTAGAACAAGTCGATTTTCATAATTCATTCAAATGCAGTGACAAAATTTTTTTACTGATGCTGTGTATTAATTATTTACTTTGCTATGTATTATACTAAATTAGATTTAGACCAAACAAAGAGTAATCCTGAAAATTAGAGACTTCCAAAATTACTATAACCAATAAAAGATTTATAATATATTACCTTTAAAGTGTGTAATGTGCGAACTTTAACACATAATGTAAAAAATTGTAGTTACTTCATTTCGATATATATTTTTCCTTTCCTTTGGCTTCGGGCCTTCAGTAGTAAAGATTGGTGATCGCTGATCAGTGTTATTGTAGTATTACATTAGTAGTCTGCTACCGTGAATTACTTTAATTTTTTTAAAATTTAGTTTGTGTTATATAAAAACTAAGAATTGCTTGTGCGCTAAGTTTATCTCAATTTCTGCATAATTTTGGACTGTATTTCTGCAGTTTTAACTAGACATTATATGTGTGAATTTTATACCCTTTGTTTTTACTCGTAGAGTGAAGTTAATTTGTGTGTGTGAATGCAACTAAAAGCAAACCATCATTGTCAGTGATTTAAGTTGCACAGAATGTGGACTTTAATGCATGCTATGATTCTCGTGGTATTAAAATAATACACTGATTTTGAGCGGACGAGACCCTGGGTTTGAAAAAGGAATCTTTGTTTGATTCTTGTCTAAAACAAAATTTAGTACCGTACTAAAAATTATTCTTTTTTCTACCAGCAGTGTATTCAATAATTAGATACAAAAACTTCTTAAATAGCACCAATTATCACCTAGAAATCGAAATTTTCCCGGGAGAGGACCCCCGGACCCTCTTTAATTTTGAAACTGGTGTTCCTTCATAAAAAAAAAAAAAACCAACTTGCTACCACCCCTCCCAAAAAAAAAATTCCTGGGTGCGCCTCTGATAAAAGGTGTACTTATATAGAAAGTCTTTAATAGTAGTATACAAATGTCGGTCCTGAAACTGGGTCCTGGGTGAGGTGCCGTGGTGCCGACCGCCATCTTGGATTGTGACGTCACGGCGGCCATCTTGGATGGTTGTGACCTTGACCTTTGACCTTGACCATGACCCCGGCGGCCATTTTGGATCCGCCATCTTGGATCCACCATTTTGGATGACATAATTGTGTGTTCTCGAAAATTCCGGTGATGTGTTTTCCGCCATTTTGAATTATGATGTCACCGTTGCAATTTCCGTTACGGTCGCCATCTTTAACTTTTTTATTTATTATCCGATTTTAATGATTTTTTTAAATTTATAAAAAAATTCAAATAATACAATTTTAATGAAAAATATTTAAAAATTGTACTTTTACAACACGGAGTTCAGAGTCCTCGGTTCGAACCCGGTGAGGGCAAAAAAAATGGCGACCGATCCTTCCCCCGTGGTGGGAGCTGGCAGACTGACCCCCACCACTTGTACCAATGCATATACGAACTTACACCCCCCCCCTCTCCTAAAAAATTATTTTTTTTCACACACGACGATCCACCCCTCCCCCACCACCCTTTTTTAATTTAATATTTTTCATCGTAATAGCCACCCTCCATCACTACTCTAGTTTTTTTCCCTCCCTCCCTCACTTTACCGTCATTCCCCCCCTACCCTCCTCCTCACCCCTATTCTACCTTTTAAAGTATAAATACCGACCGCAGGACCCGGGAGCCGTCAGTTTTTGCCTCAGTTCCTCCTCCTCCGTCGACGCCGAGTACTTACATCGCGTCGCGGAGACGGATTTTTGTTTTTTCACATAATAAATATAATCATGGTTTCGCTTGCCGAAATGCATGAATTCATTGCTGAAATAATTACGTGATATGAAGGTATGTCGTTCGATCAAATTCGTCAATCGCTAACTGCAACCATCTTAAGTACTCTTGAAGCATTTCCCGGAAGCGAGGAATTCATTCTGTATCTACACCACCGCATCCTGTGTACGGTGGAGGCGGCCATAGAGCTCCAGCAGCAGCAGCAGCAGCAGCAGCAGCAAGATGCACAAGACTCCGGCATCGAAGAGTGAGGCGCCATCGTCGCAGCATCCTCATAACAAATCCAGCAACATCAACATGTCGACGACGGAGGCGGCGGCGGGTGACCGCGTCGACGAGGGTCGTCGGAGCCCATCGATGTTGTCATCGTTCGACACGTTTTGGACATCTTTCGCAGAGGGGCCGTGGCAGCCACACGTCCCAAACGAGGACGTCTCAGCCGTCGTGACGCGACAGCTGTCCCGGAGATCGTCTTCGTGGTTCGCCCAGAGGACATCTTCTATCAGGTACCCAGACTTTGTCGACCACGTCGGCGACGTCGACGACGAATACGATGACGAAGATGTCACCACGTGGTGCTGAGACCTCTGTCCGGACCCACGCCCTCACGAGACTGAAAAGTGTGCCTTGTTCGACATCAGCCAAGAAAACTATTCTTTCGTACGATCAGGACAGCAGTGCGTTCAATATCAAATGTTTTATCACGGTTCCACTACCGTCGTGTTCGCCACGGACATTACGTATTTTGAATCGTGTCGTGATGACACGCACTTTAGGCTTAAATGGGATTCCAAGGATCCCTTCGGTACCGTGAAACCTATAATCGCATATGACTGTACAAACCCAAATTGTGTAATCAAACTATGCCATCCGCAAGCGTATTTTCCGTGTTCGATTGATGAACTAAAGACATCGAAAATCGGTAATCGTAAATATCGCTACAGTGAACAGTGCGGTGGACTAAAACATTGTAGGTACATGTACCACGATGATTTAGGTTATTGTTCAAAGTTTGAGACACCTTGCTGTCGTGAACTGTGCCCCGTGGCCAGATCGAAACTATTGTGTGACGCTAACTTTAACGCGGCAATGCATATTCATAGGCAATGCAAAAATCAACCGTCATATACTTTATAAATATTAATTTGATGTTGTATATTTGATGCAGTGCACCTTTTTAATCAAAACAGTGAACGAAGAAAAATAGCCATGTTCTTTATAATTATTATTTTGTTTTTTGTATCTTTGTAAAAAACTTTGTAATCAATAAATTGTTTGATAAATGTATATCTACAAAACTAAATTAAAATTCTTATAATGTTTTTGATGTTAAAGTATGTATTAAAAAAAACTTGTTAAACAAATGAATATAAAAAAACAAATTTACGTCTACTCGGCACGAAGAAGGTACTCGGTAGGGGGGAGGGGGAATTGGGGCAAAAACTAATGTATGAGTGATGTATATATATGTATGTATGATTACGTAGAAAAAATAAAATGGGAAAAAAATTTTAATGTTTGTGTTTTATCATAATAATAAATCCCATAAGTCACTATACACACATTGATTTAAAAAAATATATTATTTATATCTCATGTCTATACTTGGAAAAAAATATACTTGAAAAAAAAATAGCAGTTCACCTTTATACTTGGAAAAAATTTTTATAACAGTACATCTTTATACTTGTAAAAAAAATAATTCTTTATGACTTTATACTTGTAAAGAAAATTAATTCGTTATAACTTTATACCTGGAATAAATATTAAAAGTTATTCTTTATAAAATAATTTTGTAATATATTGTTAGCATGTAGCGACCAGCACACGTGTCCTTGAAGGGACATCAGGTCTGTGCCCTCAGCGCCGTGTCCCACGATCCGACGAGCGGCATGGAGGGGGAAGATGCACCTGCATGGACCAGGGGAGAGGAGGGTATATTTTTGCAAAGTAACATCTTCACCACCTCCACCCTGCCACCACCGCTGCGGCCAGGGGACGCCAGGCCCCCAACCACCGCCACGGGCGCTGTGGAGGGGGTAAAAGCCGCCTCACTGTCCGGCCGACCGCCTAACGGAGCGGTCGCGCTTCTTGCACGCTCCTCGCATGATACATATATACACGTACAGAAATAAAAAAAAAAATACAATTTATTACATACAAAGATTTATTTGCACACAAAATATGTTTTACACACAAGTTTTTTATTTAAAAAAATCTCATTGTTTTAAAATATCCTTTTCATCAATCCACGAGTCAAACTCTGGTCCATGATGCAACCATCGTATTAAGGCCTTACCCTTCTTACGCCGTAACACTTTTTCAACGAGAAAAGTATCTGGAAATTTAGTTTTCATAATCTCCTCTCCATAAAATGCCCCTATTATACGTTTTCCTTTCAGATCCTCGAGAAAATAAGTACGTGGATACGTTTTTTTTTTTCTACATACACGAAATAATTCTCCAGTCCAATTCCCCTTGTAAGGTCTGTGAAAAATTCCGCGATTTTTCGAAATCCGCACAATGTCGCCGATATTCGCTTTTTTCTTTCGCGAATCTAGTATATTCGTCTTGGAGTACACAGTTCGAGGCAGTCGATTGTCCTTTACGTCCTTCGGCTTGAGTTTCGTTGTAGAATGCACAGTAGAATTGTATTCTCGTACTAGTTTAGGAAGTAAACTCAGCCACTTGTAATTACCGTTCGATGTAAATTTCCTATACAGTTTATTCTTCATCGTACGAATCACACGTTCTGCCATTGACGCTTTGACACCGCTAAACGTAGAATAATGCGTAATGCCAAACTTTTTCATCAATGCCTTGAATGATGCATTGTAGAATTCTTTCCTGTCGTCCGTCTGCAGTAACGAAGGTCTTCGTTTATGTTTTAAAATATTCGCCATGGCACTCGTAACTTCCACAGCGGTTTTCCGTTTTAAGGGTCTAGCCCACAGGAACTTTGAATAGGTGTCTATGACTATGAGAATGTACCTGTAGCCCTTGTTCACACGCGAATACTCAATCATCTCGATCAGGTCAGACTGCCAATTGTCGTCCAATCCTTTGATTTTTATTTTTTGACGTGGATAATTACGTCTTGCGGGTTTATGCAACTCGCCCGCAATGACAAACTTTGACATGATCACTATTCAATATATCCTGCTTCCCTTAATTCTTCTATAATGGATACAATTTCGTTGCTGTGTGAATTATTTCCCACACTCTGAGATGCCTGCAGCAATCTAAGACGAGCAACCAACTCGTTCGGTCCGTCATAATATACATAGTCCAATTTTCTAAAGTCCGGCCCCTTCGATGTCTAAGAAAAGACTAGCTATCAAAGGATATTTCTCATGTTCATAATCTTTGAAACGACCCGTTTTCGGGTCATTTTTTGCGTAAACGGTGTTGGAAGCATCTAGCAATCTTCTATATTTTCGCAAATCCACCTCTGAATATCGCCGCGGTTTTTTACGAAACAAAAGTTCGCATAATCCACGAGTAAGTTTTATCACCTCTTTTCCACATTCAATATTATCGCCGGACACGAAATGAACCTCCTTAGAACCAAGGACCCATTTATGCACGCCATACGTCGCGTCGCTGTTTCGAGGCACAGAGGAGGCCAGGTACTCGCTAGCGAGAGGACCGACTTCGAAACCTTTTTTATTTCGAGGTTTCTTCCTAAGAGTTCGACCGACACGAACTTCGTCTTCGCTAGTAGATACGTTGGTATCGTCTGTTCTTTGTGGACTTCGCTTTCATTTGCCCGCGGACGTAGTTGACGGCTCTTCTTTTATTTCGATTTTAGTCGGTTTCTCGTTTTCGACGCCCCCTCGCCTGGCTATGAAACTATCCAGACGGGCACTCAAGGGCTTCAATTTTTCCTCTCTTCGAACCTCGTCGCTTAATCTGTGTTGCTTGGCGAGCAAGTACTTTGTTCGTATGGCCTCGATGACATCGTGCAGTTGCTTAGCCAAATCGGTGTTAACATCCATAACTTTTTTCTTATTTCGAAGCACCTTTATACACCAGACGTGAATTAAGTTTTGACAGAAGAGACTTTAGGTCATCACGCCTTTGTGCATTCGAAACTTCGATCATGTCGAGAATGCGAGAATCCGAAGCTTCCACGTGCTGGTATATGGCTACGAGGTACACTATTATTTCGTCCTTTGCGCGTTTTATTTCTTGGCCAAGTAGCGAAATGTATTTACGTATTTCAGCATCGTGTTTCACGGTGCATAGTTCGGTAAGCGGAGCTCGACTGCTACGTCCAAATTTATAAATGCTATGATTCATGTTTGACGATAAACTGATCGAAACCCTGTCTGTACCTGCCCTTATATAGAGGCCAGTCCTTTACAATGACTAGGAATCCGTGTTCGTCTTTCCAACACAAGGAACACATGTCTTTGAATTCCTGAAACGACATGTCGGTGTTTACGTGATCGTCGTAAGTGTGGCGTAAATTAAGTTCATCCATGCGAAACAAAACTATAACATTCGCATTATCACGCAGCAAATGTTTGGGTATTCTACCGTACGTCTGACACAGGTATACGCAGTCTACCTTGGCGTGTCTGCCCATGGAAAAGTACTCTTGTATTATGCCTTGCTTCTCACAAGCCACATCATCGAACACAAACACGAAATTAGGCTTTGCTTCGTCGGTAGACACCACATCGGTATTATCGCTAAACGGAAAATACTCCAGACCATCCACCGAGCATAGAACAGCGGCCAAGCGCTGGTACTTTGGCTGTTGCAACGACTTGGAATACAAGCGAACGTTCTCGAACCGAAGACCGTTTGGCTCCTCCAGTAAACTCAGTAAAACGCACGTTTTACCGCAGTTTGATGGTCCTGCTATGTTGCAACGTACGGTGTACGGTAATAATATACCATGTCGTGATTCACGACCGATAGTTTCATCGTCCTGCGAAATGCACACTGGCAAACAAACATCTTGCTTGACTACCTCCATCGTACTGACGAAAATTTTATAAGAGCAATCGTATTTATTGATATTAGGTCAGTTGCATGTAATGTCTCGAAGAGGCAGGAACAAACAACACATCGGCGCGGGACTCGTAAACTCGCTGATAAACAATCTACCATTCGAGCTACACATTCCCGGTTACAGATTTTGCGGCCCCGGCACGAAACTAGCGAAAAGATTAGCTCGCGGTGACGTGGGCATTAATTCTCTCGACGAAAAGTGCAAGCAGCACGATATTGCATATTCACTAAGCAAGGATCTGGAATCTAGGCACAGAGCAGATCAGATATTGGCACAGGAAGCCGAGGAAATAAGCAAATAGCCGGACGCGGGACTAGGAGAGAAAATCGCAGCGTGGGGCGTATCTAAAATCATGAAGGCAAAGACGAAATTAGGAATGGGTGCTCGTAAACCCAGAATTCGCAAGACCAAGAAGCGCAAGATACAAAGAACCAATAAGAAAAAGGGCGGATTTTTACTGCTGCTGGTGCCTGCTATAAGTGCACTAGGCGGGATCGCAGCAGCCACAGCATATATCGCTAGAGCAGTCAACACTAGCAAGAACCAGCGAAAGCAGTTGGAGGAAGCACAACGACATAATTCAAGCATGGAAGCCATTGCCATCGGTAAAAAAAACGGCGCAGGACAGTACCTACGGCCGCACAAGGCAGGCCGAGGCATGAAAAAGAAAAGGGTAAAGAGAAAATCCTAAGTTCCCTACCGAAACGACCGCTCACCAACGTAGATTTAATAAAGTACGCTCGAAAACTTAAAATACCAAATTTCCGCTGCGTGTTTATGCGAGACACTTTGCCCAGCAAGCCAAAAACGCACGAACGCGCCATCATTAATTTAGACACGTCGGCGGGTCGTGGCACGCACTGGGTGGCCTATGTAAAGACGGAAAAAAAACCTACTTACTACGACAGTTTCGGTAATTTGAGACCTCCGCCCGAACTGCGACAGTACCTAGGCCGGACCACTACGATGTTTTACAATTACGAAACAGAACAGAGGCCTAATCAAACAAATTGCGGACACTTGTGCCTGAGATTTCTGACCAAATATGAAGTATGAAAAACAAGTATATTTTTTCTTATATAAAATAAACATACAGTAGCGAAAATCAATCAGTCATGTCGATAACACTCATATTGACAGGACGTAGCTCGCAGCTACGACCCACATTCTACCCGCCGCTGGACTTGAATGGAGAATGGTGTATCGGACTCGTAGATTTTCAAACGTATAATGCCATACCGAACATTGACGAAGAAAACTGCAAAATGTGCTTCTTGAAAAGTGATGGAACATCAGCTCGGGAAGTTGCCATACCTACCGGCGCATACCAGTTGAGCGATATTACAAATTACATCATCAAGCCCTGTCTCCAAACACAATTTTCGAATTGCGAGATAATACAAACACGCTACAGTGCGAACTTTACTGCAGTGAAAATGTCGACTTTACGAAACCTGGCAACATAGGTACGACGCTCGGATTCGAACCGAAAATATACGCAGCCAAGACCTTGCACGTCTCCACGCGACCTGTAAATATCATGTCGACAAATGTAATACGCATAAACTGTAATTTGGCAAGTGGAACGTACCTCAACGGAAGACTAAACAACATGCTACACGAGTTTTCGCCAACGGTTCCGCCCGGATATAAACTGGTCGAGGTACCGCAAAGTATCATTTACGCCCCTGTGCTCGCATAAACCGTACACGAAGTGGTAGTCGACATTGTCGATCAAAACGATAAACTAGTAAATTTTAGAAACGAAGAAATTACACTACGTTTACACTTGAAGCGATGGGACTGATTTTCAAGACCTATAAATCAAAGAAGCGACACGAACCCAGGACCAGTCTGTTGCGAGGCCGCGGCGCGTTAACACCTCTTAACGTTAAATATCTCCGCAGTTTAGGCTACAAAGTTCACAAGCATGGAAGATTATTTAAGCGTGTCAGAAAAAGCTCAGTTTAGCGACGATGTAAATAAATTTGAATATCACTGCTTCGCACCCTACCTCCAAGGGCCATATATGTCCGGTAGGGAAATACGCATCCCGGTACAGAAACAAGACGTTTATACTCTACCCTGCCAGTCGTTTATTCGTATAAGAGGCACGCAGACAAAGGCGGACGGAACACATCCCACAACTGCATATTTCGGACGAAACGGAATATTGCATTTATTCGAACGAGTTATTTTCGAATTGAATAATATTGCGATCGATAAATCGTGGGACTTGGGCATTACTGCCATGATGAAAAATTATCTGTCTCTAACACCGAACGACCTGAGCGCGACCAAAATCGCAGGTTTTGGAATGGAACCCGATTTCAAAATTCCCATCTACGAATCTGGAAAATTCGAAGTTAGCATACCGCTTTCGATGCTTCTCGGCTTCGCGAGGATTACAAGAAAATATTAATTCAAGCCCGCCAAGAACTGGTGTTAATTCTAGCGACATCGCACCTGAATGCTGTCATGGGAGCACCCGGAAACGACCCCCAGCCGGTCGCAGTTACCGTCACGAGCACCGAGTGGTTTGTTCCGCACATAACCGTCAGCACGAAAGAAAGAGTCAGACTTTTAAGTTACGTCAAAAAGGACAAGACGGTCGAAATTGCTTTCAGGAGCTGGAATCTCTTATCATGCCCCTTACTGACCCAGAATAGACGCAATCACTGGGTCGTCAAGATGTCGAGCAGTACGGAAAAACCGAGATATATAATATTAGCTTTGCAGACAGACAGACAAATGAACTTAAAAGCCGACAGGTCGGTATTTAACCACTGTTTGATGGAAAACGTAAAATTATTTTTAAACAGCGAAAGCTACCCGTACGTGGACATGAACATTGATTTTGAAAATGGCGGTATATCTTTGCTGTATCACATGTACACGCAGTTCCAATCTTCGTACCACGGACGGGAATCGCACCCAATCCTGAGTCCAGACACATACAAATCATTGGCTCTGCTAATCGTATTTGATGTGAGCAAACAAGACGAATCGATTCACAGTTCTATGATTGATTGTCGATTGGAAATTTCCACGAAAGATGACGTACCGCCACTCACAACGGCGTTCTGTCTAATCCTACACGACAGAGTAATTAATTACGATGCATTTTCAGGTCTCGTGAAAATATTGAGCTAGATATAAATACGTCTGCATGTATCATTACATCATCAGTTGGTTTCAGGATGTACTGCAACCTGCAAGGTTTCCAGAGTCAAAATGGATTCGTGCTCAAGGAAATTGCCGTCACTCACGACGGCCGGACTCGAACCCACAGCTTCCGACCCCCGTATCCGTGGAAACTACTAGACGAAAAAAGCAAACGGTCGAACGAATGGCTATGTAAATATTATCACGGACTTGAGTGGGACGAAGGAAAAATTCCGTACCACCAAGTCAAAAACACTATCGAGGATTTACTACTGCAAAATCCGCGTGGTATAATATACGTTGCCGGACCTGAACAGAAGAAATGGCTACGAGAACTGTGTGACGACGGAGCAGCTGAAATCGTAGATTTGCAGGATGAATACGGCTGTCCTTCCCTGCGCAAACTCTGTTCAATGTACGAAGCTAAGCATCCAAACGACAAGTTTGAACGTGTCTGTGCCTGCACAAACTCGCAGCTAATGCAGAAATGGCACGCGCAGCAGGAATAAATTTTTTTAAATATTGGCAAACCCGATTTTTTTTGTCAAATAGTGGCACACCTGAATTTTATTTTTTTACTATAAATATCTCGAAAATCGAGCTCTATCAATCAGTTGACGTTCGGACACGATGACGTCGTTTAACCCGGAAACCGAGTACCTGAGTGTTAAACAAGACTACAGCTGTATTGAATACAGTTTCCTGGACTTATACCGAAATATGTTACGGTGGAGTATTACATTTCCAAATGGCTCATTCGCCACGCAGTTATGAGCCATCCCAACAACAAATAAACTGTTGCGGAGCGGAAAAGTGTGTCGTGTTTAACCTCAGACCAACAACCGTTCTTTCATGCACCAAGGAAGAAATTCTCGGTACAACTCTACACGCATCCGACTGCACGTCAGAAGACTGTAGCGGTATCGACCCCGGCACCCCGGGCTGCAGTGAGCAGTCCAAACCCGTGTCTACGAGACGCAGCGACCTGTCCAAACTCGTCGCTTCGAAGCGCAGCGACCTGTCCAGACCTGAACTCAAGACTAGGACTCGACGTCGACCCTCTCCCAGACTCGAACCGGCAACTCGTCGCCGCAGCATCAAGAAACGTGGATTGAGCATTGATACGCCGCAGATCTACAGTGATAATGCTACGGATTGTTACGAATTCGATACTGTAAAAACCATTCGTAGCGCCCTGTGTTCTGTACTCTCTGCCTTGTTAGATGTTTTGAAGTAATAAAAAAAATGTAAAACTATTGTAATGACTTTTATATTTCTCCTTCCGTTTAAAAAATAATAATGTGGGATTGAAAAGGTAATCATAAAACTAAACAAATAATAAATGATGATAGTTAACAGTCAGTTATTTAAATATGACACTGTTGAAAAAAATTCGTATAAAATAAATTAACTTGAATTATATATATTTTTCAATAACTTAATATTTTTTTTTCCTTCGGAGCAAAGTAAGTATCGTGGTGAATCTTCCAGCCGCCAGGAGCTGATTGAATCTGATTGGCTAGTGGATATCCCCACCGTGCAGTAGACAGTAGGCGGGGATCGTCAGCCTCCCTCCCGATTTCCCCTACACCCCTCCCAATTTTTCCCTTCTGTCCCCCTCCCATAAATTTCAAATCGCACTAACCATTGCACGCAAATCCCTTCCCACTTTTCCCCTCGATCCTCCCCCCTCGACCACTCCCCCATTTGCAAAAAATCGCGCTGACATCGCAGCAGCTCCCACGCATCCTGATTGGCTGGGGCCTGTGACCAAGGGGGGAATTTGCCTATAAATTGCCGTGTGAGACGTCGGGGACTTCACGCCACAGCGTTTCAGGTCAGGGACTTTCTGCGCGACCGTCGCGGCCTCAAACAACAACATACTCGCCGTGCGAACACTCCATTACACGTCAGTGACCATTCAGAAGTACCAAGCCCGCCCACAAGACATCGCCCAGTGTAAACGATGTGGCGAATTCGACCACACACACACTCGCTGCAGCAAGCCACCGCGATGCGTCAGGTGCGGCCAAAACCACGCTCGCAAGGACTGCCAGAAGTCCGACGACGCAGATAAATTCTGCTTTAACTGTAAAGTGCGGGGACACACTGCAGCCTGGAAGCAGTGTCCAATATTCTTGAAAATGGTCGCGAGCAGGTCGCAAAAACAAACCGTGCAGGCACAAACAAAACAACAAGCGCCACCCACGCACAGCCAGGTGGAGTTCCCCCCCACCCGCCCCGCACACGCACAGCCGCGCGCCCAGGTGGTCAACAAGCCACAGACGCAGCCACAAACAACAACCACTGAGCTGACACGACCGCAGCGTAAATACTCGCAAGCCGTGAAGGAACCTCGCACCACACACACTCCAGCGCAGGACAGGATGGAGGGAAACACCGTCGGTGATCTGTTTGAGCTGGCAGAGATTCTGAAACTCTGCAATTTCTCACAGCTCATCGCTACACTCTCTCCACACTGCGCCGCCATCCGAGCTGAAACAGACGCATCGAAGCGACAGATGATCTTACTATCCGCAATTCTGAATCCCGCTACACCTTAAAATGGCACAGAACCCGGGGAAGTCTTTACAGGTTCTCATATTTAATGCACATGGCCTCCAAAATAAAATCTATGAACTGGAACAGTTACTTTTTGTATACGGAATCGATGTCGCTTTCATCTCTGAAACTTTTCTAAAACCACACATGCGAGCGTACATATGCGGTTACACAGTATACAGAACGGACCGCCCCGCACTCCGCGGCGGCGGTACAGCCATACTAATAAAACACGGAATTCACCACCACCCGATAACAATAAATGCACTACAACACATTGAGGCCACCAGCATAAACGTCCGTAATAATAATTCGCATGTTTGCATGTCCGCGGTATACAAGACGCCACAAGACCCACTCACACCACAGGACCTCAATAAATTAATGGAAGTCGAAGATCAATTTTTTATAGCAGGAGACTTAAACAGCAAACACACTGACTGGGGCTGCACCCAAACAAACGCCAACGGGAACATTCTACACGGCCACGCGGTAGCAGGAAACTACATCATTCTTGCGCCTGACTCCCCGACATGCTATCCAGTAAGTGGTGGCACTCCAGAAATTTTAGACATAGCCCTAACCAACATACCAAATGCTCAGATAAATGCAGAAACCTTAGATGAACTAAACTCCGATCATTTACCGGTGCTAACACAAATAACTTTTAATGCTACATCCAACATTCAACTCTTTAATAATAACCTTTAAGATTACAGATTGGGACGGGTTTAAGGAAGAACTTATAGACACACTAAATCAGCCCCCCGAAATAATTTCACCTGACGAAAAAAATCCTCACGAAAAACTTTTCACGGACACAGTAAAAAATGCTATTAAAAAACACTCCCGTTTCGAAACAAAAAGACAGTTCACTCGAACACACTACCCCGATCTGGATTATCACATTTCTCTAAGGCGACAAGCCAGAAACAGGGCACAAAGACTTCGCACACCAGAAGCCAGAAACGAATACAATAGACTAAATAATCTCGTACAGCGCAAATTAAAACAAGAAAAAATAAATCAATTCGGAAACTTAATAAACGAAGTAGCCACAAAACCACAGGAAATGTGGAAACTATCTCGCAGGCTCCGCGGTAACAAAAAATTTATTTCAACTCCAGCTATTATAACAGCCACCGGGGCTAAATACATCGCAGAAGACAAGGCCAACGCAGTCGCAGACCTACTGGAGAAACAATTCTCCCCGAACACAGACGTAAATGACAGAAACTTCACTTTAACAACAACACAGGCGGTAAATAACTTTTTACAAACAGGCACGCAGTCTGTTCCTGAACCCATAACGTTAAGGGAACTTTTAAAGCTAATTAAAGCCAGTCCGAACAACAAATCAGGCGGCACGGACGCAATAAACTACGAAACACTTAAAAAACTCCCTCTCGAGGCACTCGAATATTTACTGGCGATATTCAACGCAATACTAACACACAAAACTTACCCCGATTCCTGGAAACTTGCAAAAATAATCACAATTCCTAAACCAGGGAAAAACCCAGCCATCCCAGAAAACAGGCGACCTATAAGTCTTCTAAACAGTATGAGTAAAATTTTTGAAAAAGCCTTACTCTCGCGCCTTCAAACACACGCAGAGGAACACGACGTGATTCCAGACATTCAGTTTGGTTTCAGGAAAGGTCACTCAACTATCCACCCCTTAATTAAAATCGTTGAAGATGCTACCGACGGATTTAATAACCCATCTAAAGCCTACACAGTAATGACAATGCTCGACGCAGAAAAAGCATTCGACAAAGTCTGGATTCCGGGTCTTATTCAAAAATTAATAAACTTAAATTTTCCAGACACATATATATACCTGGTGGCCCACTATCTATGGCGTCGTAACTTTTATGTTGCTCTGGACGGGGCTAAATCGACTACTCGCGAACTAACAGCTGGAGTGCCACAAGGCTCCCCACTCTCTCCTTTCTTCTATAATATTTACACAGCCGACATACCGCATGCAAACGCCTACGTACAGATGTATGCGGATGATACAGCCATAATTAAACAATCTGGTAACCTAAGATATGCCATGGTATGCGTCCAAAGGCAGCTAACTGCACTTGAGCAATACTACACTCGGTGGCGAATTAAAATTAATGGAGCTAAATCAACCACGCTTGTAATTTCAAAACGTAGAGGCAGACCAGACAGGGAGCTAGAAATTTTTCACCAACCTATTCCTAATGTTTCACAGGCAAAATATCTAGGTCTCACGCTAGACAGGACATTACTATGGAGCAAACACATTACTCGAGCAACAAACATTGCAACAGGATCCTTAAGAAGCCTGTACCCAATGTTAAAAGCACCTAATTTACCACGTAGGAAAAAACTCCAACTTTACACTCAAATTATACGCCCGCAGTTGCTATATGGATGCGAGGTCTGGGGCTATGCTGCAAATCACCATATAAATCGGCTACAAGTTAAACAGAATAATTTCCTAAGGGCCATATTAGACTGTAATAGATTCACGAGTAACGAAACTATTCATAACGCACTTAAAATTCCGTACATCCTCGAAATAATATCAAAGAATAATAATAAAATGTACCTAGATTTACCACAGCACGAAAACGCACTGATTAATTCAATAGCGATTTACGACCCGTCCGAGCAACGTAAACATAAAAAACCTCGTTTAAATTAAAACTATAAATATTAAAAACGAAAGCGACATGGATTCAGTTTTAAAAAAAGTCTTCAATAATTTTAAAATTACATAAAATAGCTCTCCGAACACCTCGTGCGGGGGCCTGCGGGGCCCCGGCCAATCACAGGCCTAGAAGCTCTCTGATTGGTCGGGGCGCTGGGGGCCTCCAAACAAAACTGTTTTTCCGTCCGACCCCAAGGCAGTCGCACTCCAGCTCCGGGCGTGTTTACACCGCGCAGAGCCTACAGTTTAAACTTTAAAGTTTACACGGCCTATACAATTCAAAATGATCCGAAGCACGCAGGTGTATGTACTAACCGACCTCTGGGTTCACTGCCTGTCTTGTTAGGGCTGACTTCTTATGTCTGAAGGGCGCGATCCGCCTGGTAGGTTTCACCTCCAATGCCGGCCGCGTTTCGGAAAGGCATGGGATTTTGAATCATAATAATAAAATACACTTCTAGCTCACCACTTAATAATAGCAAATTAATTTTCTGACATTCTCTGCATTTCTCTCTCCTAGCTAATTCAAAATGGTCCGAAGCACGCAGGTGTAGGTTTTGGCTCCCGGGAGATTCACTGCCTGTGTTGTTAGGGCTGACTCCCTATGTCTGAAGGGCGAGACCCGCCTGGCAGGCTTCACCTCCAGTGCCGGCCGCGTTTCGGAAAGGCATGGGATTTTGAATTAACAAAGCTAGTTCCGTAAATCCATCATCACCTAATTAATTTTCCCTTCCCCGGGGTACGTAACATTTTACAGCCGCACCACTACAACGCGCGCGACAATCCACACACATGTCGTAGCACCTTGTCAAGGCAGAATCATGCAGGTGAACTGTTAGAGGGAGCTGCCCCAGCCCTCGCTGGGGATCCGGGCCGAGAGGCATGCATGCCTGTCAGGGCAGGGCTCTGGGGGCTTGTACAGTAGCTTTAAGTCTAGATTTTAAAAAAAAATTAAAATAAAAAAAATTATAAAATAATAAAATAAAATAAAAAATATATATAAAAATTAAAAACAAAAAATAAAAAAATAAAAAAAAATACTGGACGAGGGCATCTTTCTGCTCGAACAATAATAGAATAGGACGACCTTCATTTATTAATTTCACTTTCTATTTTTCAGGTTTAGAAGACAACAGCCTGGGGGCTAGCTACAGCAATATTGGTTTAGCCTAACTTTGACCGAACTATATTGGAACGCAATAGTTCGGTCCTTAAGGCGGCCAGGTGTCTACTAATCTATGTAATTTCTTTTACCGTATCACCAACATGACCACACGATGATATGCCTGTGTGAAGTGACGGCCTGAACTACCTTGTTACATGCAATAATGGGCTAACTACCCTAGCATGTTTCTGTGTTCCCAGGGGTTCGTAGGAGCGGCTTGCACAGCTTTACACTACACGCCACACCCGAATTTAACTAGGTCACTTGCAAATACAGCACACTATCAAGCCTCTAATGCACACCAACACGACATTACATCACGCCAGCTAGCCGATCTAGCTGGTGGGGAGCTTCTCTCCCCCGCCGAATTAGGTACACGTAACTTTTCTAGCATTACACAACCTACCAGCGCACACACAGGCCCGTGTGCCAAACTTATCCCACAAGACACGCGCCCCGCCCGTTGATCCAAGTGATTCTACAAAAGTGTGCGGTGCACCTGATTTACAATGCACTAAGCGAGTTATAGAAATTTCGGTTTCTGGTCTCGCACACACTAACTGTCCCGGATGGCAATATGATGGATCGGCGGCGGCGGGGGCTTCACTTTTGGTCCTGTCGCCGTCACCGCATGTTCCTGTTCGAGCTTCGTTGCATCTTTTTCCGTCTCTACAACTCCAGCAGCTTGGTAAGTACAACTTCTCCGTAAATTTTAACTTTGAAATTTCTCGGAACGTTTTCAACTTTGAAATTTTTCCGAACGTTTTCAACTTTGAAAATTTTTTTTGAACGTTTTCAACTTTGAAATTTTTTCGTAAATTTTCACTTTGAAATTTTTTCGTAAATTTTAACTTTGAAATTTTTCCGAACGTTTTCAACTTTGAAATTTTTTTTTAACTGTAATTTTTTTTATTTTAACATGACGGTCTCGCGTGTGTGTATGCCTCCGCTACGTCCTTCACTCAGTCACCAAGTGTAACAGCTGGCCACTGGGTGAAGGCCGCTGCTGAGCCAGCTAGTACGTGACGTGGTGATAACACCCGAGCGAGCGCGCACGGCTGACGCGACACCCGCCGGCTCCCCGGGCAGCCGGCCGGCAGAGAGAGAGTAGAAATAATAATAATAAAAAAAAGAAGCAAGGCGTACGCACGAGGAGTAGTAACCGTCTGTTTTCCAAAAAATTTTAAGAAATTATTACAATTTCCGTCTCGTAATTTTTTGAGTGTGTTTATTCTTTTTTCACGTCCAAGATTGGTACTGTTTAGATGATGTGTGCGAGTGGAACTGTTTTAGATGTTACGTCTGCGTTAGGTTCAGTAGTAATATTTTACAGTCGTGATTAGGGGAAGATGGGGGAATGGCGCCACCTTAAGGAAAACATAAGATAGCCATCAACCGAATGACGATAGGCTGGAAATAAACAGTTATACCTGACTGTTGGGGATCTTAGTACACAATGCTAACAGTTCAAGAGCTTAGAAATAAGTCTTCTATGTGTAATTTGTATGTAATTACGATTCGGCGAATGGCGGTATTACCCCGCTACTCGGGGTAATTCCGCCACTCATTTGAGATATTTATATTGTTTGTAAAGAAGACATTATTTATTAAAACATTAAAGTGTTTAAGCTATAACTTACATGTACACTTACAAGGATACACTACGACAAAGAACAAAAGTAAACCTACTCATGCTTTAGCTGATCCATAGCCACCCATTAGAATACAATAGAGAAATTAACAAAAGTCACATATATAGTCTTTTAGCTGATTCATAGCCACTGCATTCTGAATGGGCCCATCGGGAACAAAGCGTACAGCAGAACCATAATTCGTTATTTTTTCCGAATTCGTTGCATATAACGCACACGTTGAAATCATCACCAAACTGCACTGGGTCTATATCATCATCCTCATTGTCGTCACACAATTTTTTTTCATCTATGTCTTCCTCGTTTGAAGACGATGATGATTCTAACATAAGCCCTCTTCTGCATGTCTTCATGACCTTCTTTCCTGAGTGTTTGCTGGATGACTTCCTTTTTTTCCTCTCATCTGTGACATTAGATACTCTTTTTATCAATTTCTTCTTAGTGATTTCGTCAAAGTAAGCCTTCATTAGACTCGAAGTGATGATCTCAGAGTGCTGCTTTCTTTAGGCCCTTATACCAACCGATTTTGATGAACATGGTTTAGGAATTGGAGAGATTTTTTCAACTAGGTCCACAGTGTGGCGCAATAAAGGAGGTTGACTTACTTCATTTTTTCCTCCAGATGTGGAAGGTAGAGGCTCCGTCTCCATATCTGTGTTTTCTTGGCATGTTGATTCTGATACTGGAGGTTGATGTGATGTAGCCGTAGGAATAGGACTAGATGAAATTTGCGGCTCTTCTTCACCATCTTGAATGCAAACTGTTGAATTAACTTCACGTGTAGCAATGAAATCATCTTCTCCAAATTTGGTGGGATTCAATGGATAAATTCCTGCTGTTAAAAATCCAGTGACCCCTTTCTCCAGTCTAGCAACACGAATGTAGGCTCGGTTAAAAATTTCTGCCAGTTCGTATGGTGTGATTTTTAGGTTCTCGCTGCTGTGAGTTTTCATGTAGAGTTCACATTCCTTGTTGAAAGCATTCTTAAGAGGGCCATAAAAACAGATATCCAAGGGTTGTAGTCGATGAGACGAATGGGGTGGAAGTGACACAATATGTATATAATTCTTTCTGCAAAACGAATACACCCTGTACGATTTGTGGCTGGAGTGGTTGTCAAGAATAAGTAAGACAGGATCTTCGATAGTTGGTCGAGTGTGCTTTTGGAAGTGCTGTAGCCAATCCATAAATAGATCTTCATTGATCCACCCATTCTTGGAACATGCATAAATTGCATCACGTGGTCCTCCTTTCTGTAACTGTGGTGACATTCGCTGGCGTGGAAAAATTAACATGGGTGGAATGTAATTTCCGGTAGCACTCACAGTGCAAACTACTGTTACATTTTTTCCTCTCTCCCAACTTGTTACTGCTCCCACTTGCTTCTGGCCTTTAGGTCCCAGAATCTTTCCTGGTTTATGTACCGTGGATATACCGTTCTCATCCACATTATATATTCTGGATGCTGGGAAATGAAATTTTTCTTGTACTGTTTCCATATTTTTGAAGAAAAGATCTACTTCAACCTTGTTGAATCCTGAAATTCTATTTAGGCTGGTAGGTTCTGGTTTTCGCAGACTGATTGACGGGTTTCGGTTCAAGAAACCATAAACCCAATCTGGGCCAGCTAATTTAGTTTCCTTATTGAAGGTGTGTTGCATTTCATTTGCCTCTGCTATATCAAACGCCAAACGTCGAAGTTCAGTAATAGAAATACCGAAAAACAACCTTGATAGCAAAAAAACATGATCAGCTATTTGTTTTTCTTGTTCCGCTGTAAATAGTGGCTTTCTTCCCAGGGTTGGTTTTTCTGTTAAGTTTGTTTTCAATCGGTCTCTTAATGTTGACCTGGGAATGTTATACTGGTTTGCAGTACTTTTCACTGACTTACCCTTCTTCACAGCATCAATAGCTTCCTTCAAACTTTCCTCTGACCATTTTGCTTTTTCAGTTCTCCTCTTCCTAGTCCGTGGCATCTGAAAAATAATAATAAAGGATATGTTACTTGCAAAATTGTATAGGGGTAATATCGCCACCATGGCGCCATTGCCCCATGCAGGAGTGGCGGTATTGCCCCATTTTTTATCAGTCGTTTTGTGCCATTTTTACACATAACCTAAATAACTATGAACACAAACAAATATGTTAAATTACTTACTATAGTAAGTATTTAACATTATAATATAACTACATGTGTCAGTTAATATTTAACTCCACTTACCTTGCTACAAATCGAGTCCAGAAATTATATGAATACACAGAAAAAACTATTTATCGTCGATAAAAAAAACCACGCAGCAAGAACCGCACCGGACGCTAACACAACATGTTTTAAACTCCTTCCGCTAGATCTCGCACCAATTCACTTCACTCCAGCATGCGCACCTCGTCTGATTCTATGGGTGGCGGATTTCCCCCAGGTGGCGGATTTCCCCCACTCTCCCCTATTACAATTTTTTTTTTCTAGTCGAAATTATTAGAGTCATCAGTAGCAGTATATTTCATCTTGAAATAATATTTTTCCCCTGGCATACATGTTAGTTATTATTATTCATGCATGAACTACTTAGCTCGAAACAAGATGGATGCCGTGCACACCCGTGACCTACCGACGGGCAGCGCGCAGAGCGTGACCTCCCCCCTCCCTGCTTCACCCCTCCACCCGTGGTGCACTGAGCGCTGTTTCCGCCGCGCCGTGCAGCTTAAGTCTGGCTAGTTACCGCGCACCGCTGCATGGAGCGCTCAAGTCGTCCTGCCTGCCCCCTCGCCTGGCCCAAAAAAAAATAAATAACAGGTGCACGCGCACTTGCTGTTAATAATCAAAAAGAAAAAAAATATTTTGTTTCATAAATAAAAATATAAAATTTTTTTTATACTTAATAAAATACAGAATTTCTAATCACAACTAAATACAGAAATATATTTTCACATAAATAAAAAAAAAGGAGTACATTTACGTAAAAAATATTGTATGTGTGTTGCAGGTATTCAGTGCTTCTCCTTGCGTCGAGCTACTCTCCAGTGTGATCCGCTTGGAGAACGCCTGTCTGCCCTCTGGAGTTCCGTGCGGTTCTGTCACGTTTCTGGTCAGTACATAAAACATAAAATTTTGACGTTAGTGTCTTTGCGCTGTCTAGAAACAAATTTCGAGAGCTAAGCCAGGTGGTATCTCCTCTGTGTTACAGGTTCCTGTGTTCTGTACGACGTTCCGGCCTCAACGTGCGTGCGTGCGTGCAGTGCACTCAGAGTCGTTCCTGTTTTCGTCTGGTAAGTTTTATTTAATTTTTTTCATGCGTGTGTAGTTGTTTCTGTGTGCATATAACTGTCTTTATGCAAGTGTATTTTATTTCTGTATGTGTAGATGTGTGTGTGTGTGTGTGTGTGTGCGCGCGTGTGGTTGTCTTTATGCACGTTTCTGTGTGTGTGTTTGTGTGTATGTGTATGTATTCATTTGCTGTTCTTGTTGCTATAATTTTTCCGTTGGTGTTACAGACTTCATCATGAAGAGGACTGCGTCCATGGCCGAGCCCTCGACTTCGGGAGCCTGCCAGCCCTCCGGAGCCCTCCAGCCCTCAACATCGGGGTCAGCACAGGTATGTGCACCAACACCACCAGGGAATGGGTGTGCTTTCTGAGGCAAATTGTTTTCAGCTAGCCGTAGTGCTAGACAGCACGAGAAAGTGTGTGCAGCTAATCCTGGCCGCACTGTTAACAACCAGTGCCATACTTGCGGCATGTCGTTTTCACGAATGGATAATTTGAACCGTCATCTGTCAACATGTCGTGCCACCACCGAGCACAGCTCAGGCTCGAGGTGTAAATTCTGTGGTCAAGTATTTGAACATAGTCGTCATGCCAGACGCCACGAGCGGAGCCAGTGCCAATTCAATCCCGACCGCATTACATTTACATGCACTACATGTCAGGGAGAATTTGCCCGCAAAGATACGCTGTTTGTGCACACCAAGACGTGCAAGGGCCTGGCTCCCAAGAGACGGCGCGTAGACGCGACCTCTGGCCTGCAACAGCCCGGCCCCAGCACTCGTCCGCAATACGTGGCGAGTGTGCCCGACCAGGCTCGAGTAGACTTGGAGGCGCAAGCGCCTGACCAGGCTCAGGTAGACTTGGAGGCAGGCGGTACCGGGTTCGTTGAGGCGGTACCGGGTTCGTTGAGGCGGAGACTGCGTTTCGCCGCAACTTGAAGACGTATGTTGCAGAAAACAATGGTGCGACAAAAGACATTTGCACGTACATGGCCCAAATGAAGAATAATCACGTGAATCAGATAACCAATGAAGTCAATGAAAATGGTCCAGTAAAATTTAATATCTGGCTCGAGTGCGACTATGCAAAGCCTGCTCCCTTCGATGAAGGTGTCGACAAGAGGGCATTCAAGACAAAAAATATTCCCATATATGAGGTAAGCGAAATCGAGGAAGCCATTGATGACAGTATCCTGAAAATATGCAAGGAGGAGGAGGACTACGTCAGCAAGGGATCCGGGTGGACCTTGTCTGTCGTGAAGCGAATCCAGCTCCGCTTCAACAAGCTTGTCCCTCTTCGAGTCTCCTCATACATTGACCTGCCTGCCGCCATCAAGAACAGGAAAGCAGTAATAAATCCCATGAACCTGGAAGACAACATGTGCTTCAAGTGGGCCATACTGGCGCGATATGTGGAGGGGGGAATCCGCGGCGAGTTGACAAGAGGTACCACGACCTTGAGGGAAAATTTAATTTTTCAGGACTCGAGTTCCCTACCCCCCTCCACCAAATCAAAGTATTCAAACGGAACAATCCCGATGTTTCCGTCAACGTCTACAGCATTGGCGAGGACAACAAGATCGCGCCGGTGCGTGTGGGGAAGGAGGAAAAACGTAATCATTTCGACCTCCTCATGCTGACGAGCGAAAACAACTCTCATTTCTGCTTTATAAAAAATTTCTCAAGACTCGTCCGGCCTCAGATCACATCCCATGACCACAAAATCAATGTCTGCAAGAGGTGCTTCACCTATTACGATGAGAGGCCTCATGTTTCGGGACTGTCAGGGCAGCAGTGTCTCGACGCGCACAAAACGTTCTGCAAAACCCATGCTCCTGTGCGCGTCGAGATGCCGAAGCCAGACAAGAACGACCAGCCCCCAGTCCTGGAATTCAAAAACTATCACCACATGTCCAAGATGCCCATCGTCGTATACGCAGACTTTGAGGCCATGCTCGTGCCCATACAGACATGCCAGCCGGACCCCCAGCAATCGAGCACTCATGCGTACCAAAAACACGAGGCATACAGCTATTGTATCTATGTAAAGGTTGACAACAGCGTGATCCCAGCCACGCTCACTTCCTCGCTGCCGCAAGAACCTATTCTATATAGGGGTCCCGATGCTGAGGCAAAATTCGTGGAGACCATTGTTGACATCGGTAAAAAGGTGAAGGATATATACGAGACAAGCCTGCCGATGACGTCGCTGACGGCACAGGAGTATGCCAGCTTCGTTGCAGCCCATCAGTGCTGCTACTGCAATGCAGTATTTACCATGGATAATTACAAGGTGCGAGACCACGACCACTTCAGTGGGAAGTACCTCGGCGCCGCCTGCAACAGCTGCAACCTTCTGCGCAGGCGGCCCAAGAAACTCGTGGTTTACTTCCACAATCTGGGCTATGATGAGAGGTTCATCATCAAGAAACTGGGCTACAACAATAAAGAAATATTGATCATCCCCCACACGCAGGAAAAAATGATTACTTTCTCGAAGAAGCTGGGCGACAAATTTTCAGTGCATTTTGTCGATAGTTTCAGGTTCATAGCTCACAGTTTGGCGTCCCTTGCCTCGTACCTGCCAGCCGACCAATTCACGGACACCATTAAATTTTTTACTCGTGACGAAATGGCCCTCGTCACGAGGAAGGGTGTGTTTCCGTATGACTATGTTTCCAGCTGGGAGAAACTGGACGAGCCGCAACTGCCACCACAAGATAACTTTTATAACATATTGAATGACTCGCACATAACTAATGATGAATACGAACATGCAAAGGCAGTGTGGGAAACATTCGGCTGTGTGACCCTGGGCGACTACAGCGACGTCTATTTCAAGACGGACGTGCTGCTGTTGACTGACGTGTTTGAGAACTTTCATCGGCTGTGCCTGCAGACGTACGGCCTTGACTGCAGCCATTACGTCAGCGCACCAGGGTTCGCGTTCGACGCAATGTTGAGGCAGACGTGGGTACGACTTGAGTTGATGAGCGATTACGATATGTACATGTTCGTCGAAGCTGGGATCAGGGGTGGGGTCGCGCAAGTGATAAAGAGACACTGCAAGGCGAACAACATCTGCCTGCCCCAAACCTACGATCCCAGCCAACCATCAACTCATGTTGCGTATCTGGACGCCAACAATCTGTATGGGTGGTCCATGTCGTAGCCTCTTCCAGTCAGCGGCTTCAAGTGGGTGGGCGCTGATATCGACGTGATGTCGATACCTGACGAGGGGCAGACGGGCTACATTTTTGAAGTCGATGTGGAGTATCCGTCTGCCCTCCACGAGGACCACAAAGATCTACCGTTCCTGCCCATCAGCCAGTGCCCACCCGGATCGCGTCAGTCGAAATTAATCACAACACTGGAATCGAAAGAAAATTATATAATTCATTTTAGAAACCTGAAACAGGCCATCCAGCACGGACTGAGACTCAAGAAAATTCATAGAGTCCTCGAATTCAATCAGTGTGCCTGGATGGAGCCATTTATTACGAAAAATACATTAAAGAGACAACATGCTAGCAATGATTTTGAAAAGGAGTTCTTTAAGCTTGCCAACAACTCTTCGTTTGGAAAACTCTCTGAGAAAAAATTTCGTCTGCAGCGTATGGAACTTGTCTGTAGTGAAGGCAGGCTACGTAAAGTTGTGGCAAAGCCAGCATTCCAGGACCGAACCATCCTTGATGAGTCTCTGACGCTGGTGAGACTACAGCAAGAAACAATCTTTCTTGACCGCCCAATATATGCGGGGTTCGCGGTCCTGGACTTGTCCAAGACGTTAATGTATGGGTTCCATTATGACATAATGAAAGAAAAATATAAGGATGACATGATGCTGGCGTACATGGACACGGACAGCTTCATATACGAGATCAAGATGCGTGACTTCTACCAGGACCTGGCCGACGACGCTGCGCTCCTGGACGAGTTCGACACCAGCAGCTATCCCATTGGTCACCCCTGCTACTTGCCCGCCAATAAAAAGGTGGTGGGCAAGTTCAAAGACGAGTGCAGTGGAGTGGCAATGGAGGAGTTCGTCGGCCTAAGGGCAAAGCTGTACACCTACAAATACAATAATAATATAATAAAAAGAGCCAAAGGTATACAGAAGTGCGTGGTGAAAAATAAAATATCGTTTGAAGATTTTCTCGAGGTCCTGGAGCAGCACACGGAGAAGCGCGCAAACGTCCGGTCCATACGTTCACATAATATGATATTATATACAGAATGTATTAATAAATTAGCACTAACATGGCATGATGACAAAAGAATTATTTGCGAAGATGGAATTCATACATTACCGTACGGATATATGGACTGAATAGAAATATATACATACGTGAAAGAATGAGAATGCTATAAAGACTGAATGGTTTTTAATGAATTTTTTTCTTCACATAAAAAACCTTATAACATGAAATGTTGAAACTTGCGTCTGTGCTCGTTCGTTTCGCGCAGGATTCTCTGTCGGGGTCCCAGGCTGCTGTGGGAGCCGAGAAAAAGACCTTGACGGGAATCTGAACCAGAATGTGTGAGCACAGAGCCGGTGTTTGCCACTTGCTAGCCACTCATGTACCTGTTGATGATATTGTACATAGCCTTCACCGTTAGATTTTTCATCGTTGGTTTCCTGAGTCCGCTCGTTGTAATTATGTTGCAC
Source organism: Bacillus rossius redtenbacheri (assembly GCF_032445375.1). Classification (NCBI taxonomy): domain Eukaryota; kingdom Metazoa; phylum Arthropoda; class Insecta; order Phasmatodea; family Bacillidae; genus Bacillus; species Bacillus rossius. The sequence goes on along the minus strand of NC_086333.1, from coordinate 1,915,382 downwards.
CCACACTGTTTCGTGGTGCTCTTTTTTTAAATTTTTTTGCACCTAGATTTTTTGGTTTTCTGGTGCTATTTTTCCTTGTTTTGTTCATGCGCCCACACACACACTGTTTCGTGGTGCTATCTTTTTCATTGATTTTTTTTTGCTCTTACTTTTTTATGGTTTTCTGGTGCTATTTTACCTTAATTTTTTGCACCCACACTGTTTCGTGGTGCGATTTGGTTGGATGGAAGTGGTGGTTTATTGCATCCTCGTCTGCTCACTAGGCGACTGACGTCACTAGAATGTGTCAGCTTCGCTGCGATATAGCATTTGTGGTCGACGACGAAGATTGCGTTTTTTGGTTGGTTGGATGGGATGGAAGTGGTGGTGTTTTACATCCTCGTTGTTTTTGTGGTGCTGCGCTCTCTTGGTTGGTTGGTTGGGATGGAAGTAGTGGTGTTTGCATCCTCGTTGTTTGCGATGCAAGAATTTTTTGTTTGGTTGGATGGGATGGAAGTGGTGGTGTTTTGCACCTACGTTGAATTGTGGTGCTGCGCTCTCTTGGTTGGTTGGTTGGGATGGAAGTGGTGGTGTTTTGCATCCTCGTTGTTTGCGATGCTGCGCTCTCTTGGTTGGTTGGTTGGGATGGTTGTGGTAATTATTGCATCATCGTTGTTTTGTGGTGCTGCGTTTTTTGGTTGGTTAAATGGGATGGAAGTGGTGGTGTTTTGCATCCTCGTTGTTTTTGTGGTGCTGCGCTCTCTTGGTTGGTTGGTTGGGATGGAAGTGGTGGTGTTTGCATCCTCGTTGTTTGCGATGCTGCGCTCTCTTGGTTGGTTGGGATGGAAGTGGTGGTGGTGGGGGAGGGGTGGATCGTCGTGTGCGAAAAAAAATAATTTTTTAGGAGAGGGGGGAGGGGGAGTGTAAGTTCGTATATGCATTGGTACAAGTGGTGGGGGTCAGTCTGCCAGCACCCACCATGGGGGAAGGATCGGTCGCCATTTTTTTTTTGCCCTCACCGGGTTCGAACCGAGGACTCCGAACTCCGTGTCGTAAAAGTACAATTTTTAAATATTTTTCATTAAAATTTTATTATTTGAATTTTTTTTATAAATTTTAAAAAAAATTCATTCAAATCGGATAATAAATAAAAAAAGTTAAAGATGGCGACTACAACGGAAATTGCAACGGTGACATCATAATTCAAAATGGCGGAAAACACATCACCGGAATTTTCGAAAACACAGAATTATGTCATCCAAAATGGCGGATCCAAGATGGCGGATCCAAAATGGCCGCCGGGGTCATGGTCAAAGGTCACAACCATCCAAGATGGCCGCCGTGACATCACAATCCAAGATGGCGGTCGGCACCTCGGCACCTCACCCAGGACCCAGTTTCAGGACCGGCCAATATATACTACTTTTAATATTTTCTGAAAAAAATTCCTGTTGTGAATGCGAAGTCTTTAAATATATTTTTTGTTACCTATTAAATTATTTAATGTCTGACAGAAATGCAAGTTACCCTGTTATAAAAAGTTGAGCATGTGCAAGAAGGTGCATGAAAATTGTTTTATGTTTCTTGTATTGTGATTATGTGTTTCTGAAATTAGTTTAAATTTATTCTTATTATTTGATAGATAAATTATTTTATCTCATATATATATATATATATTAGGGCTGTGCAAACGCTCAAAATTTCGAACTCAAACCGAACTTAAAAATAGTTCGGTTCAAGTTCGTGTCAACAAATTTGGGTTCGGGTTCGATTTTTATGACACTAGAGCTTGTTAGTTTCCACATTTTAAAAATACCTACAATCCACATGTATGGTTTTATTATGTAAAATAGACACTCATACATACATGTAAAATACGGTAATTTCGGGCAACGAAAAAATAGTGGGGTATAAAAAAATTACTACGCACGTTAACCTTTCCATTAGCTAAAGTCGTCTGCGTGATTAAATAAAGTCATCGAACATTTGCAATAATACTACAAATTTACTTGCAGAATAAACTTGTTTAAGTCTTCGAATGATTTTAATAAAAACGGAGTTCAATTTATATGTGTAAGCTACATTTTCTAAGCACGGAGCACTAAGACATTGACATAATAAACCTTATCATCAGAAACTAAGGCTTTATTAAGCACAAAACATGACTTAGATTGTTACATGAATTAATACATAGATCTGAATAAGAGGTAATATTGAAGGTTGAACAATGTTCATGCAAAGAGGTTGCTAAGAGGTTGCTAAGAGGTTAAAACCAATATCACCACATTCGCCCCCTCTTCATTTAAGGACATAGTCCTTGAGATATTCAGAAGGTCTAGTGGTGCGGGAAGATCTCCGGAGTGGAGGTTGAGGTCTGGGAGGAGATCTGGGTGGAGTCGGAATTGGGTTCACTTGAGGTAGGTCTTGATCATTCATGTTCTTCGCAGGTGAATCTTCTGGAGTGAGGTTCAGCTGAGTGTCTTCAGATGCTTCAGTGTGTTGATTAGGATCATCAGCGAGGTTTGGAAAATTCACGTCTTCTAAGTTAGATTCATTGTTGACAATATCCCCTGCAGGAGCGAGATGCCTGAGGTTGACTGTTGTCTCCTTACCATCTGGAAGTTGAACCAGAGCATAGTCAGGGTTCGCCTCAAGCAGAGTTACTTCTTGCACCAGGGGGTCATATTTACTCTGACGGACGTGATTCTTCATTAGAATTTTCCCTGGTGTAGTAAGCCACGAAGGAAGAGTAACTCCAGAACTGGCCCTTCTCTTATGGTAGAACATACGTTCGTGGGGTGTAGCGTTAGTAGCAGTACAGAGCAGTGTGCGGATGGAGTGCAACGCTTCAGGTAACACCTTCTCCCACTGCGTTATCACGAGTCCCTTCGTTTTCAGCGCCAGCGATACAGTTCTCCATATTATCCCATTGTAACGTTCTACTTGGCCATTTCCACACGGATTGTATGGTGTAGTACGACTAGTAGCAACTCCATTGGAATGTAGGAATGATTGAAGTTCTCTGGATATAAAGGATGTGCCTCTGTCTGTGTGAATGTATGAAGGATATCCGAAGAGTGTAAAGATCTGATTTAGTGCTTGAATGACGGTTGTGGAGGATAGGTCGTTGCAAGGGATGGCAAAAGGGAAACTGGAGTACTCGTCGACTACCGTTAACAGATATTTCCGAGGAGTGTTGGATGGTAATGGTCCCTTAAAATCAACGCTGAGCCGTTCGAAGGGTGCGGTGGCCTTGATGAGGGTACTCCGCTTGTTGTGAAAGCGAGGTTTGATTTCGGAGCATGTTCTGCAGGAAGACGTGACTCGGCGTATCTCGTCGATGGAGTAGGGAAGGTTCTGATTCTTCACCCAGTGAGCCATCCGGGTGATCCCTGGGTGACACAAAGCCTTGTGGTAGTGGACAAGTCTGTCGAAGGTATGGAGCGAGCCGCAAGTCCTAGAGAGAGCGTCAGCCGCCACGTTCTCCTTCCCCGGTCTGTAGATGATGTCATAGTTGTAAGGAGCAAGTTCTAACCGCCATCTTGTAAATTTTTCGTTCTTGATTTTCCCAGGATGCCGAATGTTAAACATGTAAGAAATAGACTTCTGGTCGGTTATAAGTTGAAACTTTCTTCCTATCAAGTAATGCCTCCACTTCCGAAGGGCTTCAATGATCGCATAAGCTTCCTTCTCGACAGCTGAATGGTGTTGTTCGCTCTTAGTGAGGGTTCTCGAAAAGAAGGCTACTGGTCTCTTGTTTTGAGTCAGAGTGGCGGCGATGGCGACGTCAGAGGCATCTGTTTCGACGCAGAATGGGATGTCTTCCTCTACGTTAACGACGAAGGATTTAACTATGCAGTTCCGTAAATTGTTGAAGTCTTGGATTAGTTCAGGGGCCATAGGAAATACTTTACAGTTCACTAATCTACGTATTTTATCTGAAAATTTTGGAATCCATTTAGAATAATAAGCGAACATCCCTAGTGCTCGTTGCAAGGATGCTTTGTTTCTAGGGAGAGGGAAATCAATCAGTGGCTTAAGTCTGTCGGGATCTGGTTTGAGTATATTGTTTTCGATGAGATAACCGAGGAGCTTAAGAGACTTCAAATTGAAATGGGATTTTTCTTGATTAATGGTTAAATTATATTTCTTGCAGACGTCTAAAAATTTTCGTAGATTGGAGTCGTGTTCAGATTGGTCTTTTCCGCTCACCGTCACATCGTCCAAGTAGATGTCAACTCCTTGTAGTCTTTCTTTGGTCTTGATCTCGTCCATCTTCCTCTGGAACGCAGACACTCCATTGGTGACGCCCATTGGTATACGTTTGAATTGCCAGAGTTTTCCTGCTGCCTCGAAGGCGGTGTACGGCCTGTCTTCAACCCTTATTGGTATTTGATAATATGCGCTCTTGAGATCTATTGTGCTGTGGATATTATATTTAGCTACATCGGAAACTATTTTCTCTATGGAAGGGATTGGGTAAGCGTCTAACATCGTGTATCGGTTTATAGTCTGAGAATAGTCGACGACCATACGTTTTCGATGTGTTCCACTCACGACTAGTACCTGCGCCCTCCAGGGTGAGTTGCTTTCTTCAATGACACCGTCAGGGAGAAGTTTTTCTATGTGGGATTGAATGTATTTTTCGTCTTCGTTTGAGTGTCGTCTGGACTTGATTGCGATAGGTCTACAATTTGGTGTTAAGTGTTCGAAAAGGGTGGCCGGACCGACTTTGGCACATGCTAAGCTACTGATTTGCAGTTCAGGTTTATTACCACCAAAAACTATCGACAGAGTGGAATGCTGCTTAAAGATATCGTGCCCTAATATAACATCTGCGCAACAGTTGTTTAGAACGTTAAGCTTTGTTTTTCTGTATATATTGTCCGAGATTTGTAAATCTACGGAACAATAAGCTTTTATAGGCATGGCCAAAGAGGACGATGCCATAGCTACTTCAGATGACGTAGGATATTGTTTTAATTTATGTTTGGAGACAAAACCATCATTTATGTAACTCTCCGAACTCCCCGTGTCTATTAGCCCTTCAGCTGGAAAACCATTTACTTTCAGTTTGACAATGGTTTTGGAAAGGCTAGTTGGAGAAGCAGCTGATGTTTTGGAAGATGTTGGTTTGGTCTTACGATCACGATTAGATTGGTTGGTAGGGAAAACCAGAGACTTAGCAGGAAGGCAAGCAATAGTTGAGAAGTCATCTGTGTCTTGAGGAGAGTCAGGTAAGGCGGCAGTACGATCTTTGGGCTTAGTTGACCTACAGACTTTTGCATAATGGCCTTTCTTACCACAGAGTTTGCACGTAGCTTCTCGCGCTGGACAGGAAGAACGAGGATGACGAGGGAACCCACAGAAGAAACATTTCTGACTACTGCTGGCTGCGGTTACAGGAGAATTTGGTTGCTGAACCGGCTCAGTTGAGGCTAAAGGTGTCTGGCTAAGAATATAGGATTCAGAAATTATATGAGCTGATTCTAATGATCGTGCTTTTGCAAATGCTTCATCCAGGCTAAGAGTTGCGTTTTCTAACAAACGTTGTCGGATACTGTTCGATGAGAGACCTTTTATAAATGCATCTCTAATGTATTCATCCCTATAAGCTGCTGCTTTAACATCTTTGAACTCGCAGTCAGAGCTAAGGAGACGCAAAGATTGTAAGAATTGATTTACACTTTCATCAGGTTGCTGGTGTCGGCTCATTAGTTTATGCCTTGAAAAAATTTCATTCTTAGGTTTAATAAAGAGTGAATCTAGCTTTTCGATTGCAGACGCATAAGAAGTACATTCGCTAATAAGTTCGTATATACTGTAACTCACGTGATTGTAGAGTAGTAACAGCTTATCAGCTTCAGAAGCCTTGATTGAAGCTGTGAAGACTTCGAATATTTTCTTCCAGTGATTCCATTGTGAGGAGCTTTTCCCAGTTGTGTGATCTGCTTCAAATCTCTCGGGCTTGAAATACTTGTCCATTGTTTGTATAAAATGTTTCTTGATAGAATGTGCTTAATAAATTGACATAATAAACCTTATCATCAGAAACTAAGGCTTTATTAAGCACAAAACATGACTTAGATTGTTACATGAATTAATACATAGATCTGAATAAGAGGTAATATTGAAGGTTGAACAATGTTCATGCAAAGAGGTTGCTAAGAGGTTGCTAAGAGGTTAAAACCAATATCACCACAGACATACAAGTAGCAACACTAGGATAGTGGGATGCCATGAGGCTATGTTCCAACGGTAGAACTTCCTTTCGCCGACGCTTCAACTGGTCGATACCTATACTGTGTTTTATCGCATAATCGTCGCAAATTCTATACTAAAATTAAAGTTTAAAAATAGAGGTGCGATTTTTCTGCGAAAAAAGTCACGTAAAGTTATTCATAAAAACAAAACCTATTCAAGGAAAGTGCGTTTATTTAAAAAGTAGAGTATACAAAAGAACGATAAACTATTTAAATTAATAAGGTATACAAAAAATTTTTTTTTGCTTAACTTTAACCCTTTAAAGGATAGTGGTCTCTATTTCAACCACATACAATAAGCGCAAAAATAATGTATTTTTCACTTACTTATTCAACCTTATGCACCTGGAGTGTTTTGCTAAATGGACAGTGGTTGTTGTGGAAACCACCTCTAGGCTTCTTATGTTGGCAGGCCTTGTGGAGAGGATAAAGTTCCCAAGGTGGTCGCTATGTGTACCACCATCCATTGCTGTCTATGGTTTTGTGTCTAAACATGTGTTTGCTGACATATTATTAGCATTTGCGTGAAAACGAAAGGCAAATAAAAGGTGACTTATTGAAGCATATGTTGTAACAAGTTAAAATTATATATTAATTGAAAATCTAAAATATGAAATTTTAGTCCGTAACCTAAAAGAATGACTTAACAATTTTGTTTTTACATATTTTTATGATTTACACAAAAATATAGCAGCACAATGCAAGATAACGACAATAGTTTGCAACTGTATATATTTCTGCTGGTTATAAATATTCAAATAACAGTTTTAGGTATTGTGCTTTCGAGTTATAGAAATATATATATGTGAGAGTGCAGAGATATTTTAGGTTATGAAACAAGTTTATGCGAGTTTTATTTTTATTTTTATAGGCATACAATTGTTGTTCTCCATTGTAAAAACTAACTTATGACTCATTTATAAGTAGTGTGAACTATTATTTTCACTTATATTACCAAACATTTTTCCTAAATACAGTAGTTTTTGTGTTTTTTAGGTATCTTGCAATTATCAGTATTATGCCTTTTTATTTCATTTAGGTAATTTTATATCTAATTACATGCCTATTTTGTACAGAAAATGGGCGAGAGATACACAGCCAAACAGCTTGAGTCTATGAGCCAGGAGAATTACTGTCTTTCATAAATTCTGTTTCTGATGAGGAGGCATTTGACTCCGAGGCAGGAGGGGATTCAGATGCAGACGATTAGCTACCAGCACTATAGCCGAGTAAAAGTGGGACAAGTAAAATATCTGTGAGAGCATCAGCAGGTATTTCCGACACAGACTTGGATTCTGATGATTCTGTGAACGATCCTGATTTCATCCCTGAGCTACCAGAAAAACGGATGCGACTTTTGGTTCCCTCTGAATCAAGTAGTGATTCTGATGAATCCGATAAACCTTGTGAAGTAATGCGATCACCAAGTTCTACGCATAATTTCCATTTTGTGAAGAATGCAAGGAATGCAAAAGAATTTTCTGGTTACAATTTTACACTTCCCTTTGGCCCAAAGTGTGAGGTAAATTTGAACTATCCTCTTGAAATATTTCTTACATTTTTTACCTTTTCAATTCTTGAAATGATTGTTGACCAGTCAAATTTGTACGCTCAACAAAAAGGGGTAGATTTACATTTGTCTGTCACGGAATTGAAAGCTTTCTTTGGTATTTTGATAATAATGGGGTTCCACTCTTTACCAACAATGAGACTCTACTGGTCTTCAGATCTGAATTTCCATGTTACAAGAATAGCAAGTATTATGTCTTTGAGACGGTTTCTGCAAATACTTAGATTTCTACATCTTAGTGTCAACGAAAAAATGCCGTGAAGAGGGACATCTACATTTGACAAGTTGTACAAGATCAGGCCTTTGATAACTCATATGAACACTGTATTTCTCAATTGTTTCAATCCAGGTAGATTTATAAGTGTAGACGAAAGCATGGTTGGTTTCAAAGGGCGCTCATCTTTGAAACTATACATGGCACTAAAACCAACCAAGCGTGGCTTCAAAGTATGGGTTGCTGCTTGTTCAACGACTGGATATATGCTAAGTTTCAGCATATATGAAGGAAAAAATCTGTTGCACAATGAAGGTTCATTAGGTGAAAATGTTGTGATGGCACTTACAGCACCTTTCCAAATGGGTATTGTATATTTTTTGACAGATTTTTTACCAGTTTCCCATTATTATTCAAACTGTTATAAAAAACACTTTTGCATGTGGTACAATAAACCAGAATCGAAAACATTTTTCAAAACACAGCCTACAAGCGGACAGAAAAATGAAATTGGGAGAAAGTGATTTTGTAATGGACAATATTTCTGTCGTAAAATGGAGACAGAGGTACAAAATCAGTATCTTTAGCTAGCAACATGCACAACCCATTAGCAAAGACTCTTGTTTCTAGAACAAACAAAAAAGGTGAAATGGAAATGATTTCATGTCCACAGGTAGTTGCAGATTATAATGCATACATGGGGGGTGTAGACAGGTTCGACCAACTTATTTCAAGTTATTCCATATCATGTAAACCGCGTAGATGGTGGGTCAAGCTTTTTTATTACATATTGGATTCAGCAATTGTTAATTCCTTTATTCTGTACTCTGAAACCACGAAACTTTCTGGCATGAGGGGAACAAAACCCATGTCTCATCTCAATTTCATAAATATGTTAGCTAATGAACTTATTGGTAACTATTGTTCAAAAAAGACACCAGAACCTAAAACAAGCCCAAAAATTATCATATCAAAAGTAAAATTTTCTAGAAAAAGCACATGTGATAATAGCAACATAAGAAGTAATGTTGTACAACTTTGCGATGTTGGATCTCACATGCCTGCCGAAAGCACACCAAGACGTTGCGCACATTGCAGCACTAAAAAAAATCCAAAAAGAAGTAGGGTAATTTGCACAAATTGCAAGGTTGCACTATGTGTAAGTTGCTTCGAGCCTTTTCATAAAAACTTGTAGGAACAACAAGCTTTCAGAATGACTATCAGAATTCCGACATGTGTGTAACAAAATTTATTCTAGGAATTTCAGAAAATGTTCGATTGAAACGTGTTATGCAATTTTCTTTGGTAAACTAAGTATGCATTCAGTTTAACACTTATAAAATATCTGAAACAGTAAAAGTTGTATAAATCTGATTTGAAAGAAGTGGTGTGTATTATGTGTAAGTGGAATTTCAAAACATGTTACTAAATTTTTTCTACAAGTGTTTCAAAAATTTTTGTGTGATTGTAAAATTGTATACAATTTAGTTTGGTAAACTATACATGCATTTATTGTAACAATGACAAAATATCTGAAATTGTAAGTTATATAACAATTGATTTGAAAGAATTGGGGTTGCAGTCTGTGTAAGTGGTCAACATAGTGACCACCATCCACTGCATGTGATGTGTGTTACTAAATGCATGGTGGTTCAATACTCGACCACCTATTTTTCTGTAACTGAAAATTTTGTACGACTTTTTATGTTTGTTGGTTATTTTTCTGTTATTTGGACTAAGAAATAGAGTACAATGATTAACTGAAACACTGGATTACATGAAAAATAATTTTGTCCTTTAAAGGGTTAAATAGAAAAACGAAACCCGTGACCCGAATGTGAGTGAGAACTAACGATAACTATCGTTCCAGTACACACCACGAAAGAGTGCGGGCTATCAAATGTAGTTAACTCTGCAAAATATAGAGCGCCCGCATGCCACGCGATCTGCGAGCTATCGATATCGACATCCGACGACATGCGCACGCTCTACGTAGTATTCAACATAACCAAACATGAACTAACGCTAGCTACGTTTTTATAATCGATACATAGCGAAGACGAAAACGAATAGGTAAAAGTTAAAATGTTTGAAAACGTCTTTAAAATATCATCCACACGTGACACAATTTTGTATTTCTGTAAATTAAATTAATAAGCGGTAAAATCCAAATTAATACCAAATTACAACTTAAAAATACATTGTTTTAAATGGGAAAACTACCTAACCCACTACCAAAAACATCATGCGACTTTTCTGCGATAATTATTTTTTCTTCAAATAATGGTGCAACGATTATGCCCACGGGACGATTACGTGATAAAACACGATATTTGACGTTCTGGGTTATGGACGACCAGTAGAATCGGTAGTAAGGGAAAACAGCCTGCTTTTGCTTACATTTAGTTTGTGTTCATTCCAGATATATGTGTACGCAATATTACGATACCTATTGGTTTAAAGTTCGGTATTAAATTCACATTATTCATACACTGCACCCGAGATTAACGAATTTTTGTTATATAAGAAATATGTATGGTGCACTAACGTTAATTTTGGGACACACAGTGCAAGTCGACTATTTTTAGGACTGCCCACATGTCAGTAGAATTTTTATGTGAATTGTTTCTTTACCGTAGAATGGGGGTTACTTTGACCAGTGGGGAAACATTGACCATCTTAGGACTATAAAATGGCCTGCTACCTATTCATACTGTTTGAAGCTATTTTAATAACTTTCATTCAGAAATAATACTGTTAGGAAAGATAGGTGGCAGCACTATTGCTCTTGAAAGTATATGTTCTATGTACTTACTGTTGTCTAGTCTTCTATGGAAATTTTCTTGTTATTGAAGTGAAAACCTGTAAGGTAATAAATCTATCTGCATAGAAAATATTTAAAAGCATCCACACTTATGAATGGTTCAGTTTGGTAAAATAGTTATTTAACAACATGTAGCAATATGTAGTTTGTTCATTTTGTTACATATTTACAACTTATGCTGATTCTTGTTGAACAACTACAATATGTAATGTATTTTGGGGTCACTTTGACCACTGGTCAAAGTAACCCCAGCAGTCAAAGTAACCCCACCACTTAAAGTGAGCCATACATCTATAATAGGTACTTTTGTGAACTGCTGATATACTTTTTCTAACTTTTTGTGAAATTAGGATCAGCACTTTCCTTGTTTCAGAAAAATGCCTCGACATTATAAACTACCTGAAAGTAGGAAATTCAACTCTTGTAGTGAAGAGGTTTTACAGCTGGCTTTGGGCGAAATAAGTAGTGGCAGCATATCAATAAATAAAGCAGCTACGAAATACCAAATACCAGAAGGAACCCAGTGAACAAAATTCATAAAAAACATGGACATCAATTTGGTATACCAACAGTTTTTTCAAAAGAGGAGGAGGACATCTTTGTGCAATATTTGATAGTAGTTAGTAAGTGAGGATTTCCGCTAGATTTACAAGATTTGAGATATTTAGGGAAAGCATATTTGGAGAAGCTTGGAAAGAAAGTCCCTTAGTTTGGTAGTGCAAATTTACCTGGTGCTGACTGGGCAAGAGGATGGCACATGAACACTTTGGCTCAAAAAACATGTCAGAACTTGAAAACATCAAAAGCTGCGGTAACAGTTGCTTCAGTTAAAGAATATTTTGAAAACTTAAAGTTGTCACTGAAGACACTGCTGATGAAGTTATACCCCCTGAAAGAATATTTAATTTTGATGAAACCTTTTATGTGATGATCCTGGTGTAAAGAAATGTCTCTTCAAATGTGGTACAAAATATGCCGAGCGTGTAAAGGACTCCTCAAAATCTTCCATATCTGTAATGTTTTGTGGTTCAGCATCAGGGTACCTTCTCCCATCATATGTTGTATATAAGGCTGAACATCTGTGGGAAATTTGGATGGAAGGTGGGCCAAATAACACCAGGTACAACCGTAGTCGCAGTGGTTAATTTGATGCATCAATTTTTACAGATTGGTTTCAGATTGTTTTTATTTTTGCCACATGCCAAAAAACTTGGAGGCAAGGTTGCAGTTATAGGTGACAATCTAGCAAGTCACTGTTCCCCTGAGGTTATTAACCTAGCACAAGCGAATAACATAGTTTGCATTTGTCTTTCTAAAAATGCAACTCATATTACTCAGCCCATTGATGTCGCATTCATTGCACCCTTGAAGAAATATTGGCGACAGATATTGAACAGTTGGAAAGAGGGACAGAGGAGAAAGTCACAAAGCATAACCAAGGACATATTTCCTAAACTTCTGAGAGCAGCAAGGGGGTCGAGTCAGGTCCTCACACGGGCGACGTCACGCCCTGATGCGAGAGTCTCCGCCGGGTCCGTGCCCCTTGACACAGTGGCGCCCAGTAAACTCGTACGTCTCATTAACAATACCCCCGACCATGTCAGCACCAAAAGAGCAAAACAACAGAAGCGTGCACTCTCTCCAAATAGTATTTCCTCTGATGATACCGTAAAACGGGGTGAGAATGTGACTGCATGGGTGAGAATGTGACAACACACATTTCTGTCCTTGAGTGCACTCCTGGTGAGTCACAGCAAAGTTATTTTTTCGATCGATTAATCGTTGAATTCTTTAGATTTCGATACATGCGATGGAAGTGTTTTTGTTGTCATACTATCTATGGCCTATTTGTATGAATTTTTTCTGCAAAGTTGGGAAATAAACGTGTTGTTTAAATATAGAAAAAGTGTTCCAGAAAAGGGATATTCCGATGTTTCATACATAAAGGTAAAATTGGTTTTTGTTAACTACAATTAATACCAAGTTATTTGCTGTATAAATTATCTGAATATTATGAAACTGTAATTTTTGAAAGAAGGTTAAGTAAAAAATGTGTATTTGAAGGGGTGAGAATGTGACATCAGTGTCACCAATTCCAATTTTAAAAAGTCACAAAATCCCTCATAACATAGACAAGATATTCAAATTATCAGAAAGACTAACTAAAATAAATAATTTAAGATTTAAGAAAGACTTATAACTTTATGTTAAATGCTTTATCAGCGACATTTTGTAAGATTGTTTATTTATCAATGTTCTTTGGTATTGATGTTTTTGTTCATTCTTTCAGAATTACCTACAGTTTTTACCTGGTAGTTGTTTCCAGTATGCCACGCAATTACAAAAAAAAGTTGGCGGCAGAACGTACCGTAATTGGACAGATGACCAATTAAAGGCTGCAATTGAAGACATTAAATCTAAAAGAGAGAGTCTACGTTCAGCTTCTGAAAAGTCTGTTAACATTTGATTTCTATCATAATTAATTTTAAAGTTATTGTATAAAATATTAGGAGCACAAAGATAATGTTAATCGTTTAAATTTTCAGATATGGGATCCATAAAAACACTTTGTGGAAAAAAATGCATGGCGAATTGTCATCCAAAACAGGCGGACAACCTGTACTAACAGAGGAGGAAGAAAACGTAATTGTTGCTCATCTCATCACTGTTGCAACTTTTGGCTTCCCCTTCACCATTTTGGATCTTCGATTGGTGGTCAAATCATACCTTGACAGGTTAGGGCGAATTGAAAGAAGATTCCAACGTAACTTACCAGGTAAAGATTGGGCAGATTTGTTTTTGAGACGCCATAAAAAGGAGCTAACTCAGCGGACAGCTCGTCCCATTTCACGAGTTCGTGCTGCATTAGATAAGGATGTTATTGTTGAGTATTTTAACCATTTAGGCAACAGTATTGATGGAGTGCCTCCTTCTCATATATGGAACTATGATGAGACGAATATAACGGACGACCCTGGAAATAAGAAAGTACTCGTCAAGAGAGGAACCAAATATCCCGATCAAATTAAAAATTCCACTAAGGCTTCAGTTTCTGTAATGATGTGTGGGAATGCAGCAGGGGAAATGGCCCCACCTTATGTCACCTACAAGGCTGAAGGACTCTATCAAAGTTGGACTGAGGGAGGACCACGTGGCACACGCTATAATCGCTCGAAAAGTGGTTGGTTTGATGCTAGGATATTTGAGGATTGGTTTGAGGGATTGATGCTCCCTATACTAAAAAAGCAAGATGGTGTTAAAATTTTAATAGGAGATAATTTAATTTCTCACATAAATTATCATGTTGTTGAACTGTGTGAAGCTAATAACATAAGGTTTGTAGCATTGCCTCCCAATTCCACACACTTGTTGCAGCCCTTAGATGTAGGGTTCTTTAGACCAATGTTCATGGAGGAACATTTTAAATGAATGGAAAGAAAGTGACCAAGGTAGGAAGCTGAGAACAATCCCCAAAGAGAGTTTTCCTGTTTTTCTAAAAATGTTAGTTGAAAATCTAAAAGAGAAGAGCAGCCAGAATTTAAAATCAGGTTTTCAAGCATGTGGCATAGTTCCTCTAAATCAGGACGCTGTTCTCAAAAAACTTGTTGGCAACGAGATGGCTTCAAGTGATCTCCGTGAACATGTGGCAGAGTCCTTTCTGAATGAGATGGAAAAGAAAAGAAAATCAGTTGTTTGTGTTGTGCAAAGGAAAAGGAAGAAAATTGATGTGCCACCTGGAAAAGGTTTCACCACCGCTGACATTCCTCACATGATCCAATCTCAACCTACCACTCTGATGGAAATTCAAGAGCAGCAACCTTCCACCTCTGGAGTAGTTCAAGAGATTCAGCAGAAGCCTCGTCAAACGAGCGGGACAAGGAAAAGGAAGGCCATAAAAAGGAAACAAAAAGATTTCTCATCTGAAGAGGAAGAGGAGAGTGAGAAAATAATTGATGATGAAAGTGAAGACAGCGTAACAAGCAATTTTTTTCAAGATTCTTCTAATTCTTCTGAGGAGGACAAGTCTGAGGATGAACAAGAACCCCTCACTCCAGCACCTGTCTCTGAACCGCAGTACGTAAAAGGAGATTATGTAGTGGTGACATATGAGGGAAAAAATTATCCTGGTATTGTCATTGACCTGGATGATGATGATATTCATGTATCGACTATGATTCCCTGTGGAAAGTACTGGAAATGGCCAGAAAAAGTCGATTCAATTTGGTACAAACGTCATGCTGTTTTATTCAAAGTTACCCCACCTCGACAAATAAGTAAAAGAGCAGTGTTTTGCATAGACATGAAGCCTTAAATACACGTTGATGAATTGTAAACATTTTGTATTAACTTTATAATTGTATTGTGTCAATGTATGGTCTGTATCAGTAAATCACTGTATCGTAGTTCATTGTATTAAGCTAAAATGTTTTTGGGTATGTTTAACTTTATTTTTTCTTCAATGAACATGTGTTTTGTGGTCTAAAATACATTGATTACTTATTTTTGTAAAGCAAAATGTAATTTATGGGGTTAGAATGTGACACTACTAACTTAGCAGCAAATATAATACAATATTGCTAACGTCACATTCTCACCCCACTCATTGGGGTGAGAATGTGACAAACAATTGTTTTAATAAAAACATTTTAAATCCATTTTTGAAAATTGATATTTTCAGAAAAGTAAGAAAAAGGTGTTATCCATCATAAATAAAATTTTCAGTCCATAAATATAAATACTGTAGTTAGGGCAGGTCAAAAACTAAGAAACCTGTCACATTCTCACCCCGTTTTACGGTAACAGTTTTACGGGTAGTTCCCAAGTATCATACATGGACAGCACAGATGGATGCCTTACAGTTGATGAAGATGATTCTGATAGTGAAGATCCATATCACAGCAGCCATAAAAATGTTCAAGGGGTTGGCAAGTGCCTGTACAGAACCAGATCATCATTCAGACATACACAATGCCAGTACAAGCAATGGACAATTAGAGGAAATTGCAAACACCGAAGATACCAGTAATAAAGAACTGGCTGTTTCAGAAAATCGTTCAAGAGGAATGGATACTAGTGCTAGTGTTGGTAGTAAACACAAAATAATTGTAGAAGGAACATTTGTTGTAAATTTTCCTACCACAACACACAGCAAATTCAGACAATATATTGCTAAGGTTATAGATGGTTGGGTTGTGATAGTGATACCATTTCACCAAGCTACAGTGTGGAATATTTAAGAAAACGAGGGGGAAAATTTGTGTGGCCAAATGTAAAAGACACAGATGCTATACACACAGCACAAATAGAGTTTGTGTTAAGTAAACTAGACTTTTTAAAGCATGGAATTCGATTTAAAAGTGAAGAAAATCAAGGCTTCATCATTTGTTGAATGGAAATATTACTTAGCGGTTCATACACTTTTATCTGTGCTGATATGTTTATTTCATAACACTGGATTTTTTTATTACAACTGTACATATTATGCATCCACTGGTTTTTCATTAAATTCATCAGCTGCATTATGTTATTCAATGTTTTTATGTTCTATTTGCTTACAATTACAGTGAGATTAATTACTTAAGCCATATTTGTCAACTTGTTTCTGG
Source organism: Bacillus rossius redtenbacheri (assembly GCF_032445375.1). Lineage (NCBI taxonomy): Eukaryota > Metazoa > Arthropoda > Insecta > Phasmatodea > Bacillidae > Bacillus > Bacillus rossius. The sequence continues at coordinate 1,898,926 of NC_086333.1, read as the reverse complement.
TGCTGGTCAAAGTAACCCCAGTAAAGTCAATGAAGTACAATAACTTAAAGTTTTTTTTATTATCTGTGTAATAAACTATTCAAATATTATTAAAGTATTTATGTTATTTAATAATTTGTCTATAATACTAACAAATATGAGATTTCTTTCTCAGTGATCAAAATAACCCCATATACAGGATAACTTTGACCACAAGCATTTTCTCTTATAACTTTTAAGAATTTCAATTGAAATTTAACTTTAAGTATATGTTCATAATCCTCATCTTCAAGCCCCTAAATAGAAAAATTAACAATCAGGAAGTTATGTAAAGTTGATATGTTACATAACTTTAAACATTTAAAATGGTCACAGTAACCCCATTCTACAGTAGGTAATATAATAAATGAATTATTAAATAAAGCAATCGAAAAAAACAGGAGTCACAATCATTTGCAAGTATCTGGCAGAATTTTGAAAAAAATAGAAGTGAACAAACAGCTAAATGTCATTACTGTCATAAATAGTTAAAAACACCAAATGGTACAACCTCTAACTTGGCCAGACATCTAAAATCTGCCTACCCGGCAAAATACTCGTCATTCGAAACAGAAAGGGAACTGTCATGTACTCAGAAATTAGCAGCACATAAGAGAAAAGATGCAAGACAACCTATTTTAGATACATTTCTCCAAAAGAAACCTAAATTGCCAGCAGATCATCAAAAAAAATATATTGACAAGAAAGTAACCAACCTTGTCTGTGGGAATTTTTTGCCATACAGTTTAGTTGACTCTCCTCAGTTTAGAGATTTAATTACTGAAGTGATTCCAGATATCATGTACCATCCCGGACAACACTTACAAGAAGAATCATTCTAGAAATGGTAGAAAAGGCTACAAAAAGCATAAGTTTAGAGTTGTATGAGGCACTACCTTAACTGCAGTCAATGTCTGTAACAACAGATTTATGGACATCAAGAGCACAAGACAGCTATTTGTCCCTCACATGTCATTACTTGACAAGTGACTTCACATTTAAGAATCACACCTTGGGCACAAACCATTTCCCAGGAAGTCACACCGGTGAAGCTATCCAGCAAACACTCTCTGAAATTTTGAAAAAGTGTAACATTCCACAAGGAGGCAACACCATTCCCATTTACGTAGCTTCTGATAATGCAAGAAACCTGGCTGCAACTGTTGCCATGTCATCATGGTAACACATTTTGTGTTTTGCCCATTCTTTACAGCTTGCAGTGAATGATGCAAAGAACAGTGTAATTGGAATGAAGAATGTGTGTGCTAAAGTTATATTGTCAGCTACTACCATAGGAGTATTCAGGTACCTAAGTGTTTCCATTGACATTCATTATTTTATCTTCATATTAGTATTATCCTTGATTACTGTGGTTGCTGGCATTGCAATACTAGGTATTTGTATGTTATATGTGTAATTGTGCAGGCATCAAGTAACTTAGAACGACTTCAAAACCAAATGAAAGAGCCAATTCACGGACTAATACAGGCTGTTGAAACACGCTGGAACAGTGAATACTTCATGCTTGAACGTCTGATTGAGCAAAGAGAGCCTGTTTCTGCAGAGCTGTCTTCATCAGGCAAAGTGGATGGCTTTACTAACTCTGAGTGGAAATTAGCATCAGGTAAGTATAAGTTACAATAGGTAACTTAATATTTTCATACATTTTCATGCACTTTTTTTCTGCCTTTGCCTTAAATGTCATTCTTCTTATTAGGCTGTTACGCAGCATATCAAGTTTACACTTATGCTTATAACCTTGCATAACAAATTATTTGATAAAAAATTTCTTAAAAAAAAATTATTACATGTATTTTTTATATATGTACATACAGGGTATGTTCTGTAACCAGTCCTACTGTTTAGTCATATTATTATTATTTTCATTATTATTGTAACATTAATTGTATATTTTGTGAGCCGATCTTATGTCTTTAATTATTTTATTGTAAAGAGGACAACCAAAGTTTAACATATATAAGACATCTAATTGCCAGAGACAACACACTTTTTAACTTCAGGGTCCTCTAAGCACTATTCTTTGGAAATTTTATTCATTTGTCTTAGTTCAGCTTTCTTACACGCTAATATCCAAGTTATATTTCACTATGCATTTAATTTGGTTTGCTGATTGCCCTATAGCTCCTTGGTTGCTAGGGACGGAAAATAAATAGTGAGAAGGAAGAAGAGAGAGACACCATCGCCATCTTGCAGCGGAAAGACGTTTCTCGGGCTGGGGCGAACCAAAGCCTTGGTTGCCGCCCGAGTAATTGAAGACTCACGTCATCCGCGGTCGTGTGCTATACAGAATTCTCCATAATATGATTTGCGAGAATAGTTCTAGACTGAATAAGTCTCAGATAGGGAGTATCGGCGACATCTAGTGCCAACTTCCGCGTTGGTCCCGTTCGTCCCCATAGTGGTTCCGGACGACTGATGTCAGCGCCAGCTACGATCGGCCAGGACGTTTGGTGAGACCGAACCAAATTAAAACAGATTTTTTTAGGACGAGAGGGAAGCCGATTTTTCTGCCAGATACCCGGCGATATCAGATCTTCGGTAGCTCTCCAATTTCAGCTTCCAGCGTCCAGTGTTCCAGCGTCGCGGTAGACCACCTGGAGGTCCTAGGAAGAGAGCCTCAAGCCTCCAACGGCTTCTAGCTAGACTCGGCATGGTAGTCGATGTGTTCCTGTGACCTCATTTATATTTACTTACTGACACATAGGTCTGACAAAAATGCTAACATACACTGTAAATGATTTTGGTTGTTCCTCTCGCTTAATTGCATGTTGACAGTAACTTCACGTTAATATCTAAGAACCCATAAAAATCGCATGTTTTCCAGCTATTCCTATTTTATTTATGGTAAATGTCAATTACGTCTAAAACAGACCTGGTCATAGGTAATGCAAATTTTCACTCGTCACTCAACACTACCAAATTTATTTTTAATAATTACTCTCTTGACAGTAATACAATGTAGTGACGTGCTAGCTGGATTAGCAGTCTGGATAGTCACTCCAGCAGCAGCGTTCCTGAGATCTACTGCGGAGAGAATAGGCGTCAAAACCCTGAGAATATTCATATTTAAGGATAATAATTATTGGCAGTATAGACTTTCACAATATCTACACCGCAAAACCCTGCGACATTACCCGAGAGTCGCGACAGTGGCACCCATTGGGGCTTGTACAATTGGCCATCACCATAACCACTGTGACCGACCAAGGAAGGGGAATACGCGACAGTGGCACCCATTGGGGCTTGTACAATTGGCCATCACCATAACCACTGTGACCGACCAAGGAAGGGGAATACGCGACAGTGGCACCCATTGGGGCTTGTACAATTGGCCATCACCATAACCACTGTGACCGACCAAGGAAGGGGAATACGCGACAGTGGCACCCATTGGGGCTTGTACAATTGGCCATCACCATAACCACTGTGACCGACCAAGGAAGGGGAATACGCGACAGTGGCACCCATTGGGGCTTGTACAATTGGCCATCACCATAACCACTGTGACCGACCAAGGAAGGGGAATACGCGACAGTGGCACCCATTGGGGCTTGTACAATTGGCCATCACCATAACCACTGTGACCGACCAAGGAAGGGGAATACGCGACAGTGGCACCCATTGGGGCTTGTACAATTGGCCATCACCATAACCACTGTGACCGACCAAGGAAGGGGAATACGCGACAGTGGCACCCATTGGGGCTTGTACAATTGGCCATCACCATAACCACTGTGACCGACCAAGGAAGGGGAATACGCGACAGTGGCACCCATTGGGGCTTGTACAATTGGCCATCACCATAACCACTGTGACCGACCAAGGAAGGGGAATACGCGACAGTGGCGACCCAACGTTGAGGCCACGACGAGGGTCTACGCTGTGATACTACATCATATAACAGAACACTGAAACTTTCATTTAAATAATTTATTTAAGTTTTCAGTATTAATTTTCGTTTTTATTTGTGCCAAATTTATATATCTTTCATGTTAATTAACATCTATATTTGTTTTGGCTATTGCTTTGAGCTTTGAAACCTTTCTCTGTGTTAATATTGTTAAATGTAATATCTTTTAAATGCTTAATTCAAGGCCGGTGATTGGCCGATAGATCGGCGGATCTTTTAAAGACATTGATGTTAGAGACGCTATTAATTTTTGTAAGAGAAGAAAAAAACTTCGGTGTGCCATATTGTGGCTTGTGTGTGTTGTCGCGTCGGGCCTTGCCGACATGACATTTTAAATATTATATAGCATCGCTACGTCTCTCGTATTGGCGAGAAAAATACGCCCCGAGCTTCGGTGAAGCTCTGAGAGTATTGGTTATATTGGGGCTCTATCTGAAAACCATATATCGTCAAATTAGCAGGTATGACTATATGCTATGTTGAATACTGAACTGCCGCATCACCGAATCATATCACGAATTGTGTTAGTGACCATCTGAAGTCTGATTATGCTAATTGTTTTAAGTCAATCGTCTTTGAATAATATTAAAGCCTCTAGTTTTCTTGGAATTATGGCACAATTAATGTTTTGTATGACTTCACTCAGAGGTCTTGAAAGATTTTGAATTTCATGCGAACCGACAAATACTGAACTAGCTAAATTTATTTTTTTTATCTCTCCTAACCAATGAACTTTTGTATCTGTTGTGCCCAACGTAATTTTATTAGCTAAATAATAGGTTATTTTCCTTTTATTCACAAGTGTAAGCAACCTGGTTTGTCATTTATTTTTTTATGTTAAATAATAAACATATTATAATTAGTATTAAACTTATTTTTCTATGTAATAAATAATTAAGTTGGGTACCTTCGGGTACTGGCGCCCATTAAAGATTTAGAAGCGCATGACAGAGAGAATTATTAATCTGTAATTGTGAAGGTGCTCATTTATTGTCATAGTAAAGTGGGTACTTCATAGTGGGGCATTACAACGCGCACTGGACGAGCTACCTAAAGTGAATTTGTGTAGTTTGCTGTAGCGTAGCATATCAGTGCGTCGCACAGTGGGACCAGATCACAAAAAGCTGGCCAAAAGTCGAAAAATAGAGTTAAAGTTCCGGTAATTTCGAGTCATGGGTTAGATTAGGTAAGAGTCCGAAGGTCGAATTCTAGACATGAGCGCGCCCTACCCCATATACCTGCTTTTGTAGTTCAGTTGAAAGGTGACCCTCAATTGAGTTGGATGTGTCGTGCAGTAAGTAAAGATTTCAGCGCTATATTCAAGAGGACAAAAAATAGCTAAAAATCAATCGTTTTTAAATCTACAAAATGGAATCAACACCTACAAGTAAGTAAAATATTATTATGTAACATAACATTAATTATAATAGTTAACATGTTAACAATAAACGAATGATTTGTACGAAAATGAACGGAAGATTACAACGTAAAAATGTAAACACGTAGAGAAAAGTTCATAAATTCTGTAGAATTCTGTGATTGGACCGATCGCATGTTGTAGGTGGAACTGCTATTGAATTAAAAAAAATTAAAACTAGCTGCAACTATCTGCAATTGTGTCATTCGTGCGAGTTATTTCAATGTAAAACATAGGTTACTGAATTGTGTACATTAACGACGCGAAATATGTTGCTCTTTTTCTTGAATTTGTGTGAGGTCTGTACTGTATTGAGTTCTATTATACGTAATTCACTTTTATGACAATTTAGTTTCCTTTTCAAATAATATTTTGGAATAAATAATAGTAACGAGATTAACTATGGAAGTATCCATCTATATAGATATTATATTTTCCAATTTCAGAATCTGTCGCTGATGAACGTGAATCATGTGGCCTAACAAGAGAAGAAATATTTTCTTTATTGAAAGGTCATTTAAATGACAAAGCGACTGAAACAGATGTAGAATTCGAAAAGTTCATGTCTGTTAAATTGAAACGCCCCTTTGTTCTATCATACAATGTAAAACCTGTACTCCGAAAGTTGTTGTATGACTTGCGTAAAAAGTGGCAGCAAGTATCAAGAAATGAAGGCACATTTCTGCAAAAATATTCTGCATGGTTGAGCGTGTTTGTTTCGTTCGAAGAAACTAATCCATCTCTAGAAAAATCCCATAATTTGGGGTGGCCTACTTTAGAATTTGCAGAGTCTAGTGACCGGACAAAACGAAGGAGGACTGAAGAATTACGCGCAAGACATAGTACAGAAGAATTGACGTATGCGACCCAAATGAGCCTTCGATCATCTGGGAAATTAGATGCTGCGAAAATTGTCCGTGATGTGGGATTGGGAAGCCCAACTAAAGCTAAGAAGTATAAGGAATACATAAATACGATTGAAGAAACGACTTTATTTGCCGATGCTGCTCTGTCGCTCATAGTGGAATTAAAGCTATCAAAATCGCAATATCAGGTACTTCGTAATAGAAGCAAAGAGAACAGATGCAAATTATATCCACCGTATAAATTGCTATATAAAGCCAAGCTCAAATGTTATCCGCCCAAGTCAGATATCTCTGTCGATGAATGTAGTGCTGAGGTAAAATTGCAGGCATTGCTGAATCACACAGCTGAAAGAATATTATTATCACAAATGGATGTTATCAAAAGTTTGTCTCCGAAAATACTTGCAACTTGAATTTAATTTGTAAGTGGGGCTGCGATGGCACTTCTGGCCAAAGTACGTACAAGCAAAAGTTTTCCAATGATGAAACTAATATTTTTGTTACCTCAATCGTCCCACTGCAGCTTGTATCAGACGGCCATGAAACAAATGCTAGACTTCTTGTATGGAAAAATCCGAGGCCCTCATCACCTCGCTTTTGTAGGCCAATTAGGATCCAATTTCTTCACGAGAGTCCTGAAGCAACTCGTGACGAAATGGAGTATATTAAACAGCAAGAGAACAATCTTGTCCCTTTCAAAAATATCATAGATGGAAAAGAAATAAGTGTTTCTTTCCAACTTGCTTTCACCATGATCGATGGTAAAGATTATAATGCTATTACGCATAATATGTCTACTCAACGATGCTATTTATGCAAAGCAACTTCAAATGACTTTAACAATATCGATGCAATGCTAAGAAAGGAAGTCTCTGAAGATCATTTACAGTTTGGATTATCAAATTTGCATGCATGGATACGTTTTTGTGAATGTTGTTTGCATATAGCTTATAAGCTTGAAATAAAAAAAGTGGCAAGCGCGTAGTGATGTAGAAAAAGAACAAATAAGAATCCGAAAAACGAATATACAGAAGGGTTTCCGTAAAGAATTGGGTCTAATATTCGACCAACCAAAGCCTGGTTTCGGTAGTTCAAATGATGGAAATACAGCTCGACGATTTTTCACCAACTCAAGCATTTCTGCAACTATTACAGGGGTTGATGAGGTCTTAATTAAGCGTTTCCATGTCATATTGCAGACAATTTCGTGTGGTCGTGATATCAATTTCATTAAATTTCAAGATTATGCCTTACAAACAGCTCGCTACTTTGTGCAATTATATCCGTGGTTCTATATGCCAACTTCTGTACATAATATATTGATTCATGGAGCAGATGTGATAAATTCATCGGTATTACCGATTGGGCAGATGTCTGAAGACGCTCAAGAGTCTACTAATAAGTTCATTAAAATGTTTCGCGAAGATTTTGCAAGAAAATTTTCCCGAGTCAAAACAATGGAAGACGTTATTTTACGCTAGTTATTATTATCCGATCCATTTATTTCGAGTTTGCGCGAATTACCTCGAAAAAACTCAAAATCGTTTTATTGTTAGTTGTGCCACATATACCAGCAAGTACAGAAAGCTACAGCGATTCCGAAGTCGAAACAACTGATTGTGAATCAAACTTTTCTTCGGGTGACGATTCATGAACGTTTAATCAACCAATTGTATGTTTTATCGTATTATATAATATATGCATTTATTTTGTACATTTCTTATAAAAGTGGTTCAAGTTAAATCAGCCATTTTGTTTTTATTTCACATTTTGACTTCGGATTCGTAATCAGCGACCCCGAAAACCCCCTAGTACTGACTTTCAGCCAAATTGATAACACTTTTGACTTTTGGCCAGCTTTTTATGATATGGCCCCACTGTGCATCGGAAGCACAACAAGATGGCCGACGAAGGTATGTATTTCCTGAGGCAAAAAAAGACCAGCTCTGACAAGGAGGAAACGGCCGGCGATGGCCAGAAAGAAATGCTAGACTCTGTTACAAACGAAAACAAAGAGTACACACCCGCACTAAGCGTTGAGGCAGATCAGGAAATTTAGCTTTGCTCCCGAACCCGCACACATAGAGGAAAGTAACGCTTCCGAACCAGTTGTACATGCAGCTAAAGAAAACACGAACATTATTTACATGGAGGATTTGATGCAAGCCTTGAACTTGGTTACCAAACAAATTAATACTGCGTTAGAATCCCAGCGTATAGATGTAATCGTGTATATGACAAACGAAATGGCTAGGCAGAGGTCCAAAGCGGCAAAACAGGCGGAAGCATTTTCTAACGAAATGACTAGGCAGAGGTTTGAAGCAGCGGAACAGTTTAAAAATTTGTCTGAAGAGCTAGCGCGACAACACCTTGAATTGGTAGACAAATTTGAAGCTAAAATTGGTGACGTAATCAGACAACTAGCTACACAAATTCGCGACACGCAGGAGAAAATTCATAACATTCGTGAAACGGTAATGAATAGATTTGAGGAAAATGATGCGCAAGTAACCGAGCTACAACAACACGTAATTAACACAGAAACTACGTGCATAGAGGTTGCGAAACGTACTGCAGAGGAGCAGGTCAACAATTACGTTCAGATTAGCGAGACACAATTCGCGAACGTAAATACCGTGCTACAACGACATGAAGCGAACAGTGCAGACGATATTCAAACCGTGAACAGGAAATTGATTCAGCTCGAGAACTGCATGCAGCGTTTGTCATTGTCTGGAGCGGCAGAGAAAACACCGCTAAACATTGAAACACCGAGCGCGCATACGGCGGAAACGATGACTTCAATACAGCGGGACACGTCCGCGCCGTCTTACCAGGCTACGCCTACTTCCAGTTCGCAACACGTGATTGCTAACACTGCGACCGGACAACCTGTAATAGTAGTAGATCCATCATCTTTAAATCACCCTGCTAGGCATTGGTCAGATGAAATTCCTGTATTTTCCTCAAAATCAACAGAAAATCCACGTAAATTTATAAAATTATTTGAAGAGTACGCAGCGAGATTTAATCTTTCGGACGCAGAAAAATGTTGGTGTTTGAACAACTGTTTTAAAAGTACCGCGTATTATTGGTGGGAAGTTCACCAAACTTCTATATCGTCATTTGAACAGTTTAAAGCAGCTTTCCTACAACAACACTGGAGCTTAAAAATTCAGGGGAATTTACGCGCTCAGTTACACGACGAAAAATACGATCCGAAGAAAAACAAAACGCTCGAGGCCCATTTAAGCGACATGTTCGAGCATACGCGTTATCTAGACGTTGTCATGAGCGACGATGAATTTGTGGCAATGATTCTAGGCCAACTCCCGATGCGTTACCAATTACATTTGACAGGTAGAAGCTTTGACGGCATAGCAGATTTCAGGGAACAGCTACTCGCATACGACAGGCTCGACCATCAGAATATAAATAGCCAGCGAGAAGAATCGGAAAAATCGCCGGTAAACAGACAACCACCGCGTATCAGCCCTGGAATCAGCGGCGTAATGACAATTATGTGGACAACAACCAACGCAAACAGCCGCACGTGAACAGTCTAATTTGGGGCAAGAATAAGCCGGCTCATAGACGAAACACTTGGTATTCAGGCCGTAACAACAACGATTTTTACCATGGAGGTTCGAAGTCACGCGAGTTTGAACACCCAAAACACAACCGCTCGTGGCGTAACAGCGAGGAACGCGAAGAATACAGACGCGGAGGAATTATTTATGATTCAACACCTAGGCGAGAAGGTAGGGGCGAACAGTCTAGAACCTCGCCTACCTCACCGAGACGGCCTCCCAGGTCGCCGCGCTATAAGGACGACAGACATTCGCCCAAATATTCGAGTAAAAACTACGATAACTCGAAACATTATTATGAAAATCCAGGAGAGGTGAAGTCATCCAGTAGTCTGCAGAACCGACAGCCGTGCAAAACAAACTCCTCTAGCAAGTTATCGGTTAACCAACTGAGAAGTGAAGCTGCCGGTAATGAAGATATTCAATTCTCACAAAACACATTCCAAAATCAACCTTCATCTTCATCGCAGTACGCAGAGTATTTTGCGAGACAAGAACCCGTCAACCCTATCACCTACTATGCAAATCCACAAGGCATAGAACCGATACTGGCTAAGTCTACATCCAATACCGTGACTTTTAGTGCTGGTAATAGCCGGGAAAATAGAAAGTTAAACTAGAATAGGTCGGTGATGGTACGCCCCGAGCACCGATTGTGAATAGTAATAAGGGGCTAATCCTAGTCCAATACAGTAAGAAGATGTATACTATGGTAATGCATGAAAATGAGAGAGATTTCTTGTCAAACGAAGATGACATTGTCACTAAAATTCCAGAAGCATTTAGTCCGGAATTAAATTTACTTGTTTGCGGATTACTCACACCTGTTATTGGATAGTGGCGCAGAGATAAGTTGCATTAGCGAAAGTTTAGTATCTGCAATTGAAGATACAGGTTTAAATTACCTATATTACCCATTTCAAGTCTCAAGATATTAGGAGTCACATCTAGAGCAAGCCTAGTAGTGAATCGACAGGCAATGATTACGATAGAAGGATTGGGACACACAAAAACAGCTAACCCATTTATCGTTAGAGGTCTAGCTAAACCAGTCATTCTAGAAACAGACTTCTTAACAAAGTACGGCATTATACTAGACTTTGGAGGGTGGTTAGTAACTACTACTGACAGCACTGTACCAAACACTACAACAAAATGGCAGGTATCTGATAAATTAGTCGGATTGCTACAGCAAGAGATAAGGCTACACCAGATTTCTAATGTGAGCGAAGGAAAATCTTTAATGGCCACATCCGAGGATTTGTTGCAAGCCGTTTTCGAGGTAAAGACGATCGAGAATAGTCAGAAGCAGGAGTTGTATAATTTATTGGAAAACCATAAAATTGTATTTTCAGATAAACCAGGTCGGAACAACTTCAATGAAGCTAAAATAGTTGTGAAAGCAGGAGAACCGTTCCACAAGAAATCGTATCCGATACCTGCTAAGTATTTTTGGGAAGCCGAAGAATATTTAAATTTAATGTTAGACTGGAAAGTAGTTCACAGGGAAGCTAGTCCATTCGCTAATCCGATGGTCTGCGTAAGAAAGAAGGATGGTAGTGTAAGGCTATGTTTGGACGCGCGAGAAATAAACAAAATAACTGTAAGAGATCGTGAAAGTCCGCGCAACACAGGCGATATACTGAGATTATACCAGGGAGTCAAGTACTTAACTACTCTTGATTTATCTGCAGGTTATTGGCAGATTCCGCTCGAACGAGAGTCACAGCAGTAGACCGCATTTATTTTCAGAAAGCACCAATACGTGTTCAAAGTCATGCCATTCGGACTTTGCAATGCGGTGGCGGAGTTCACTCGTTGTTTAGATGCGACATTGGGTCCGGAATGCAAAGGTTTTGCGCGCGCATACGTGGACGTACTTCGAGTACGTTTGACAAACACTTGCAACATCTAAACCTGGTAATATCGAAACTGAGAGCCGCAGGATTGACAATCAAGCTAAAGAAATCGCTATTTTGCAGGGAAGAGGTACCTTTCTTAGGTCACATACTCACGCCTTCAGGTATTAGAACTGCACCTGATAAGCTAAATGCTATTGTGAATTTTCCTACACCGAGGAATGTAAAGCAGCTCAGGGCTTTTATCGGTGTGATAGGTTTCTACAGAAATTACTCGGATCAAGTTGCTAAGATCGCATTACCCCTTTTTGCATTACTCAAGAAAAGTAAAGAATGGAATTGGACCGAAATTGAACAGCAAGCGTTTGAATCGTTAAAAGTCATATTTTTGAAAGAACATGTAATACACCATCCAATCAGAGGACAAACGTTTATTTTGTACACTGACGCATCAGCATATGCATTAGGCATGAAAATAGCGCAATGTGATGAATTTGGCATAGAGAAAACAATTGCTATGGCGAGCCGTACTATGAACGCAGCGGAAAGAAATTATACAGTGACCGAGCGGGAAGCGTTGGCAATCGTCTGGTCTTTGCAGAAGTTTAGAGATTTACCTCTTGGCGAGAAAATAAAATTAATGACAGACCATCAGGCACTCACGTGTCTAAAATCTGGCAAGACATTCGGTAGCAGATTAACGCGCTGGTGCTTACTGATCCAGGAATACGACATTGAAATACACCACGTGAAAGGTCAAGACAACATAGCAGCTGACTATCTGAGCCGAGCTCCTGACATGTTAGGCGAGTCGTCAATTCAAAACAGAAATAGTAACGAGTGCCTGGTAGCGAAGTTAATCACGCAAGCCATAGAGGAAAATCCTAAGTTACAGGATATATTTCACAATCTTAAGGGAGCACAAGAAACGGACGATTTTTGTCAAGCAGTCAAAACTAAATTAGTGGACTTAACCACAAACTCGCAAGATACATCTATTGTATAGTATATCAGAGGAAGGTGTTCTCTTTAGGAATAACGCACCTAAAACACCAGTGGAGAAGTATTGGAAACCAGTGATACCAGCTAGCATGCAAAACACTATCGTTCGAGAAATACACGAATTGGTAGGTCACATTGGTTCTCCTAAGCTCTACGAAATGCTAAGAAGACAAGTTTACTGGAATAATATGCAGAAGAGTATATTAAGAATAGTGTCTACACGTGACTTATGTAAAAAATCCAAACACTCTAACGAAAGTATGGAAGGGACATTTCAGCCAATTTTACCTGAAAAGCCACTACAGCTACTCTCTATTGACCTATATGGACCACTGCCCACATCCAAGGCAGGCGTAAAATACGTTGTAGTAATTATGAATATATTTTCCAAATATACTAAGCTTTTTGCTATTAAACAGGCAAACGCGGGACCGTGTTGGGGAAGATGAAATCATTCATTTCGCAAATAGGAAAAGTAGAGTGCGTTTTGTCAGACCGGGGAACGCAATTCACCAGCGCTAAGTGGCAGCAAGGTATGCAAAGTTTAGGTGTGATCCCTACTACTTCTTCTGTCCATCATCCTCAAAGTAATCCTGTGGAGCGGCAGATGAGGAATCTAGGAAATATGCTTAGGGCGTATTGTCACAATGCACAACAGAGCTGGCGAGATTATATACCGTTGGTAGAATGCAGCCTTAATCATACAGTGCACAGTTCGACAGGATTAACACCCCATGAGATTATTACTGCGGAACGATCAGAGGCGTTACCGATCACCATATTACCCAACCATGATAAAGACTCGAAAGAACAAGAATCGATAAGCGAAGATATGAGGGAACAAATAGAGAAGTTTGTTAGAGCTCGTCTACATCTAGCTGCAGAACGTCGAAGTAAGCTACAGAAGCCGAAACCAATAACGAAGTTAAATATAGGAGACCAAGTGCTTAAACGAACTAATCCTGTTAGTGACATGTGGAAACAGGTGACGAAGAAGCTGTTTTTATTACACGAAGGAACATTTCAAGTTTGTGAACGAATAAATGAGAACTGTTACTCTCTCAAGGAAACTGACAGCGACAAGGTCATCGGAAGATTTAAATTAACGCAGCTAAGGTTTTATAAGCAACCTAAGGCCTAGATATGCTAATCTATGACATATATGTTTTAGTTGATGTTTGGTCAAGTCATCAGTGACATTCGACCTGAAGCAGATTTATTGCTTGGCTCTAATTAATGTTTATCCCAACAGTAAGGGAGCACTATGTTGCATCGCTAAAACAAGCACGCATGCTTGAGGCTAATTTAGTGTCCACTGTGTCAGAGTACCAGTGAAGACATTTCTGTGCGTAGAGCACTTATCGACGATTCCTTTTGTCCACTGAGCATGTAGGCCAGTGCGGACATTTGTCGCTGATATGCGATTTTCGTCGTCGATGTTTGTCACACCTATAGGTGGTGTGAATTTTTATTAGCCAGTGCGTAAGATTTGAGCCATGCCACATAATTATTTGATCACTGAAATTATTGAAGAATTTGATATCTGCTGTATGTCTACATCATGGAAGATTTGAAGATCATGAAGATAGCTCGTTAAGATCCAGTAGCGTTCGTCGAGAGGCGTCATCCAAGAGAGAAGAGCCAGCTGTTAGTCAGGCGAAACACATCACTGTCACATGCACAATTTTTAATACCTGAGAGTCTTTTGAGGTATAGTTCACATTACCGTCCGTCCTTCAACCTACTTACATATCTGAACACCGTTCTGTCCCTATCGCACTTACACATACACTACTTCGTTTCATTTCTCCTAGCTTCGACATTCACATTCTTTTCTATTTAGGAATTGTTCCTACTCTACACGCTAAGTTAAACAAAGCAGCCAGTGTTTCATTAATCTTGTTATGAATATATGAATCTGATGAGATTTCATTTAGGAGAAGGTCGGGTAGTACCGGATGGCGGGTAGTATCGGACACAACACAGTTGCGCCATTCCGCAATAGGTGGCAGCACCTGCTGGTCACGCGTCGTTAGTTTGAGTTGAAGGATGCTAGATGTCAGCACGTTGCGGCCGTTAGCAGTGTCACTTTATAAAAGCGGAGTATTTTGTTGTATGTGTGATAAGACTCTGTGTACGAAGTTAAGTTTAGGTACATGTAAAATCAATGCAGGTAAGTGAAAAATAATTTTAATTGTTTCTTGATATTCTTCAAACATCTGTGTGCAATATACAGTAGGCTTTATTTTGCTTACAAATTGTTAACCTTGATGGTGCAATGTTTCTGAAAACTTGTACGTCGGGTAGTATCGGACACATTACCGTCGGCTGGTATCGGACATGTTGCTATGGGCATTAGTCTGTCGGCTAGAATCGGACAGTGAGATTAATATAAAGTTATTGTGGTCGTAGCATTGCATTGCAATATTGTTAAGACATTTGCATCTCATATTACTTCTTGTGCATTAGTTTAATTTATTAATTATTTTTGTATGCACTGCATTAGTTGCTTTTATTTTTAAATTATCATTAAGGCCCCAAGAGAATAAATCATAACAAGCTCATATAATCTTCAAACCTTAAAGGAAATTGGAATTGATGGAAAAATATTATTAGTTTCGCACTTCAGTTATTGAATACACCAAGGCGGGAGCGGTCGATTGGTCTGACCGTTCGCCATCTGCCATAATGATCTGGATTCAATCCCAGATGGATACCACACCTTGGACTAGGTATCGCTTGTAGGAATCGCGTCAAGCAATGTCGTTGGTAGGCTGGTTTTCTCAGTGATGCATGTTTATTTTCAGGTAATATGGGGAAGATGCGAGGAAAGTGGGCAGAACGTGATATGAAGTCAGCAATTGAGGGTGTGAAAAGTGGACATATGAGCATCAGAGAAGCCAGTGAGCGGTTTTCTGTCCCAAAAAGTACATTAGGCGACAGAATTAAACTACTTGCCAGAGGAGAAGAAATGAAACTGAAACCATCCTTAGGTTTATTTAAAAATACGTTTAGCGAAGAGCAAGAAGGGCTTCTGTATGATCATTTCAATAGTCTAGACAGGCAACTAATGCCATTAACAAAAAATGAATTCTTAAAACTAGCATTTCAATTTGCAGAACATTTAAATTTACCACATCGTTTTAACCCAGAGAAAAGAATGGCTGGAAAAGACTTTTACTATGATTATATGAAAAGGCACCCAGGATTGAGCTTGAGATCTGCTGAGTCTACCAGTTTGAATCGAGCTGCAGGTTTTACCAAGAAGCAGGTCGATGTGTTCTTTGACAAACTAGTAGAACTGATGGAGGCAAAATCATTTAAACCCTCGCGAATTTTCAATGCCAATGAGACCGGCATATCAGTAGTGCACACAAATCATCTCAAGGTCATGACAGTGAAAGGGAAAAAAGATGTGGGAAAATGAACTTCAGGAGAAAAAAGACGAAATGCGACTGTTCTTCTTTGCATCAATGCATCAGGTGATAAGTTTATTCCTCCCTTGTTTGTGTTTCCACGGGTGAGGATTGATAAGGAACTCACTAAAGATGCCCCAGAAGGTAGTGTTTGCGATGGCCAGCCCAGTGGTTGGATAACTAAAGATGGTTTCCTGAAATGAAATGCCTTCGGTGAGCGAGTCAACCCTACCGAAGAGCATCCAGTACTATTGATTGTTGATGGTCACGCCAGCCACAAAGACTTAGACGTCATTCTTTTTGCTCGCACACACAACATTCATATGCTCAGTCTTCCACCACACACTACACACAAGCTGCAGCCTCTCGACCGAACATTCATGAAGCCATTTAAAAATGCATACAATGAGGCATGTTCGTTGGGGATGAGGGCATATCCAAATTAAAGAATAACTTTGACAGATATTTCTGGGCTCATGAGACAAGCTTTGACCAAAGTATGTAGAATGGAGCTCGCCAAGTCTGCCTTTACTTGCACAGGAATCTACCCATTAAATCGCAACATTTTCTCTGACTTGGATTTTCATACACAGTCGCTACAGACAGGTGACAGGTGTTTTGAATGCTAGTCTGACAATAGGCCTACAGAACTCACTTGAACAGGCACCAGGTGCCACAATGTAAAATTCAGTGCTACAGAGCCATCTTTCTCCATCAACACGTGAACTGCCATCTACAGCTTCAACAGGGAGAGTGGCACTCCAAAACCTCCCTTCATCTTCATCCACATGTGAACTACCATCTTCAGCTTCAACAGGAAGTGCAGTGCTCCAAAAGGTCCTGTCATCATCAACATTCACGTATGAACAGCAATATTCAGGTTCAACAGCGACGGCAGTGCTCCAAAAGGTCCAGTCATCATCATAAACATGTGAACTACCATCTTCAGCTTCAACAGCGACTGCAGTGCTCCAAAACCTCTCATCATCATCAACATATGAACTGGCCTCATCATCTAATCTCCAAAACCCCCCTTCAACATTAACAATCTCGCCAGGTAGTGAAAGATTTCAAAATCAACCTTCTACATCCAAAGAAATTTTTATCACCCATGGACATTTCAACATCCATGGAACTATCCATCTTAAAGAAACTATCACCGCTTCCAAGTGCAACCCTTGCCAAGTTGGATAAAAGGAAACGATGGACAGACCAAAGCCAAATTCAAAACTTCAAGTCCTTACAAAACCATGCTTGAACAAAAACCTCAGAACCAAGCCACAGACAAACAAAGAATTCAGCAAAAGGTACTAAACAGGTTAAAAAAAAGGGGGAAAACAGCAAAGAATATGCTGAATTTTAAATGTGAAAATGAGAGTACTTACTGCATCATTTGTGGAGAAGACTTTAATGAAGACTGGAGGTTGTGAGACCTGATATACAGCACCGTGTCATCTGCGTAGCAGCCTAGTTTGACAAGGCGGTGTGTGGGGCGTGGCATATCGCTTACGTATATGTTAAATAGGACAGGGCCTAGGATGCTACCTTGTGGTACTCCTGCTCGTATTTGTTTGATGTCTGATAGAGCTCCTTCTGTGAATAATCTGAATTTTCTGTCTGCTAGGTAGGACGCGACTAGCTTGATGTAGCAGTCTGGAAATCCTGTTTGATAGATCTTATAAATCAGCCCCGCACGAAAAACTCTGTCTCAGGCTATTTCTACGTCTATAAACGTTGCGACTACATAATCGTGTGCGTTAAATTCACTTGTTATCTCTTCTGTGAGACGCACTAATTGGTGTACTATCTCCACAATTATAAGTCCGGACTGAAGCATAGGTGGCGCTTGACGGATATTCATTGAACTAATGCAGTCACTAAGGGGGTCAAAAAGAAAGCAATAACAGATAGGCCACTGCCCAGACCTCCCCTTCTTAGACCGTGGTTGGGACTTTAAATCTGAAAATGAAGTAAATAAACTAGAAATAAATGTTAAAAAATTAAAAATAGTGATCTGATTGCAGCTCCATGTTTTGCATAAAGTGATAAGTGTTTTTAGCTGTAAGTAATTATCTACAATTAACTTTAATTTGTGTATCTACTATGCAGTTGCATTATGTAACCTGTTATATATTTTTCATTCAAAATTAACATGTTTTATGTGTATAAATACATGTTATATATGTAACTTACATGTTAAACTTGACATGTACTACATCCCGGATTGTTGACACAATGTGGGATCAACAGAACAAAAATTAAAAAATAAATAAATAAAATGTATTTAAGTTTAGTTTTTTTATTTTTAATTACATCATAAATAGTGAAATATTACATGTAAAGCATGACACAAACATATGATTACTAAGTATTAAGATAGAGATTACATTATCGTATGGTTTTCTTTGGGTTGTATCCATACAAGTATAACATTAAATTTAAATCATTATTTTTATTGCAATGTTGACTCAAATCCTTGACATAGTAAGGAGAAATATATATCATACGGGATTAAGATAGGGGACAGGCGACAGTCACGAAAATGTAAAAAAGCCAACATCATGACTTATCATCATACCAGTAACTGTCATGACCACCAATTTCATATAAGCAACTGAAAGAAAAACTGTTTTTTGACAAAATATAAATAATAAAAATTTAGTTGAGTAATTTATAATAATATTTTTAGAACAATTTTAGAAATTAAACATTCTTGTAAACATAAACAGCAAAGCAAATTGTCACCTGTTCCCTATTCTTAAGTTAACCTGTTTATATTTCGTGTTTTGTGGTTTCATAATCCTGATGTCAGTGTAGCGTAGTAATTTAACCACTAGATTCAATCTTGCTGTAATGTATGAATTTTATTTTTCTGTTTTAGGTATCAGATATGGACTGATTTTTCGGTATGCACCACCCTAAGTGCTACACATGCCTATTTGTGTGACCTCCATTTTGACAAGCATCAGTTTCAGGATTCTGACAAACTGTTGCTGGCTCGAGGAGCAATACCAACAGTCAGGGCTGTTGATGAGGGTGTGTTACCATTAAGGGAAGAATCTGGTGTTCAAACATCTACAGGCAATACTGAGACCTCTCTGCTGCCTTCATATTAAAACTTCCCAAGTCTAACCAAATTATAGTAAGGCTTGTATTTTGTGTTAGTAAGTTATTTTAAAGACTTAATTTTGTGTCACATAACATACTGTAAATGTTGGCAAACAAATTTAATGTATTTCTCATTGCAGGAAATATTTTACTTCCCCGCAATAAATCTAGAACCAATGAGTACCAGTATAATTTAGCAATATCATTAGTTTTCCCTAAACATTAGAATAAAATTGTAATTTCAGATAGTCCTCCTTGTTTTACTGTCCGTAGAAGCTTTGCGTTAATCATTCTTCACCGTGTTAATCCCCAGAATTGTGGAATATTCTTGTGATGTATTTTTCAGTAATGCAGGATGTCAGCTGATAACCTTTATGTTTCTAGGTCATGGTGACCTAGTTTGGTATTTTTTTCTCACATGAATATTCATATAATTTAATTATTTATCTATATTTATTTTGAATTTTTGCTACATTTTTTACTTGTGCTAATGTATTTGAGAGTCTTACTATCAGACTATGAATTTTTGTATTTTGTCGTATCAGTTTAGCTGCATTTGTGACTTCATTTTGCTACACAAATATATGTGCGAATTTATTATGCTGTACATGTTTGTCATGTTAAATAAAATTTCTATATATTTGCATGAAGCCTATAAAAACTTTTCAATTAATTTAATTTCCTTTTATGATATTCCTGTAGTTTACCCTGACAAGCAGAATATTGGTACCTTATTTTTGTTCTAAAAAATATTGTTTTCAAGTGCAAATAGCAGTGCACAGACACAAATATTTTTTAGTTTAATAATATATAATATTTTGCTGCAATTGGGCAAAAACCTGGTGACATGCACTCCCCATACTTCTCACTATTCTCCTGAACTGAACTACACTCTTATCGAACACACACTTCTCTTCCAACATATTCCGTTCCCCTATCATCCTCATAACCATACCATTCTTTTGTTTCCGTTATTCGTTTCTTAAAAACCTTCCTAGTATTTTCCCTCCTAGTCCTAGGCATTCCCATCGTAACTCGTCTACCTACCTCTCCCATCCTTACACTCCACTCAGCATTTTGTACATCCTAATTAGCTTCTCCTTCTGCTATCTGCCTTTTAGACTCTCCCACCCCATGTCTTTCATCATCTCCGTTGGACTATACTCTCACTTTTCATTACTGTCTGTTCTCTTCCACTTACCCTTCACCCACCTAGCTGCTCTACTCTGCACCTCCTCCAGTTCCCTCTCAAGCAGCTATGTAAGGATTCCACGCTGCCTCATACTTCAGCGTGGTTATTATGTTAACCCATGTGTTCAAAGAAAATATGAATGAATTTAGTGTTTTTATATTATATAAAATATTTTGATTTACTAGGTTATGTTGTGTATTTACCTTCGAAGCTAACTTGTCTTAAGTGTTATACTGGGAATAGAGTATTCTGCCCCTATAAATATTAAATAATTGCATTGCTGCTATTATTTCATTACAATTTCCTTCTTGAAGCAGGTTATTTCCATTCGAATCTTGTAATTATTACAGTAAACAGTAAAGGTATGCTATTCTAAATATGTTAATGCAGTAAACAGTTACACAGTGTGCCCTATTTGTACTACAATGAAATTTTAATGTTCGGCGGCGGCATTAAATCATGCTACATGCCACAAATATCACATCTTAAAGATTACAAACGAATGCATTAGACACATAAATATGAGAATACGCAAGATGAGCGGTACATATATTTATATTACAAACAGAGCTAATACAAAAACATCATGCATTATGCTTTAATTAAAACATTAAAAAAAAGTTTTCTTGGTTATGTTACTCCGCTCAATCGAAAACAAACATTAGCGGGAAAAAATGGAAGGTTGGTGGGGAGGGGGGGGAAGTGCGTCCGTGACTGCTTACTAGTGCGCATGCGCGAGTTACTAGTTCTTATTTTGTCCGCGGGGACATACACTTCGCTGCAGACGCTCCATAGCAGACTGCTTATCAAGACACGCTTTTAACATAGAAGTTTCCACTCTTTCAGAATGCTTGTATGCTCGTTGCTCTCATGTACTCGTACTTAGTAAATCTGGATTTGATAGCCTTCAAAAGTTCTTTGCCGAACATGATGCCTGAGTGTGACTGATTCACAAGGCTTTTGAGTACAAATATAATGCCATGAAGTATGGGTATCACCATACTTATCTTTGGGTAGCATTCGGAGCTCATCTCTATTGTTGCATCATTATACTAGTTTCAGAAACAGAACTGTCGCGTATTCCCCTTCCTTGGTCGGTCACAGTGGTTATGGTGATGGCCAATTGTACAAGCCCCAATGGGTGCCACTGTCGCGTATTCCCCTTCCTTGGTCGGTCACAGTGGTTATGGTGATGGCCAATTGTACAAGCCCCAATGGGTGCCACTGTCGCGTATTCCCCTTCCTTGGTCGGTCACAGTGGTTATGGTGATGGCCAATTGTACAAGCCCCAATGGGTGCCACTGTCGCGTATTCCCCTTCCTTGGTCGGTCACAGTGGTTATGGTGATGGCCAATTGTACAAGCCCCAATGGGTGCCACTGTCGCGTATTCCCCTTCCTTGGTCGGTCACAGTGGTTATGGTGATGGCCAATTGTACAAGCCCCAATGGGTGCCACTGTCGCGTATTCCCCTTCCTTGGTCGGTCACAGTGGTTATGGTGATGGCCAATTGTACAAGCCCCAATGGGTGCCACTGTCGCGTATTCCCCTTCCTTGGTCGGTCACAGTGGTTATGGTGATGGCCAATTGTACAAGCCCCAATGGGTGCCACTGTCGCGTATTCCCCTTCCTTGGTCGGTCACAGTGGTTATGGTGATGGCCAATTGTACAAGCCCCAATGGGTGCCACTGTCGCGTATTCCCCTTCCTTGGTCGGTCACAGTGGTTATGGTGATGGCCAATTGTACAAGCCCCAATGGGTGCCACTGTCGCGTATTCCCCTTCCTTGGTCGGTCACAGTGGTTATGGTGATGGCCAATTGTACAAGCCCCAATGGGTGCCACTGTCGCGTATTCCCCTTCCTTGGTCGGTCACAGTGGTTATGGTGATGGCCAATTGTACAAGCCCCAATGGGTGCCACTGTCGCGACTCTCGGGTAATGTCGCAGGGTTTTGCGGTGTAGATATTGTGAAAGTCTATACTGCCAATAATTATTATCCTTAAATATGAATATTCTCAGGGTTTTGACGCCTATTCTCTCCGCAGTAGATCTCAGGAACGCTGCTGCTGGAGTGACTATCCAGACTGCTAATCCAGCTAGCACGTCACTACATTGTATTACTGTCAAGAGAGTAATTATTAAAAATAAATTTGGTAGTGTTGAGTGACGAGTGAAAATTTGCATTACCTATGACCAGGTCTGTTTTAGACGTAATTGACATTTACCATAAATAAAATAGGAATAGCTGGAAAACATGCGATTTTTATGGGTTCTTAGATATTAACGTGAAGTTACTGTCAACATGCAATTAAGCGAGAGGAACAACCAAAATTTTTTACAGTGTATGTTAGCATTTTTGTCAGACCTATGTGTCAGTAAGTAAATATAAATGAGGTCACAGGAACACATCGACTACCATGCCGAGTCTAGCTAGAAGCCGTTGGAGGCTTGAGGCTCTCTTCCTAGGACCTCCAGGTGGTCTACCGCGACGCTGGAACACTGGACGCTGGAAGCTGAAATTGGAGAGCTACCGAAGATCTGATATCGCCGGGTGTCTGGCAGAAAAATCGGCTTCCCTCTCGTCCTAACAAAATCTGTTTTAATTTGGATCGGTCTCACCAAACATCGTGGCCGATCGTAGCTGGCGCTGACATCAGTCGTCCGGAACCACTATGGGGACGAACGGGACCAACGCGGAAGTTGGCACTAGATGTCGCCGATACTCCCTATCTGAGACTTATTCAGTCTAGAACTATTCTCGCAAATCATATTATGGAGAATTCTGTATAGCACACGACATCGGATGACGCGAGTCTTCAATTACTCGGGCTGCAACCAAGGCTTTGGTTCGCCCCAGCCCGAGAAACGTCTTTCCGCTGCAAGATGGCGATGCGGTTACTATAATACATAATCAAAATAATAATAATATGACTGTAAACAGTTGGATTGGTTACAGAGCCGCTTCAATGTTTGTTGTGATCTTTTCTTCCAGAAAAATCAAAATAAACTTTCCAAATACAGTAAGTCCTCGGTTTACGTCGGGGTTACGTTCCTGAAAACCGCGACGTAAATAGA
This sequence comes from Bacillus rossius redtenbacheri, assembly GCF_032445375.1. Taxonomy (NCBI): domain Eukaryota; kingdom Metazoa; phylum Arthropoda; class Insecta; order Phasmatodea; family Bacillidae; genus Bacillus; species Bacillus rossius. Next base: position 1,875,454 of record NC_086333.1, on the reverse strand, counting down.
AACGACGCAAAATGAGCAATGTTTCATGCCACCGGCCGGCCACGGCCCAAGGTCGGCCGGAAGCGCTGGCATACAGACGTGACAACGGGCAATTTTATCAGCAAATGACAACCGACAGCGTGGGAAACAAGTCCAACTAGTACTTCTCAGCTTTATAGAATGGTTATTTAACCAGCTGCTTTATTACCTTTATTGATTGAAATATAAAAACAGATATATAGTCGTTTGGAAGACATCTTATGAAGAAAAAATCATAAATTGCAGTGAGCTGATACTGTAGGCCTACTACAAACGCATTTAATCACGATAAAGTTAACAACGGCACGTTTAAAACTCCGGCCAACTCAATGATATCATAGCGACTGAAGTGTAGAGCTGTAGCAAACCGTATGTATTCGTTACTGAGTAACGGGTGCGGCATCTAGTAACGAGTAACGAAACGTTACACACGAATGCATTTCGTTACTCACATTTTTCGTATGTTTTACGCATGTGCGCGCTTATTCGTTACAAAGAACGATGTTTGTTTATTAAGAAAAGTATAATTTGGAAATTCGTCGTCCAAGTTTTTTACTGTTTATTAAAGGTATTGTGTGTGTAGACAAAGTTTGAGATTGGAACAGAAACAACGTAAGAAAGTATTTTTTACAAATTATAAATATGTATGTTTTTGTTTTTTATTATCGCGTATTTTCACGTTTTTTGTTCTTATCTTAAAAGAGATATTATAATAAAGCTGCTCTAATGAGATTTTATTGTTTCTTGGTTAACAAAAGCTGTTAATTATCAAATACTTTTAATTGTTTATATTCGATTTATTATTATTTACGCGACGTCATACTGTACGCGTACGAAATACGACTCGATTCGTTGCTGTTACATAACATAGCATGTTATGCGGTATCAGAAGTAACGAGTAACGATACGAAAGTAACGAGTACGTACTAATTGTTATAGTAACGAATACATACGGGTACACTTTTTTTAGTTACTTTTACACCTCTACTGAAGTGCCAAGGAGTTGGACGAAAAGGGGTAGGAGAAAATGCTGTGTCGTTGCGGGAAGTAGATAACACTTCTACGTGCGAGATACGTGGGTGGCCGAGCGGGCTGGTAGTATTGCATCACCGCGCGGAGAGCAGCGGAGAGCAGGAAGCGTCCCTCATGATGTATGATAAGATAAGGCGGTGAACGTGTAGCTTACGCTACATAGCATAAATTAACTACCGAAGGAAACAAAGAATTATAAACGAATTATATACGGTTTTTTGGTTAAAATAAAGATTTACGGTCATTGTAAACGACGTTATTGTGAATCGGCGACAACTTAAATTGAAACATGAGTACTCAAACATTAGCGACGTTAATCCGAAACGACGTAAATCGGTACGACGTAAATAGAGGACTTACTGTATACATTGAATTAACATGACTACGTTTTTTTTTAATAACAAATCTTAAATTTCTCACTTCTCTTCGTTGAAAGTCTATCAGTGTCTGTGTGAGATAAATTTAACGAAGTTACATTTAGCACATTATAAAAGCAATAATTATTAACATAATATTCAAGATAATAAAATTAAACATATCCCTTGTCTTAATCTAACATGTAACAGGTTGTTATCTTTTCAATCAACATCATCACTTATTTACAACAATTCAAATTATCATAATATATATATATATATATACAATATCACATATCATCAGTATCTAGTCCTGAATAAAGTGACTCAGTGTTTCTTTTGTCGATAAGGATTAATAAAATTTTTAGCACCGTAAATAGGCACAAGTACGTTGAAATGTTATTGACAAATTCGTAGATCGCTGACAAAATACCTGACAATGTTTTCAGTTCAGATAATGCACGAATTTACAAATCACAAACAAAACATTACGTAATTATCACGTATACACACTCAGGGAAGGTCGGGTAGTATCGGACACCTAAGCTTTCTTTAGTTTATCAAAAGTAGTTATGCATTAAAATAAAAATTGGGTATCTGTTATAAATTATTAATATTGTATCTAATTATATCTTAGAGTACAAGAACCAAACTTCGAAATAAATCATAAGAAAATTGAATTCATGTATAAGTAAAGTATTTCAGCTTTTGAAACATGGAGGGTAATATCGGACCAGGGCCGCAACTAGGGGGCGGCAAGCGGGGCATACGCCCCGGGCGCAAAGCTGTGGGGGCGTCGAAATCGCTTGCATTGTAATTCCTACTAGTGGGTTCATGCATGGAAGTTACAGTAGCACAGAAACTGTTACATGTAGGTACCGAAAAAGCTTAAATAGCACCATTTTTCCGTGGGAGGGCCCCACAGACCCCCTGCTTTATTGGTGTGGAATGTGCAGAAATAGAGGGGGGGGGGGGGGGGGGGGGGGGGGGGGGGGGGCATGAATCCATTCATGCCCCGGGTGCCAGAGACTCTAGTTGCTGCCCTGTATCGGACAGTCATTTCTTACACAAAAGCCTTGTGAATCAGTCACACTCAGGCATCATGTTCGGCAAAGAACTTTTGAAGGCTATCAAATCCAGATTTACTAACCCAAAGGGAATCAATGAATATGCAATTTCAATTCATTAGATCCTCGCTTCAAGGATGTACATGAAAAATTCCTAATGATTACAAAAATGAAGCAAGAGATTTTAAAACTAATGCCAGCTGATTCTGAAAATAGATCTCCAAAGCCATCGTCCTCATCATCCGTGATGAGTACTGACAACACACCCCAGACATTGTATATTTGGGAAAGTTTAGACAATCTCTCTAAAAGTAAATTAAGCACGAGTGATGGAATTACAATTGATGATGAATTCCTGTGTTTTTCAAAGAGAAAACTGATCGCTCTCTTGATCCTTTGACGTGGTGGCAAGGTAATAAAATAATATATCCACGACTTGTACTGCTTGCACTCAAGTATTTAGGTATTCCTGCAACACAAGTCAGCAGTGAATGTGTCTTCTCTGCAGCTGGAAATGTAGTTTTGAATAGACGGGAATCACTGACCCAGTTCCATGTTGAAGAACTTACATTCTTGCACAATTTTATAATAAAGAAGTAAAGTAAACTAATGAACTTATGATGAGTACTCATGTTATGCCTGAATTTTTTTGTCTATTTTAAAGTGTAAACTATTATTACTTGAAAAAATAATTTTAAAAACAATTCAATTAAATGTTACTTTTATTACTCAAAGCTCGTTTCGAGTTCGAGATCGGCGAATTTTAAGACCAATAGTTCGAGTTTAGTTCGAACTTGAAAATTGCAGGTTCGCACATATATGTGTGTGTGTGTGTGTGTGTGTGTGTGTGTGTGTGTGTGTATATATATATATGTGTGTATATATATATATATATATATATATATATATATATATATATATATATATATATATATAAACACACACACACATATATATATAAGTACGAGTACATGAGAGCAACGAGCATACAAGCATTCTGAAAGAGTGGAAACTTCTATGTTAAAAGCGTGTCTTGATAAGCAGTCTGCTATGGAGCGTCTGCAGCGAAGTGTATGTCCCCGCGGACAAAATAAGAACTAGTAACTCGCGCATGCGCACTAGTAAGCAGTCACGGACGCACTCCCCCCCCCCCTCCCCACCAACCTTCCATTTTTTCCCGCTAATGTTTGTTTTCGTTTGAGCGGAGTAACATAACCAAGAAAACTTTTTTTTAATGTTTTCATTAAAGCATAATGCATGATGTTTTTGTATTAGCTCTGTTTGTAATATAAATATATGTACCGCTCATCTTGCGTATTCTCATATTTATGTGTCTAATGCATTCGTTTGTAATCTTTAAGATGTGATATTTGTGGCATGTAGCATGATTTAATGCCGCCGCCGAACATTAAAATTTCATTGTAGTACAAATAGGGCACACTGTGTAACTGTTTACTGCATTAACATATTTAGAATAGCATACCTTTACTGTTTACTGTAATAATTACAAGATTCGAATGGAAATAACCTGCTTCAAGAAGGAAATTGTAATGAAATAATAGCAGCAATGCAATTATTTAATATTTATAGGGGCAGAATACTCTATTCCCAGTATAACACTTAAGACAAGTTAGCTTCGAAGGTAAATACACAACATAACCTAGTAAATCAAAATATTTTATATAATATAAAAACACTAAATTCATTCATATTTTCTTTGAACACATGGGTTAACATAATAACCACGCTGAAGTATGAGGCAGCGTGGAATCCTTACATAGCTGCTTGAGAGGGAACTGGAGGAGGTGCAGAGTAGAGCAGCTAGGTGGGTGAAGGGTAAGTGGAAGAGAACAGACAGTAATGAAAAGTGAGAGTATAGTCCAACGGAGATGATGAAAGACATGGGGTGGGAGAGTCTAAAAGGCAGATAGCAGAAGGAGAAGCTAATTAGGATGTACAAAATTCTGAGTGGAGTGTAAGGATGGGAGAGGTAGGTAGACGAGTTACGATGGGAATGCCTAGGACTAGGAGGGAAAATACTAGGAAGGTTTTTAAGAAACGAATAACGGAAACAAAAGAATGGTATGGTTATGAGGATGATAGGGGAACGGAATATGTTGGAAGAGAAGTGTGTGTTCGATAAGAGTGTAGTTCAGTTCAGGAGAATAGTGAGAAGTATGGGGAGTGCATGTCACCAGGTTTTTGCCCAATTGCAGCAAAATATTATATATTATTAAACTAAAAAATATTTGTGTCTGTGCACTGCTATTTGCACTTGAAAACAATATTTTTTAGAACAAAAATAAGGTACCAATATTCTGCTTGTCAGGGTAAACTACAGGAATATCATAAAAGGAAATTAAATTAATTGAAAAGTTTTTATAGGCTTCATGCAAATATATAGAAATTTTATTTAACATGACAAACATGTACAGCATAATAAATTCGCACATATATTTGTGTAGCAAAATGAAGTCACAAATGCAGCTAAACTGATACGACAAAATACAAAAATTCATAGTCTGATAGTAAGACTCTCAAATACATTAGCACAAGTAAAAAATGTAGCAAAAATTCAAAATAAATATAGATAAATAATTAAATTATATGAATATTCATGTGAGAAAAAAATACCAAACTAGGTCACCATGACCTAGAAACATAAAGGTTATCAGCTGACATCCTGCATTACTGAAAAATACATCACAAGAATATTCCACAATTCTGGGGATTAACACGGTGAAGAATGATTAACGCAAAGCTTCTACGGACAGTAAAACAAGGAGGACTATCTGAAATTACAATTTTATTCTAATGTTTAGGGAAAACTAATGATATTGCTAAATTATACTGGTACTCATTGGTTCTAGATTTATTGCGGGGAAGTAAAATATTTCCTGCAATGAGAAATACATTAAATTTGTTTGCCAACATTTACAGTATGTTATGTGACACAAAATTAAGTCTTTAAAATAACTTACTAACACAAAATACAAGCCTTACTATAATTTGGTTAGACTTGGGAAGTTTTAATATGAAGGCAGCAGAGAGGTCTCAGTATTGCCTGTAGATGTTTGAACACCAGATTCTTCCCTTAATGGTAACACACCCTCATCAACAGCCCTGACTGTTGGTATTGCTCCTCGAGCCAGCAACAGTTTGTCAGAATCCTGAAACTGATGCTTGTCAAAATGGAGGTCACACAAATAGGCATGTGTAGCACTTAGGGTGGTGCATACCGAAAAATCAGTCCATATCTGATACCTAAAACAGAAAAATAAAATTCATACATTACAGCAAGATTGAATCTAGTGGTTAAATTACTACGCTACACTGACATCAGGATTATGAAACCACAAAACACGAAATATAAACAGGTTAACTTAAGAATAGGGAACAGGTGACAATTTGCTTTGCTGTTTATGTTTACAAGAATGTTTAATTTCTAAAATTGTTCTAAAAATATTATTATAAATTACTCAACTAAATTTTTATTATTTATATTTTGTCAAAAAACAGTTTTTCTTTCAGTTGCTTATATGAAATTGGTGGTCATGACAGTTACTGGTATGATGATAAGTCATGATGTTGGCTTTTTTACATTTTCGTGACTGTCGCCTGTCCCCTATCTTAATCCCGTATGATATATATTTCTCCTTACTATGTCAAGGATTTGAGTCAACATTGCAATAAAAATAATGATTTAAATTTAATGTTATACTTGTATGGATACAACCCAAAGAAAACCATACGATAATGTAATCTCTATCTTAATACTTAGTAATCATATGTTTGTGTCATGCTTTACATGTAATATTTCACTATTTATGATGTAATTAAAAATAAAAAAACTAAACTTAAATACATTTTATTTATTTATTTTTTAATTTTTGTTCTGTTGATCCCACATTATGTCGACAATCCGGGATGTAGTACATGTCAAGTTTAACATGTAAGTTACATATATAACATGTATGTATACACATAAAACATGTTAATTTTGAATGAAAAATATATAACAGGTTACATAATGCAACTGCATAGTAGATACACAAATTAAAGTTAATTGTAGATAATTACTTACAGCTAAAAACACTTATCACTTTATGCAAAACATGGAGCTGCAATCAGATCACTATTTTTAATTTTTTTAACATTTATTTCTAGTTTATTTACTTCATTTTCAGATTTAAAGTCCCAACCACGGTCTAAGAAGGAGAGGTCTGGGCAGTGGCCTATCTGTTAATGCTTTCTTTTTGACCCCCTTAGTGACTGCATTAGTTCAATGAATATCCGTCAAGCGCCACCTATGCTTCAGTCCGGACTTATAATTGTGGAGATAGTACACCAATTAGTGCGTCTCACAGAAGAGATAACAAGTGAATTTAACGCACACGATTATGTAGTCGCAACGTTTATAGACGTAGAAATAGCCCGAGACAGAGTTTTTCGTACGGGGCTGATTTATAAGATCTATCAAACAGGATTTCCAGACTGCTACATCAAGCTAGTCGCGTCCTACCTAGCAGACAGAACATTCAGAGTATTCACAGAAGGAGCTCTATCAGACATCAAACAAATACGAGCAGGAGTACCACAAGGTAGCATCCTAGGCCCTGTCCTATTTAACATATACGTAAGCGATATGCCACGCCCCACACACCGCCTTGTCAAACTAGGCTGCTACGCAGATGACACGGTGCTGTATATCAGGTCTCACAACCTCCAGCTAGCCACAGACCGACTACAAGTTGCACTCACCGAGTTCCAACACTGGTGCACGATCTGGCGAATCAAAGTAAATACAACTAAGTCCGAAGCAATTGTGTTTACCCACAAACGCATTCCTCCTGTCGACAACAGGCCACACATTAGTTTGTTTGACGAAAACATCCCTCACAAAGACGTAGTCAAATATTTAGGCGTACTTATGGACAGGAAACTGCTTTGGCGCAATCACATAGACGCCAAACGAACGCAAGCGCAGGCTAGAATCAGTGCCCTATACCCAGTCATGAGTAGGCGACGCGGCAGCACAGTCAAAAATGGCTTGCTGCTTTACAAAGCTCTTATCCGCCCCATCATAACATATGCAGCCCCTGTCTGGGCAACCGCGGCTCGCACACACTTGCTGAAACTACAGCGAATTCAAAACAAATGTATTTGAATCGCTACAGACGCCCCAGTGTACTGTCCTGTAGAAGCTTTGCATCGCGAAACGGAATTGGAAACTTTGCAAGACTTTTACATTCGTACACACAAACATTTTACGATAAATGCGTAAACAGTTTAAATGCGCATGTTTCATCACTTGGAAATTATGATCCAGACATAACACAAAAATACAAATGTCCGAAATCAATCCTCGCGCCTTGCCCCCCGTAGCGATGCGCGATTGGCTGAGCAGCCGGCCAATCACAGCTGCCTGCGACGGCCGAGGCCAGACCCCAACTACGTAGTTGCGGACTGGTGGGAAAATTTCGCACATACACTCGTATTGCTGGCAGTTCGTCATAGATAGATTTAGTAACTAGCTGTTATAACACTAAAAATTTTGCGTTAAACATGCGAAACTCCTCCCCTACACCCTGAACAACACACACAATCTAGATTATAGGTGTCAAAAAAATAAAAAAAAATTTTAAAAAATTGTTTTAGGCATTTAGCTTTAAGTACACAACATTTTGCGTTAAACATGCGAAATCAACACACCACAACACCACCAGCGATAAGGACACACAGTGCCAATTCAAAATAGTGCGAAGCACACAGTTGTATGTACGGCCCCCTCGGGTTCACTGCCTGTCGTGTTAGTGCTGACCCTCATGTCTGATGGCATCGCTCGCCTGGCAGGCCTCACCTCCAGTGCCGGTTGTGTTCTGAAAGGCATGAGATTTTTAATTACAGCTTATAAATTAACTAAAAATGTTCCTTCTTCGTAATTTTAAGTGGGTTGGCTGGCAGCCTGGCGGGAAACGACTAAAGTCGCCCCCGAAACAACCAGTGCCACACAAAACAATGCGGACAGCAATGTCCAAGCCCCCAACCCTCCTGCATGGTAGACTCTTTTCTACTCTGTCCAACTCTTCTTCCAGATCCATCCTTCTGTTTTCCCGTAAGCCTCCTGCTTGATATTAATGCATGAAATTTTGCATCCCGCATGTCAGAGCCCGGGGTTTTCCCTGTGTCTATGCAGGTTTTACCTGGGCTCAACTTATCTAGTTTTAGTCCAGTATAGTCAGTGAGGGGAGTTAGTCATGGCGCCGATCGCTGCCATGGCTGGCCAATCCCCCTCCTAGCACATGATGCATGCTACCCCTCCTGCATGGCTAATACCATGCATGATTAGAGCGTATGGGCTTCGGCCCGAGACGCACTTAAGTCTCCCTCCCTAACCCGGAACCCTCCCCAACACACTTAGATTTAATTTAGGTTAGGAAAAAAAATGAAGAAGTCATAATTATTTTAAAATTATTTGTTATTAAAATGAGATTTATAGATTTTGACCTCTTCGTATGCTATTTAACTATAATAGGATTGTTTTTTATAAGGTAAATATGTAGTTGGGCGGCATTTGCGAAAATAATTGTTAAAAATACGAAAATACTTTTATTCTATGCTCTTTAACTTCCTCTTTTCATTAAAAGCGGCGGAGGTAAGAAATTCCAAATACTTTAGGAGATATCGAATTTTTAAATTTCATCATATGTAGTTGAGCGGTATTTGTGAAAAAAATGTTAAAAATCCGAAAATACCTTTAGTATATGCTCTTCAACTTCCTCTTTTCATTAAAAGCGGCGAAGATAAGAAATTCCAAATACTTTAGAAGATATCGAATTTTTAAATTTCATCACAATTATACCAGTGCATTCATGTGACATTCCCCATTGTTTCTTGTTTACGAGTATTTTTTTTAAATTGGATAATGATGTCACGTAATTGATAGTGATAGGCCAGAATTCAAATGAACCAATTCGTGATTATTTAGTTCATTTATTGTTTTAAAACGGTGTTTAATTACCGCCTCCAACGTAGGCGAGTTTTTAACGTTTCTAATTTTAAAGTCTTATTTTTTATTGTTGCGCAAGTAATAAGTAACAAAAAAATTTTACGTGAGTTGTTACTGTTCATCCTTTGTACCGGTTTGTTAGGTCAGGTCAGTTACATTATAAATACTTTAAAACTAAAGAACCATTGAAATAATTTCATATTATTGACGTGACGTCTAATAAATCAATGAACGCCGGCTGCACGCACGAAAAAGTGTCCCACTACGGATGTCCCACTACGGATGTGTTCTGTTTGCTCATTGTACGCAGGCGTGGCATCTCTTTTCATGCTCATTGTACACATGCGTGGCTAGGGTTACCAGACGCCCAGCAAAAGGAGGACAAATCCTCCTTTTTATGTTTTTTTTTTGCGTCCGGCCGGATTTTCCTTAATGCTCCAAAATGTCCGGCTTTTTATAAAGTGAGATAATTCCTGCAGTTACACTCTGAGTAAAGCGCGCGCTGTCCGCAGTCACCCCACTAGTAAGTAGTTCTATGACAGCTAGACAGGTAGCAGAACATGCAGAAGCACGTGTTTTTAATATGCTGTATATGCGTAATTTGTTTGATTCTTTATTCTGAGACTGTATTAAATGCCAAAACATTGTAAAATATCGTACTCCATTGTAATTAATTCATGGCTTTTTTTTTTTTTAAATATATTGTCCTCCTTTTTAGTGAAATGTCCTCCTTTTGCACGGTAAATCTCCTCCTTTTCTGTTATCAGTGTCTGGTAACCCTATGCGTGGCATCTCTCTTCCACTCAATTGGAACAACCATCGATTTGACTTTTCAATCATATTTTTGTCGTTTGAATTATTAATATTATGTAATTTAACTATCGTCCACCGATTTTCAACACAATCAGTACGGTTATTTAAAAGTAATGTTGAATATTCAAATACGTTTTGAACCAACAATGGTGTTTTACAGTTACACATAATAATTCAAATTACACCCGGGATCTCTTGCACAATGTTTTAAAAAATATTGTAACACATTATAAATAAGTTTGGTGTGTTTGGGATGCGTATTTGTTATAAAATCGTGTTAATATTATACCCCTACCGTGAACAAAGTTTTTATATATATATATATATATATATATATATATATATATATATATATATATATATATATAATTTGAAACTATGTTACTTCAGTATGGCCTCGTGGGCGTGTGGTTAGCGTACCTAACTCTTAAACTATAGGTTGTCAGTTCGAAACCCGGCAGCTGCAAAATTTTTTTGTACTTGTAAAAATAAATATGGCGCACGCAACATTTTAAAAGTAATAAATATATTTGAATTAATGAATGCAAATAAAAGTAAATTTATTAATTCAATTGCACATTTCATTTCACTCCTTTGTATCCATACAAAATAGTGATAATTCAATAAAAATGATTCAATTTCATTCATAAAAGTATGCAGAGGTATATTTTATCATGCAAAAGATTGAAAAATTAAAAAAAAATTCTTCCTCAAAGAATATAATATTTTTAATGCCTAAATGGTTTGGTAGTAAAAACCTATTACGGCTCAGTCTCAGGCCAAATATGATATTTCCTTTTCTTCTGGATCTATCATTTCATCAATGTTTTGTTATGACGTTGTCATGTTAAACTATCGTCCGTAAACCGACTTTACAGACAACCATTTTTTTTTTTTAATGTACGCTTAGTTTCAAAGTATTTATAATGTAACTGACCTGACCTAATCGACCATTTTCATTAATTAGGCATTCACAAACACACGGCAAAATAAAAAAATGGCGGCGGTCGAATGATAAACACAGGTCTTGTATGCAAAATAAGAACGGCGATATCTCCTAAAGTATTTGGAATTTCTTACCTCCGCCTCTTTTAATGAAAAGGGGAAGTTGAAGAGGGTCTAAAAAGGTATTTTTGGATTTTTAACATTTTTTTTCGCAAATACCGCTCAACTACATATTTACCTTTTATAGTTATAAAGACATGTGCTGTTTATTATGAATACATTTTCGGTAAAGTAATATGCTGATTTGTTGGTTATGATAATTCTTACAATGTGTTTTTGCATTCTTTAAAATGAGTTTATAACATCATTCATTAACAAAATGCCTAACCGGTGTGTTGCGCCCGGTTGTAAAGTAAACTATGATAGCTGCAAAGAAAAATGCAGTATGTTTGTTACACCAAAGGAAGAGGAACGTAGGCTTTTGTGGCAGAAGGCAATTCCGAGAAAGGACTTCGTTTAGAAACTGTCGCATTATTTGTGCGAAAAACATTTTCACGAAGAAGACATTGTTCGGAAGATTACTCACAAAGATCAATCGGGCAAAATAATAGCTCAGGTAAATGAGTTCAGATGATGTCCACTACTTTATAGCAAATAAGCGGGTACCCTCCAGTAGGCCTAAAATAATTTGGCCTAAAATTAGGGTAAATATTTTTAGGGCATGTGACTTTATGCCAAACAATATTAGGTCAAATGACTTAACGTCAAATATCTATAGCCAAACGCCTTTAGGCGAAATAATTTTAGGTAAAATGACTTTAGGACAAACAAATTTATGTCAAATGGCTTTAGGCCAAATCTGTTTAGGCCAAATAATTTTAGGTCAAATAAGTTTCCGAAAATTATTTCAGGTCAAATAATTTTAGGCCAAACAATTTTTGGTCATTTGGTAGATAGTAACTATTTCTGGCAATAGGAAGTACTTGCACTTTTAGCTCTCTCTATCTATCTACCACACTCTTCGAACATTCAACATGGCTATAAAACTTAAAACAAGTTTAGTGGATTAAACACTGATGAAATTTTCTGTTCTAAAGTTTTTTGTTTCCTTGTTATTTACATATTGCTTCTTTGGCGGTTATTTTATTAAGCGAAATTAGTGAATGATTATTATATTTTCTGGTTAATTCATTTAATAATTACCCCGTCCCTGGAAAAGTCCAATAATGTGCACCACATGTTTTATGTGAGTGTCTTGTCATACTGTCCTTATCACAATTGTGTAGTTAGAGTTGAGTGAACCAAAATAAATTAATAAAAAACATTGACACCGCCGTCGGTGCTCCCTCTGAGAGCACAGGCCGCTATGTGTCCTCAACACCCGAGCCAGTGCCAGTGCTACGAACACGCCCGCGTGTGTGGCTTAGTGCAGCGCCCCGAACGGCGTGACGTCAGTCACGGCCAGCTAAATGCTCGAAGCGCCCGGCCGGGTGTGGCATGCGCAACAGGTATTCAGTACACATGCAAATGATTTAACAAACAGAAACTAACAATTCTAACAAGCATAAAAATTGTGTTTAATTAATTAATGATGATGTAAATTAATTCCATGCACAAAACTGGCCGGCATCGCCTTCCCGCGCTCCGTCGTTTTCCCGCGCGTTTTCCTCCCCTCCCTGGCCCGGTTGCCAGGGAGAGTCGTCAGTAGCCATCCAGCACTCGCCAGGGCCGGCAGCCCCGCGCACGGGGAGCATCCAACTTTCGCGCCAATAACCACGTTTAGTATCAATAGGTAATTATCTCCGAATCATCTTTCCTCAGCTTCCCGGTCGGCCCTAACCGGCCGTACGAATTGTCGTGCGGTCCATAATTAAAGTGTGTGACCCAGCTACGGGTCTTTAACGTAATACGTAATTTATATTTCAAGGCAGCCCGCCGAGGTGCCTGCACCTCACGCTGTAAGACCTCCCCCACGAGGAGTTTGAACTTTGCCCGCGCAGGGCGGCATTGCGCCAAACGCGCCCCATCAACGTACGAACGCTTCAATCCCTGGGACGTACCACGGCCGCGAACGAGAGACCACGTCGGGTCCCGTCGCGTCCGTTCCCAGTTTAAACGTGGCCCCGCCACTACGAGGACCAGCCTCGCTCCCCGTGATCACTAGATGCCTGGAGACCGTACCCACTTCGAGTCCGGGACGTACCAATAATTATTCAGTATCAATTAACGTGTTTTAGAGTAGTGTATGTCGTCATCATCGTGTCCATGTATCACTCGTATTAATTGTTAATTCACCTAGACAGTAACAATTCCAGTCAGTAAGTGCATTACGAACTACCACGTGTTATGCACCAGACGTGCCGAGCCACGAACCGTTATCACCGTAGCTCAGGATAGCCTGCACCCCTCGGTGAGCAGTCTTCGGAACACCGTGAGACGTAATCAGTGCCGCCATTCGAGGGCCGTGTAGGCGGAGTGAAGGTTGACGACGATACGGCCAGTCACGTGCCAGTGCCTCGTGTAACGTTCTGTAACGTGTGCTACCGGAATAAAACGCTTAAATTTACGTGTGTATTTCTCTGATACGGCATCCTGGGAGGCCATAACAGCCCGGGGGGCCCTTTGTCGACGCGTCCCTGCCTGCAGCCACGAGGCCAGGAACCCCGCCCTTGAGACTAAATTCACTTTATATAAATTAAATTAACCAAATTTCAGGACAGGCAGCGGGGACGGCGTCAACATGAGTAAGACTTGTTTAACTATATTACTTAGGTGATAGGTAAATTTCCGTAATAAATAACTAACTTAATACATAAAACGACTGTAAACATAACATCAATAAACAACACGGAAACTATCTTTGGTCTACCATCTGGCGATCTCGGGTTCGGTTCTTACCCTTGGCTGAGAGAGATTTTGGAGAAAATAAAAACGACAGTGGTGCCGTCTGGTTCCGAGTGAGGGTATTATGGAATAGGCGGGTAATATGGAATAGGTGGATATCTCAGCTGTAAGGTGCTGAAACCTGTGTGTGAGCGTTCGAACTACATCCCTGTGTTCGTTAGAGGCCATGTATTATGTATTCAGTCGCGTGAACGTCGGTCGTGTATGGGCAGTTTTATAATCAATTGTTTGGTTTTTGCAATTAGAAAGTTTGTGCAGGTGAATGTTTCAAACATGTTAACAGTATTTAGAAGTTTCTTAACACTGTTAATCATGATGTATGATTAAGAGTAAGAGACCGCAGTGTTATTTCCAAGAATGTAGTCTTACATTTTCATCTAGTAGGTATAGGAGAATGGCAAATTTTAAACATGGTGAGTCGGGTAATATGGAATACCTTCTATTCCATATTACCTAACGAAAGTGTAGGAATTCCATATTGACCGACATTTGATAAAAACGTAAATTTATGCTATGAATATTTATTTAACGTGTAAGAAAACAAATAGAAATATTTATTTTCCAGTTATTGTAAGAAAATAGTGTAATTGTTTTAAATCTTAATATCGTTTTATGTAAAGCCACTTAACAAACAATTATTGCTATAGCGCTAAAAATAACACATGCACAAAGAATGCAAATTAAAAATTCTAATGGCACTCGTTACAGCTTATTGTTTAGGGAGTTGAAATTTTTCAATATTGCTAATGCATGCTCGCACATTTGACAGAAAAGAAGTCACCTAAAGTAGCCTATTAGGCTTATGCAATGTTTTTCTGTGCATGTGCCAAATTTGATGCAACTTTTAGGCATTGTAAATGTAAATACGTTTATGTCAAATGACTTTAGGCCAAATACGTTTAGGCCAAATAATTTTAGGTCAAATAAGTGTCACAAAATTATTTTAGGCCAAGTGACTTTATGTCAAACAATTATTAGGTCAAATGACTTTAGGCCAAATAACTTTATGCCAAACGAATTTAGGTAAAACTATTTTAGGTCAAATTACTTTAGGCCAAACAAATTTATGTTAAATGGTTTTAGGCCAAACGTCTTTAGACCAAATAATTTTAGGCCTAATGACTTTAGGTAAAAAAAGTTTAGGCTAAGTGAATGTTCTGAAACAGTTTTAGGCCAAATATTTTAGGCCAAACGACGGCTCCCAAATAAGCTAGGTAGGCCCATTATATGACAACATTTAACTTCCAATAAAGGCCAATTAATGCAATTAATTATTGTAAATTAGGCCTAAGTGATTTATTGAATTGTACATAAGTAGTGTTCATAAATGTACATGCAAGGTAATTGTCTAGTATAGGGACTCTTTTAAAAATTAAAACAAAAATTGAGTACTATAGTTTGAAACTTGAAAATTGTTTTGGTATTTGTTTAAAGTAACGTAGAGACACTGGAGACAAACATAACAATAATGTAACATTGAAATTTTAATTAAGATCATTTTATAGTGTTTGCCTCCCTTAGTACAAGCCTTTAAAATGATGTTTAGGAACTCAAAAAAATTATTTTAATCACCTTTTCTCCTTAGCTTATTTGATCATGCTACCTGCCTGCTGGTTTTGGTTTTTTTAGTAATTTTTTTAAAATTAAATTGGCAAAAAACAACCAGATACGAAGGGTATTAAAACAGGGGGGTGGGGGGTCATTTTTAATGATGGTAAAAAAAATTCTCATTTCAAATGGATGACTAGTAGTTTCGAATGTGACTATTTTTAATTTGTTTTCTTATGTTTTTTTTTTAAAAAAAAACTCCATTGTAGACAATTTCCATTGTGATTTTGTCTCCATTTTTTTAAGTTGAACCATTGGACATATGGGACCTTTGAACTTTGATAATTTTATTTTACGACATAGTTTAAGCTTTTGTTATAGTTAGTTTCACAAAAATTGATACTTTTACACAAACTGATACATTATTTTCGTAGCTTGGCATAGTCAGCTAGCGAAAATTTTGGACATAGGAGAGTTATTAGACTACTGTGTCTAATTAAACATTTGAAGTCGTCCCAGGTGCTCCCGTGGCTCGCACAGGTCGTTATGCCACCTCGGTGCCTCACTGGTCGGTGTTCGTGGTCGGTGGTGTCTCGAACGGGTGTAGGTCGATTGTCATGGAGAGCGGAGATTGACTGGAGCCCTAATGGGACCTGCCAGGACGCGCCAGTTGGCCTTCACCCCTCGGCCGTCGTGTGCGACTCGCGGAGTTCGGTGATCGGTGTTCGTGTGCGGACCGGACAGTCGTCAGAACCTTTACTGACATAGTCCTCCTCTTCTTGACAGTTTCTGGATACCATGTTTAACAGTTAGCTTCACATCGTCAGAACTGTAAATTACTGCAGCCGATGTCTTGAATGCACATTTCTTCACTTTGTCATCGAACGGATATGGCTTTCCATATATACAGTCCAACCACAAGTTATATTTTAAAGGTCCGTTTGTTGCTACATCATCAGTAAGTAGATTGATTATGTTGTCTGATTTCGTCAAGAAAATTGCAAATGTTTTTTGACTAACTAAACGTATTGAGATAATTGTAGTCTTTCAATGTTCCACGAAATGCAGACTGACCCAAGTAGAAGCCATTATCATTCACCTGTAGAGCACCAAATACAGTTTCTGCCATACAGCACGACCTTTGCATGTCTTCATGTGCGTTTTCATATTATCTTTTCTGGCAAACTGCTTATGACATTTCACACAACCAAACATTTTGCCAGAAGGATTCTTAGCACATTCTCTCTTCTCGTGTCGACGAGCATTGCTGATGTTTGAGCAAATCTGGTCACAGTGACGACACCGATGTTTATTAGTTGTTGTTGAATCACTAGACATTGAAGTCTTCATCAAGGTCGAAACAGTGTTCGTCGAGGCTTCCTGTGCAGTCAGCACTGAAGTCATTAAGCTCTCTTTTGATGGTAGTACCACGACTGTTGAAGTCTCCTCCAGTGTGGTCGTCGTCGTTGCCAACGGGATCTGCTCCATCATCGTGGATGCTGACGTCAGGGTTCCCGTAATCGATGATACAACCTCCATCGAGTTCACCATTAAAGACGATAAATAATGCCATCGAGTTCACAAGCACAGGTAATAATGCGACTTATGCACCAGATGAAACAAACTAGGTGATCCTTACACCGTCAACGACAGTAACAAACTGAGCGACCTGCTGTCTAGGACTTGCTTATATATATTCACCCAATGGATAATTATGCTTGTCAAATCAAGAACCGTTTACTATAATACACGAGGTAAAACAACATTAAAAATAGTAGCCCATATGATAGAAAAAATTTGATGTGGTGTGATACATTCTCGCCTCAGGAATTCAATCTCACCAATATACGCTAGGCTCCATGAGCTCCAATTCGTACCATCAGATCAATTACGTTTGGCACCAAAACTCCAAAAGGCCATCAGCGTCAAGTGCTCCAAGAGCTCTAAAGATCTATTTGCTACAAAACGCTATGTTAATGCAATCGGCACGCAATGTATGTGCAATACACGCAATGCACTCGCAACACACAGCACACACAGGGAACGGAATGAACACACAGTACACAGAGGAAACGGAATGAAGACACAGTACACACAGGAAACAGAATGAACACACAGTAACACAGTAAACGGAACGAGCACGCAATGTACACACAATGTACTGTTACAGAATTGCGCTCTGATTACCATTTACTTTGTGGCAGTGTAGGTAAATCAGATTAAATACATAAATAATACCATTATCATTATACACTGCTGTAACTGTGGATCTTTTAGTTTCACAAGGACATGAGGAATGAACATAAACAAGGTGTGATTTCGTCTGAATATAATTTATCCATATTTATATAAGGAAACTTATAACAGATATTAAAATATGTTAAAATACAATTTCAATTACATAATTAAAGAGCTCTCGGATATGTTAAAAAAATATGGGCCGGCCCTAAATTAGATTATAAAAAGTTTCATTAAAAATAAATAAACCAATAAAAAAATAAACCATCCCAGTGTCAGTTCTTAAAGTCCAGAATGAAAGTTTTATATAATTCTTATTTCTTCGAACGTAGTAGTTTAAAGATTGTTCAAAAAATGTTCATAAATACTGTAGCGCTGTAGGTCGGTGGTTCGCTGCCTGGATTTCAGTAGTCAACATGGTGCCAGGGCGCCTGTTTGTTGAAGAGGAAGAGTGTGAAAATGCTAAGTCTGCATCCGGCTCTTGGACCCTATCTGTGAACAGTCCGAATCAAACATGATCAGAACTAGTACACAGACAGTTAGCAAACTGGGCAGAAAAGGCCCGCAAAAAGATAAGGAGAGGTTGGGTAATAAAGTTGATAGTAACTCACCAGACAGGGAAGTTGTCGTCTAGCTTCTGAAGCGTAGCAAGTCCGTATCTGACGATCGCGGATAAGCGGCAGGCGCGGACGTTTCCATCATTTAAAAAAAAAATTACTTCAAAAAAACTACCATACTGTGTGTGTATTGTACAGACGGACTAAACTACTTAAAGAAATAATATGGATAGCATCCCTTGTCTAATCGACTACATCGTCGGTTACGGCCGGACAGAAGTCTAGTGGTGCGTATCGCAGATAACCTAAAACAGTCCGTCTGGAATCGCGATGTGAAGTGTCCGTGGAAGGGCCGCGTCTCGTAATTAAAAGGTAATGCTCAAACAAAAGTTGGTGGGGGAGACTGGGGCGTCCGGACCGAAAGGTTCCGAAGTTCTCCGAGTGGGAATCACAAAAAAAAACTCTGACTACGATATCTCGGAGTTGGTAGCACTGGCCGATTTTAGGGCTACCTGTTGAGGGGTGTCTGAAACAAATAGGGATCGACTCGCCCGAGACGTTTGCTCCAGCCTGGGGCTAATGGCGCAGTCGGTGCTGCTCTCTGGTGGCCTACAGGGGAAGGAAAGAAGGTTAGCAAAGTCGCCACCAGATGTCGCGGGTGTTAGCTCCACTAGCTGGCGACAAGAGAAGAAGTTACTATTTCTGCCGCTAGATGTTGAGTGTGGTCCGTCTTTGCACATTTTTTTTCTGTGACAAATCGTCCTTGAAGTCGGCCACTGCCTGGCGGGTTCACCACAGGGCAATGATCCTGAGCTAAATTCTGAGAACCAAAAGGGTGGGGGACTGGGAGGTGAGGGTGGACAAAAAACGCAACAAGGCTGGGAAAGAGTGTCCTAACGTGAATTTCTAGGAGTGAACCTAAGACGTATTCATGACAGGTATGGCTGTCCTAAGCTCATCTCTGAGAAAGGGTAAAACGCATCCAGAGCTGTTGTGCGCAAATTTAGTCATGCAGGGAAATAATGTTACAGGCCGGGAACGTGACTGCAAGCGGGAGAAATGTCAACCGGGCTGCTAACGACGTCGACTTGCAAAATATCAGATTGGTCCCTGAGAAAAGGTGCCTCGGGCCACTGTAGCAAAGTTTAACTATGTAGAGTACACCAGCCTAACAAAGTGTAAATTACCCAATTGTAACCAAATTATATAGAAAATAAAATTTCCAAAAATAATTTAAAATTATAATAAAAATAATAAAACATTCCGAAATACCTAATTTCCGGCACAGTACACAATGTACACACAATGACTACACAACGTTCATGCAGTTCAAGCATTTAATGAAAAGGAAGCGCATTTAACGAAATGAAGGTGCATGCTCACGTACATTCAACTCGGTAGGATGTGATATTCAATGTTAAGTTAGGATATGATGTCTCCAGCAGTCTATGAACCCAACAGTTTTTAGTTCCAAAAGTTATTGGCTCCAATAGTCATTGGCTTCAACAGTCTTTTGGCTCCAAAAGTAATTTGCTCCAACTGTCTTTGGCTCCAACAATCAATGATGTCAAAAGTATTTGACTCCAAATAGTCTTAGGCCTAAAGATATTTGACTATAAGACTAGGAGGCTACGAAGATACGATACTACATAAGATACTGGACTACATGTCTACATGAGTACTTGACTACGAAGCTACAAGTCTACAAGACTCCAAATGCTGCATGTGTCTTCGACGGAAATTTCTCTTTGGATCCAACTGCTCCAGCAGCATTATGTTATAAGATTACAAGGCTACTTGGTTATGTAGCTACAAGTCTACGAGGCTCCATGTCATCATGACTATGCGACTACGAGCCATGAGGTTACGAGACTACGCGATTATGAGTCTACAAGGTTACGAGACTGCGAGGCTACAGGACTACGAAGCTTCCAGAACACAAGGTTACGAGACTGCGAGGCTACAGGACTGCGAAACTTCCAGGACACAAGGCTACGTGGCTACGAGACTACTTGGCTCTGATTACAATAGCAAAAATCAGTGGTGAGAGTTAATTTATCTCATGTAAAATAACTTGTTTAAAGTAGTGTCGATTCTTGTCAACAGATGCAGACACGTGTTGCTTGTAGATAAATATTATTCAGTTCTTTTCTGTGGGATGCGTGATGATCACTAACGACCTCAAAAGAAGGACGGCTTCGCTATACACCAATGAGAGGGAATTTTGTCTTTCCTGTTGGTGTTTCTTAGATGCCTCAGAGTTTATTATTATTTGGCTGAGTGATAAAATATTGTTTTTATTACATCTGATAAAAATATTGCAAGTGCTGCTTTAGTAGCAGAAATTCATTAATTAAATGTAACCTTGAATAAAATGACATGACTCATTAAGTAAACAATCCTTCATGCAGAGATCGGTTTTTCAGAAATAACCAGAAGCACTTAGAGAAACCACAGAAATAATCAGGAGCACACGGAGAAAACCATCAAAATATTGACAAGAAACGGAGAAAACCATTAATATATATTGTCAGAAAAAATCAGGAGCACATGGAGAAAATTATCATAAGTTTTCCTTAATTTCAGAAAAAAATTTAATATAATAAAGTAAAATTATTAAAAAATTATTAAAAAAACTAAAAAAATGGTAAAAAAATTACAAAAACAGCTTCTGCCAGCTTGTGAACTACTTATTTATTGAACCAGGATAGAGTTCTAGTACAAGCCAGAATTTTTGTAATTTTTATCCAAGATGGCGGACCGGCACCAGCTCCTCGCACGAGCGCCCGGACATACTTTCATATATATATATATATACATACACACACACACACACACATACACAGATTTCAGGAACCTGCAACACTTGTCATAACACTACAAGCATTTTTATAAAGCTCCCTCTGAACAGAAAAAAAAATGACTTGTCTGCATTCTCTTAGGTGAACAATTTAGGAAAAGCGCGAACACATTTATGTCCAGAAATTTCCGAATATCTTGCATACCTACATGTCCAATTTTCTCAAATTTTTTACTGAGTAATTAAAAACCAAATTACTGTGCATCTGTACCGCTATCGTGTTTACTGGAAATGATGTAATAAAATAAGTCCAAATTTTTAGTAACATATTTTAATCCAAAGGATTTAAATAAATAAGTAATGTTCCATTTACAACAGCTTTCTTACTCTCGTACATAACTGCCCAGTAAGAGAGGAGAGCCAGAAGCTGTATTAATGAAGTGAAGTAAAATATGTTTGAATGTAGGGGAACCTGGCCTTTAATGACATAAAAGGATAAAATGACACAGTGGCTGTTTCATGAAAACAAAATGGCTGAAAGTTTTTCCAAGGGCGTGTATTTCTACAAAGTTGGTATCAGTTGTGCTACAAAAATAGTGGTTAGCTGTGCTGCATAGTTTTTCAGTGAGATATGAATCATTTAAAAGTAAATCCAGAAATATTTTTGTGTCCTTTTTTTCATTCTAAATGAATGTTAAATAATATTTAGTGATTAAAAAATAATAATGTTCCACGATGCTCTGTGAAATGTGCACTTTCTTTGTGTGGTTTCATACTTAGGTTAAAATGTCTGCTTTGTTCCCGAAAAATTAACTTTGTGGCAGTGTAGCAATGTGGGTAAAATGACATATCGGCACGCAGGGCAAAATGACCCAGTATGTCATTTTACGCTAGGTTAAACTTTTAAAAATAATTCACTCGCTGAAAAAAACATTTCCATTAATGGCATAATTTATTTTTCACCAATTAATTATTAAGCCTCTAAAACAAGAAACAAATTTTATTAGTTTATGTCACAGCACAAAAAGTATTATTACAGAAATACATGCCAAAGCACACTGACAAGAACATTTATAACTCCAAGCATAATTATAGCAACTAGATACACTAGTTTTTGAATGTAGGGCAGACCAACTTGTGCGCCATTATTGTAAATGCTAGCGATGCTGCCACACCTGCTTGCCTAATAAAGTAATTTTTAGTCAGGTTGTCTATATATATATATATATATATAAAAATGCACTAATTTACTGTAGGTTAGTAGGTTAAGGTATATGAATATGGTTGTAGAGTAACATTTCTAGGAAATTTTCAGAGATATTGGTGTACACATATTTAATTAGCTCAGGTATTTTAATCTTTGTGCAGCCTAAAAACAAAAATAGGAGTGGACCAACTAAAGTCCATGTGCTGTGTCGCCCGCGCCCTCTCTTCTACCTAGCCACATATTTTGGGGTGTGACCACTGCCGTATTTTTGTTTCAGGGCAGTATGGTTGGCAAATACACACGCAAAACAGATCGACAGTCATGGGATGAAATTCAAATGCAGCATACCATTGATGCTGTCAACAAATATGAAATGGGATGGCTTAAAGCAGCCAAAAACTTCGGTGCTCCACAAGCTACCCTGCGACGAAGAGCAGCAGACAAGAATAAACAAGTTTCGGGTACTCAGAAGGGATTGGGCCATTACAATTCAACATTTACATTTAAATGGAACGATAACTTTGGAAGCATATTAAGTTGCTAGAGACCAGACTTTTTGGGTTAACCTGCAATGAAGTGAGAAAATTGGCCTTCCAACTAGCAGAGAGAAATGGCATCGCACATAGGTTCAGCTCAATGGATGAAATGGCCGGATGGGACTGGCTAAGAGGCTTCAGGAAGAGACATCCAGACATAGCTTTAAGACGTCCTGAAGCTACGTCAGCAGCTCGACCTCAGGCCTTCAATAAATCATAGATTGCCAATTTCTTCAAAACTATTGATCATGTTATTACTGAACACAACATTCATCCTACCAGAATATGGAATGTTGATGAGTCTGGACTGTAAACAGTGCAGAAACCTCAAAAAATCTTTGCTACTAAAGGAAGAAAACAAGTTGGAGCAGTCACGAGTGCTGAACGAGGACAGCATGTAACATGTGTAGTTTGTATGTGTTCCGCTGGCAATTACATTCCTCCAGCTTTGATATTTGCTTGGAAGAATTTGAAAGAATAATTGCTTGATGGTGAACCCACTGGCACTCTGGGAATAGCTCAGGAATCAGGTTGGATGACTGGTAAAGTATTTCTTAAGTGGATGGAACACTTTAAAGCTTTTACAAATCCCAGCCTTGAAAAAAAAAGTTCTACTTTTGGTAGACGGACATTCAAGCCATAAGAACATTGAAGTTTTACAATTTGCAAAGGATCATGGAATAGTTATGCTTTGCTTTCCTCCTCATTGCACCCACCGTCTTCAACCTCTATATGTTTCTTTCTATGGTCCTCTGAAAACATATTATGATCAAGCAGTTTCAAAGTGGTTGAAGTGCCATCCAGGAAGGGTGGTTTCCCAATATCAGGTAGCTCGTTTGTTTGCTGAAGCTTATGGAAAAGCTGCAACGAACCACAATGCGCTCTCAGGATTTGCAAACACAGGAATCTGGCCAATTGATCCTGATTTAATTCCAGATTTTCTTTTTGGCCCTGCTGCAACTAAAGATGAGCCAGAAAGAATAAATGAAACAAATGTTGTCAGTGAAAAGTCTTTTGAAAATCCTGCTTCACAAAGGCCTATAGAAGAACCAGCAATGGACAATGCTTCAAAAACTCATGGAGAAGAAACCTTGGCTATTCCATAAAATTCATTCGAATCATGCCAAAGAAAACTGCAGACAGGCCTATCTATAACGCCAAGTGATATTTCCCTAGTGCCCTCTGGAACACGATCCAAGTCAAAGAGAAGACACCATGAAGGGACTCAAGTCTTAACAAGCACCCCTAACATTGACGAAATGAAGAATAAGTTGGCAGAAAAGAATGCAGTTGAAATGCGATGCTCTGCAATATGTGCCAAGAATAATATTTATTTTCAAGTCATCAAGAAGATTCTGACATTGAAATAGATAACGACGATGAAGATACTCCATGCTTATATTGTAACGATTTGTATAGCCACTCGAAGCCAGGAGAAACATGGTTAGAGTGTTCAATGTGTAATATGTGGGCTCGTAACGAATGTGCTGGTCTTTCCAAAACTGCAAAGCAATTCATTTGTGATGTGTGTAAGTCTTAAACTAGTGTGATGCTGTCTTACACCATTTGAAAATAGCGATTTTTCCTTAGTGTCAAAGTGTGGTATTTTAATGAGTCCCTAAGTTGGCCCACCTGCTGGGCCACCTTAGGTACAAGTGGGCCACCTTAGGCACAACCCATATTTTGGTGTTCATATTGTCAGAATGTGCAAAATTACCACAAAAAAAATGTAAAAATTATTAGGTACCGTAGGTAACCATACAGTAAAAACAGATTATTTATTATTAATGCTTATTTTTCCCCGAATAGCCACACACCATTAATAGAATTGGTGAAACAATAATTTTAATAATTTCAAATAAAATGTGTTTTAGATATTTTTCTATCTTTACCATTCTCATTTTTCTTTACTGTTATTATTACTTATGTTTCAGATGAAGTGAAAGGAAAACAGTCCTAAACATGTCCAACAAGGGGAAAAGAAGCTAGGAATATCGTGGAATCAAGATCAGCTCATAGCAGCGATGGATGCTGTTCAGAAGGATGGTGTGTCAGTTCGGGCTGCTGTAGAAGAGTATGGAATACCAATGACAACATTACGACACCATCTCGCTTCAGGATGCCGAGCTAAGGTAAGCGGTAGAAGACCAATCTTAAATGAAATGCAAGAATTAGAAGTTTGTACAAGAATACACAGACTTGCTGACTTATCGATGCCTGTCACACCGAAAGTTATCAAATGAACAATATTTACCTTCTGTGAGGTCAATCAACTGCAACACCCATTCAACAAAACATCTGGCCTTGCCAGAAGGAAGTTGCTAACGTTATTCCTGAAAAGACACTCCGATATTGCAAAAAGAAAATCTCAGAATCTTAACCCAGCCTGTGCCCAGAAGTTGAATAGGTTCATTATTGGAGACCATTTTGACAAGTTGTTAGCTGTAATGACTGAATTGGATGTGGTTCAGAAACCGCATTCGATTTACAATATGGACGAAAAGGGGACTCGTCTTTGTCTTCAAAAGCAACCAGTCATTTTGGCTAAAAGAGGAGCCAAGCATGTTCATAATATTGCACTAGAACATAGCGAAAATGTAACGATCATTGCCTGTGGGAATGCATTAGGAAATGTCATGCCACCTGTCATCCTTTTTAAGGGAGATAGAATGAAACCAGAATGGAGAGAGAACTTGCCTCCTGGAAGTGATGTTTTCATGACACCTCAAGCATCAATGACTTCAAAGATGTTTGTAAAATGGCTTGAGCATTTTGTAAAATTCAAATCCCCGGGACCAGTGCTTCTGATAATTGATGGAGCTCATTCTCACCTGGATGCGAATATTGTCACTGCGGCTGAAGTCCATGGTGTGACGTTGTATTGTCTACCCAGCAATACTACGCACGAGCTTCAGCCATTAGATAAGTGTGTCTTCAAACCATTTGAATCCTACTGTGATGATGAAGTGATGCTATTTTGGACAATAAATTCATCTTGCAAAGAAGTTCATATGAACAGAATGGAACGTACAATTAAAAGAAGTGACTTTGGAAAATATTTATTCCAGCATGGAACAGGGCAGTGACACCAAGTAATGTAAGCTCTGGATTTGAAGCAACAGGTATTTACCCATTTAATTCGAACAGGATTCCTGAGGAAGCATATGCACCAAGTGATCTGACTCATCAACCAAGAATCGAAGTACAGTTTGATCAATCACCTGCATCAATGGCTAAAGTTAAACCCCAAACCAAGAGTAAGACTACAGTTTTGCACAGTGTAGATTCTTCCACTGATTCTGATAGTGAATTTGCTTAAGAAGATAATGATGATTCCTCAAACGATATTCATCGCGATACCCAAACTGAACTTAAGTCATCAATAGGTGAACTACTGAGGACACATGAAGCACCGACGAAGAAAAATGTGACTCCGAGAAGAAAAGCCATCAATTACAAGGCCCAAAAAGTCGTAGCTTCTCTCTTCCAGGACAACAAGAAGTCAATGACTAAACCCAAGAGTACAAGTGTGAAAGTTAACCTGGCAAGAAGCAAACCAAAATCAAAAGCCAAAATGAGTAAAGTCTATGCTGAGGCTTCCACCAGTGGACTCCAAAAATTTCAAAAAAAACCCAAAATCTGGTATTGCCATTTGTGTAAGACGGACAGAACACTTGATATAAGGTTTTGCAATCAATGCCGTCGCTATGTCCACGAGGAATGTGAGGCACTCACGAAACAGGACAAAATCCCACTATTTGTGTGTTCATACTGTGCAAAGTCAGACTAAAATTGTCATTTGTTTATACTTATTGATTTTGTATGTTTTGTATGTTTCACAGAATATATATGTTTGATTGTTCATTCATGTTTTACATAATATAGAGAGTACAGGCTATTATTATTCAATATGAAATTTTATTTGTCAAAAGGGCCACCTTTGGTTCACATGCTCCTAAGGTGGCCAAAATTCCATTATTTTTATGACTTCAATTAATAACAGTAGAAGTTTAATTTTTTATGATATTGCAATTGGAATACATTGTACTTTTATCATAGTATGTGGGACTGTATTTATCTTATTTTTAATTTTCAATAAAAGGTTTTTTATTTGTTGTTAAAGCTTAAGTGGGCCACATTTGGCTCACTTACCTTAGTTTAATGAGTACAAGTGATGTGTGATATGTTTGTATGTCTTAGAACACAGCCAGAATTTATCTAAGAAATATATATTTTTAATTATAGGGCAGTAAAAAAAGTATGTCATTTTAGGCCAGGTTCCCCTATTTATTTACATTAGCCATACATTAACATGACAAAATATAAAAAAAATATTAAGTTTTCATGATACACATAATATTTTGCTTTAAGTTTGTATTGACTTATTTGAAAATTATATATATATATAATTGACATTACATATTGTGGTAGCAATTATAAGGAAATATTAGACAATGGAACAAAAGCGAAACGAAACAAAGAGACTATTAACCAACCAAGTCTTGACATTCATGACTACTAACTATGTAACTCAGGTTTCAAAATAAGTTACAATCTCAAGAAAACTTTTTTTCAGAGTCGAATATTTTAAGGGTTTTTTGAAGTAAACTTTTTTGCTGAGGGAGCTACAATTTTCGAGCGTTATGAAAATTCTAATTGCACGGGGGGAATAGTTAGGTACATGGAGGGAGGGAGGGACCGGTAAAGGAGAGTGCGTATGCGGCGACGCCACTCCATCGCATGCACAAGCGGTCGAATGGGAAGATAGTAAAAGGGAGAAAGGGGGTTAGATAGGTAGAGTAGCATGCTATATGCCAGTTGTAACTTGCACACTTGCGTTCTCGCACATTCGCATACTGGCACACTTTTATTTTTAACCGGGCATTTATGCTTTGTGTTGTCCTAGTACCTCCAATAGTTGGAGTTATTTGCAAACCGTTCCCTGAATAAATTTCCATTGTTAACAGCGCACATAATAAACATAATACAACAAAATAAAGTGTAATTATTAATTATTCCATTAACTTTTTCCCGGTTAACAAAAAATGTTTGAATGAAACATAAATTAAAATATATAATAATGCACCAGTATTCGTAAAAGAATACACAGTATTATATCAATAAACTTTAATCAGAATCGGATCAATGTTTTATGAATGCATAGAGGACAAACATACAAACATTCATTTATTTATATATTATATACCTGTATCGTCAGCTCAAAAGTATTTAAATACATTTGTAAATACCTTAATCACAATTTTATTTACACAATGGCTGTCGTAATTTTGCACAAATCACTTCTAAAATTGATGGAAAATCTAAGCCAAGTTCGTTAGGTATTTGGCATAATCCAACCAAAGTGGAACAGATAAAGAAAGTTTTTGAAAAACAGAAAAATCGTTATGACTTCTTTAATATTATAAATATTGTATCCATATACCGACATTATATTTCGTTACGAGTTATGACAAAAACGTTTGTTGAAACGAATTTTTGTTGCGACTCCAAGGGGTGGAAATAACAGGGTTTAAGTGGACAAAAGAATTCAAAATTCTCAAACTACGGACACCATTAAATCAATTCAATTTGCATGTGGAACTCTATAAATACTATCGTAATTTTTTGTCTTAAACAACTGTTCAATAATATGAACCATTGCTGCAAGAGGTTCAAAATTGCGGTTGAAATAAATAATAATTATTATTGTACTATGTATACAATCAATTCTATTACTTTTTTATTTCAAAACTTTACCTATTATCACTTTTTACTGAAATACTTTACATACGACCAACAATTACAGAAAGCGGTGTAAAAAAATATTGTTGAAGGGGAAAATAATTCATAGCATCCTTAGCAGGCATACTATCAAAATCATTCTACTTGTCTCTTCCCCTCATAAATATTATCTAAAACTTTTGATTAAAACCAATTTTTAATGTAAACATGTGTTATGGGTGTAAAACTTGAGGATAAAGGACAAGTACATTTATAAATTCCCTTAATATATAATATATCAAATCTGTTTTAATTTTATTGAATCGTAGATATTATTTAAAATAAATGGCCAAACAATTTTTGATAAGGCATTTCAGATGATTCAATGGGGTTAAAAATACAGAGGTTGAAATAAAAATATATTTTAAAACTTTCTTCCTGTCTGTACTATCAAATCCATTAAAACTTACTGCAAACCATATAAACATTAGGGTAAGTGTCCCAAATATCGCCCCTGTGCCTAACACCATAAAATGGGGGTGTATAGCTACTGCGGGGTGATTAGCTACAAAACCTCAACATGACCAACAATAACCGTCATGAAATCAAGGGTACACTAAAAACATTATGTAAGTCTCTTATCTTTGTACCATGTATTCTGTGGTTGTGTCAATGTATGTATGAATATTTTCCATGTTGTTTTTGTTAACAAATGGTGACATAACCTCAAAGTAAGTTTGCCGTCGTCCGGGTTCTCGTGTTCGAGGTCCGGCGTGGTTCCTAGCGGAAAGGCTGGTTTTTTAATAAAAGTGTGTCCGGGAGGGTGCCAGGCTAGCTCTGTGTCTAACCAAGAGTTGGGTCATTGGGTGCGAATGCCCCTGCGTGGCCCGCTAGGACCGTCGGCAGTGGTCGTGGTTGGAGGGATCCCTGGTTATTGACACGTTACGGGCCCTGCACAGCATAGCACGCTGATTCCTCCACTGGGTTAGGGAAGTTCACACAATAACGTACAAGGATTCGGTTTTTCACTGCCGTATACACGTCGCGCACGGAGTGTGTGGAGTGGACGTTTAATTAAATAGAACAGTTACACTTGCAGTTTACAGTTACACGATGCACATTGAATTTCCCTACAAAAATTACACTTAATTACTGGGCGCTCTGATGCGCCATCACTAATCCCATATCCTCACTCCAGTCGAGGTTGAGAGGGATGTCGATTGGAGGCGGCCAATCCCGAAAATTGCACAACGGCGATACCCGGGTCTACCTGTGTGGACCGCGGTTCGCTATTATATTTATTACAAGTGTTTACATCGTTGTTACCGGTGCCTGTGCACTCGGCGATTATCCATAAGTCCTTGGTGGCGGGAGTCGGCCCGTGCCATATGCTGCACTGCCCCGCGTAATGCTTTGTGCGGGGAGTATATGTTTAAGCGGCTGGGTTAGGCCCTACACCGTAAAAGGGACCGGGTGCGCACGGGGAGTTAAAGTACAAAAAGGATTTGAAGAATTACTATAATTACCAGTAGTTAATTTCTGTGGAAACAAAAGATGAGGACTCCCCGTGGGGCGCACGTCAGCCCCAGTCCGCGAGTCACTCGGTACTGGCGTCTGGCCTTGGCGCGAGAGGAGGCCTCAGCGTTCTCTCGCGCCAAGGTTTCTAAAGTACCGTTATTCGGAAATTATTAAATTAACAAGAGATTGAATGTGGCTCTAAATTCATAAATTAAATAATAAAGATTAATCTAATTTGCAGATACTCTCTAAGAATTAGATTTAACAAGTTTACATTAATTAAGTTTGAATAATACGAGTCACACTGGAGACTGTTCGTCACTTGGTGACTGCTCCAGTGGCAAGTTATACACAAAAAATGGGGAGGTCATAATTACGTTACACAATACTTTAATTAATTTAGGCAGAAGGCCGCAAGGGGAGCACTCACAAATGTATTGATGTAAATACACACGTGAGTTACCCGGGCACTCCTACATCGCACTTGAACGGGGTTTTTAATAAAAAGTGACAGTACCATTAAATTGTGTTTGATTTATAATTAACTGGGTACGAGGTGGCTGGTTAATTAGGGCATGGTCTTTGATTCTACCTGTTGTTCCGGTGCTCGCCTGACTCGGGTGGGCCATGGCTAGGGGTGCGTTCAGTAAGCGGGGTCGGATACTGGCGGTTGCAGGTCGGGCTTTGGGGTGCCCTTCGGCCGGACGATGTCAAGTTTAAGTGAGTTTTGGAATGTGTGTTAAACTTTGTGCGTAGTTTTTTTTTCAGCAGAGACAGACTTATATAGATATTTTTCTTATTGTTACTTGAAGGTAAGTGACATGCTGTGGTACCTAGTTTAAGTGTCATTTAAAAATTCACTGTATGACAAAATAATATTGTCTTTGTTTACATGTTTCAGACTTGCATGGGGTGAATAGCTACAGACAATGCCTAGAAAATATAATCCAAATCGACGCGGAAAGCAGTACAGGCCACTGAACAAAGATGTTCTTCAGCAAGCAATTGATGCAGTTCAGAAGGGGCTTAGTTTAAGGGAGGCAGGAAGACATTGACATTAATTTCACCATAATCGGCAGGTATATAAGGAAAAAAAATCAAACAATAAGGTGGACACACAGTTCTCTCAAAAGAAGATGAAGATATAATAGTGGACGGGGTTTTGATATGTGCGAAATGGGGATACCCTATTGATCTTTTTGACCTAAGAGTTACTGTCAAAGGCTATTTAGACAGACTGGGACGAACAGTACAAAAACTTAAGGACAATGTGCATGGCCCATATTTTGCAGTAGGTTTTGTCAAAAGGCATAAAGATATTTCCCGCACCTAGAACATGCCAAAACATTAAGCGGTCACGAGCAGCCACATCTCCTGAAGATATAAATTCATATTTCGAACACCTGGAAAAATCCCTGGAGAACATGCCACCAGCAAACAGTGAATTTCGATGAAACAAATTTGAGTTACGACCCAGGAAAGAAAACTATCATCACTAAGCGAGTCTGCAAATATCCCAAACGAGTTATGAACTCAAAAAATTATCCACATCTATAATGTTTGCTGCCTCGGGAGATGGGGTACTTCTCCCATGTTATGTGGTATATAGAGCATTGAATTTATACTCATCGTGTGCAGATAGAGGACCAAAAGGAACCAGGTATAACCGAACAGCGTCAGGTTGGTTTGATGGCATAACTTTTGATGATTGGGTGGCTACAATTATGGTCCCTTATTTAAAGAAATTAAATGGAAAGAAAATCCTTATAGGGGACAATTTGTCATGTCACCTATCTGTTGATTCAATCAAACTGTGTAGAGACAATAATATTGATTTTGTTTTCCTTCCTCCGAACTCCACACATTCAACACAGCCCCTTGATGTTGCGTTCTTCAGACCCCTAAAATCTACTTGGAGAAACATTTTGACATCTTGGAAAATGGTATCAGGGAGAAATTTAGCTACGATTTCAAAAAAAAATTTCCCAAGACTGTTGACAAAACTCATTGCTGCAATAGATGCAAACAAGTCCATAAACACAAAGGCAGGGTTTTAGAAAACTGGAATTGTTCCTTTGAGTCGCGAGAAAGTTTTGGATCTATTGCCCCGAGTGGCAGATGACATCACCGATGAAAATCATGCTGCAGTTGTTGACACTAGTTTCGTCCACTTATTAAAATCCATGAGGTATGGCGATGCTCCTAAAAAGCGTAGACAAGGGGGAAAACTCCAAGTAGTTGCTGGAAAAAGTGTCACATTTGATAGCAGTGATGACCCTAGTGAAAATGAAAGCAACAAGTCTGAAAACAGTGTGTGTGAAGATGATGTAGTTGATTTTCATGAAGAAGTTGATGTGCATGCAGCTGATTTGCCTGAAGATAATATGAGTGTAGGTGGCATGTCTGAAGATGAAATGCCTGATCATGATTTGCCAAACTCTAGTTATGGTGATTCACATAACACCATGTCTTTACTAGACATGAAACATAAAAATGGCACATCTCGGAACAAGCCTTCAGCATCATATATTCATGGAATTGAAGAAAGAAACAGTGTGAACGACTGGCTGCTGGTTGATTTCCCACTGGACAGAAAAAGCCAGGAACATCCAAGCCGCGACAGTTCATAGGAAAAGCCCACTTTGCGGCTCATTTCTTCGTGCAAAACCAATGAGACTTCAATGGCTATGTGTACCGATACCCAGATGTTTCTGACATTTGCCAGTTCAGTTTTCACCAAGTTTTGGGGGCAGTGGACTTACCAAATAATTATGGCCGTGGTCTCTTCAAATTTAACATTAATGTGTAAACACAGTTAAAGTGCCAAATGCTACACATTGATAGGAAGTTAAATGTATCGTAATTTAGTTACACATATTTAGTTTTGTAATATATTTAAGTTAAGACCTTATGATATAATTTTATAACACCAAAATGTAGCTATTGACCCCTCAAACCTGCCCAATAGCTACATATGGCATTTAACATGTGTGTAGCTATTGACCCCTACCAAGGGGTGAATAGATATAACACATATTTAATTTTTTTTATTATAAATTAATGTCATAAAAACTTTCTGTATACATTATTGAACACTCCTAGTGTAGACCCATGTTTTAGCCTAATTGTGATTTTCCTTCTGGTTGTAATGAAGAATGTACACAGTGCTTTACCTCTGAAAGTGTATCTATTCACCCCATTTTATGGTACCGCCTACCTGTGTTTCCACGCTAATATGAATTTATATATGTACATTTACATGATTGAGTTGCATCACACAGATTTCCAGCGGAAAGTTTCATAGAAGTGTTAGCAACGACAATATTGTGTCTGATATCTTTGAGACTATGACGAACATTTTTTGTGTATTCAATCAATCCAGGGAATGACCCGGTGTTTCCGAATTATAATTTTGTTCATATCATATCAAAGTGCATTAAATAAGGATTCCGAAGGTGGTATTATTTTTTATAAATAGGTGTTTGTAACTTTATTAAGTGTGTGTTTGTGTTGACTGAGCTCTGTTCCTAATATCGCCTATTAATACGATCCTAATATCGCTCATAGGCGATATTTGGAACAACAATTTTTATATACCTACCAATCCACCTCTAACTTTCGTCAATCCTGTTTTCTTTTTATTTGCAATTTCGTTTGTTCTAAAGTGCTTTGTTTATATTTTTTGTAGGCCAGGGCTCTAAGATGTCAAGGGAAGATAAGAAACGACAGACATGGAGCACTTCAAGTCTTGAGGCTGCATGTCAAACTGTTCAGAACAAAGAAATGGGAACACAGAGAGAATCTAAAACGTTTGTAGTACCGAGAACAACAATTCGAGACTAAATTAAAATAAGTGTACAAGGTGAAAATCAAGTATGTGCAGTGGTAAAACAACTTGGCAGGAAACCTGTGTTGACATAAAATTTAGAAAAAGTACTGGTTGAGTACTGCAAGGAAATGGAAAAGAATTATTATGGTTTGACTCGAAATGACATAAAGCTGATGGCCTTCCATCTTACCTTAAGAAACAATCTTCCCCATCCCTTCTTCTCTAAAAAAACGAACACTGCAGGTCGAAAGTGGTTGAACATGTTTTTGAAAAGACACTCTTCCCAGTCGACAGTAAGAACCCCACAGTCCTTGTCTAGAGCCAGAATCTTAGGGTTCACTGATGACAATGTGAAAGCTTTTTTCACTATTCTTAAAGCAGAACTTGAGAAAATTAAGTTCAACCCTGCCAGAATGTTTAATGTGGATGAAATTGACATCACAACAGTTCAAAGCAAAAATGTACAAGTGATTTGCACTAAAGGGAAACTGGCAGTCTACAAAATATTGTCTGCAGAGAGGGGAAAACTAAATACCATTGTCACCTGTATGTCTGCTGCTGGACAGTATGTGCCTCCCATGATAGTGTTTCCCAGAAAGAAACACGACTTGAAGCTAATGAAAGGTGCTCCTCCAGGATTTCACTCGTTAGGCTGGATTCAGTGTGATTTATTCTGTCAGTGGATCAGGGCCGGCGCATCCATATAGGCGAACTAGGCAACCGCCTAGGGTGCCAAGTAGCTGGGGGCGGCGCAGCATGACACATAACAGCTGATATAATATGTTTAACGATTATTGAAACTAGATAAAATGGATTTTTGTAACAGTTTGGAATGTTTATATTAATATAAGTAATAATTAAAGTCCACAGTGACCTGTTTATGATTTGTAATTAGTAAAAAAGTAAAAAAAAACACAAGCCTGCTTACATTTGATTGTTGACAAAATCTTGATGTATTTTGAGGCAAGGAAAATTTTAATTGGGGTGTCTGCCAGGGAGGGGGGGGGGGGGGTCATTAAGGTTTTTCGCCTAGGGCGCCAATTTACCTTGCGCCGGCCCTGCAGTGGATGAAACATTTGGCTTCTTCTGTCAAACCTACAGAAGACCCGGTTGTCCTTATCTTGGATGGCCACCACACCCACACAAGAAACTTGGAAGTGATCAACTTTGCTCGAGAAACTCACATCATAATGGTCTGCCTGCCACCTCACAGCACACATTGTATGCAGCCATTAGATGTGGCATTCATAAAGCCATTCAAAACATTATACAAACAAGAAATTGAGAAGTGACTCTCCAGTAGGCCTAATAATGGCAGAATTGTGACACAGTATGAAGTTGCTGAGCTCATGGGCAAAGCTTACATCAGCGCTGAAACAATGGGTAATGCTGTGAGTGGTTTTCGTGCCACTGGAATATGTCCTTTTAATGACTCTGTGTTTACTGAAGCAAATTTCCTTGAGGAAAACAATAGGCCCAACCGTCCAGAACCTATTTCCGATGCTGAGTGCGCACCACAACTAGGCTACTTGGGGACAGGCCTTCAACCAGAGTTGAACCAACTATTCTTCCACCTATCATTGACCGCCGCCAATCTCAGATTACTGGTCAAGATGAACCCCTATCTGAGGCACATTCCCCATCTGGCTCCGTGGCAATCTCACCGAAGGACATAAGGGCTGTGCCAAAAGTGCAACCGCCATCTTGCAAACGAAAAGGGGGGGGGGGAGTGTGTTGTGTTGACCAACTCTCCTTATAAGAATAAGTTGGAAGACTTTTAAACTTCTAAAGGGCAAAAAAATTTGATGCTTAATCAGGCCTCAACTAGCGGGACAGCACCAAAGAGGAAGAGGTCTACTAGGCCTACTAAAGGAGAAATTTATTTCAATATATTGATATTAAACACGATTACACTTAAAATTCTAGTGGGGCCATTAAAGAGGACACTTTCATTTTTGCTGTATATTGAGCATTTAGTCATATGAACACTTACTTAAGCATAAAATTTCATTTCACCTGCAAAATAACTTTAAACACTATACAAATTACATAAATACACAATTTAATTTACAGTGTAAAAAACCCACTAAGAGTAAAAAATTTTAAACAAAAACACATGAAAAAATTTACATACTATCCAAAAACCTCACCAAAAAATAAGTTTTTGAAGACAATATCACCAAAAATTATGTTAATTGCATATTGTAAGCTCATAAAGCATAAATTACATCCATGATGAATTACTAACCTCCTTCACTAAAATCAAAAATACATCTTTGGAATTTCATCTTTGAAATAAGTTGCATGAAACTGTCATTCACATATACTTAAGGATAATTTTTTATATATAGAACTAATTATGCTAACAAACTATATTATACAAATTACGTATAAAACATATAAACTCTTACACACTGCAATAAGATCTCAGGATGTGAAATCAGACATGGAAAACAGCAATTTCAGTTTATCTATGTGTTTTCTTTGTTTTTAAGCCATGTTCAGCACAAATCAGGTTGCACAAAGTGGGCTAACATACACTATAATTGTCATGAAATATACAAGGTTGCTTAGTTAAAAAATAAAAAAATACACAAGTGTCTACACTGGAACACCACCAAGGAAAAATATACAAATAACTTTGAAGTCCTAGACAATAATAAATACTACGTGTGAGAACAGGTTCAAACTGTATTGCTGAGTTGACGTATCTCTTCATCTATTGCATCTGTCTCTCTTTGTTTCTCTAGCTGAATTTTCATTTTCTCTCTCTCAGTTCTTGAACATGATCACACAGACTTTTCTTCTCAATAGTTTCCTGCTTTTTCATTTCATTTTCTTTTTAATGTTCCTCAAGTGCCTCAGAGTACAATGCTCTTGCATTTCGAACTTTCAATATCAATTTTTATTTTGTGATTTCAACTAGCTCCAGGCCACCTACTGCTTGTACACCATCATATACTTGCCGCTGAGCAATAAGCAACCTAGGCAACTGGTTTTCAATAACAATTTCCTTGTTTACAGAGAACCCCCTTTCAACAAATGTATTCCCATGACTATCAGAATTTTGTGCATGAAAGATAACAGCAATTGTGAACTTCCATTGTTGGTCAGAACTGACTGCCAAAAATGATCAAGACAATCTTTCCTCTTGAACTCTTTCATCAAGCTCTGAATGTCTGGATTTGACACAACCATCTTGAACTCTCTTTCAATAAAATCACAATCACTGCCTGCCAACCACTTACCATCTTGAAATATTTGAAGAGTTAGTCCAAGGCTCTTGATGCAGGTATCCTGAAATGCCATGAGCAACGAAGGGTCACAAAAGCTTATGCCCTTGCACAACTTATACTTGATCGGAGATTTTTCCAGTAATTTACTGCACACTGCTGTCAGCATTTCCCTACACTCTTTCTTGAATTGCATAACTTCAAGACTGGAGAGTTCAAGTTTTCGTAGCTCAGCTTTCACCGAATATCCCACTTTCACATACTGAAGCAAAACAAGGTTTTCTTTTTTCCTTAAGTCAATTTTGTCTACACTAGTGGCTTTCTTTAAAACTTCCTCTTTTACAAACATTGACATCAATTCTGCCATGACATTTGTTAGATCTGTGTACAGAAATGGAGCCATTGGGTCATTACTTTGACATTCCGTCAAAAATGGCTCTACAATTCTGGCAACATGAGAAAAAAATGCTAACTTAGCTCCCATGAGCTTATCACTTACACTTTCAGACACAACACAGTAACTGCTGCATTGTTCAACCACCTTACAGAACAAAATTTCTTGGGCAATAGGGATGAGCCGGAATGCAATTTGTAATCAGTCCTACATGCAGGCAAATCTCTGAAGACATTGTACATAGATCTCAAGAAAGGGATTAACTTCACTCAGTGGCACCTACAGCCTTCTTGAATGCATTGTTAATAACATGCAGGCCACAAGAGCCCATAGAAAGAATCGTAGGATCATTTTCATCATTGTGCGACAGGAGATGTGCCTGTAAATCTTTAATGAATTTAAAATTAACGTTTGGCCCATCCATAGAAACATGAAGCAAATGTTTCAAATCCAAACTTGAAAGCTCCTTTGGAAAAGCACTTAACATGTCAGCAGAAGTTGTGTGGCCAAGGAAGGCCGAGCTGAAGTAGTTAGTACACACTTCAACACTTTTATTGCTTCAGAAACAGACAGCAATATCCATTTGTTGCAACTGTGCACACTTGTTCAGACTTCCATAGAAATACATTACAAAACATCCACTTTGACTGACACTGAGGTCATTCATAAGAATATCTGTGTGAAAGTACGGTGCTAAACCAAAAACAATAGTGTAGGCCATTTTAGCCCGGCCTAACTGCATTTGTGCAGCAATTTTACTGTCAGGAAACATTTTCGGAAAAATGTGAACAGCCTTTGCTGCAGCAGACATTGATGTGTGGTTTATCACATTTGACAAGCAATATTTCTGCCTTTGAGACATCATCCCTCAATAGGTACTTGTTGAGACCATATCTCTCAGAAGTAACTGCACTGCTGCTGAATGAAGAGGATGTAGGCGACTCTACCACCTCAGGATTGCTCAGATTTTCCAATTGACTCTTATTCTCTGGGAGCGCCTAGGAAACAAAACAAAACAAAACAAAACAAAAAAAAAAGGAACTCAATCGATTTACGGAATTTTATTTAATTTTTTTTAAGTTGGCACCTGTAACATATCAATTTTCAAAGTACCTGTAGGTTTATAAATCCAGTTTTTTTTTTTATGTGAAACAATAGCTGAATACACAAAGACCATTACTAAACCCCTGCTGTGTAATGATTTGGGCTCATTAATTACAAATAAAAATTGTGACATTGTCAGACTTTATTATAGGTTAAAATTTATAAATATAAATAAAAAATAAATGAACAAAAAACTTTTATTTACTTATTTTTGATACCTAATTTAAGCAATAAGCTCAATAGCTGAAGGAGAGTTTATTGCAATTAATGCCATCAAGTCTTACACAAAAAATTTAAGGTGAAAAGTAAGTTCTTCACATTATTATTATTATCAAATAGTTTTACACTAATTTACAATGGTTATAGAAATACTAAAGCTGTTTAATTTAAAACACAATATACATACAAATAGAGCCATTAGAATAAATGTTGACAGTAGCTAATTATTGGAATAAATTAATGAAATATATGTTACTGGCATAATGAATTAATACTACCTTTACTATTGCTGAAGGATGGTTTAATAAAATATTCCAAGTTGATTGCTTTTGTGAGGTCAGGTTAGATACATAATAAGATACCTACAGAGGAATAATGTTGATATTTGATTAGGTTAACTATGTATCAAAGACTTTGTAATATGGTTAAGTTCATCAAAATTTTTACAAATTCATTTCAATGGTTGGTTAACCAAAATCACTGTTTTACAGTATTCATAACGTAGATAAACTACTTGAAAAATCAAAATGCCTTCTTGCAGGATTGGAAAACACATTAGGAAACATGTGAATGCATTAATTTAAGGATTTTTTTTTTTAATTTTATGTAAAAGTCTTTCTCCTAAAGAATAACCCTTTTTTAATTTATCTAGGTTCAAATAAGTAACTACTTTCAATGTCTACTGCCATCAGTAACTACATATTAAGATTAACACTGTGCAGCGGACAGCTAGCGCTGTTCGTGCTGGACGGCCCTCCCCTCCTTTCCCCCCCTTTGTTCCGTCCCTCCTTGCTCCTCCCCTCTTTCCCCTTCTTGCCTTCCCTCCAGAAGAGTGCTGTAGCTGTTCGGCGGGGTTGACGGCACTTCTCTGTCTGGTTTGGTCCTGAGTGTTTGCTCGGAGGCAGGACAATGGTAGGGTTGGCAACTGATAACAACTGATTGCGATGGAGTGTAGGAGGTGTGTCAGTTGAACACGTCTGTATCGTAGCGTTTCTTGTTGGCCTTTGTGATGAAATTTCCTCTCGGCCCTTCCCCTCAAAATTCATTTTGGCATTCTACGATTTTAATGGTTAATGATTTTAATCTTGTTTCCGCCAACCATGCCAGTGTCCGCTTTTCCAGTGCCTTGTTCGCTCCGTTTTTGATCGCCCATTTTGACCTATAATTATTTTTCTTTGTAGCTAGGTTTCTTGTCAGGTTAGTGATTCACGACCGAACGAGAATGTGAGAGGTGTCGTATTTATCGTGCTTCTTGGTTAGGTTTAATGTGTATAGAGTTGTGTATAGTGTTTAATGTGTAATAGAGAGAATTAAATTAACTTGTACTAATTAACTTGGCTAATGTAGAGATGTTCTATTTATTTTCATGAGCTTATTTATGCCCTTGCGCGGGCGAACTTTAATCTTGCTTGTTTCATGATGGTTTCAGATCAGTATTTTTATAGCTTTTGTCATGTGCTTTGTCTTCGCAAGTTCTGTATTTGCGTGAATGTACTCGCTCATGTATAAGGAGTGTAATCAAGTTTAACCTACCATAGTTTTGACTCATCTCGCTCCACCCATTTAAACAAGTTGTATGAACTTTCGGCGGTGTTCGGGGCAGCCGCACCTTACCCTTAGACTAATGGATCTCGGCCATGTGGCGAGTGATAACCGAGGTCGATGTAAATGGGTATGAATTTAATGACATTAAAAATGCTCTCAGGGGCATGTGTCTGGAAATGCCCTGTTTGACTCATGGTATCTTGTGCCATTAAAATTAATCGGGCAATTTTGCCTTATCGAATAACCGGCATGATACTTGTGATTTATCTGTTTTTATGTGCATTATGGGCTATGAATTATAGTAATCTGGTTAAGGCTTTAATTTGTATGAATATATTAAGTATTGGCGTTTTAATGGAATGTTGTTTTCGGGTTTGTGCCTTAGTTGGGTTTGAGGCCGTGCCCTCTCTCCCCATGATTGTTACTTCTGGATTCTTGTTCTCAATAAAACGTTATTGAGAGCGCGTTGTTTTTGCTTGCTTGTCACCACACTAGCCCTGCAGATCTCCTATCTGAAGGAGAACTACTTTCCTTGTATCACCTTTGGAACGCTAGAGTTTTGGTCAGGTTCTTGTACACAAGCGCCGAGGTGCCACGCTGAGGTTGGGAGGATCCCCCCCCCCCCCTCCCGCAAGCCACCAAGAAGTAATACTTGTCGTAAACATTTGAATAGGATAGCTGCTATCCTTCACTAATACTTTAGCTTTGTGTTTTTTTCCTTCGACATGGCTGATGAGAGCTCTTCGACCCATATTGCTGAGTTCAGTACTTTTGTAGCACAAACAGCAGTACCCAGAATTTATGTTTTTAGCAGAGGGTTTGATATGCTGAAACGGTGGTTCCTTGAGCCAATTCTCCTTAAAAATAGTTTTCTTCGACATCTCTATGCTAAAAAAAAAAAAGTACTTATTAATATTTTCAGGCTAGATTAAAAAATTATTGTTTATGAATTCTTAAAAAAATATAACTACACAAATACAAAAACTATTACAAATTCACACCTAGCAATATAACGGGTCTACTTAGAGAATTACAATAGTACATTACAACATGCAATGTACAATCTTACAATGTTAACTAACGATTCTGGGGAAAACATGTTCAGTTATGCATATTTTTTTATACTCAATGTAAGTGTCACGCAACTGAACTCACAGATTATAACGGTTGAAAAAAAAGTAATTAAAAAAAATTAGAAAAAATACAAAAACATAACCACACACAAAAGCCACGTGTTTTTGTATCAGCTTGGTAGTTTTCAAAATGAGAATTGGTATTGCTGCTTTATCAAAATGCACTTTATTTTCTTATGATCGCATCAAAAACTAACTTCACCTGAAACAACGCCTTTAAATTCACGTAATAAGCTTTGTACTCACCTTATTCCACGTGAAAATTGCCTTCAAAAGATAAACGACGCCATGTCCGTTCTGTAGTTCACTGCAAGGAATGGAACATAAAACAAAGTCTCAAGGGCAAATTAAAAAGGAGCAAAACCAAACAAATGAAGGCCTGGGTTCGCTAGTGAACTAACGAGTGCCTAGATTGGCCGAAGTAATGGTGGGTGGTTGTAACAACCTATTGCAACGGAGAATCGTAGACCAAGTAAAAAAAAAGTTGCAGTTACCGTGTGCCTTAAGCAGCAGCCTTTCAGCGGAGTCGTTCGGTAGCGGTACGAGCGCATCAAAACAAAGCTTTGTTTGAATTATACGCAACTTTAAAATTTCCAGATTTCGTAGAATTTTCCCTGACATTTCCCGGAATTCCCTGACCATTTTAATTTCCCTGACATTTTACGGTTTTCCCGGTTTTCTAGTCCTGTAGCAACCATGGTTTAACCTAGTTTTTTTTTTTAATTTTCCTTTATTCACATGAAAATTTTTGAAATGTTTAGAAAAAGGCATGTGTACTCTATTAGCAACTCGTTTCAAACATATGTGACTACTTTCGCCTGGTGGGCGGTAATAGGAACAGAGGTAGGCGATAATAGGAACCTATCTTTGGAGATATTATCTTTGTCACTTTTTGCAATTTTGCTATTTAATTTAAAATGGTGTAGATACCAAGGGATTTAATGGTTGAAAACCAAATCAGGATAGTTCCTAGTGTTATTCATGTAGCTTCCAGCTTGATTTCAAAATCCAGGAGACTGAGATACACAAGAATAGTTATGATAGGCGGTATTTGGGACACTTACCCTACCTTAAAACCTTTATCGAAAACAAATTTTTATATGACAAATACTTGGCCAAGGGAGAAAATGTGGTATCGGAAGGTAAAAATTATTCATGACTATCTACTAGTAGGCATAGCATGAAGTTCGTTTGAAAAAAATATAATCCATCAATTTGGAATATTGGAGAACATAAATAAGGATGTTATGTACATTAAATTCCCAAAATGTTACGAAATTTTTTAGAATCTTCCACAACGTTCTAGAAGAAATAGTTCGAAATATACCTGCGCCTGTAGACTTACCGAAAGAGATTATTTTGTGTTCACTTGGCATAAAATTTGCAAATAGTTTTAAGTGTACAGAAATCAAATTTTTTATAAAATATGTATCACTTTACTACGGAATTAATAAATCAAACTTTAAAAAAAGCCTATGTGCAGTGTAAAAATAGTACGCAACTCTTAAAAGGTCAGAAGGTTCTGATCACCGATAGTCAGTATTGTGAACATTCGTTTACTTTCGGACATTTTTAAACAGAATTAGTTAATGCACCATGAAGCTGGAAGTATTTTGTTAGAAAAAAACTGATCTAAAAGAATATATCATTTATTAAGATCATCTTCATCGCTGTTTGTGACCCAGTGAGATAAGAAACATTACCTTGATAATAAGCTTGCTGATCTACGTGACGTAGTTGAATGCATACCGGCT
Organism: Bacillus rossius redtenbacheri; assembly: GCF_032445375.1. Lineage (NCBI taxonomy): Eukaryota > Metazoa > Arthropoda > Insecta > Phasmatodea > Bacillidae > Bacillus > Bacillus rossius. The sequence goes on along the minus strand of NC_086333.1, from coordinate 1,831,974 downwards.
TTTAATGCGAGAGGTACAAGGATTCAAGTCTTGGGTAAGGCATGAATGTAATTTGCATTTGTCTTAATTAGTCATTACTCTGTCGTAAGATAAAAAAAATGTAATATAAAAATTAAATTACAACATTGAAACAAATTTCTTTAAATACATTCAAAATATATTTTTAAAAAAACAAGCTTGCGTTAAGACACGTTTTGAAACTGAAATGTAAATTTTTATCTTAAACGGCAACGTGTCGATAGTGTGCTCATCCCGAGGATGGGTTCGTTCTCCGGGCGACTAGGGTCATGCCTGCTTCATGTACGTAATTGTACGAGCAGTTTTAGTGATGGTAGCCACCTTCCAGTGTGTAACTGTTATTGCTGATTGGCGGCCTATCTGCAGTGCTGGGATTGGGCGTCAAGGAGGAGGCAGGGCGGAGCAAGGTCGAGCGAGTGGGAGACACCATCAGTCCCTCAGAGCTCGGAGAGTTGTCCGCTCTGACAAGTGGTCACTCGGACAAGTGGTCCTTTGAACAAAAGGAGCTTGGAGTAGTGGTTGTTCGGGGAAGTGGACATTCGGACAAATGGTATACACCCTCAATTGTGTAGCAGTGCGACTAGTTTACGAAGAGGCTTTAAGCCACATTAATTATACTAGAGTTAAAATAGTTGCTGAAGCTAGAGGTAGTGTTTTACAAACCTCAAGATTTTTTACTCTGTGGTTCAGCAAGTATGCATTTTGAATATTGGGAAGGTCATTACCCGTAGGTAGTAAGGTGGGGCAAGGCGGATGAGAAAGAGCTTCAAAACAGAGACTGTGATCCAGAGACATTTAAACTCATTTCACATTTCATGATTTGCTCATATGCAGCCTTCTGAGATGATAGTGTTAAGATGTCTTAAAACCTTTTCTGATGGTACTGGGGTCAACTTGAGACCAAGCCAATGCAATAAAATGCAGTGCAGTTAACACACCAATTGACAGTGAACGTGGATCTTAAGAACACTCAATCATGGTGAGGGACTTTTGAAAAAGCCTTCTCCTGTACTCAGCTTTGAAACATTGAATTATTCCCAAGTCTAGCGGTTGCGGTTCGCTTGTACAATTGGGTGGGAACAAACAAACTGTAATGTTTCTCAAAGTAATAGTCTCGGTGTGAGCTGCACAGTTGTCGATGAAAAGAATAATCTTGCGATTTTGTACCCCCATATTTGCATCCAAAGCATGCAACTGCAATGAAAATAACTCCCTAGTCATCCATGCTTTCTTGTTAGCATGATATTTTGTTGGAAAAGTTTTCACACCTTTGAAACACCTTGGCTTCAAACTTTCTACAACAACAACAGGCGGTAACTTCTCACTACCTTCACAGTTAGTAAACAGCAAAACAGTCAGCCGTTGCTTACTAAGCTTCCCACCATGACAACTTTCACCATGGAAGCTCAAGGTTTTATTTGGCAAAACATTAAAAAAAAAAAGTCCAGTTTCGTCCGCATTGAAGATATTGCGGGGTTCATACTCACTCACAAGAGATGGTAGTTTTTCTTTCCAGTGTTCCACAGTGTCAGGATCAACACTTCTACTCTCCCCACACACAGTGTTGTAAACAATGTTATGTCATTTTTTTAAAACAATCAATCCAGCCGTTTGAAGCAGTGAAATTCTGGATACCTAGGTGGGAAGCTACATGCAATGCTTTTTCTCGCAGTAGTTTACCATCCGTGGAAAGACCTGCCGCGCGTACATTGATAAACCATTCTTTCACCAAATCGTCTAGTTCTTCAAATGGCGATGTTTTGATGGCCATAATTATTTTTGCCATTTGCCCAGTTCTTTGTGCAACGTCTTCAATAGACGTTCACATTTTCGCAATCGTGTTAATCGTCGACACTGGCATACCAAGTTTATTTGACAACAACACACGTGTACCGACACGGGCATCCAACACTTTTAAGATGTCAATATTTTGCTCAATTTTAAGCGGTTTTCGTTTCCTGCTACTAGATTTCATTGCCATTAAAGCGTTTTTACAAACAACTTTATGCAACAGAACAATTTTCAATAAAATTTTAACCTTAGATACGTAGAATACAAAACAATCCGATCGTAAGAAAACATAATAAACGGGTATGTTCAGTTCAAAGATTAATAAATGCCCAAAATATGAGATTCGTGCCTTGGTAAAGAGCGTGCACCATTTTCATAATCATTGCTAGTTTGCGGCACTAGTCTCGCTTCGGTGCTGGCCATAGATGCTACTAACGAAGTGCACATTCTTTAGGATACTATCCATAGCGATAAAGTTAAACGATAAACGATAAAGTTATTTTTTTATGTTTGCAAAGGTAAACAATAGATTTTTTCAAAATAAAAGCATTAAAACGTAGTTTGTAAGGAGGAATATAAAAAACATTTGTGAATTTTGGAACTTTACCGCTTTGTAAAAACGTATTAAATGGGAAATTAATGATTTTATTAGTGTATGTTCCAGGAAAGTAAACCATTGTAAATATAGTACTTTCGGCGGGACCAAAATTAATTGGCGTATGACACTGGAAAAATGCATGAAATGGGAACGTTTCATCGAGGTTCTACTGTAATTGAATAAATTTTTGGTTTTGCTGGTTCGTATCAAGACAGGGCACATCAACAATGCAGTGATAAAGACAGTGAAAAAGGCTACATTTGGTAGTAGATTTTGTAAATGATGCATATTTTTTTTGTGGTATTCCATGTTAAGGATGAATAAATCAAAAATTCAGTAAAAAAAAAAAAAGGCAGTGCAAAAGACTGTGTAAAAGTTTTTTTGGGTAATTAAATCATTGTAGTACTTTAAATGCCTTAGCAATAGCATGCAATTACCCTCACATGTCGGGTAATACCGCTCAAGGTAGTGTTTTCAATTTTGCAGCCATGCACACTATATTTTAGTGGTATTTAGAATTTTTATAATGTTTTATTGTAGCAAAATAAATGTTCTTTCAGTATCTGTATGTATTTAATGTTCATATTTACAAAACATTTTTCTACGCAACAAAACACCTTAAGTAAGCGCCATTACCCTACTTTCCCCTATCGATGTCCTGCCTTCAAGGATTGTGGAAAAAGATGTGCCCTTCTTTCACAGAAGAATTCTGGGGGTTCGAATCGAAAGAAGACCGTCTGACATGTGATAGTTGATATCATGGACATGGGCCATCATTTAGGATACGATGAACTCAAATTGCATGATGTGAACCAAATGCTAGTCTCTCATTCTCAGGTACTCAGAGCTGAAGAAAAAATTGAACTTGATGAGGAACAGTGTTTAGTGCCAGATAAAGAAGAAAATGCCGAACCTAAGAGAGAACTGCATAAGAAAGATGTCACCAAATTTTTCTATCTGATTAACGAAGCATTTTCTGTCCTGGATTAAAATGATCCAGATGATGAACAAAAAAAAAACACTGTGATTAAAGGAATCAAACAAGAATCTGAAGTTTACAACACTTTTTTGACAGAACAGAAACCAAAGCAGATGAAATTGAACAAGTTTTTCGAGAAAAAGCAAGATAATATTAATTTCCGTTCAGAAAATATTTAAGTTTTTTTATGTTTTGTCTAAATATTGTACATATGTTATTGTTATGTTTGTGCTGTAGGGACAATCAGAATCTGCTTTTCCCGTTTTTCTGTGTCATATTTTCTTCATCTAAAGTATTCAGTAGTAGGCTTAAAAAGATAAATGATTTGACGTATTCTCTGCTAGGTGTTATTCTATGCATTTATGTTGTGTAAAGATTATTTCCCTATACATCTTGGAAAACATCAAATAATTTAGGCTTATTTTATGGAGACTAATACTTCAGAATACGCAATTTCAAATACAGTAGAACCCCGATTATCCACGACTCGATCATCCGATTCGCGGATTAACCGCGATTTATGTCAATCAAGTCCAATTTTTTAGTTACATATAACCAATGATTCAAATTGGATGTAAATGTTAAAATACTTTGCAAAATGTATGTTGGTCAAAGTACTTTGACTCAGTTATGTTTATATACACAGAAAGTTAAAAAAAAAAAAATACTAGTACATACATACGTATGTACATAATATTTTTGTGTTCCATGTTACGTGAATAGATTATACACTGGTGCGCGATTCCACGTCCGCATGACCGGACTGTACACTCCCGCGCGCAGCACGGCGCCGTGCCTCAGAGATTACCCGGCGCATGGAGACAGTCCATTCCATTAGTGTACGTTGTTGAAGCGTCAAGGTGGTGATAATTTTATGTATTGTAACAGTGATCTGCATTCCGACGGATTATACCGTTGTGTTGTGCGGAAGTGTTGAGCGCAACATTTCATAATGTCATCAAATGAACAGAAAAGAAAGCGATTGGTACTGTCCATCGACAGCAAAACAAAAATTATAGAAAGATTTCAGAGTGGAGAAACGATTGCAAACTTGCGACTGAGTTTAATGTCGGTAACACAACAGTGCGCGACATCATAAAAAAATCGCTAAAAAATCCTTCAGTTTGCTTCACAGGCTGACACTTCAAGTGGGTTAAATAAACGCAAGACGATGAACGAATCCACATTTAGCAGCTTGGACACTTGTTTGTTTGAATGGTTTCAACAGAAAATGTCGGAGGGTGTAGCATTAAGTGGCGTAATTTTATCACAGCAGACGTAATTTTTTTTAAAAAAACTAGGTTTGACAGAAAAACCATTTTCCTGTTATATTACTTCTCCGTTATTTTATTAGCACCGACTGTACTGAAGGGTGTGTGTTGCAACTAGTGCTTGGCACGCAAGATAAATTCAGCCTATCACTTGCTGACGCGGCACAGTGATACGACGGTGTTTGTTTATTTCAAAACTCAGCTAAGAGTGAACGGAGAATAGATATAACGACCCCTCACGGTTCCCGAGATTAGGGTCGTTATAAAGAGGTGGTCGTTATAAGATTTCCGACCCATCTGCAACACTAAGTCTAGGCCGTTTTTGCACTAATTCCACGTTCAGCAAGCTAAAAATAAAAAATCTAACATTTTAAATTCATATAAATAAAGGGAGATAAAAACACCGTGAATTATACGAGACAGAGACACCGTTTCAAAACCATCAAATCAAGTCTCAATGCACTGGTATGAAAAATCTTATCTCGAAAAGAATTTTGAAGGCAGTCGTTCTGTAAAACAATAACCAGCCCAATGAGCTAAGTGTGGCAGCGTCGCTTACGCGCGATGAAAAGAATGCGTGACCTTGGCAGCTATCAGCTGTCTTGGGCCCTCGGACTGGCGGGCGGCTAGCCACACACCTCGGTGCAACAACGACTCGCGTGCCCACGTCTCCGCACACGAAAGACTTAAAAACCACTGCTGCCCAGCACTAAGCAGTCCGCTTCTATGTCAACAACGCACACGCACACAAAGCATGTGTATATATGTAATCTCCGAATGTCCACAGATGGCTGTCTGTGGGCTAATGACCTTTGAGGCAAGCATGACTCGGCTAACCGCAATTTTCGATTATCCGACTCACTCGTCCCCTTCATTAACACGGATAATCGGGGTTCTACTGTATAACAAACATTTTTAGGGATGCATAGTCGTGCTAAGTGAGGGATAGTGTACACAGATGAGTCTGAGGTTCAACTCAACACTGTGCCACTGTTGCCTTGCAGAAATAACCAAGACTGTTTTTACAAGAGACCTGGTTAGAAAGAAATATGTTAAAATATGTTACAAGCTTTTCAAAATATTAAAAGAAAAACAAGATAATATACTTTTCTGTATTTAAAAAATTATATATTAAATACAACATGTAGGAATTCAGGCTCACTCAGGCGGAGGCTATGCGTCTCACCTGTGGTCACGAGTTGTTAGTTCGTTCGTGATGTAGGAATTCAGGCTCACTCAGGCGGAGGCTATGCGTCTCACCTGTGGTCACGAGTTGTTAGTTCGTTCGTGATGTAGGAATTCAGGCTCACTCAGGCGGAGGCTATGCGTCTCACCTGTGGTCACGAGTTGTTAGTTCGTTCGTGATGTAGGAATTCAAGCTTTCGGGCGGAAGCTATGGCCGACGCCAGAGGCCACGAGTCGTTTAATTTAAGTTAGGTCATAATGTAGTCATCTTCAAGCTTTCGGGCGGAGGCAATGGTCGACGCCAGAGGCCACGAGTCGTTTAATTTAAGTTAGGTCATAATGTAGTCGTCAAGCTTTCGGGCGGAGGCTATGGCCCTCGTCAGGGGTCACGCGTCATAGTTTTTAAAATGTAATGTTCGTTCGGGATTTCAAGGGCAGGAGAGGCCCCTACGTTATTTTTTTAAAGTAATCGATCAAGAAAGGCTTTTCGGAAAATGTGAGTATGGACTTATCTTTGTTTTAATTTTAAGTATTAATTATGATTTGAGGTATTCGGAAGGACTAGGGAAGTGTTTAGTGAAGTTCTCTCATTCTCTCTCTTGTAAGGTCGTTCAATCGTTAAGGAAGTAAAGAGATTATTGTTTTAAATTGTAATCCCGCTATTTAAATGTTCTTTAAAATGATGTTGAGTATTTGACTTTAAGAATAAAATAATTTTAATTAAGTATTATGTTATTTTGCAAAATCTCCTTAGTTCAGCTCTCACCAGACATCCTGTACGGGATGACGAACCTATGATCCTAGGTACAGTAAAGTATTTTATGAAGTTAAGACTAGTTGATGCCAAGCGAGTTGTTTCTATGTAAAGAGCTACGATTCTCGCCCCCCCCTCTGAAGGTGGATCGTGACAAGAAATTACTGACGGGACTCTGGGCTGGCTGCTCTGTTCACTCGTCAGCGCAAGTGGCGTGACCATGTAATTGGGGCACGGGGCCGGCGCGGCGCGCTGCGGGCTTGCAGAATTTTGTTTGTTTGTTTGGCCGCGCGCTGGCGCAGCCACGGGCCGCAGTTACTGGGGCGCGCTGTCGTAACAAGCCGCGCGGTGTGGCCTGCACATTGGGGTAGAGGGGGGGTAGTCTTCCCAGATGTTCTAGTTAGTTGTTTAGTAAATTTGACTTCAATAACGAGCTTTTGTTATGGTAGGCGCGGCAGGGCGCGCGAATTTAAGCGCAAGTGAGTGGTGACTCGGGGCTCACTCAGGCGGAGGCTATGCGTCTCACCTGTGGTCACGAGTTGTTAGTTCGTTCGTGATGTAGGAATTCAAGCTTTCGGGCGGAGGCTATGGCCCTCGTCAGGGGTCACGCGTCATAGTTTTTAAAATGTAATGTTCGTTCGGGATTTCAAGGGCAGGAGAGGCCCCTACGTTATTTTTTTTAAAGTAATCGATCAAGAAAGGCTTTTCGGAAAATGTGAGTATGGACTTATCTTTGTTTTAATTTTAAGTATTAATTATGATTTGAGGTATTCGGAAGGACTAGGGAAGTGTTTAGTGAAGTTCTCTCATTCTCTCTCTTGTAAGGTCGTTCAATCGTTAAGGAAGTAAAGAGATTATTGTTTTAAATTGTAATCCCGCTATTTAAATGTTCTTTAAAATGATGTTGAGTATTTGACTTTAAGAATAAAATAATTTTAATTAAGTATTATGTTATTTTGCAAAATCTCCTTAGTTCAGCTCTCACCAGACATCCTGTACGGGATGACGAACCTATGATCCTAGGTACAGTAAAGTATTTTATGAAGTTAAGACTAGTTGATGCCAAGCGAGTTGTTTCTATGTAAAGAGCTACGATTCTCGCCCCCCCCCCCCCTCTGAAGGTGGATCGTGACAGAAATGGTAGAGTTCGCCGGATAGGTTCTATTTCTGGAGAGAGAGAGAGGTAGATTTTTATGTTTATTATTAAGTTAGTTTCAGCTTCTGATAGCAGGTTATTAAGAGTTTACTTGAGGAGAGGATTACGGAATTTAATCTAAGAGGAGGAAGTCTTTGAGATTTTTTTTTTTTGACGTAACAGATGTTTATTTGAGGATACTTGTAAGGATAAAGTTTATAGTGATAAGTTGTTTTAAGTCGTTGAATTTATTGTAGATTTATATCGGGGATTATTACGTGAGGAGAATACGTTATAAGTTAAATGCTTATTAGAGATAATGCAAGTGGTTTAATTTAATTGAAGTTCATTTTAAGATTGTAGGTTAAGAGAGTTAAAATTTAAAATAAAGTTTTTTGTCGTAAATAGGAATTATTTTCAAGAGAAGTTTGTTTTGTTTTCGTGCGCGTAGGAGACGAGACGTACGAATTAAATCAGTCGAGGGAAGGATAAACGTTAGAAAGGAATTAAAGAGAAAACGAGAGTTTATGTAAAAGAGAGTTATAGAATTTATAGTGATGTTTTGTTTTAATTAGAAAAATGTTGAGAGTTGTTTCAGAACGACACGTCAGTGGACGTGGCAGAATGAACACGTGACGGGGAGGTGCTGAGACCTAGCGGAGAACGGAGGAACCGCAAGCGAGGGTTGGCGCACCTGATGGAATTCGGTGACGTCACGGGCTCATACGGAGACGTGGACGGCCGTGACCTTGTTTTGATCAGCTGTACGGTAACTTAGCGATAAGAAAATAGACTATTGGTTAAATACATTTAAATTTAAGTGTGTTTTAGGAGAAGAGGAACTTTCAGTATGTAAGTAATTTAATTTAAGAAGTGTATGATGTATAGGCTAGAAGTGTTTCGTTGTAAGTTGTTTATGTTTTTGTTAGTTAAATTCTACCTCGGTTTTAAAAATATTTTTTTGGGATTTGTAAACATTATTAAGGAGGTACACTATAAAATCGATAAGCATTGAGAAAACTGGGAAGGCTAGATTTTGTGTGTAGAGGGAATTTACTCCAAAAGAACAGAGAGACAAAATTAATGTTTTCATTAGGGCGAGGGACCCTAAGGTGAGGCGTTGTGTCCCTGGGAAGAAAGGGAATTGTAGCGCAGACCATAGGAGATGGGCTGACTACGGAATTAAGGGTCAGGAGAATCCTGAGAGTTGTGAGTAGTTTGGGGCAGGAGTTCCCCATGGTAGTACCGAAGTGGCTATCCTGTATGGGATAGGGTACCATTTCAATGAAGTTTGTTGGTGGGGTTAGAGCCCCCTGTGTAGTGGGCCTATAGCAGATAGGCACTACAGTGAAATTTTTGGTTATTTTGTGAGGTAAATTCCCTGGAGGTTAAGTAAGATTGGATTCAGTTAGGAAGGAGGGAAATGAGAAACATTGCTGTAGAGAGTTAGTGTACTTGCCTAATGTGAAATTGAATGTTACTAAATTAATTTAGGAGAAAGTTTTGTTCGGTAAATAAATAATAATGGAAGATAGCTAGATAATTAATTAATTTTTTTTGAGTAAGGTGTTTTAAGTAATGAAATAAAATAAGGTGAAGTAATTTGAATAATTGGGGAGGAGTTTCTTTAAGAGTTTAGATAATTGTTTTTGAATTTATTGAGATATTCAGCCAGTGGAGTTTGAGTATGAGAGATACAGTGAGATTTCAAGGAAATTGGTTGTTTATTAATTAGGACGAATGAGATTTTATGATTTAGAGTCAGTAAGCATAGTTAAATTTACGACATAATATTTGTTGACAGTTTACAGTTATTAAGGAGAAAACAGAGTAATCTATTTATTTTTATTTTAAGGGTTTGAAGATAAGATTATGAATTTTTTTTTGAAAGTTTCTTGGGCATGTTTGAATAATTTTTATTTGGATTTTAAGAAATTACAGAGAAAATTTAATTGATTTACATTAGTTTGGAAGTATGGAGGTTTAGTGTTTGATTAGCCCTAACTTGATGGTCGGATCCCAAAAGAATGCCGTAAAACCGATAGCCAATTGAGAGGAATGCGGTAGGCGCTTGTGTAGAGAGGGGTTGTGGGAAAACTCCTTGGGACTGATGGCAGATCAGGGGCCCTAAATAGTGTGTGATGCTGTAAAACCAGTGCAGAGAAAGCCTGGTATGCTTAAATTTTTGGGCACAGGTTATGTAAACCTGGGGTTCCATGGGATTTAGTCATGTTAGCTGCTGTGAGACATTAAGATTTCCAGGCTCCATAGTAAATTCAATGTAAATTTTTGTTTTCTTAAAATAATAAATTTGTTTTTAATTTTTTTGAGATATTTGATTTGTAACAGTGAATACAGACCCCGAGGAATAAGAGTTGTCATGCTGTGAGAGGAGAAGGTGGTAGGCCTAAAAGGGTACAGGCACCACAGAGGTTATGTGCATTGCATAATTTAAATATAAGGAAACTTGAGAATTTGAAATTTTGTTGTTGGTTTGTACACCCATAAGAAGAGTATAGGCAGAATTTTTATTGTTATGAGATGTCTAATTTAATTGAAAAGAAGAAAGTTTAAAGATGCAAGGTAACATTATTATTGTAATAATTGAAAGAGATTAAGAGGTAGAGAGAAATAGGCAGTTTTTGTTTGTAAGTACTAAAGTTTACATATAGAAATTTAGTAACTAAGAATGAATAATAAGTTAAGTCTAGTGTAAAAGTTTTTTTTAAGTTTGTTAAGTTAAGAGTCACAAGTAAATTTTTTTTTAGAGAGAATGTCTTTGATAGGAAGTATTAGAAACTTATGGGAATTTTAGGGTAACATAAATAATGTAGGTAATGAATAATAAATAGATGGTAGGTCTTAAGTTAGGATTAACATTTGAAGCAGAATTTAATTAAGAAGAAGGAAAATAAATAGGCCTAATGAAAAGAACAAAAAAGGATTTTATGGTAAAGCATTTTTTTTAAGTAATAAACAATGAATAATAATGTTGTTTCAGGGTAATGTGTACTAATAATACAATTTTTTTTTTAGGACCAAAGAACAGGAATTATGTAATTTAAATTAACATGTATTTTTGAAACTGTTACAGATTCCTTAAGATGAGCTGAGCAGCAGTCCAGTTTACAAGATGACAAGAGTTCGAGAGACAAGATACAAGATCACTGAAACAAGAGCCAAGACTGAAGATTCAAGAGAAGAGAAAGCTGGCAGCCATGGACTTACAAGTGGAGATTAATAAGGTTATGTAAAGTTTTATTTTTTTATGGAAGACAATAACTGGAGTTTTTTTTTGTTATAAACATTATTTACAGAACTTTTTAGGTTATAGTAATGTAATGGAACTAGTGAGTTGTGGTAGCTGTCAAAAAGAACTAATACCTTAAGTTTAATTTTTAAAGTTAATTTTCTTAATTTACAGAGGGATTAGTAGTTTTTTTTAAACCTTATTTAGGTTGGAATTTAAATACAATAGCTTATTATAAATGTGTACGAACAGTTCAAGTTCACAGTACTGATAGGTAGGTCAGATGATCTTATTGATTTTGATGATTTGTTGTTTTGAGTTGATTTTTAAGTGTTGTGAATTAGACAATGAAATAGTTCTGAAAACTTAAATTATTTCAAGCTAAGAAATAGTAAAGTTAATTGTAACTCAAAGGACACCAGAATTTAATTTTTTTTTGAATTAGTAATGTTTGAAAATTTTATACTTTACAAGAAAGGTTATAAACAAACAGATCGGATGGAACAAGGATGCAGTAAATCACAATTTCATTTAGAATTATTGATTAGCTTTTGAGGTTATGAAGTAAAAGTAATTATAGTTTAAAAGTTTGAATAAAAAAAAATGTTTTTTTTTTTAATTTGTTTGAAATAGAAAGTTTAAAAGTTAATTAGTCATGATCTAGGTGGGTGATGGGGTGGGAATTGGCCACTCTTTTTCCCTATAACCTCCCTAACATGGCCTTCTATTACAACTAACAGAAATAAAGAAGAAGAAAAATGAAGAATTATTAGTTAGAATGTTTCTTTCATGAAGATACCTGATGAACTTTTACTGTTTGGAAGAATAGAAGCAAGGTTAGTCAGATATTTTTACTCAGAAGAAGAAGAAGATAAAGCAGTTTTATGACTCGACAAGCCAGAGATTGGTGTTTCCCCTCTGCGCTCCTATTGACTACGTTGTTTACTCTCATGGGATAGCTGGTTCGGCACCATGGAGAGAGATTGGTGGGCATTGTGGTTGCCCCCAGAAGAAAAGAAGAGTAGAAGAGGTTATGGGTGGGTCATGTGAACTGACCTTCAACCCAGTTACTTCGTGGGGACTATTTGCTGTATAGAGAAGATCAAGACTCAAGAGTTAGGGAAAATCATTGGAGGTCATGTTTCCCTTCCTTAAGTTTTTCCTATCAAATTATTTGCCTGATTAGATTATGCTAAGGGTGGGATACTTTATGTTAGCAGTTGAATTAATTAATTTTATTTTTTTGTGTGTTTGCATCCTTGCCCATCGATTGCAGTTTAGTAGTTAGTTTTGTATTTGTCAGGCGTGATGGTAATGCCTGTTGATGATGTTTCAGAATTGTAATCTGTTCGTGATGAGGATGGCACAACTCCGAAGCAGATGTGGGGAGAAGTTGTGAGCTGCCCTGGAAGCCAGTCCAGTAGCTGTTGGAGTTGAGTGGTGTTTGCTGATGGCCAGCCCAGGGAGCTACTCTTCTCGACAACACTGACTTCGAGGAGTTGCACCAACCTTCACGAGATAAGAGTTTAATTAATTGAAACACTGTAAGGACACTTAATTTTTTTTGAAGAACGAAAGAAGTATGGTAATAAACGGAAACCGAAAAAAAAAAAATAATAATAATTATCAAGAATTTGCACATTGTTTAACGAATACTGAGAAACTAAGAACAGTAATTTAATTTGTAAAGAAAGCTTCACTAACAGAACAATTTTTTTAGAATTGAGAACTCGAGCCTCTGAAGGTTCCTGTGAGAACAAACCAGATAAAAGTTTTACATTTAATTTTATGAATACTTGTTGTTTTAAAATAAATCTTATGCAGAATTTAGATGTATGTTCAGACAGCAAGGAACTAAGAAAATTATTATTTTTGTGAAATGAGGAATTTATAGTTATGGTTTAATGGAAAAAGACAATTTGTAATTTTGAGGTAGCTCGATGGGGCTCGAGCTCTGTGAGGGGAGGGTTATGTCGCGGGTTGAAATTTTGCAGGGTTGTTGAAATCAAATTTAGGGACTTTACTGACGGGACTCTGGGCTGGCTGCTCTGTTCACTCGTCAGCGCAAGTGGCGTGACCATGTAATTGGGGCACGGGTCCGGCATGGCGCGCTGCGGGCTTGCAGAATTTTGTTTGTTTGTTTGGCCGCGCGCTGGCGCAGCCACGGGCCGCAGTTACTGGGGCGCGCTGTCGTAACAAGCCGCGCGGTGTGGCCTGCACATTGGGGTAGAGGGGGGGTAGTCTTCCCAGATGTTCTAGTTAGTTGTTTAGTAAATTTGACTTCAATAACGAGCTTTTGTTATGGTAGGCGCGGCAGGGCGCGCGAATTTAAGCGCAAGTGAGTGGTGACTCGGGGCTCACTCAGGCGGAGGCTATGCGTCTCACCTGTGGTCACGAGTTGTTAGTTCGTTCGTGATGTAGGAATTCAGGCTCACTCAGGCGGAGGCTATGCGTCTCACCTGTGGTCACGAGTTGTTAGTTCGTTCGTGATGTAGGAATTCAAGCTTTCGGGCGGAGGCTATGGCCCTCGTCAGGGGTCACGCGTCATAGTTTTTAAAATGTAATGTTCGTTCGGGATTTCAAGGGCAGGAGAGGCCCCTACGTTATTTTTTTTAAAGTAATCGATCAAGAAAGGCTTTTCGGAAAATGTGAGTATGGACTTATCTTTGTTTTAATTTTAAGTATTAATTATGATTTGAGGTATTCGGAAGGACTAGGGAAGTGTTTAGTGAAGTTCTCTCATTCTCTCTCTTGTAAGGTCGTTCAATCGTTAAGGAAGTAAAGAGATTATTGTTTTAAATTGTAATCCCGCTATTTAAATGTTCTTTAAAATGATGTTGAGTATTTGACTTTAAGAATAAAATAATTTTAATTAAGTATTATGTTATTTTGCAAAATCTCCTTAGTTCAGCTCTCACCAGACATCCTGTACGGGATGACGAACCTATGATCCTAGGTACAGTAAAGTATTTTATGAAGTTAAGACTAGTTGATGCCAAGCGAGTTGTTTCTATGTAAAGAGCTACGATTCTCGCCCCCCCCCCCCCTCTGAAGGTGGTATTTTATGAAGTTAAGACTAGTTGATGCCAAGCGAGTTGTTTCTATGTAAAGAGCTACGATTCTCGCCCCCCCCTCTGAAGGTGCACGTGACAGAAATGGTGGAGGCGCCGGGTAGGTTCTATTTCTGGAGAGAGAGAGAGGTAGATTTTTATGTTTATTATTAAGTTAGTTTCAGCTTCTGATAGCAGGTTATTAAGAGTTTACTTGAGGAGAGGATTACGGAATTTTAGTCTATAGTGGAGGAAGTCTTTGAGATTTTTTTTTTGACGTAACAGATGTTTATTTGAGGATACTTGTAAGGATAAAGTTTATAGTGATAAGTTGTTTTAAGTCGTTGAATTTATTGTAGATTTATATCGGGGATTATTACGTGAGGAGAATACGTTATAATTTAAATGATTAATAGAGATAATGCAAGTGGTTTAATTTAATTGAAATTAATTTTAAGATTGTAGGTTAAGAGAATTATAATTTAAAATAAAAATTTTTTGTCGTAAATAGGAATTATTTTCAAGTGAAGTTTGTTTTGTTGTCGTGCGCGTAGGAGACGAGACGTACGAATTAAATCAGTCGAGGGAAGGATAAACGTTAGAAAGGAATTAAAGAGAAAACGAGAGTTTATGTAAAAGAGAGTTATAGAATTTATAGTGATGTTTTGTTTTAATTAGAAAAATGTTGAGAGTTGTTTCAGAACGACACGTCAGTGGACGTGGCAGAATGAACACGTGACGGGGAGGTGCTGAGACCTAGCGGAGAACGGAGGAACCGCAAGCGAGGGTTGGCGCACCTGATGGAATTCGGTGACGTCACGGGCTCATACGGAGACGTGGACAGGCCGTGACCTTGTTTTGATCAGCTGTACGGTAACTTAGCGATAAGAAAATAGACTATTGGTTAAATAAATTTAAATTTAAGTGTGTTTTAGGAGAAGAGGAACTTTCAGTATGTAAGTAATTTATTTTAAGAAGTGTATGATGTATAGGCTAGAAGTGTTTCGTTGTAAGTTGTTT
Organism: Bacillus rossius redtenbacheri; assembly: GCF_032445375.1. Taxonomy (NCBI): domain Eukaryota; kingdom Metazoa; phylum Arthropoda; class Insecta; order Phasmatodea; family Bacillidae; genus Bacillus; species Bacillus rossius. Next base: position 1,816,923 of record NC_086333.1, on the reverse strand, counting down.
ATGTTTTGTTAGTTAAATTCTACCTCGGTTTTAAAAATATTTTTTTGGGATTTGTAAACATTATTAAGGAGGTACACTATAAAATCGATAAGCATTGAGAAAACTGGGAAGGCTAGATTTTGTGTGTAGAGGGAATTTACTCCAAAAGAACAGAGAGACAAAATTAATGTTTTCATTAGGGCGAGGGACCCTAAGGTGAGGCGTTGTGTCCCTGGGAAGAAAGGGAATTGTAGCGCAGACCATAGGAGATGGGCTGACTACGGAATTAAGGGTCAGGAGAATCCTGAGAGTTGTGAGTAGTTTGGGGCAGGAGTTCCCCATGGTAGTACCGAAGTGGCTATCCTGTATGGGATAGGGTACCATTTCAATGAAGTTTGTTGGTGGGGTTAGAGCCCCCTGTGTAGTGGGCCTATAGCAGATAGGCACTACAGTGAAATTTTTGGTTATTTTGTGAGGTAAATTCCCTGGAGGTTAAGTAAGATTGGATTCAGTTAGGAAGGAGGGAAATGAGAAACATTGCTGTAGAGAGTTAGTGTACTTGCCTAATGTGAAATTGAATTTTAATAAATTAATTAATGAGAAAGTTTTGTTCGGTAAATAAATAATAATGGAAGATAGCTAGATAATTAATTAATTTTTTTTTGAGTAAGGTGTTTTAAGTAATGAAATAAAATAAGGTGAAGTAATTTGAATAATTGGGGAGGAGTTTCTTTAAGAGTTTAGATAATTGTTTTTGAATTTATTGAGATATTCAGCCAGTGAAGTTTGAGTGTGAGAGATACAGTGAGATTTTAAGGAAATCGGTTGTTTATTAATTAGGACAAATGAGATTTTATGATTAAGAGTCAGTAAGCATAGTTAAAATTTACGACATGATATTTGTTGACAGTTTACAGTTATTAAGGAGAAAACAGAGTAATCTATTTATTTTTATTTTAATGGTTTGAAGATAAGATTATGAATTTTTTTTGGAAGTTTCTTTGGCATGTTGGAATAATTTTTTTTGATTTTTAGAATTTACAGAGAAAATTTAATTGATTTACATTAGTTTGGAAGTATGGAGGTTTAATGTTCGATTAGCCCTAACTTGATGGTCGGATCCCAAAAGAATGCCGTAAAACCGATAGCCAATTGAGAGGAATGCGGTAGGCGCTTGTGTAGAGAGGGGTTGTGGGAAAACTCCTTGGGACTGATGGCAGATCAGGGGCCCTAAATAGTGTGTGATGCTGTAAAACCAGTGCAGAGAAAGCCTGGTATGCTTAAATTTTTGGGCACAGGTTATGTAAACCTGGGGTTCCATGGGATTTAGTCATGTTAGCTGCTGTGAGACATTAAGATTTCCAGGCTCCATAGTAAATTCAATGTAAATTTTTGTTTTCTTAAAATAATAAATTTGTTTTTAATTTTTTTGAGAAATTTGATTTGGAACAGTGAAGACAGACCCCGAGGAATAGTAGTTGTCATGATGAGAAGAAGGTGGTAGGCCTAAAAGGGTACAGGCACCACAGAGGTTATGTGCATTGCATAATTTAAATATAAGGAAACTTGAGAATTTGAAATTTTGTTGTTGGTTTGTACACCCATAAGAAGAGTATAGGCAGAATTTTTATTGTTATGAGATGTCTAATTTAATTGAAAAGAAGAAAGTTTAAAGATGCAAGGTAACATTATTATTGTAATAATTGAAAGAGATTAAGAGGTAGAGAGAAATAGGCAGTTTTTGTTTGTAAGTACTAAAGTTTACATATAGAAATTTAGTAACTAAGAATGAATAATAAGTTAAGTCTAGTGTAAAAGTTTTTTTTAAGTTTGTTAAGTTAAGAGTCACAAGTAAATTTTTTTTTAGAGAGAATGTCTTTGATAGGAAGTATTAGAAACTTATGGGAATTTTAGGGTAACATAAATAATGTAGGTAATGAATAATAAATATATGGTAGGTCTTAAGTTAGGATTAACATTTGAAGCAGAATTTAATTAAGAAGAAGGAAAATAAATAGGCCTAATGAAAAGAACAAAAAAGGATTTTATGGTAAAGCATTTTTTTTAAGTAATAAACAATGAATAATAATGTTGTTTCAGGGTAATGTGTACTAATAATACAATTGTTTTTTTTAGGACCAAAGAACAGGAATTATGTAATTTAAATTAACATGTATTTTTGAAACTGTTACAGATTCCTTAAGATGAGCTGAGCAGCAGTCCAGTTTACAAGATGACAAGAGTTCGAGAGACAAGATACAAGATCACTGAAACAAGAGCCAAGACTGAAGATTCAAGAGAAGAGAAAGCTGGCAGCCATGGACTTACAAGTGGAGATTAATAAGGTCATGTAAAGTTTTATTTTTTTATGGAAGACAGTAACTGGAGTTTTTTTGTTATAAACATTATTTACAGAACTTTTTAGGTTATAGTAATGTAATGGAACTAGTGAGTTGTGGTAGCTGTCAAAAAGAACTAATACCTTAAGTTTAATTTTTAAAGTTAATTTTCTTAATTTACAGAGGGATTAGTAGTTTTTTTTAAACCTTATTTAGGTTGGAATTTAAATACAATAGCTTATTATAAATGTGTACGAACAGTTCAAGTTCACAGTACTGATAGGTAGGTCAGATGATCTTATTGATTTTGATGATTTGTTGTTTTGAGTTGATTTTTAGGTGTTGTGAATTAGACAATGAAATAGTTCTGAAAACTTAAATTATTTCAAGCTAAGAAATAGTAAAGTTAATTGTAACTCAAAGGACACCAGAATTTAATTTTTTTTTTAATTAGTAATGTTTGAAAATTTTATACTTAACAAGAAAGGTTATAAACAAACAGATCGGATGGAACAAGGATGCAGTAAATCACAATTTCATTTAGAATTATTGATTTGCTTTTGAGGTTATGAAGGAAAAGTAGCTATAATTTAAAAATTTGAATAAAAATGGTTTTTTTTTAATTTGTTTGAAATAGAAAATTTAAAAGTTAATTAGTCATGATCTAGGTGGGTGATGGGGTGGGAATTGGCCACTCTTTTTCCCTATAACCTCCCTAACATGGCCTTCTATTACAACTAACAGAAATAAAGAAGAAGAAAAATGAAGAATTATTAGTTAGAATGTTTTTTATGAAGATACCTGATGAACTTTTTTTTTATTGTTGGGAAGAATAGTAGCAAGATTAATCAGATGTTTTACTCAGAAGAAGAAGAAGAAGAAGATAAAGCAGTTTTATGACTCGACAAGCCAGAGATTGGTGTTTCCCCTCTGCGCTTCTATTGACTACGTTGTTTACTCTCATGGGATAGCTGGTTCGGCACCATGGAGAGAGATTGGTGGGCATTGTGGTTGCCCCCAGAAGAAAAGAAGAGTAGAAGAGGTTATGGGTGGGTCATGTGAACTGACCTTCAACCCAGTTACTTCGTGGGGACTATTTGCTGTATAGAGAAGATCAAGACTCAAGAGTTAGGGAAAATCATTGGAGGTCATGTTTCCCTTCCTTAAGTTTTTCCTATCAAATTATTTGCCTGATTAGATTATGCTAAGGGTGGGATACTTTATGTTAGCAGTTGAATTAATTAATTTTATTTTTTTGTGTGTTTGCATCCTTGCCCATCGATTGCAGTTTAGTAGTTAGTTTTGTATTTGTCAGGCGTGATGGTAATGCCTGTTGATGATGTTTCAGAATTGTAATCTGTTCGTGATGAGGATGGCACAACTCCGAAGCAGATGTGGGGAGAAGTTGTGAGCTGCCCTGGAAGCCAGTCCAGTAGCTGTTGGAGTTGAGTGGTGTTTGCTGATGGCCAGCCCAGGGAGCTACTCTTCTCGACAACACTGACTTCGAGGAGTTGCACCAACCTTCACGAGATAAGAGTTTAATTAATTGAAACACTGTAAGGACACTTAATTTTTTTTGAAGAACGAAAGAAGTATGGTAATAAACGGAAACCGAAAAAAAATAATAATAATAATTATCAAGAATTTGCACATTGTTTAACGAATACTGAGAAACTAAGAACAGTAATTTAATTTGTAAAGAAAGCTTCACTAACAGAACAATTTTTTTAGAATTGAGAACTCGAGCCTCTGAAGGTTCCTGTGAGAACAAACCAGATAAAAGTTTTACATTTAATTTTATGAATACTTGTTGTTTTAAAATAAATCTTATGCAGAATTTAGATGTATGTTCAGACAGCAAGGAACTAAGAAAATTATTATTTTTGTGAAATGAGGAATTTATAGTTATGGTTTAATGGAAAAAGACAATTTGTAATTTTGAGGTAGCTCGATGGGGCTCGAGCTCTGTGAGGGGAGGGTTATGTCGCGGGTTGAAATTTTGCAGGGTTGTTGAAATCAAATTTAGGGACTTTACTGACGGGACTCTGGGCTGGCTGCTCTGTTCACTCGTCAGCGCAAGTGGCGTGACCATGTAATTGGGGCACGGGGCCGGCGCGGCGCGCTGCGGGCTTGCAGAATTTTGTTTGTTTGTTTGGCCGCGCGCTGGCGCAGCCACGGGCCGCAGTTACTGGGGCGCGCTGTCGTAACAAGCCGCGCGGTGTGGCCTGCACATTGGGGTAGAGGGGGGGTAGTCTTCCCAGATGTTCTAGTTAGTTGTTTAGTAAATTTGACTTCAATAACGAGCTTTTGTTATGGTAGGCGCGGCAGGGCGCGCGAATTTAAGCGCAAGTGATTGGTGACTCGGGGCTCACTCAGGCGGAGGCTATGCGTCTCACCTGTGGTCACGAGTTGTTAGTTCGTTCGTGATGTAGGAATTCAGGCTCACTCAGGCGGAGGCTATGCGTCTCACCTGTGGTCACGAGTTGTTAGTTCGTTCGTGATGTAGGAATTCAGGCTCACTCAGGCGGAGGCTATGCGTCTCACCTGTGGTCACGAGTTGTTAGTTCGTTCGTGATGTAGGAATTCAGGCTCACTCAGGCGGAGGCTATGCGTCTCACCTGTGGTCACGAGTTGTTAGTTCGTTCGTGATGTAGGAATTCAGGCTCACTCAGGCGGAGGCTATGCGTCTCACCTGTGGTCACGAGTTGTTAGTTCGTTCGTGATGTAGGAATTCAAGCTTTCGGGCGGAAGCTATGGTCGACGCCAGAGGCCACGAGTCGTTTAATTTAAGTTAGGTCATAATGTAGTCGTCAAGCTTTCGGGCGGAGGCTATGGCCCTCGTCAGGGGTCACGCGTCATAGTTTTTAAAATGTAATGTTCGTTCGGGATTTCAAGGGCAGGAGAGGCCCCTACGTTATTTTTTTAAAGTAATCGATCAAGAAAGGCTTTTCGGAAAATGTGAGTATGGACTTATCTTTGTTTTAATTTTAAGTATTAATTATGATTTGAGGTATTCGGAAGGACTAGGGAAGTGTTTAGTGAAGTTCTCTCATTCTCTCTCTTGTAAGGTCGTTCAATCGTTAAGGAAGTAAAGAGATTATTGTTTTAAATTGTAATCCCGCTATTTAAATGTTCTTTAAAATGATGTTGAGTATTTGACTTTAAGAATAAAATAATTTTAATTAAGTATTATGTTATTTTGCAAAATCTCCTTAGTTCAGCTCTCACCAGACATCCTGTACGGGATGACGAACCTATGATCCTAGGTACAGTAAAGTATTTTATGAAGTTAAGACTAGTTGATGCCAAGCGAGTTGTTTCTATGTAAAGAGCTACGATTCTCGCCCCCCCCTCTGAAGGTGGATCGTGACAGAAATGGCGGTGGCACCGGCTAGGTGCACGTGACAATACAATAAAGTTACAACAAGGGGGCAGGTTGATGCATGTTATTTTGATCTGGCTAAAGCCTTTGATACTGTCAATCACTCCATTTTACTAGCTAAACTTTCTAACTTCGGTCTCTGTAATAATTATATAACCTGGTTTACTAGTTACCTTAAAGATAGATGTTTCTTTGTTTCACTTAATAAAAAAACTTCTACTTTATATCATGCTACTTCTGGTGTGCCTCAAGGGGGTACTTTATCTCCCTTATTATTCAATATTTATATCAATGATATTTTTAAAGTTCTTCATCATACTACTGGTTTTCTGTTTGCTGATGATCTTAAAATATCCAGAGAAATTTCCTCCTTAAATGACTGTCTGCTTCTTCAATCTGATATTACTGAAATTGATAATTGGTGCAAAATGAATTTAGTTTCACTTAACAAAGATAAAACAAAAATTATTTCTTTCACAAGGAAAATTCATCCAGTTAAATATGATTATTTTCTTGACAACTCAAAAATTTCCAAATCTCTTAGTATAAAAGATCTTGGTGTTATTCTTGATTCCAAACTATTCTTTCATCAACATGTTAATTCTTTAGTATCCTTTTCCCGTAGAACCTTATATTTAATAAATTATATAACTTACTATGCATCTAATATTGAATCCATTCTTACTCTTTATTTGTCCTTAGTTAGAAGTAAACTCGAATATTGCTCAGTTATCTGGAACAGTATTAACACCACCGACAGTGACAAAATTGAATCCATACAAAATAAATTTTTCAAAATAATTAGTTCTAGACACCATCAATTACCCAAATTAGAATCTCTTTCAAATCGTCGCATCCATCTGGATGCCCTGTTTGTGTTTAAGTGCTATAGTTCAAAAATTAATTGCTTATACTTACTTGATAACTCTGGTATTCGAGTCCCGCAGTTCAAAAGCCGCCTTCGATCCCTATTATGTTCCTTACACAATAATAATGATTTAATTTACAGACTTATCTCAAATTTCAATAAATATGAAAATTTTATTAAAAACTTCAAATTTTAATTTTTATGATTACCCTAATATTCTGAGTAATTTTATAATCCTGTTTATTCTTCCAATTTTAGATCAATTAGTTAAAATTATCTCAGTTGCTGTTTTGTTTTGTTTGTTATTGTGTCGTCCTTTATTTTCCTGTGTAGGTTGTATTTATTCGCTTGTATGTGTCGTCTTTTATTATCCTGTTTATGTTGTATTTATTCGCTTGTATGTGTCGTGTTTGTATTACTTGTTCTGTGCACACCTCTAAAGCTTCGGCTGTTGGTGTGCATGTCACAAATTTTAATAAATAAATAATAAATAATAAATTATTAGTGATATTGCCATATCTCTTTTATGCAAGCCCCACCACTTAATTCAGTTGATTTTTGTATTATTCTATAGATTAAATCTGCGACTTAACGTTTGTTAGCATATTACACTACCAATTTTTAAATGCAATAAGTTGTTTTTTTTTTTGTAATTTTTATCTAGAAAGTAACTTTAAAAATTTTTTTATACAAAACTGAAATAGTTGGTTCTTTGTATACATGAATATTTAGTTTTGTATACATGAATATTTAGTTTACAAACATTTTAAATGTAAATGTTGAGTTTTAAATAAGATGCATTTATAATTATATTTTCACAATAATTAGAGTCTAGTTGATAAAAATAATAGATGTTAATTTTGTCAAAAATAAATGCTACATATTCCAGCTCCTATCTATTACTTACATTTTTAGATGCATTATAACATATTTGTGAAGAAAAAAAACAATATCACAGATATCACGCAATACATAAAGTTTCTAACCAATACTAATAATCTTGATACTTGGCTTGACTAGAGCAGTTATTGAAGTCCACACACTCTGTTGGCGGGCACAGCTACATCTGAAATAAATGGTTATAAGAACACAGTTAGTAGTAATGACTGCAGTGGACCGGCAGCAGCTAATAACAGCTCTGAGAGTCACTGTGATGCTTAGAGGCACACACAGGCGTCTCCAGCCCAGCATAACGTTACAGTACGCTTGCTCTTGTAGCATACGTGTACTGTACTGCCTAGTACCTAGTGACTTGCTTCCTGGCTAGTGCCAGCTAGTTTCCACTGTCTTACTTCCACAAGTCTAATGACAAACATAAAATATTCAAACAGCAAAAAAAATTGTACATAATGGTTTTTATTCATATTAATTCTAGTCAAGTTTTAGGGTCTGCCACTGCACTTTTTATGTCAAGTTAAAATTTGTGTAACATTATCAATTTAATAACTTTTTTGTTTTTCCTGTTATTTCACACTGAAATATTCAGTCTGAACCCAACAATTCATGTTTTATTTAAAATGTAGGAATTACATATAAAATTGAGTACAGCAATGAATCTCCAGCCTAAAATATGAACACTACCACTGTATAGTGAACACACTATACAACTACAAATCTATATGTGGTTCTTCATGCATCATCTGAAAGCTCTACCGGTGTCTTACTTAAAGCCACATTACTGACAGGCCCAAATCTAGAAAGAGACATTTATGATTTGTTACTGTTTTATTGAATTTTCAGCTACATATATGGTTGTGTTTACAGCAGACTACAAACAAATGTATCAACAAATAACTGTTCATCTCATTACCAAGTCTATCAAATTCATGAGCAACCTATCAGCTCTCCTGAACTGACTTCTGACTGAGATTGTTCATTACCCCAGTCGTTCGACCTGGATCCTGATATGGGACTACAATGGAACCCTGTCTGGGACACCTTCTCCTAAGTAATCCGAGGTCACAAAGAGGAGCATCCTTGCCACAGTGGCTAGAATATTTAATCCCCTAGAATGGCTTACTCAACTGTTGATGTTTACTAACAATTAGTTGCATTGACTGAGATAATCATCTCCATGATATTGTTGAGCAGTGTGATCACTTTAGCTGGGAGCTTCCTTGTCTGTCCTCAATTGCTGCTACTAGGTTCATTGCAGGTCCAGAAAGCTCTGTGTATTCTACGTGGGTTATCTGACAGTTTGAGATTAGTTATGCTGCAGTAATACAGATGCTTATTGAGCCAGCATTCATCTGCTAACAAGCAACACCGAAGTTGTGCCAGTCAAGGTTAAAAGACCCCCTTGCTTGGAGCTGTTCAGAGCTCTCCACCATGTGATTGGAACTTACAAGGAAGCCTTGTCTGTGTCTTTCCTCACTGCCTGGACTGATTCACAAGTGGTTTTGGCATGTACTACACAGCTCATCAGATGAAGTTGTTCATGACTAACACGGTGAACAACCTCCAAGAGCTCATTTGTCCCACTTGGTGGAAACAAGCTCCGTTCGAGTTCAATCCTCCAGATTGTGTCCCCGTGGTCTTTTCCCTACTGCCTATTGAACTGTTGGATCATCACTTGTGGAGCCTTGCTGGAAAAAAAGACTGTCTCATTGGCCACTGTCATGTCTTTTGATGAGCAGTCAGTTGGTAATGTGACACTGACAGCTAACCAGGCCCTTGTGTGTCATGTTCTGCATATTGCACAATTGTTATGTTTTGTGGGCACAGTTTATCCTAATGAATTAAATAAGGCCTCAAATTATGGTTCTTATGAAGTCACTTCAAAGCAGAGGAGAAAGAGGTAAGTGATAAAAGTAAATCTTTAATTATGGCCAAAGAACTGGAAAGCAAGAAGCAAAAATTAATCTCAGTAACTCAATACAAAGTTGCAGAAATTGAGGAGCATTTAAAAGGACTTAAAACAAACAATCATCTTCAAAACAAAGTAAATTTGCATTCATGCTTCATAAGTTCAACATGTTTTTAAGATTAAGTAATGTGTTTTGTATCACATGTTTTTTTTTTATGTTTTGTTTTGTTGTGGTTACTTTTGTTGATCTGGTTAGCTAAACAAATATTTTTTATTCTATTATTTTTCCTATGATCTCCAGGCTATGAGTTAAGTTACTTTCTATGCACACACTAAATGAACTATTGACTAAACGAACCTTCTTAAATTGGCATAAGTATCAAAAACCAGTAAAGATGTTAGGCGACATTGATTCGTGTATTAAAGATGTGACAGACACATTATGAGTAATGCTAAGACATTTCCAAACCCTAAGATGCAGGTAGAAATTTTTGACAACCTTTTTAGTGCATTAATATGGAACATACAAACTGTTTTTAAGAGTATTTTGTTTCACTACAGAAGTAGAGATGTAGCAGGAAACAGGTCAATATTCTAAACTGACTAAGCCCTCAACTTCGCATTAGCAAGTAGATTTTGCAAAACCTAAACCTTAATTTTTTCAGGAATTTGAGATAACTTAGTTTTTATTGATTTACGAACGATGTATTAAAAACCAGTGTTAAGACGAAGGCTACGTATTAATGGTTAATCCAAAACTGTATACTTACAAAATGATTTCATGCTTTCACTACATAAGAAGTAAAAAATTTCCTTCAAGTTCATAAAAACCATTAAATAAAGACTTGTTTAGAAGAGGAAACATTCTATAAATAATTAAATATGGTTTATACTATAATGTGCCAAAACAAGAAATATTAGAAGCAAACTAATTTAGGATACTACCCCCTTAATGAGCTGTCTAGCTGACACTAGAACTAGAGACAAGTGGCAGTCACGTTCTCCAGGGACCACGCAAGCCAACCCCACTGCCAGCCTCAACCAGCCAGTACACTGCTCCAGCTCTCTTCCAATCTCCGCCCCAGTCACACTACAAACCCTTCAACTACCAATCCAACACAGGGTGCCGTTGAACTCTGACTACAACAACCTTATTGCAAGTGATGTTCCTTACACTATTAATAATTAAAAACACACAATTTATTACAATTAAAATGAAAAAAATACAAACTGAATATAGAACCTATGTAGGTCCCTATCTTCTTGATGACTTATGTTAACCATATTTTATCAATCGATAGCAAATACATGCCATTGTCAGTAGGTACAATGGCATGGTATTGTGAGCATCGTGTGTTTGCTGTGGAGGAGTATATTCGTAATGGTGGTTCTGTGATTAATACTCAGTTCGGTTTGAACTTGGCCGACATGATTTTGTTCCAGATAGAAAAACTATTCACGTTTGGATATCAAACTTTAGAGCAACAGGTTCTCCACTGAAAAGAAAATCACCTGGCCGACCTCGAACTGTAAGAACACCGGAAAATGTGGTACGTGTGAGAGCGTCATTCAGTAATCTCCAAAGTGTTTAGCGCTTTAACAGGCAGCTACTACGGGATTGTTTGATAGAGTGCAAGAAGAATCCTGCACAGAGATCTTCACATGCACCCCTACAAAATGATGGTTCCAAGAATTAAGTGAGAGACATTCTTCAGAACATTCTCCCTGGCGCTGTGTTGATTTTGTCTGATGAGGCCCATTTCCACTTGTCAAGTACTGTAAACAAACAAAATTTCCACTACTGAGCAGCAGAAAACCCTGAGGAACTTCACCATCAACCACTTCACTGCCCTCGTGTGACAGTTTGGTGTGCCGTTGCTGAATTTGGTGTGTGGGGTCAATATTTTTTCAAAGATCAGCTAACGGTAACTGTATATTTGAATCGCTACTGCCACATGATTGAGACCTTCCTCCGACCTCAGTTACACCAGTTTGTTGGGAACCATGCAGAGGCAGAAGTCTGGTCCCAACAAGACGGAGCCACAGCTCACACTTCGCGGCGATCTCTAGCAATTTTGAGAGTTGTTTCCTGGGCATCTTCTCTCTTTGTGAGGAAACATCTCCTGGCCCCCAAGGTTACCAAATTTATCACTTTGTGAATTTTTTCTTTAGGGAAACTTAAAGTTGCAAGTGTACAAACATCGCCCCACAACCCTGCAAGAACTTAAGGAGGCAATCAACCAGGAAGTGGCTGCCATTCCACCGGAAATGATATGACTAACGATGGACAACTTCTGGGAAAGGCTTCATCAATGTGTCAACAATGGAGGACGCCATTTACCGGACATAATGTTTAAAATCAAGTAATTTAAAATGGCATAGTATTTGTTGTTTACAAATAAAAGAATATTTTATGTACATTTCCTTGTTTGTTTGTAACTGCCTTTTGAATTACGAGAGTCTTTTTGCCGGATACTGTATATATAAATTAATGTTAGTTTTTCCTATATACATTTCTAAACCATTTAACTGACTATGATGAAATATTGCACACTTGACCTTCAAAATAACAAGGAAGGTTGCTATCTAGGTGAGATTTTTAGAAACCCACACCTTGAAACAGAATTTAATTATTCTTGATGAAATTTCACCATGGTATTGTTGACGCTTTCTTCATTTCCATGGCAACGGCTTTCGCAATGGCAGTGGAGTAGGGGCATGTGCAATGAGCAGTGCGGTGTGCTCTGCCTTTAGACTGCCCTAGCTAAGCATGGGTAATTCAGCTAGTTCATAGGCATGTGCAAAACTTCGATAGTACAATCAAATTTAAATTTTTTTTTAATATTAAATGGCACTTCTAACCGATATGAACTGTTTGCATTAAATAAAGCTTCATATGATTCAAGTCTTTACGTCACACGGGCAATTTATTTTCTGTTAACTTTGGAAGATTGACCTCTCGTACAAATTTGACTTCATAATCGATTAATCTTAAGAGTTACATAACCTACTGCAACATTGTGTCGCCTACTGGGCTTATTAATTTTGTCTAACAAAATTATAAATGGATAAAGGCGCAGAGGGATCATTAAAAGCTAAAAAAATAACGTCAAAAAGAAAAAAAAGTAGTGCAATATGGAATTTTTTCACAGACGTTGTTCAGCACAATGCGATAAATGCAAACAATCGTTCAAATGCCTGCCTGTAGGTTATGTCACAATGAAAATTGTATTGTTTTGATAATTTGTAGGTCGTACACAGCGATATAATTTATTATATGCATGATAATAACTGTTCTCTGATTATAATGTAATCTCTAGTGGTAAAAAAGACAAAGTGAAACTCAATTATGTCACGTTGCGACCACTCGTATGTATTTTTTTTGTTAATTTTCTTATGCCTTCGACTAAATTAAAGTCTGCCTCGGGAATGTTCGTCCTCGGGAGCGAAGCACTGACGTCACACCGGTGGGCGCGGGCGGACACACACACACATACACACACTACGCCCGGATCATAGAGGGTGGTGGTGGGAGGAGGGCCTGCAGGGGCGAGACGTGAGGCACATCGGGCGTAGCCCCGGTCGACGTCAAGTTTGTAAAAGGGAATGGGTTTCAAGAGTTAATGGGACACTAAAATAGTGCACCTACATACACAGTACCATGAAGAAGTACTTTCTCTGAACTTTTTATTCCAGATCTTTATGAGGAAAAAAACAAACCCTCAAAGAAGATTTACCAACAATATCATCCACAGCATTTACATCTGATAGCTGGACTTCACGTTCAACAGACAGTTACATCAGCCTTACCTGCCATTATCTCCGACCTGAATTAACTTCGGTATCATTTGCAATGAGCAACACTGTTGTAAATGAATCCCACACAAGTGTTAATGTGGCTGCTACCCTAAAAAATGTTCTAACTGACTGGAGAATCGACCTAGCAGTGTCACCTATACCATTATTTTGTATCACTGACAATGCCCATAATTTCAGACAGGCTTCTGCGTCATTATTTAGAGATGGTTCAAGATCATGTTTTGCTCATACCCTTCAAATTGCAATTGAAAACAGCAAGAATGATTGCCCGGGTACAACCACACTTCTTAGTAAGGCCAGGAGTATAGTTGGTCATTACCGAAGAAGCACTCGTGCTAGGAAGACTACACACACTCCAGGAGCAGTTGAAGGTAATTCAGCATGTTGATACTCGTTGGTGCTCAGAGTACCAAATGCTCAAGAGACTGCTGGAAATGAAACCTGCTCTTGTTGCAGACCACGTGAACTCTGGTGAAACAGACATGCTGACTGCAGTGGAATGGAAACATGCTGAGAACTTTGTTCAAGTTTTACAACAACATGCAGAGACCACAGAAGAAATGAGTGGAAACACCCAACATTGTCTATGATTATTCCAGTATTGCACTGTCTTCTTTGTAACCTCGAATCAAAAAAGATGGAGTGACATTTGCAAGTGCGTTGCATAAAAACCTTAAGTCGAGGTTTCAAAACTGCATGCACGAGCTCCTACAGTGTGTTGCAATGTTGGTAGATCCCAGATTTAAATGTGTTCTTCTATCAACAAAGGAATCAGAAACCATTCTTTTGTCGGAAATTAAAAGTATGAAAACTGATTCCATTTATGTACAAGAAGTTAAATCTAGCATTCCTAACTCTGCACTAACATCTTCTCCAAGGGCTGTCTTGGACAGTATTCCAGCGCAAGACAATAAAAATTATGATGGAGAAGATGTATGAGGTACTTAAAAGAACCCTGCATCAGCAGACATAAGAATCCATTAAATTGGTGTAAAAATGAAGGCACAAAGTACCGATATTTACCCAAAGTAGCTCTAAAGTATCTGGGGGTTCCTGCCACACAAGTAAATTCAGAGCGTCTCATTTTCAGCAACTGCGAATGTTGTTTCAGCACGAAGAGAAAACTTGTTCCTCAGCTAAACTACTGACAGGCTATAACCAAATCCTAGTGTTTATATGTTATATATATAAATAGATTTAAATGGTGTTTTGTGTGTGTATATTTTAAAATAGTTTTTGTGTTTTGTTCTTGCCCCAAATTCACATTGGAGTTCAATAATTTTTCCCGGTGTAGTAAAGATTTCAATATATTTATAACAATGGATACTTTTGATAGCTCAAAGAACAGTACTTCAATTTATGTTTTGAGATGGTGTATGTGTTTATAAAACAATGATAATTCAATTTTACATATAAGAATTTTTTCAAAATAGTTTATTTCATGTTTTCAAATAACAAAACAAAGTTTCAATTTTTTTTTTAATGTGGGGCACTTTATTAATGGGGTTGGCGAGTTGAGATAAAAAAAAATTTAAGAGAATTTTTTGCTTGTAAAATGCTACTATTCACACTCGATTCGACTTTGCACAAATAGTAACTATTCGCTTCTCACTTCGATTCGTAATGAAAATTTAATATTCACACATGCCTACCAGTTAATAAATAAAGTATAGTATAAATTAAAAATTACAGACAAAATACTTTTGGCAATATTATTGCAAGTATATAAAGGATGTATGAAAATTCATGTTACAACGCTTGAGGGTAGAAAGCTCTTATTATTGCGCAACCATTTTTTCCAATAAACATGTTGCCGGAAATGCGTAGTTAAGCCCCTGTAGACCCAGAAAGAGTCAGCGTAGGCAACCAGTTGGGCTTTGTGCGAGACAGACGATGCTGTGGTGAATTACGTGTTTATGACGCCGGGCAGCGCTTGAGAGGACTGTATGATGTCGAATGCTGACCCCGCCCCTTTTTACTTCCGGTGGCGCCCTCGCCCTTTACTTCCGTTCGTGCCGTGCCATAGCACTGCGCAGCGTGACATCGCAGTGTTGCAGTGTGTTTTGTTATCACTGGGGGTCTGTCGTTGACTGTTCTGTCGTACAAGCAAACTCATGGTGTCATTTCTTTCGCTGTGGTTCTGAAAAGGGCGACGTTTTAGTAGAGCTCAATGGAGTACACGTTTAGTGAGTACACGGACATGCTGCTTGTTTACGGGGAAGCTAGACAAAATTGACGAGCCGCCCGTCGTCTGTACGAAGAACGATATCCGGGTCGTAGGATTCCAGCTCACACCATGTTTGCAAGACTTACTCAGCGAATGTGTGATACTGGTACATGTTCCGTCACAAGACCAAATGCTGGTGCTCCACGCAGGGTTCGTACTCCCAGTTTTGAAGAAGATGTACTTCAGAGATTTGAGGAGAGTCCGGATACAAGCACAAGGGCAGAAGGTTCCGATATGGACCCTGACAAAATGACTGTTTGGCGAGTTCTTCATGAGCAACTCTTGTACCCGTACCACCTTCAAAAAGTGCAACACATGGGTTCGGCGGACTATCCTCTTCGCATGACCTTTTCTCGTTGGTACATTTGAAGAGTATTGAGGAACCCCTAGTTAGCGGTTTTATTCAGCGATGAAGCCAAGTTCACTCAAGACGCTATTCTCAATTCGCACAACAGCCATGTTTGGAATTATGTCAATCCGCATGCAACGGGTGTTACAGCTCGCCAGGAACGTGTTTCAGTTAATGTGTGGGCCGGTATTGTTGACGGCGTACTCATCGGGCCTTGTTTACTTCCGCCACGACTTTCCGGCGCCGGATACCTCCACTTCCTTCAGAACGAACTACCAGGTCTTCTTGAAGAGGTTCCATTGCATGTCCGACGTGTGATGTGGTACCAACATGGCGGGGCACCAGCTCATTTTTCCCTGCAAGTGCGAGAGTATTTAAACCAAACATTTCCAAACCGATGGATTGGACGAGCGGGCCCTGTCGCATGGCCGCCAAGGTCACCGGACCTAACCCCGTTAAAGGGGCTTATCTACGCTACGTCAGTAGAAACGGTAGAAGAGCTTACACAGCGAATCATTGGTCGAAATCATAAGGTCGACTCCACATATGCTCCAGCGTATTTGTGAAAACATGATTCGCCGTTGCCACCTCTGTGTCGCTCAAGGTGGGCGTGTTTTTGAGCCGTTGCTTTAGGCTGTCACGTTGTTAAAACATATGCAACATTTCAATGTTGTGAAACAAGGCCGAAGCTGTGATTGATTTCAGAGTGAAATTAAAATCTGTGCCACGATTAAAAAGGTTATTTCTCTACTTGAACGCCCGCACATCCACAACATAACACTCTACAACGGGTTGCCTATGCTGACTCTTTCTGGGGCTACAGGGGCTTAACTACGCGTTTCCGGCAACATGTTTATTGGCAAAAATGGTTGCAAATAATAAGAGCTTTCTACCCTCAAGCGTTGTAACATGAATTTTGATACACCCTGTATATAAGGCAACATAAAGGCAAGAGAACCAGTGCAGGCCCTAATGTCACCAAGTGTGCACATAGAGAGTGGAGGAAGGATTGGTCAAGCAGCTAGCTTACACTTAGATTGCAGTATAGAGCAAAGTTACATACTGTTAACAGATTGAATACTACCTGGCTTGTTAACATTAAAATTCTTAATTTCTATACCATCAATAATTATTATCAGTTTCACGATTTCTTTAAATTATACTATTAGTTCATTTTTTAAGATCACAAAAATGTCTTTTGACAACATTATTACAGTTGTACACATTCTCAAAGAAAAAATATAAATTCTTAACACCAATTATTATTTCACACAAAAAGATATTTGTACCAGTTAGTTGATCACTAACAATAACAAGGCATACTATTAATTATGTAGTATAGTTATATTGATCCAAAATGTTTAATATCTATACTAATATTATAAAGTTGAAGAGTTTGTTTGTTTGTTTGTTTGTTTGAACGCGCTAATCTCAGGAACCACTGGTCCGATTTGAAAAATTATATTATATTATCAATAACATTAGGGATCCTTACTAAAAGTACAATTTATAATCAAATGCGTTGTAGGGGGTTAGATACAACATGCAGTACACGTACGAAGTGTGTGTTGACAATGCCGCAGGCGCTAGAAGTTTATTTCCTATTGCCTATTAACATTGTTGCCAGGCACTAGATGCCTTATCATTCTTAATTTTCCCATACAAGTAAAAAACACCCGTGTGATTTAACAACGAAGCAATCAGTACCTTCATACGAGTTCAATTAGTATTTAAATACTTTTTATCACTTTAAATCGCAAACCTAAATTATTGTTTTTTTCCCTCTCTCTGTGTTTAATTTTTTTTTATTGCCCTTTTTTTCAAGTATATATATATTTTACAGGCTTGAAACTTCACAGTAATGTTCCTTATGTTACGCAGGATGACATTTTCCGAAAATTAATCCCATGGGTGGTTAAAACCAGGCAACAGTGGGTACTTTGTCTGCATGAGAACAGGATTTTGCATTGTTCATGCCTTCTGCGTCTCCATGGCAATGGGCATCGCGCGGCAGTGGCGTACCCACAAGGAGGGGCATGTATAATGAGCGGCGCAAGAGTGATCTGCCTGTAGACTGTCGTAGCAAAGTACGGGTACTTCAGTTGTACATTGCGTGCACGAGTCGGGAAACCATCGGTGCTATTCATTTTCTCTTCGGTACATTATACAGCATTGTAATAAATTTTCACTGAATTTTTTTTATTTACCATTACTGTAAATGGGAGATGTGGCTAGATTTTTTTCCATTAGTATAGCCGTGCGAAGGCGGGTCGGGCAACTAGTTAAAAGATATAAAAAAGTATAAGAAAAAAGGTTACATGAAGATGGCATCTTTCAGTTACATTTCCTTAGAAGTAAGATCATATGATTCTCTTGATGAAATACAAGAAGACAATGTATTTCCAAAATTCTTATTCCAAATTATAAAATAATATTTTTAACAGTTGTGTTTAAAACTTTTGTGCTTTTTGAATATATCTGGAAACAGAACACACCGAATCACAAGGACAGCACTAATAGCAGACATCATGCATTGGAAAAAGAGAGTAAATGCCCACTACAAGCTCACTGCAAACTATGGATGAAACACGCTCCAACTGATGACAGTTCGCACACGGCAGTCCAGCAGTCACAGTTACACCATACCATTAACGTAAAACCACCTGGTTTTAAATCACATATTAAATCTGGTGTGCCATTGCCGGGACAAGCATGGGAGATGGTGTTCAAAGTTGCAACAGACTTTAGTGAACAAAAAAAAAGTTGTATAGATAGAAGTACAATGTTGCTTAAAAAAAGTGCTTCAACATTTGCCTCAACATCAACAGCTAAACAAATTATAGCAGAGGCAAAGAGCATATCCAGTTAGACTTTTTTGGCACCTACAGGTAAGAAAACAGATAATATAGGAACAATAGACGTAGACACTTTTGCATGGTGTGTGGGGAAAAAATGCACGAGATTTATGCTGTAATAAAATTTGCTCCAACAATAAATAACTTGAATAAGGTATTGAAAGAAGACTTCATTTTAAACTGCTCCAGGGAATACTTTAGAAACTTATTGAAGAAGCTAGGTTTCCGATTGAAAAAGTGCTAAAAAAGTGCTAACTGAAGTGAAAGATTTTGACTGAAATGCATAAATTAGCTACTTGTAGAGTGTAATATCTTTAACAAATACTTGAATTTCGCAACTAGCATAACTTGTTGACAAAACTTATGTTCATGCAACACACAGCGTAAGTGATTTTTGGCAGTCAGTTATGGAAATAAGCATCACAGATTCTATTGGAAAATGTTAATGATTAATTATTGTGCATGCAGGTTAAGAGGATGTCTTTGTTCCAAATTCTTTGCTTATTAGTCAAAGAGAAGTCTTGAGACTACCATAAGGATATGAATTTTTTAAACGTTTCTATGTGGGCGAAAAGTAATTAACTAAAAAATATAACTTTAAATGCTAGTTATCATAATGTTAAGTTGAAAAAATTATTTACACCATCATCCCTAACACAAGACATCAAGATCTGGCTGACAAATAACAATATTAAATTCTCTGCAACAATAACAACAAAGAGTTGCGGACGAGCGTTCAGACTGAGCGGACGTGTTTAAGGCGCGCTCCTCGGTTTCGATGTTTTGAAGCGATTAACTCCCGTGTTAAAATTTTTTAGTTAGTGCTCAGGATCATTAATCATTAATTCCTCAATACTAGATCAATCGGAATTTGCGGGTTTTGATCTATCAAGTAACGATGTATCTATATCAGTACTAGACAGTGACGTCTGTGCGACCATGTTTCGGTCACCTCCTAAAAAAACACCGGTAAAACCTGTGTTCACTCAGGAACTACCATCGAATGACACCCTCATTTCTGAAAGTATCAACAGGAACACGGTGAACATGGAAGATCTGCTCAAAATTATGAATACGGTATGTGTAAAAATCGAAGAGTTAAAAAATGGGAACTGTATACTGAAAACCCTGCTTATGGATTCCAGAGCGTAAACAGCAGAAATCAGGCAGGAAATAATTAATATTAAAGGAAAACTATTCTCCGACAATCATCCTGAATCTTCATACAGTCAGGCCCTCAAGAAGCCTTTCATCGCCAAGCCAGCTGACCGCGCGATTCCACAGAACCACGCCGGTAATAGCAGCCTGTCCTCTGACCTACATTCCACTCAGCGCGACAGCACAAAGGAAAATAACAAATGTGACGACACAGATGGTTTTACGCTGGTACAGCACACACGTAAAGCCAAGTCAACAAGCCATCCTGAAATGAAGCGTGAACTGGTCATGAAAAAAACACCCATGAAAGTGGGCATTGGAAATATATCCTTGTTAAAAATTATTCCCAAACCTATTTATAAAAAAACGAAGGCACTTTTTATAACTAGGTTTGATCCGACCGTGCAAGAACAAGAGATCATTGATTACATATCTAATGAACTGAACTTATCCCAAGTTAAAGTAACAAAACTCAAAACTAAATTCAACTCCTACGCATCTTTCCACATTTTCGTGCTGGAAGAGGACTTTTCTAGAATAAATAACATTGTCTTTTGGCCAAACGGCTGCTTGTTAAGCCCCTTCTACGGCAAACTACATCATTATCAAATTCTAAACAACAACTCTGCATCTGAAGAACCCATCATCAGGCCTAGTGCATCCACTTCCACATCCACCTCTACTTCTATTTCCGCATCCACATCTACTTCAATCTTGGTGCCTGGAGGAGCATCTTAATCTCCACCTGTGAAACAGTTTCTTGAAGAATATTCAGTTGCGTATCAAAATGTGAGAGGTTTACGAACCAAATCTATTGAATTTCAGGAAAACCTAATTAGCTCACATTTTGATATTATTTGTTTAACAGAAACATGGTTTAACAAAAATAATATAAACTCTCACTATTTTACAGACCGTTATTTAGTTTTTAGAGACGATAGAAACTCAGAACTGACAATGAAGAATAGAGGCGGAGGTGTCTTATCTGCCATCAATAAGCATAAATTCTTATCAGTGCATCCTTTGTATGATTACGTTTTCCCCGGCATCGAAGCTGTCTGGTTAAAAATAAAACTAACGCCTACGAAATCATTAATACTTGGTACTATCTACTTACCTCCAGATATCACACCTAATGTTTACCGGAATTATTTTGAAGCCTTGGAAGATAAACTGCTAGTTTGTTGTGATGATATATTGATTCTCGGTGATTTTAATGTGCCTGGCATTGACTGGTCTAATTCTCTTGCTGATAACATTATACACTCACATGTCAAATCTAAAGCCAGTTACCTACTGAATTTCACATCCAGTCTTGGTTTATCACAATTTAATTGTACCCAACCAGCTATAAATCTTTTAGATCTGTGTCTTTCTAATCTTCCTCATTGTTTGGTATCACATTCTGCTGATATCCTTATCAAAGAAGATATATTCCATCCCGCTTTAAATATTAACATCATGTTAGAAACATGTCATAATAATATTAATCCCTCTTCTGTGTTCAGAAATTACAAAAAAGGTAATTATCTTGGTCTTTACAACTCTATTAATGACTGTGACTGGTCACACTTTTATAGTTCTACTGATGTTAATGATCTCGTGGATCAACTAACAACTTGTATTTCTGAAAAAATTGATACTTATATACCTCTTTCTAGTAAAAAAAAATCTAAATATCCTCTTTGGTTTTCCAACGAATTAACACGTGCTCTTAAATCTAAAAAACATTTCCACAAGTTGTACAAAAGAAACAATTATCTTTTCTACTATGCGAAGTTCTCTCATTTTAGAAAATCTGTGAAATCTCTAATTAAACGCGACAAAATCCATTGGACTCAATCGACAAACAACAATATCAAGAAAAACCCTAAAAGTTTCTGGAGATATGTTAAATTAATGAAAGATGGTTATTATGAACAACTTTCTCTTAAAGTAAATGGTGATATATCAAATGATCCGAATGTGGTAACTAATGTGTTTGCTCAGTATTTCTCTAGTGTATATGTAACCCCAAATACTTCTCCCCCAATAACTACATCGGTCATGTCTGTTGAGACTATAGCTGTGCCTAAAATTTCTGAAAGTCTAATACTTTGGGCAATTAAGGACTTAAAATCAACTAAATCCACAGGTCCTGATGGCATTCCCAATTTTATTCTTAAAGGCTGTGCCCAACTTTTAGTACCTCTACTTTATCACATTTTTAACACCAGTCTGAAAACGAATATATTTCCCAATAATTGGAAATAGCAAAAATGATTTCTATTCATAAAAATGGTTCAAAATTAGATGTCTCAAACTACAGGCCAATATCATTACTTCATGGGTTCTCCAAAATTTTTGAAAAAATTATAGCTAAATTTTTAAATTTTCAACTTAGTAATACTCTCACCAATAATCAACATGGTTTCAGGTCTGGTATGTCTACTATCACTAATCTTCTTACCTTTCTTAATCCTGTATATAATATAGATACTAATAGGGGTCAGGCCGATGCCTGTTACTTCGACTTAGCTAAAGACTTTGATACTGTAAACCATTCCTTACTTCTTATTAAATTATCCCATTTTGGTCTCTGTGGAAACTATATCAATTGGTTCTCAAGCTACCTATCCAACAGAAGTTTTTTTGTATCGATCAACAATCATAGATCTTCTCAGTATAATGCGTGTTCTGGTGTTCCCCAGGGAGGTACTCTTTCACCTCTTCTCTTTAATATATTTATTAATGACATTACACAAGTACTTTGCTACTCTACTGGCATTCTTTTTGCTGATGACCTAAAAATTTATAAAATTATTTATTCCTTAGAGGATTGTGATTTATTACAAGAAGATATTATTAAAGTTAATAATTGGTGTCTAAGAAACTTGGTCAAACCCAACAAAGATAAAACCAAGGTTATATCGTTCACTAGGAAATACCATCCGATTAAATATTCATACAAATTAGCGAATTCTATCATCTCTCAAGCCCACTACACAAAGGATCTCGGTATCATTCTTGATTCAAAACTATATTTCCATAAACATGTAGATTACATATATTCCTATGCACGAAAAACTCTAGCGCTTATAAAATTTATTACTTCTTATGCAACCAATTCAGACTCGCTTATCTCTCTTTACATGGCACTTATAAGATCAAAATTAGAATATGGTTCTGTTATCTGGAATGGTATCAACTTAACAGATACTGAAAAAATCGAAAGTATTCAAAATAAAGTTATAGATTTAATTACTACAAGGAACCTCCCACGCCCCAATTGGACACCTCTGGTAGACCGTAGGGCCTATCTTGATGCTCTTTTTGTTCATAATTGTTACATTCATAAATTCAGATGCCCTTATTTTCTTGACAATACTGCCTTAAGAATACCTCAATTCAATTCCCACTTACGCTCTACTCTGTGTACTCTTCTTACTAATAATGATATTATTTATAGACTTATAACAAATTACAATAATCTATATTTGAATTCCAACAGTGTTTGATTATAAATTCTGATTTATGTCTGTCATAGCTATATTATTTTTCCTTCAATCTCTCTTAACATTTAATAATATGATTTTACCTATATGTTTTATGTGTTATGTGTAA
This sequence comes from Bacillus rossius redtenbacheri, assembly GCF_032445375.1. Classification (NCBI taxonomy): domain Eukaryota; kingdom Metazoa; phylum Arthropoda; class Insecta; order Phasmatodea; family Bacillidae; genus Bacillus; species Bacillus rossius. The sequence goes on along the minus strand of NC_086333.1, from coordinate 1,793,538 downwards.
TGGTTCTTTAACCTTTGTTAGTGTTTTGTCTGTTTTGTTATTATCACTGCTAGTGTGTGGTACTCTTGCTCTCGTTTGCTGGCCATCTGTAGATGTTTTCCTCCTATGGTACCCACGGAGGTGGGAGTCCATACACTGGTAGTGATAACTGTGTTCCTGTTATTGCATGTAGTGCCCACCACTAAAGTCTATGACTGTTGGTGAGCATGTGACAAATTCAAATAAATAAAAAATAAATAAATAAAATAAAAACAACAACAAATGGTAGTCTTTGCTTTCAGTAAAAAGTACGCGAACAACAAAACAATTTGAAATAGGCACATTCATTACGGAATGTGGCCATGATGTCACTCGCCAGGCTTCAACCCACATTGATCAGAACCTGACAACTGGTGTAGGCAAACATAAAAAAACAGATACTGGAAAAAAATCTCTTCATTGCTATATGATAAATACAATTTTGTGAGGAAATGTTCAGCAGCTATTCTGTAGACAAGTGAAAAGTGTTGCAAACACAAAAAATATTGAAAAGGACTATGTGAAGAATGACAGAAGAATAGACATTGAATTCAATAAAATAGTAAAAATTGGCTGTTAAAGTAACAGCGATACAGACAGTGGAGAAAAATATCTTTCTGATACGCAATGGGCAAGTAATTTTGATTATTTGCTACTGTATATTTTTCTTGTTTATGCACAGTTATAATTTTCTACTCTGGTTTCAATGTTTTTAAGGGGAACATACATATATAATTAATAGGTTCTGAAGCACTTTGGTATAATCTCGGCACAGTCCATCAAAGTTTTAGTCATCCTTTGGAAATGCTTTTAAATTTAGACATGTGAACTAAATATGTTAAACAACAAATTGAAAGAGTATTTTTCAATTACCAGAACACATGTCAAAAGGAACACAAAATTGTTTTTACAGACTCCTGCTTGTGTGAGACAAACTCAAGCCTTGCCTTGGAGGTTTGCTTGCATCTCGTCACGTCATAGCGTGTGAACATGAATGGAACGAGCAGTGGCAGATGATGCAGGCCATGTGCAAGTTAACACACACTTTCAGGTTCCTGTGCACAACATTACTACTTGCGCTTGGCAAGTACACTAACTCTTCTTTTACAACAAATGAGTCTACGACTTAGCTGTAGTGCTCTTTGTGCTCCCAGTTAAGTGCTAACTCTCACAGCAACAACATATAAACTACTAAGCTACAAGAAATGCTATGTTCTCACCAATCATCTTCGGGTATGGAAGATTCAGGTTTTCCATGATTTTTACAAATTCTTCCAGAGACTTGGTCAAACGAGGGTTAAACTTCTTCTCTTCATATACTGTGGTTGCTGTATGTCCTGAAATTAACATTAAAACTGCTAGTGTGCTTTGCAAACACCAAAAGATAATGACAAGTATTAATTTAGATGTACAGTAGAGTCCTGCTAATCCGAACCCCGCTAATCCGAAAATCCGCCTAATCCGAACAGGGCTAGGACAAAAAAAAAATTAATTTTATAACATTTAAGAACTATGAAAAGTAAAGAAAAACAAGTTTTTTCAAGTAATTTACGTTTATTAATAAGAAACTTATAATTTATCTATTTCACTTTCTAACTGAAAAGAAAAAATAGGATTATGTAGGTACATAGTACTTAAATACATATGTAAGTATTGAAATTTTTTAAATTTAATTACAAACTATGTGTAGAATTCATGTTCTGTACAAGATTGACACAAAACAAAACGTAAAAAAGCAAACCATTATCTAAGAGGCAAAGTCAGTAATCTTCCTTTGACGCAATGCACTAAATCGGCTTGAAGATGCAATGTTTCGCCAACGCCGCATAAACATAACATCTGTTGGGGTTGCATCGGCATGTTGCTCGACGTAGCGCAAAGCCAGATCAAGGGCGCTGGCTGCGGCAGTGTGAGAAACAATATCAGTCGGCGCGTTCCCTTCCTCCTCACTGTCGTCTGCATTGAGATCAGTTGACGTTCCCTGCACAGCTGCTACGATATCTTCATCTGTGTATTCCTCGTAGCCACAGTCGTCAATGGCCGTGCACTTTTCAACGCACTCTTCTGCATTTTCGCAACCTGGTACAATTTTTGTCACTAGTTGAAGAAGTTCAAACATTTCTTTTGCCGTGGGGAAGACCGTTTGGACAAACTCTAAATCAGGCCAGAGATTTTTCCATGATTTCTGTAAAGATTCTTTTTGTGTTTCTTCCAAGCTTCTGCTACCCAGTAAATGACATATTATATGGTGATTTTCTTGAGTTTATGCAAGATTGTCAGTTCGTCATTCTCTTCAAGCAGGCTATGAAGAAGCATTTTTCTGTAATTCTGTTTGAAAGCCTGCAAAACTCCTTGGTACATTGGCTGCAAAATTGAAGTGACGTTTGGTGGGAGAAAAATGGCTTTGATATCACCGCAAACAAGTTGCATTTCTTCAGGATGTGACGGAGCATTGTCTATGAGAAACAAAGCACTAGGAGGCAATCAATTTTCTTTGTTAAAAGCCTTTACTTTTAGCACAAATTGTTTTTTAAACCAGTCTTGGAACAAGACACGATCCATCCAAGCTTTCTTTTGGTTTCTGTAAAATAAAGGGAGTGTGTTCATGTTCATGTTTTTAAAACAGCGTGGTGTTGCTGATTTGCCGATAACCATCAGTGGAAGCTTATTTGTGGCAGAAGCATTGCAGCAGGCTAACACAGTTAGGCGTTATTTATCCATTTTAAACCCTGGTGCAGATTGTTCCTCGTGATGCAAGACTTTTGGTAGGCAATGCTTTAAAGTTAAGTCCCGTCTCATCTGCGTTATAAACTTGCTGTGGCGAGTAGGAAGAAATTATATCTTTGAACTCCTCAAGGTATTCATTAGCTGAATCATTGTTCGCTAAAAGTTTCTCCCCAGTTATTGTAAGCTGCCTGATTCTATGTCGTTTCTTCCATTGGTCTAAGAAACCCCAACTAGCCATAAATGATGCGTTACCATGAATGAGCTTGTTCAATTGAAGCGCTTTTTCTTGAATCAGAGGGCCAGTGATGGGGATTCTTTTTTGTCTTCCTTGGGCAAACCATAAAAAAAGTGCCTTGTCCAATTTTTCGTAAATAGACACTGTCATTTTGCTACGTTTTTCAATATTTTTTTTCACTTGTGGTAGTACAAAACTGCTCAATTTTACCTCTGTTCTTTTTCCAATCGGAAATGGTTGCTTTGCCGACACCAAATTCTTTCGATAACAAGTGGCACTTTCACCTTTGTCAAGTCTTTTCAGCACTTCCAGTTTTTCTTTTAATATACACAAGTTATGTTTTCGCTTGCTTGTCATGATGACCAACAGCAGGGACAAGCACAGAATGTAAAAAACCACACTTTCACACCGCTCACAAGGGCTCACAAAACACAGGTCAAGTGCGCAGTAGCAGGTGACACAGCAGTAGCATGTGACGCACTGACTGTCTGACTCATCATAGTTGGGAACGGAAGAGGAGAGGAATGTGTAAGCCTATGCGGGAAGGAGGATGCGGGCTTTGTTTACTATGGTTGGTCACTGCCCTTCCGCTAATACACACTCACGAACCGCCCTTCATTTCAACCTAATGTTGTCACGTAATGTAGGCTGTTGGATTTGATAAACTTGGAATATTTGAAATTGCAGTTTAGACTATGAGAGTAATTAAAAATATTATATGATACTAAATAAGTATGTAAGGTGTATTTTTCACCTGACCTTTCATACATATTTCACACTAAAAAGACAAAATATGGCATTATATGACAAAATTCTGCCTAACCCGAATTTTCGCTAATCCGAACATAGTTCGGTCCCAATTAGTTCGGATTAGCGGGATTTTGCTGTACATTTAAAATTAATCAGGAACATTCCACTCATCCCTTTAAATACAAAGACAATAGCTAAATGTTTATAAGAAAACAATCTATACCTATAACAACCAATTAAGTTCATCATCAGTAGCTGCACTTTCGTACAATTTTGTCCAAGGCTCTTGATTGTATTGATCAGAACAAATTAATGAAAAAATTTGAATTTTATAATATAAAAGTAATGACCTTCCATTTTTTAAATCTAAACACAGTAAACATTATCAACATATATATGTATGTGTATATATATGTGTGTGTGTATTGACGTCGAACCAAGTGCCTACCTAGCTCCCTACCAGCCATTATGACGGGGCAACGCCCCTCCTGCCAATTATGCGTGTGTGGTGCAGTGTAGCTAAGGCGTGGGGGGGGGGGGGGGGGGGGGGGGGTGTAGGGGCCAGTTAGGCGCAGTGGTACCAACAAGTACGACAGTACTTCCCGGCGACAAGGGCGATGTGTTTTTTTTTTCAGCAGACAATTTATGTATCACAGAAGAGACTGAATTTGTATATAATTTTTACTTTTATTTGAAGGGTCTTGTTCTGATTGTGCACTGGGCCCCGCCTGCGACACGTCTCGAACTCCGTGGGAGACGGTGAGGGGAGGGGAGGGGAGATGCGGACGGCGGCAGTCGCGAGCGAGTCGCGGGCCCAGTCAGTCGCGGGAGTGGAGAGGTCGCGGTTTTTTCCCAGTGCGGGTGAGCAGTCATTCAGCGTCGCTGGTCAGGACGAGGATAGGCCTTTTGCTAGACGCGCGGAACTACGTGGCATCGCCAGTAAAATCTCGGCTGTCGTAATTAACACATTCGAGTCTGTTGCTTATGACTGGTTTAAATCACTGAATACTAGGGGTTTTTATGGTTTTCCATTTTTTTTTTATTTAAATAACATATATGGTACTTAAAATACTTTTTACATGATAAAAAACTTTAGATTTTACAATTTTTAATTCAATTTAAAACATGATTTTATCTCTTTTAGTTACTGATAATTTATTTTTTATAATAAACTATGTTTTACATAAATAAAAAAATTTCTCATACACACTTCATACTATTCATTGCTGTGATTTTTATTTAAATCCAGTTAAGTTAACATTTATTTCACATTTCCAAATTAATACCAATATATGAATACGTAAATAATTTTTATTTGGTTATGTTTATGAAAATTTTGATTTAGTATGGAACTTTTGGAAGCACCCTGGCACGCACAGAGCAAAGCCACAGTCTTCGCACCACCAACGAGTTTCCTTCCTCAGCCGTTTTCCACTGTTGGCTTTGCCTACATCGGAACATACTTTACAGTATCTGGTAGGGTTGAGTTTTTTTTCGGTTGGTGGAATTTTCTTTGGAAAATGTCGAGCAGACAATCGATCTGTGGATGAGGATGATGTTGATGATTGAACGTCTGTATCGGTAGCACCATATGAAGCCAGCTGGTTCCCGAGAGCTCTCATGAAGTTTTCCAAACTTGTTTTGTTGCCATCAGCCCTGGATCTTTTGAACAAAATGAATGAATTTATGATTGACATCATTGATTTTCTTTGAAAGGGGTAGTAACTGAGTAATTGATCAACATGATCAACACCAGTTTTGTTTATATTGTAGTCAAGTACAACATCGGGTTTGGTTTTAGCAACTAAGCCACCTCTACCTCTTACAGTGACTTCACTGCATGTGGCTTTGTGCTTTGTGGAGAGGCAGTACACATCACGTGTGTCCTTCCACTTTACAGCCAACAAAGGACCGCACCTGCGAAAAATTGCTTCACCTCTTGCAAGTTCTTTGCATTTCAGTTTAGGTGGCAAGCCTTTGCGGTTTTTTTGTACCGTACCCACAGCAGTTATTTTTTCATCCCATAACTTATAGAATAATGAAGGACTTGAATAAAATCCAGACCTGCCAACTTGTAAAGTTGCTTATCAGTAAGATTTTAAAATTTTCCGAAAAGTGCGTAAATAGGTCGCGGCATTTCATGTCAGTTATACACACCATTTGTTCACCATAAATAAGTGGGAAACATGTGTTATACACATATTTACACACAAACATCACATATTATGCAAATGAATGCTATTCTCCGTAATTTAAACAAACAAGATGAAAAGTAATTTTCAAAACTTAATTTTCTTATGCTGAACATAAAATTCACTATTTCTTTTAAGAATTCTTGAAAACCAACTTACCTACCAATCTTTTGTATGATGTTTGTTATTTTCCCCCCTGAATTTTGCCACACTCAAGTTAAAATTATGCCAATGCAAACACTTGTAAAACCTTAACAAAATATGTCACCACGAGGGGATGAAGTTTGGAACAAGAATCTGTGAAAGGCAAAATGGCCCATTTTGCAAACGGTCAACAATATTAGAAACTACATCTAAAGCCATTTCATTAACAATGGCAGTTGTCTTAGTTCTACCACAGCTATATTGTTTAGCCACATCACACTTAGGAAACATTTTTCTAAGCAGTGGGCCAATATGATCTGCAACACTGAAGGGTATGTTGTGTTCCACAAAATAACCAGTGAACAAACACTCAGCCTGAATAACCTCATTTTCAACACTATTTGTACCAAAGTAAGTGTTATATCTTTTTATTTTCCTGTTGGTATTTGAAATTACTTACATGTTTCGCACACTTGATATGGATAGTGGGTAAATATGTACTTAAGTGGTATTTGCGAAAGAAAATTTTAAAAATCTGAAAATACTTTTATTATATGCTCTTTAAATTCCTCTTTTCATTAAAGCCGGCGAAGATAAGAAATTCTAAATACTTTATGAGATATCGCCGTTCTTAATTATGCTATAGAAGATGTGTGTAATCATTCGACCGTTGCCATTTTTGTTATTTTGCCGTGTGTTCGTGAATGCCTAATTAATTAAAATGGTCCGCCGGCTTTAATGAAAAGATGAATTTAAAGAGCATATAATAAAAGTATTTTCAGATTTTTAATATTTTTTTTCGCAAATACCGCTCAACTACATATTTAAGCACAGTTTATACCTTTTGTTGGCACATAAGTACTATATTAAGAAAAATAATCGACGCCTTGACTCAAACAACTTTATTTCTTTCTTGCTTCACTACATAACGAAATGTATGTGAAACTCAAATACACTTCCAAACATAACTGTATCGTAAATATTTTGCTTTAACTGAACCACTATAGTTTTTAATTAATGTACACCAAACCACTATTTGTTATCAAACACAACACTACACGCGTGGACATAACCTGCAATCTCGTACACGACGGGCCCATCTACAACAGTCCGAACCTGTGGCCTCTGGATGGTCCGTGTCCTTATCCCATTGATAAAGGTTACTATCTTAAAGTGAATGAATGACGTCACATGTCGCACATACGACTGTCCAGTCTACAATTACGATGTCTGATGTCTGAATCACGGTCTAAGAAGGGGAGGTCTGGACACTCCCCAACCAGGCCAGCATGCAAAAGTGGCACACCTAATGTCTCCGTAGTTCCGCTCCGCTCCACCATCTGACGTGTAGCGCTGGTTGTTACGCGGTGGTATTTTAAGCTTTGTTGTTATGAACAACTCAACATAATAATCATTTAAATTTTCATTTAAATGTTTAAAATGCATTAATCTCCAGATATCGATACAGTATTAAATTGGATGTGTTTATTTTTTATAAGTTTGGGAATTATTTCATAAATTAGGTCAATTAGGTTACGAAGTATAGTTTCCACATTAGCATTGGCGGGAACTTCATTGTGAGCAAGGAGCATTGATTGTTAGTAAAGAGAATAAGCGTATATTATTTTAATTGTGAAAATGCCTAACCTTTGTGTTGCACCTGGGTGCAAAACAAATTATCAGGCAAAGTCGGACGAGAAAGTTGCAATATTCCGAGTTCCCAATGATGACAATGTTAGGCAATTGTGGCAGAAAGCAATTCCTTGAGACAAGTTTGTACTTAAAAGATCCCATTATGTATGCGAAAAACATTTTGTGGAAGACGACATTCTCACAAAAAAAGGAACACAAAGATCAGTTCGGAAACGTCATTGGAATAGTAAGTTAATTTTTATTATTTGTATGAATGTAGTCTAAAGATTACTTATTTTTGTATAGGCCCAACTTTTTTAAAAATGGAATGTATTATGTCAAATTTTATTAATGACCAGCACAACCCTGATAATACCTGTTTGTAAGTAGTTTGACAATACACCATTTTTTATTAAAATACAAAATTTGCAAAACGAGTGCGATCTCTTCCTTAAAAAAATTATAAAAATCCCAAAATACTTTTATTCAGTGCTTTAAACTTTCCTTTGTTATCTTAAAAGGCGCAGATACGGAATTCAAACTCGTTTAGGAGTAATAGCAGTTTGTAATTTACATTACAATACCTGTGCATTCATGCGGCTATCAAAATTATTTTTGCTTGCTGTGTATGTGCGTCTTGTTTGTTTTCGACAACTTATAAAAACGTATATATTTTTTATTTGGATATTTTAAGGCAATGTAAATAAAAAAAATTAAAAAAATACGTCCCTACTATGCACCCAAGCTGAAGCGTCAACACTTGACATGAGACACGAAACATTGACGATGGCACTTATTTGTGTAGCAAATAATGTATTGAAAATGCAGGTTTGGTATTGTTATTCAAATACGTAAATCAGCCAAGTTATGTAATTTGATTCAGCCTTTAATTTTAAATGTTAAAATATAGTGTAATTATATTAAAATTCATTGCAGTGCATCAAATACTGTCGTAACTCTCTACGTTTGTAATTATGGAGTATAGGGCCACCATGGAAATAAAAAAAGTAAAAACAAAACTTATTTTACTTCCTTACATGATTCCTGATCATTCTGCAAAACGGCATTGCGATATTTCCAGTAATTTGCATAAAAATTACCTTTTTAAACGAGTGTATTTTTTAAAGTTTTATAGACATTAACAAATTAGGTTGCGGAAATGTGGCCCTATGCCCGATTATCACGTTACTGTGCGTCCTCCGGCGATGATTTTAAACTATCGTTGTATCGTATATTATTTACCTCTTGTTTGTTTTTCACGAGAATTGACAAAATCATCATAACGCCTAATGATATATTTCCACCGCAAGACACCTAGCGCTAGAGTTGAATAGCGGACGTCGAACGAACTATGGAGACAGTAAGTGGTCACTTTTATCTGGCGAGTGTCCAGACCTCCCCTTCTTAGACCGTGGTCTGAATCTAACGATTTCTAAAGTATTCACCACAGCGCAGTAACGTGGAAGCGCGGCAAAAAATGTCGTCGGGTCAGTGCAAATATATGGTATTCTGTACTGTAAACTACAGTACATGTACAACAAAATGCGGTTAAAACAATCTTGCAGCACGTTAAAATCGGTACTTCCTTTCTTCTTGCCGTAAAAACCATTACAAAACTGTGGTATTGTACGTGACATTAACGGCACTGTTCCAACAAAAATACGGTACAAAAACTGTATATATGGTATTTACCGATGCAAGTACACTATTTTATGGCACGAGATTGAAAACGCTAGCCCGTGCCCCGTGAGTCAATGTAGAATTTCAGGCCAGAAGAAACGTAATGCGTAAAATTAATGCCGCTCCCCGTAAAAACGTAAGAACTGCAATCACCCGTACAAATTACGGCAGAATCGTACAAGTTGGCAGGTCTGAAAATCTGTCCATGTAAATTGTGTGCGCCTTATGAAAATAATCATGACACAATCTCCGGACAAGACTCTCAATAGATAGGGCCACGATTTTTTCGCACAAGCGAAATAACACGAAATAAAACGATATTGAGAGTTAACACCACCGAAACGCGAAAAATAGAATACGTACCATATAAACACGAAATGCATTACAATAACATCGTTAGATGCCAAATTTTTGTTTACGACGTTTCTTGGATCAATTATCTTTGTAGGCGTTTCAAACACACTTCTCCAATATACAAATATAACAGAAGATTTTAATATTTCATAGTTTTTTCACGGATAATAATCTTCCTAGTTTTAGGTTATATCAAACATTGAAAATATTTGGTTATATACGCACGTTAGAAAAACAGTGCCGCCATTATGCGAAGATTGTGAACAGACACCGTTAGCCAACACGCAAAGCGCAAATACAATTGTATTGAGCGTAATAATTTTCCGCGTGTGTTTCATAACGTAATTTAAAAGCTGGGAAAAAATTTGTCGTTTTTTGACTAAGTAAATGTACTGCAGCACCCGAAGCTTTAAAATCTTTATGACGTGCAGCGCATCGCCAGTGTAAAGAGAAAAAAAAATATTAATGTTTCGTGTATTGGCACGATTGCATTAAACATTATTTTTGTAAAAAAAAAAAAGTGGTTTACAACGTCCGTGACTATACTTTTGCCGTGCTGAAATTTAGATTTAGAGTTATATTTTCATTACATTTTACAACATTTTACGTTCGTTAAGTTTTCGTGGATTTTTTTCTCTGTGTTCCTGTTTTAGGAAGATGTAGCAACATCGTGTAACAAACAAAAAAAATGCCTAAAAATAAACCAACAGTGGCTGCACGTGCAGCAGAATTTTCAAAAGAAGGGTTTTATGTGAGTGACGGTAAAATACTGATGTGTAAATTTTGCGACTGTCGTTTAGAGTTTGAAAGGAAAGATACACTAAACAAACACACTCAGTCCGAGAGACACAAAAATGGGAAGCAAAGGCAACAAACTTCAAAACGGCAGCTTTCAATTTATGAGGCAGAGCCAGTGCTAAAACGAGCCAAGCAACAAAAAGATGAATTTGTACTGGAAACAGTTGAAGCATTTATTGCTGCTGGAATTCCTGTTGAGAAACTGGACAGCTGCAAACTTAGGGAATGGCTAGCAAAACATGTCGGTGGTGCTGGTGATATACCTAGTGCAGACTGGGTAAGAAAAAAATATATTCCTCTTTTAAGGGAAAAGAAAGAGGCAGAGATCAGAGAAAAAGTGGCAGACCAGAAAGTTGTAATTATGGCAGATGAAACCACAGATAAAGCAAATAACTGTGTGTTCAATATTCTTTTCCAGATATTGCAACCAGGGGCAGAACATAGCATTTTACTTGGAGCATCATGTGTACTTGAAGCTGCAAATGCTGTCAGCTGCTCGAAAGCTGTGATTGACATATGCACCAAGTATGAAATCAAAGAAGAAAACATAGTTGCATATGTAACTGACGGTGCTAGATATATGACCAGATCTGCAAGCACTTTGAAAGGTATATTTGGTGAACATGTGTACCACGTGCAGTGCTGGGCACATAAAATCAATCTGGTAGGGCAGATCTGGCAGAACAGTTTGGAGGATTTAAACCTGTTTGTGATCAAGGTAAAAAATGCTTTTTTGAACACACGAAAGAGACGGCATGCTTACCTCAACTTTTTGAGGGACAAGAATGGAGAAGATAATGCGAAGATGTTTCCACTGCCCATTGTGACACGATGGAACACGTGGTTTCATGCTGTTTTCTACCTGGCTGACCACCTGCATAACATTGTTAGCTTCTTCGAACAACTGAGTGAAGAAAATAATGCTGGTGTGAAATTCATAAAGGGACTGCAAGAAACTGAGATACAAGCCCTGGAAGCTCAGTGTGTGTTTGTCACTGAAAATTGTGCCTGCTTTGTTGACACAATAAACTTCTTGGAGGGATCCTCCTACCCAACTGCCCACCTCCTCTATTCAAAGCTTCAGAAGCTTCAAATTTCATTGGAAGTTCTAACAAAAGGAATTTTTCCAGAGAGTGTTGAAAAGTTACTGAGCAAAATGAAAAGTGTTCAGTCTGCAGCCTTGAAAGAACTGTTCAAACAGACATCACAGCTTAGCTTACTAAAGCTACATGATTTGGTCTCAAGTGATCCTTCTCATGCACTTTTTCGTGATATTGATGCCCTGCTCAACCCCAAAAATATTGGGAATGTGAGTATAGAAGGCAAAAACTTCTCCAAAATGGTTGATTTTCTACCGTTCCTACAAAATGTGCCAAGAACTGCAGTGGCAGCAGGTTATATGTCCCTTCAAAAGCTTGTAAACATTGAACTACAAAAACCACACACAGACAATGTAGACATAGTGAACCTCATGTGTCAACTAAAATGTGACTTTCCTGAATTTGCTGCAGCTGCACTAAAATTAATGTGGATACCAACATCAAATGTTGACACTGAAAGGTCATTTTCTAAATATTCTGTAATTGTCAGTGACCGGAGAAGATCTCTTTTGCCTGAGAATGCAGAACTTTTAACTATGGTCGCTTTCTCATGATTTGTGAATAATGATAACCAATATAAAATACTGCCACCTATATATAAATGTGCCTTTACCAAATATGAGAAGAACAATGTCAAAATTATGTCCTAAGTTATGTTTATCGTGTTTTTATACTTGCTTTTATACACAATCTACACCGTTAGTATTTATTTACTTTGAACAATGTTTTAATTAACTTTAAGCAAAAATTGTAAATATTAAAATAAGGGATTATAATTACATTTAATATCACTGTCCTTAAATCTTCGAAATAAATCATAAAGACAATACAAAAGAAATTTGAATTTTTATGACGATAAAGACGAAATCTCAAAATCTTTAGGACGAAATTTCCCAAAAAATAAAACCGTAAAATCTTGGCTCTATCAATAGAGTTTTCCACACTTCCAGCACCACCAGTATAAACCTCTCAGTTTAGGACATATCCTGTATTGGTGTCACAAAGAATATATAACTTTATACCATACTTATGAGGTTTATTTTTTATATAAACGCGGAAGTGTAAACGTCCTCGAAAAGGACACATTCCTTCATCAATTGTCAGGTTTTCTGATGGATAAAGACAGGCCTTACATTGACGGACAAAATGATTCAAAAACGGCCTGACTTTATGTAGAGGGTCGTGATTTTCTTGTCCTCTTGGTACGTAAGTAGCATTGTCATTTATGTGTAACATGAATAATATTGACCGGAATCTGTCTGCTAAGGAGACGCCCAGGAAATGGAGTGTGCATTATGTTGTCATTTGACCAATAATCTGTTATCTTGGGTTTCCTGACCAAGCACATGTGAATGATCACTGCAAAGAAGTAATATATTTCTTGAAGCTTGACCGTAGTCCAACGCTGCCACATTGAATTTGGTTTCAATTTTTTTGCCCGTTTCATTTTGTCAATCATGGTACCTGCATATCGATTTGTTTCAGTCTTTATATTTTTTATGACGTCTGTGCCAAAAAATTTAGAGAAACAGGTAAGTTCATCGGAAGTTTCATCAATGTCGATAAGAATGCCAGATGCTTCCTCAAAAACAGGCAGCTGTGGTTGGTTGTCCATTGATACCCAGCTATGACTCCAGGTTTTTCATTTGCTAGTAATTGTGTTCTTGTATTGGAATCTGAAACAAAAACCATATGTTTTTTACATTGTTTGCATAATTTTTTTACTTTTACGTAAATGTGAAAAAAAAACGATTACCAGCTTATAAAGAAATTCAAAGGCACAAAAATGTAATATTTATGAAAGCTGGGTAACTTACCAGAAACGTTACTTGTGCTAGGTTTATCCGAGTGGTCTTGTCTATTCGCATTGCTCAGCTGCGCAATGTGGACTAGCGGAACATCATCTTCATCTAAAAAATAATAATGTGACATTCACATTTACATGTAAGGGTCCAAGAGCTAATGTAAAATATCTACAATACACAAGGGAAAAAAATACGAACCACTATCAGTACCTGTATCAGGTGTCTGTGATGGACGAGCTTGTGAAAGTCCCGTTTTCTGTGTAAAACTGCTCTTCTGTTTCCTTATTTTTGCAAAATCTTCATCTGTAATAAAAAAAACATCCTGGGTAAGATATGTACAAAAATAATAATTTTTATACATGGGTAAAACAAGTTTCAAGCTCATTCGGCAGGTTTTGAATAATTGCATACAAACCTGATGTGTCAGAATATTCAGACGATGGTTCATACAAAGAATCAGAACTGCAGTTATCAGCTTCTGAACCAGAAGAAGCATAAAATTCTTCATGTTCGAAAAATTCGTCACTCTCGCGCGATCTCTTTGCCATTTCTACTGCAACAAAACCGCTGTAATTCCCCTGGCACGATGAAACACGCCCGAAGCAGCTTCAAACGTAAAACAGTACAGCAGATGCCATCTAGCGGCAACCGATAGTACTACGACGACTGTGGAAAGAACGCCCGGCAATCCAAGCCCGTTTATCGCTCGAGCAAGCACATGTTAGTCCATGAAAACGTGCGCTCGAGCGCCGTTCATTGTATTAAAATACTATGCTCGAGCATGGACCCGAATGTGTTAATTTTGTATACAAATATAGGTTGTGAGAACCGCAATTGGCCCTCGTGGCGCGGGCGTCCCAACAGACAGTCACGAGTCAGACGCGAGAGACGTCTCACAACCCACAGAGATTTGGAGTATATCCTGAACATCGTGTAGCCAGTAGACTTCGTGTAGAGCCAGTAGCGCATTGATTTGCAGTGCGGCACAGATCGGCGTGGCACAGCTCACGGAGCCGGGCTTCCCCCTAAGACGTGCACAGGCGGGGACGGGGTCAGCCCCATGTATCAGGGTCGGTGTGTCAATAAACCAGCAGTCGCCCATTGAACTTGGACATTGTGATTACGAGCACCAGGTTAGCTTCCCCCGGAGGACACGAGGCCGGAACCCCCCTCTACCTCGAGCAGTCGGGCAGCTGCACCTTTCCCGGGGAATAGCCTGGACGACAGTATATATATGACACACACATTTACTGTTAATTAGGGGTGCACAATTATCATTTTTAATGCTAAGTCGTGACAAGTAATGCAAAAAAAAATTGAGTGAGTCAAGTTGCAACTTTTTTTTTTTTTTTCAATTTTCCTTTTAACACTTTGCACACTATGCCCGAGCACGACTCGGGTTTACATGAAGCACCGAGCACACTACGCCCGAGCGCCACTCGTTTTCCATTTCACAATGCATTTCAGCGGGAATTATACACTACAGAACAAGCAGTGCTCGTCTATATATTTTTTTGTTAATAAATAATTTTTCAATGAATAAGATTATTGATTTCAAAATCCACATCAAAGTGTGTACAGCAGCAATTCACTGTAGAAATATGAAATATTCCGCCAAAGTTGTTGGATAATATAAGAAACAATTATTACTTTAGCTAGTGTTTTTACTAGGGGCGATTTTCAATATTGAAACACCCATCCATTTTACATAAAAGAAATGTATGTATAAATATATTTTCATTTGCAAATTCGAATGTTAATTTTTTACATTCAACCTACAAAAAATCAGTCAGTACATTTATATAGCACTGCTCAGTAATATAATATAAAGAGGCAATAAAAAAAGTATGTATAACAATAAACAAGGTAAAATATAACATTATGTTTTCCCCATATTACTTTTCCTACAGAAATAACAAATATTGCCCGAATGCAATCAGTGGTAGCGTGATAAAAGAAGCCACATACATGGCGAAGAGATAAGCACGCAGCCGGTTTCAATGCTACACACCGATGCGACGTGACTAGGAAAACATGCTGAGCTGCTAACCAATTCGTATGAAGCCCAATAATAGCAGCAAATGCCAGTCTTTTATCCTTCCCATAAATATCTACGTGATAAGAAACACAATCTAGCTCACAAACATTACAACATTTGTACTCAACAGTACTTTACATGCCGAAAAATACGGAATGAAGTGTAATGGTAAAACTTTACAGTAAAATTTCTACAGCCACTTATCTGAGTCCGGTATATACTCTGAATCATATTTTTCCGAATCACTGAAGCTTCACGAAATAAAGTGTTTTTCACATGTGTTTGTTGAAAAAGCCGAACAAAGTGATTACTGGAGCACCGACCCGGTCCTTCACTCATCTGCAGGCAAGCTCATGAGCAGAGACCGATTTCTTTCTATACTGAGTATGCTGCACCTGAACGACAACAACCAGTATGCTCCAAAAAATGACCCCAATCACGACCCTGTGTTCAAAATTAGGCCAATACTAGATTATTTCAACAAGCAAAGTAAAGCATCATTGTCTCCAGACAAAGAACTTACAGTTGATGAGGGGATGTGTCCATTTCGAGGAAGGATTGGATTCAGAGTGTACATAAAAAATAAACCACACAAGTATGGACTGAAGCTAAATCTGGTTATGTCTTGAACACAGAGCTGTATTCTGGAGCAGCTGCAGGACACAGCAATGCGGTTGAGCCTCTCATTTACAGATTGTGTAATAATTATTTGGGAAAGGGATATGTTATATACATGGACAGATTTTACACGAGTCCTCTCTTGAGGAAGCTCCGGCACGATGATACTTTGGGTGTTGGGACCGTAATGAAGAACAGGAAAGGACTATGTAAGCAGTTAGTGAACACACCCTTGAAGAAAGGAGAGTTTTCTTTTCGACGTTCCGAAGAACTCTTTTTTCTGAAGTGGAAGGATGCACGTGATGTATTCATGTTATCTTCATTGCACAAGAATGGTGCCACTGTACTTCAAACCAAAGCAAAAGGAGGTCATGTGTTGAAAGCAAAGCCAAACGTTGTAGTTGACTACAATCTCTACAAATGTGGGGTGGATCGTGGAGATCAGCTGCAGGGTTATTACCCATTTGCACGACGCAATCTAAAATGGTGGAAGAAACTATTTTTTCACTACCTCATCATGTCAGCAGCCAATGCTTATCTTGTTTACAAAGGACTACAGGCACAGAACAGTCGCTTATATTTTGCTGACTTTATAAGGACCGTAGCAAGTTCTCTAGCAGATTGTGCTACAGTGGAGAGAGAGTTCATTGCCAGGGCTTGCTTGTGCATCAAGACTCACCTCAAAGCACTTTCCTTCAAAGATTCCTGCAACGGAGAAGAAGGAACGGCCCACTAGTGTGTGCAATGTGTGTGCCGACACAAGCAAGAAAAACACTGGCAAAAAAGTACGGAAAGACACAAGATGGATGTGCTCATCTTGCAGTGTGCCATTATGCCTTCCTGAGTGTTTCAGGAAGTTTCACTCCTCAAGAGACTATTCAGCATAAATGATGTTGCATCCAACAGAAAATAATATTTTCAATTATATTTTCCTAAGTAAAATAACAGGTATCTAATGAACCGAAATTTTCATTACTATAATGTTGTTTTCATAAATGTTCATATTATTGATAATTTGCTACATTATTATTTATTTTATTATGTATAATCACTATTGACATGTGGAAATTTGCTATACAATAATTGAAAAGTAATGTCACAACTGAAATTCGTAACTTCATTTTTTTTACTAGAATGAAATTTTTCACAACTGCTCATTGTATTGATGTTTTGATATTTTTTTTATTTGGTATAATACGATTGAAATTCTGTAAATATACATTATTGTTTGAAAAACTATGTACAAAAAATAACATTTTGCAGAACTGTTCATTGTATGATATTTGTACATTTTTGTACCATTATGCTATTTTTATTTTGATTATTTATTATAAAAGTACCCATATTTTCTAACATGTTATTACTATTTTGAAAACTTATTTCAAAATAGGATGCATAATGTTAGTTATTTTTATTATATGGAACCTTGTTTATTAACCATTGTGTTGATAATTTGATATTTTTATTATATAATTATAAAATTATTTTCTATAATAGCGATATAATTTTGTATGTTAGTTTTTCAATTTCGAGAGCTGCCAAGAAAATAAATAGTGGCTATAGATTTCTTTACTGTAATCACATTCACTTCATTGATTACCTATATTGCTAAATTGTGCTATTTTACTGTATTCTCAATTATATATAATAGTGATGTATAAGTTTCTTTCTTATTAGCTATACAAGTGCTAAAATGTTGTAAATACACTTCATAAATTTGAAAACTAATAAAAAATATATATACATAAACTTATATCATATTTTCAAATAATGCAACAACTATTTCACCTATAAAACTTTTTTATTTTCTTGAAAACATGTTATTATTATAAAATTATTTTCAGTAATATATAAATTAAAACACTTTAAGTAAATATTTTTATAAAAAAGTAAAAGTTTCAAAAAAAAAAAAAATATTATACACATTATTTAAAGTACCACTAATTTTAGAAATAACATCACCAATTAACCTTAAAAGGTACAGTATACAGATACTTTTGGTTAAAATGTGGCGTCAGTGTGCTAAGTGTTAAGTTCAACTAACTGGAAACAATGTTACAAAAGTACACACTGTACACAGTATCTTATGATGGTTTTTTAATCACTATCATAGTGCCAGCTGCATAATAACCCTCAGCTCCTACCTACAGTATTTAGATTTACAAAAGAATTTTAGAACTGTGCATTTCCATGTAATTTAGCTATTTTGAATTTTTCTTACAAAAAAGCAACTATATATATATATTGATAAAAAAAATTAAATGAACTCTTTCTAATTATGTTATGAACCATGAGGAGACTAAAATATGTTTGTCCTATTGCATTACAGTTAAAGACTTTAAATTTAAGATGTTATTTGGCACATTAAAATGAAAACAATTTTTCATGCCGAAATTATCATTTTATTGCTATTTTAAAAATTCAAGTTTGTTATTAACCTTTACACTATACACTCAGTACAAAAATATTCAGGGTGTATGTATGATAACATCTCATAAAATCTCATCAGCTATAGCTGGAGACAAGAGACTAATGGAATTTTCTACTCTACAGACGATATCTTCTGTGGGAATTGCCTAAGGTGCAACTGCGAAGTTCATGCCTTTGGCTAAAAGTGAAACAGATTGACAACAACTCTTTTTTTGTCCAAAGCAGGTGAAGCAGGTGTTTCGCTCGGAAACAACAAGAGTACTTCACAATGCCAAGCCTCCCATGCATAACATCAACAGAGAATAAAGAAAAGCACTGAAAGACCTTCGCAGTGACAAAGATGTTGTGATTCTGAAGGCAGACAAGGGAAATGCGACTGTGGTCATGAATACTTTAGATTATAAAGCGAAAATCCACAAAATTCTTGCCGAACCTACATAATGCAGCAGTCAAGAAAAATCCTATAAAACCAATAGAATCATCCACAAAGAAACTAGTTACCGAATCAAGCTTAGACGAAAACTGTAAGAAACAACTAATTGTCAAAGATGTCAGAACCCGGACATTCTATGGGTTTCCGAAGATACACAAGAAGGACACTCCTCTTCGCCCGATGGTGAGTGCAATCAGTTCTCCTACCCATGCACTAGCCAGATACTTGAATTAATTAAGTACCCACAGCAGCTTCTCATGTCGGAAATTCTGCACATTTCATTTATATTCTTAAACAACTTTCTATTCAACCAACAGATATCCTGGTCAGCTTTGATGTGGTTTCACTCTTCACTAAAGTGCCTGTCCCAGAAGCCCTTCAAATTCTCCTCACATGCCCGGGAGAAGACAATCTGAGCAGACATAGTGAAGCTCACAGAACACTGTGTTTCTTCAACCTCCTTCTCATTCAAGGGGCAGATCTACAAGCAACAGGAAGGCACTGCTATGGGCTCGCCTCTCTCTCCCTTATTAGCTAACATTTTTATGGCCAAATTTGAGGATAAAGCAATAAGTACCAGCCAGCTTAAACCCAAGTGCTGGTACAGGTATGTAGATGACAACTTTGTTACTTGGAGGCACGGAAAAGATAAGCTACAAGACTTTCTAAAACACCTGAACAGCATCCATCCGAACATACAATTCACCATGGAGGTGGAAGTAGAAGGAAATTTGCCTTTTCTGGATGTCTTTTTCACAAGAGGAGAGGATAATCACATCGGCCACAGTGTTTACAGAAAGCCAACCCACACAGACAGGTATCTACAGGCGAGTTCACAACACCCTCCATCTCAGAAGAGAACAGTCATCTCAACTTAGGTATACAGAGCTCGAGCCATTTGTGAAGAAGACAATATTGGGAAAGAAATGAAACATCTTACAAATGCTCTTCAAGCGAATGGTTATTCAAAGTCAGAAAAAGAAAGAAAATCTTCCTAATAAAACCTTCATTACTTATGTCAAAGGAATTTCTGACCAAGTGGCAAGAATTCTTAGGAAGCATGAAATTCATACAGTTCTCTAACCCATAAACAAGATTGAGGGGTCTCTGACATCGGTGAAAGACAAAACACCTGCCGAAAACCTAGCCGGTGTGTACAAGATTCCATGTTCCTGTGACAAGGTATATATCGTTGGCTAAGAAGTGATACCTCGTATTTACAATTTTGTCGAAAATGAAATACGTGTATGATAATATAAAGAAAAAATCACTACACCTGCTGGTGAGACCTCGTATCTCTATCGTGGATATTAAAATCGGAAAACAGTTTCAAGTGACATCTAGTATCAGATACCGGAACTGTTTGGTCTGGTGAGACTTCGCATGTACAGGGTAGAGTGCAGTGGTGGTAAGAAGTGGAGAGAGCAGCACATGTCCGGTGAGATCTCGTAGGTGAATGGAGTCTGATGGATATAACAGCCTAAAGGTATAGCTATTGTTATGCTGTTTACTTGTTTGAATAATATGTTTGTTGTAGACCAATACATCTACTGAAGAATATTGTTTGAGTCAACATTGTTTGTGTATTATAACAATATTGTATTTGATGAGATGCAGTTACAAGGTATCACATATGTTTCAACTTAGGAATACTGAATTCGAAGTTTTTTTTTTAAAGGTACAGTTTTACAACTCAATAAGCATATTATTCAAAATTGTTTCTTAAAATCAATGCCATGTTAAAATGTCTTTCTCTCTATCATTCGTAGTAATGGTATTAGTTTCAGTTTTAACACTCACATTTCTATACATAACAATTTGCAGATACGAGGTATCACTACCGAGACACCGATAAAGTGTATGAGATACGAGTTATCACTGCAATTTTTCGCACGTATAATAAAAATTGTCATTAAAATACGTGCTAACACTGTATGGTTCCAATGACATACGAGGTATCGTAGCAATTTGTAATTGTTTTGAAAAATTATGTTGTAAGATAAATGGTAACACACATTGTTAACAATGACGTACAAGCTATCACAGCAAGTAATTAATGTTAGGCGAAAATTTCCTTCTAGATACATAGTGACCCATTGCGGAAATTAATTATGAAATACAGTACACTCCCTATTTAACGCGGTTGTTGGGGGACATAACTTTTACCCGCGTTGTTGCATAACCGCGATGTTTCGATGTGATTAAGGTCAAAAGGCATAAAACACCGCCTGTGTTCTAATAGGTCGGCAAGCACGCACAGTATAGACGGCCCGCCGTTGTGCGGACTTTGCATCCGCAGTTTTCACTAAACGCGGGTGAAAAAATAAAAATAATAAATTTTAAAGATAAATATTAAATGTTAAATTGTTTTTATTTTTCCGCGTGCCACGCACAGTTTGTCGCACGGCCTACGAGCGCGCCACACCACGCCATACACACGTGCGGCACACACGCTGCTGCCAGTCTCGTGGTGTCAGCCACAGTATCTGCTTCATCAGTGTCCGTAACAAAGTAAGTGCAGTGTGTGCGGTTACACACGATTCTGTGGTCGAAGTCTTCTAAAAAGAAAGGCCGTAGTGATAATTCAAACCGAATATGAATCGCAAAGTACCGAGTTTGATTGACAAAATAAAAATTCTAGATTTACTTACAGATAGCTTGTCTTTTGCAGAAGTAGGCCGCAGATACAGGAAAAAACTATTCTAGCATTCGTACAATAAAAAATAAAGAATCGTTTATCGTGTCAAGTGGTTAAACTTTATTATCCATGCTTACAGTAAATTATAAATGGTCACGTGTGGGGAAACAAAAATTGCGCCAATTTAATATTAGCGCAATCAGTGACGCCGTATTAAAAACCGTGTTAAACTATGTCTTTACTTATTTCACCAAACACTGTGTCGAGTTGCTGAGTGTGTGTGGCTCGGATCGGCAAGTGTTATATTCCCCAGCCTCTGGTTAAAGGTCGGGAGACCGCTACACATAAACATTTCCGGGTATTGTTTACTACCTCACGGCAAAAGTGGTACAGTATGGTTCACGTAAATATTGGACCACTGGGAATTCCTGGGCAAAGATTAAAAATACGCTAGCTGATTTACTTTACCATTTAATGTTAAAACATTATACCAAAGTAAAAAGATGAACGTGTATAATACAATGAATTACCCAATAATATTACGTCTGTAGGTTTAAGTTGTAACAAAACATTTATATACAGATGTCCAGTAAAGTACCAATTAAGATTCTGGAGTGGAATTTTAAACACCGGACTACCTGATTTTGCCTTGTACGCAGGGACGCTGCTCAGTCAAGTGACTCATGCTCTGCCTGTGTGCTGCGTGAACACATTCCCTCCCCCACGCCCCCTGGTGTTTCTGCCCGCTCTAATCTCTACCTCTCTCCATATTCTCGGCTCGCCTCTCCCTACCCCGCGCTTGCCGACAACCAAGCCTATCCAACATCAATCCCCAGCCGAGTCACGCTGGATGTCGCTGGACGGTGGGCTTTATCAGGTCCCCTGTCCAATGCTTCATTTGTGAGATAAAGCGACGTTAAGAACTAGTGTTTCAGAAAATATCACTGGGCTGGATTGGACCATAATTTGAAAACCCTACAAGATAGAGGAATAATGTACGGAGATATCTTGTTTAGAATTTCACTGCGGACATTTTCTACGCCTAGGCTTTTTTCTGCCCGATGCTTAAATTGTTAGTTACAACGCAAAATTATCTTAATCGGCTATCAACCATTTATTCCATTATTATTCATTTCTGACTGGGGGACATTGTTTGACCCGCGATATACCCGATTCCGCGATCAATCGGGGCGCGATATACCGGGAGTTTACTGTATATTTAAAACGAATTACACGAATGCATTTTAATATGTAATATAATTATTCAAAATTTTCTCACAAATGTTTCAGTTATCTAAATATACTTTAGTTACGTCTGTCTACAGAATATAAGTGTGAAAAGAAATTCTATCGTAGCTCCAATTTTTATGTCATTTTGTACAGACCAAACATCAACATCCTTGGCATTAGTATGTGTGCTCTTATTGAAGTGAGCATCAGTTAATAATGGCAACAGTATTAAGTAATATTATGTATTGCAGTTTGTGAGGAACTGATACTTCTGTAAATTATTTCTAACTTAATAATAAAGGACATGTGGAATAAAATACTCCAAACAATTCTGATGTTAATTTGGGCATTGAAAAGGAGAGTGGGGGCAAGTTTTAAATAATTTATTTGACCATTGAATGAGCAGAAGCCAGCTGATATTTTATAGCAATTATTTTAGTGTCAGAATACCAATCTAAGCTTATAGCCCAGGAATTTAAGGTTTTTACCTCGAAAAAAATAAGGTAAATCTGAAAATTTGGTCATTGATACAAAACACCTTGCTGAACAACATACTGAAATTCCCCTATTTTCCCATGCCGGCATCATAATTTTTTTCGTGCAATAATGTCGTAAGTCCCCTTAAATGACACAAGGACGCAAATGTACATCCGAAAACTATTTGCATCAACTGAAATAACGGGAATCGATTCAAATTAACCACTGGACCACACCAATGTTATATATAAGCAGACACAGTAAAAAAATCTACTTGAAGTATAAATATTATAGATCGAACATTGACAATTGTCCGAAAATCATGGAATTTATGAAAAAACTATCCATAGGTTAAAAAGTACCGCAAATAACAAAAAATAAGTTGCACAAAATCAATTCCTTAGGATCTGAGCTTTTCAACGGTGTATCTCACACTGCTCTGTGACAAACGGTGGCTCAAGTACCAGCGTGCGCCATCAGAAAGGACTCGGGCGGAAGGCGGGATGACATTTTCACCCGTCAATATTCTGCTTATGGTGCTTCTAACGAGCCATTGCTCTAGTAAGATATAAACAGCTTTGTTATACTGTGTAAGTAATGTTACATATGGTTTTTTTTGATATTAAAATTATGCTCCTGCTTCTCAAAAAACATCTCGTACGATGTTATACCCTGTGTAGTCATTTTTAATTCAGGTTTTACTTTGTAAAGTCATGCACTATAACAAATTCTTTATTGGCATCATAAGAAATCTCAAATAACGAGAAACAATAAAACAGAAATATAGTTTTTGTTCACATACCTCAGCTAACTACATAAGATCTGGGTCGTAATTAATATCTTCAGCTACATTCCTATAACTTCTACCTCTACAGCGTGTGCAAAACATAGAGCACGGAAGCCAGCAATGCGGCAGGAGCACTTTGATCCACACTCAGATCTACATGCACATGAGATGAGATGTAGAAGTTCATCGGGAGCTGGTGGCAAGTCACTGGTAATCGGAAGAAGTGTTTGTTGAATCTCACGCCAGCCCCAGTTGATTGGTGTTAAAGTATTACCCAGCCAATCCTGGACCTATATTGGAGGGTTAAATATATGATCAGTTGATAAGGATTGCCAATAAAATTTGCTGTACACACAGATCCTTATAACGTGAGTTGTCGTACCTGCAAGTAAGTCCTGCGCGAGTGTTGTAAGGCTGCGGACCTTGTTGGAGGAAGGTTCGCCAGCTCAAAGGTAGCAGTCACAGCTTTTCGGGCCACAGTTCAAGCATACAGATGTCCACGAAGTTCATTCAGGGTGGAGAATTTCTCTGTAGTGTACATGTGGATAATTAATTCCTCGCCAGCAGCAGTGATTTGTTCTGCAGTAGCAGATGTGTTGCTAAATATGGAAGCAATGTTCTGGAGATGTGGATTTTGTTTCAAAAGCTTCCAAGCATTCTTCTTACCTTTACGTAAAATGGCGGAAGGGGTGTCGCAGCCCGTGACTGCATGAGCAAACAATAAACAATTCTTGCAGTCTCCGAGTTGTTTTTGAATTTCACAAATGTTGAACAATTTTGCTGTTCTAGTATTATTTCCAGGGCTGTGAACACTGATGCAAGTGTTTTCTTTAGCTCTTACAATCAGCATAACGATATCAGTATCATTTGCTATGACGACAACTGGTGTTTCACAGACGTCGTTTCCCATGGCAGTTTCCACAATCAGTGTGCCTGCGTCTGCCGGTGCCTGAAGAACAGTGAGTCCTGCTTGTTCAAAGCTCTTCGAGAACAATTTGATGAGTTGTGATTTGTTGTGTGTGTTATTGAGGAAATCCTTTTGTGAAGTAGTGACAACTGTATTCTTATCGAATTCAAAGTTTCTTGAGCACCTACGTGATGCACGGCACTTTCTTTCTTCTCCTTTGGTTGCAAGACTTTCTCCATATCCATCGAACACAACAATGGTCCCTGGACGAATAATGTTTCAAAACATACTGTAGGTAAGAATGAACAACTTCACCATATTTTAGTGTGTGGTCCCAGACAAATTCATGTAGAAGAAAACCACCATCAACGATTATTGTGGCTACTTCATTTATTCTGTCTATGCACTGGTGGGAAGTTAAGATCTGCAGCAGCGAAGACTTAGGTGTCTTTCGCATTGATACCTCATCAAACAAAGAGGGTGGCCTTGGTGCAAGTTCATACTTCAGATACTCCATCAAATCACCACATTGGTGGTGGATGGCCCATAAACAACTGTTGGGAACAGACGGGAACAATTTAATCACGTATGGTAATACTTCGGCTCATAGCTGCTACGGATTCACCCTACTCTTTCTTGACAACTTGACATTGCCGAAGTTCTTACCTAGCTGCAACACCAACAGACACAAACAGTCACAGTTGATGTTGTCATCCCCAACAACACCATAGTCAATGGAACGGAGACAGCCAATTTCGCACCAAGTAGAAATTGTGTCCAGCCATAAGCGAAATGCTAATGCTTGGAAGCTTTTGAAACAAAATCCACATCTCCAGAACATTGCTTCCATATTTAGCAACACATCTGCTACTGCAGAACAAATCACTGCTGCTGGCGAGGAATTAATTATCCACATGTACACTACAGAGAAATTCTCCACCCTGAATGAACTTCGTGGACATCTGTATGCTTGAACTGTGGCCCGAAAAGCTGTGACTGCTACCTTCGAGCTGGCGAACCTTCCTCCAACAAGGTCTGCAGCCTTACAACACTCGCGCAGGACTTACTTGCAGGTACGACAACTCACGTTATAAGGATCTGTGTGTACAGAAAATTTTATTGGCAATCCTTATCAACTGATCATATATTTAACCCTGCAATATAGGTCCAGGATTGGCTGGGTAATACTTTAACACCAATCAACTGGGGCTGGCGTGAGATTCAACAAACACTTCTTCCGATTACCAGTGACTTGCCACCAGCTCCCGATGAACTTCTACATCTCATCTCATGTGCATGTAGATCTGAGTGTGGATCAAAGTGCTCCTGCCGCATTGCTGGCTTCCGTGCTCTATGTTTTGCACACGCTGTAGAGGTAGAAGTTATAGGAATGTAGCTGAAGATATTAATTACGACCCAGATCTTATGTAGTTAGCTGAGGTATGTGAACAAAAACTATATTTCTGTTTTATTGTTTCTCGTTATTTGAGATTTCTTATGATGCCAATAAAGAATTTGTTATAGTGCATGACTTTACAAAGTAAAACCTGAATTAAAAATGACTACACAGGGTATAACATCGTACGAGATGTTTTTTGAGAAGCAGGAGCATAATTTTAATATCATAAAAAACCATATGTAACATTACTTACACAGTATAACAAAGCTGTTTATATATTACTAGAGCAATGGCTCGTTAGAAGCACCATAAGCAGAATATTGACGGGTGAAAATGTCATCCCGCCTTCCGCCCGAGTCCTTTCTGATGGCGCACGCTGGTACTTGAGCCACCGTATCTCGGTAACCGTTTGTCACAGAGCAGTGTGAGATACACCGTTGAAAAGCTCAGATCCTAAGGAATTGATTTTGTGCAACTTATTTTTTGTTATTTGCGGTACTTTTTAACCTATGGATAGTTTTTTCATAAATTCCATGATTTTCGGACAATTGTCAATGTTCGATCTATAATATTTTTACTTCAAGTAGATTTTTTTACTGTGTCTGCTTATATATAACATTGGTGTGGTCCAGTGGTTAATTTGAATCGATTCCCGTTAATTTCAGTTGATGCAAATAGTTTTCGGATGTAATTTGCGTCCTTGTGTCATTTAAGGGGACTTACGACATTATTGCACGAAAAAAATTATGATGCCGGCATGGGAAAATAGGGGAATTTCAGTATGTTGTTCAGCAAGGTGTTTTGTATCAATGACCAAATTTTCAGATTTACCTTATTTTTTTCGAACTTTCTTTAAATATTAACCTAAAACTCCTGGGCTATAATGTCTTCCAATTCCAGGGCAACAATGAAGCCAGACACAATGTCCTCGAGGGGTAAACAGATGGCACTGCTAGCCCAACAGCAGCTTCTTCAGCAAGCAGGCGAGAATCTAGTTCCTCCAGCTGCTACAGAATCTCTGGATCCGAATGAAACACAGTCTCTACCTCTCCCAAGTGACATCAATATTGTACTTCGCGCAGAACCAAGTGCGAGAATGTCAAGTACGTATTCAACGTAAATATTGGAATCAAAGCCAATGCAAAATTTCAAGAAAACCGAATTCCTGCACTTGTACCAAATTCATTAGTTCTTCTATCCGATACTCTGTCTCTGCCCCTTAAAGATGTAGAACTGGAGAGTGTATTGTGAAGACCACGTTAATGCCGAATGCAGAGCAGAACTCATGAATATGCCTGTAGTTCTTGAGGCCGAGGTGCTCTAATGAAAGTGAAGCTGGAGCCTACAATGCAGCAGAAAACACACTCCAAGAAATGCAAGAATTTCACAAACGCGATGGAAAAAATTCTGGCGAAGAAGAATTAGATAGTGAAGTTGTGGATGAGCCGAATGAGTTTTTTCTGCCAAATTAAAATACATCACAGTCTCAAATTGTAAGTCTACCCATAGAATAAGAAAATGACTCTGAAGATCCAATCCATAATACACATACTGAAGCCCAAACTGAAACATTACACAAGGTTGCGACAACAACGAAAAGAGTTTCACATCCAGCGGAGTGGAATGATCACAAAAACAAACGACTGAGAAAACAGGGCAAAAAATACGTAGGGTTCAAAGCCTAAGGGCCAACATGGTGTACCGATACACGGCCCACATATAAATATACATTGTCAATATGGCTTATTTAATTAAATATAAACTGTGTTTGAAGGGACCTAGTCAACAATGGTCCACGGCAGTAGTAAATATTCGACTTTCGAAGTGCCAGTGTGACGGCGCATGCACGCCAGCGCCAGGAGAATTAGCGGCAATCGGCAACCGACTGAACTTAAAAACGAGCCAATAGGAGAGGCCGCTGGGGACGCTCGGCGGAAGTATAAAAGAGCCTCCTGGCGATTTCTCAGGGAGTCGGTCCGCTGCACTGAGTCGGAGCACGTATCGCTTCGCTTAAGAAATTTTCGCTACCCGCGATTCCGGGCTGCGGAATCGCGATTTGAAGTTGAACGTTCGGTATTATCAACATTTCGGACGGTAATTATCGAATTCATCAACGCGTCCGCGGTCCGGGAAACGACTTCGCGCGCGCCGGAACTTCGCCTGTGTGAGTGCTCTGGTGACTAAAAGTGTGTGGTGCCTACTGGTGCATCTCAACGCACTTCCTGGGACAGCCTTCACGCTGTCTGGAGACCGTGGAGCCAGCGCAGCATTCTCAAGGTAAGGCGCGGTCGCCTTGAGTCGGCGCCAGCCCATTGTTGAACTGCAAACTCCCCTCATCTTGCGCGGTGATTCCAGCTACGAGACGTTATCGCAGAGACTGTGCCTCCTAATAGTAAATGTACGCGGTCCCCCCAGAGGTCCTGGGGGTAGAAATAGCCTACCGACAGAGTTTAGCCCGGAGCAAACCCCACCCTTATTGAATGTGTAGGCGGCATCTACGTGTTGTGTCGGATGTCAACAATAGAGACTGAACTTGAATTGGACTTTTGTCGAGCCGGGTGCCCTCCGTAACGTCCTGCAGTTTCAATAACATTATTATTTTTGCTAGTCACATTGTGCCTCAGAGAACTTTAGCCATTGTCAAATATGTTATGTTATTGTTTTTGCCTCAAATTCATCAATATTATTAAAATTTCTTTTAAAATCATATATTGTTTATTTGTATTACAGGTTAGTCTCCTTGATAATATTTAAAAGTTATGGCAAACCGGGCCAAGTAATGTTAGGCACTCGTGTATTGACAAATATCATCTACCATTCAGTCAGTCCTGTGTTTGTAAACAAATGAGGTGTTTGTTTACGTTTGGGTCACTCCAATCCAGCATAACAGTTGTCTGTCGTCTTATTATTATTAGTGTAGTACCATGAGTACGTGCACAATGGAGAAAGAGGGCAAGAAAGGGAAGCAAGAAAAATTGGTCCACTATGTACATCCATACAGTGTCAGAAAGTTAGCATGAGAAATTGTCAAGGTTTAACTAAAGATATGAGGAAGGAAGTACTTCGTTCCTTTTGGAGTGACATGACTTGTGACCAGAGAATGATATACCGTATATACTCGTGTATAGCGCGCCCTTTTTCCCCCTCAAGTAAAGGAAAAAAATAAGGATGCGCGCTATACATGGGGAAAAAAAGTGTGGGGGGGGGGAGGCGGGGAGGAGGAGTGGAAGTCGTTAACTGCCGGGTGACGGGTGACGGGTGACGTGTGACGTTTCTGGCCAGCCCCCACACATACGCACAAGCAACAAGGCCTCTGTTTCACACACACACACACCTGCGCGGCGCGCAAGCTCGCATATCATGGTCTCTTGTATATTTTTAGATCTCCCCCCTTTACAGAAAGCTGCTCAGAAGCTAGTAAAAAAAAAGAGAGAGAAAGGGAATGTTGTCACCAGTTTCCCCCCCCCCCCCCCCCCGGCCCACTTTCTTCTCTTCCTCCATTCCTCATCCCAGCAGCGACCGGTGAGTCATCTAGTTCTCCGCGCCAGCTTAGCAACGTAGCGCGGCACGCCTCCCTCCCTCCCTCCCACGTACCAGTTGTGACGATACAGCGCTATTATCTTCCGTCTACACAGCAGAGTTTAAGTATTTTCCTGACGCATCACCACACATCAATTTAAATAATCAGGTACCACAAAATGTTAGTAAAATTTATTTATGGGAATTTGTTGCAAAAATCGTGGTGCGCGCTATACACGAGGGCGCTCTATACACGAGTAAATACGGTATGTAGCATCTTTAGTTACTAGAAGTATAACAAAAAGAAACAAAGTAACAAAATCGGGGAATGAGTCGAGAAGGTAAGGAACTTTAAGTTACACAGTGAAAACAAAAGATGGTTGTGTGTTTAGAGTATGTAAAAAAATATTTCTCTCCACTTTTGGGTTGCGTGAATGGTCAGTTCTTCACTGGGTAGAAGAAGGCACCGAAAAGAGTGGAATCTGCACAGCTGAGAAAGTGAAGAGGGAACAGACTGTAATACCCGAAGTGTCTTAAAGAATTATTAAATAAATAGGTAAAAAAATTTGGAAACTCTGAATACTGGGGCCCTCAATTAATAGCTATCAAAAGTAAACATCAGAGGCGACACTAGGAGTAAACAAAGAAAATTTAGAGACTCCCTACGAACACTAGGGAGAAAAAGGATCGTTATTATAGATTAATTAAATAAAAACAACAGTTACGTCTATAGACTTCCTTATTTTATTAATCATTGTTCTTTCTTTTTTTATAGATTAAATTTTCCTTTGTAACATTTGTTTTTCATTGATAAGTGATTTTACATAAATTCCTCACAATTACACTTATTATATTATATTCTTTAATTTTATTTATTAGAGGGCCGGCCCTAAATGTTTAACAAAAATTACAATATTTAAAGAAATGAATGAAATTAACATTGCTAACTTTAAAGGTTGTACATATAGTCCTTGCAAAACTTCATATGAATTTCCTCTCCTCTAACTGCTTTAACTGTCCGCTGTCTTAACTGGGTTAGACTATTTTTGATTTCGTAAAGCCTAAAGATGGTGGATTCTGCTCAGGATCCAACTCCAGAGGTTCTGGCAGAGGATTTTGTTTGCCCCAAACTTGGAACCCTGTCTGAAACAGAGGTCCAAATTCAAAAATAAAGGGGGGATGACGTCAAGACTTACCAGAACAGGGTGTTGGTCCTGGCGCTCAAGAGAGGGCGTCTCGTTTCGGAAAACCCGAACCACGATGCGCGGTAGACGCTGAAGTCTCCATAATTTAAGAAAAAATATATATATAAAAAATACTAAGTTTCTCTACTTCTTACTAATCTACTGACTGGTTAATTTAAATTTTCAGATAGGGACTTCATCCCCATAGTCTGAGAAGACTACATAATACTAGATGCGATGCCGATAATTCGCCGAAGACCGCAGCTACAAGAGGAACCAGTCAGCCACGAGGCGCGGACCGAAGTCCCTTCAGCATGGGATATTGTCAGTATCTCTTAAGCGCGGGATCTCTAGAGAATTGGCTCTGAGCTGAAAATTACCAGGCCCAACCGAAGGTGTCCGGCATAAAAAAAATATATATTAGATTTTACTGGAGTGACTGCGCAACTTAGGCGCTATCTTTTGGTGGCGAGAAGAAGTACTAAGAAATTGACTTGTGGCCGATGAGAGTGTCACTGCTAGGGGCTTATGGAGCAACCAGTGTTGCCACCTAGCGGCCCGAGATATAAGGGGGAGAAAGGTTGTCTTTACCTCCGCGCGAACGCGTTAGTGTCTGCGCTGCCGACGCCCACAAGTGGTGTTAGTGACCATAGCCATCGCTAGATGTCGTTAAAGACCAGAATCGTATCTGCGGCTGTCATGCCTGAGATGGTCTTGAATTCGGTTACCGTCCCCAGGAGTTCACAAGCGGTCATCGCTCCTGGCTTCAATTCTGAAGAAGAAAGGGTGGAGGTGCAGGTTGGGGATGGCTTCAAAAAACGCATGGTCTGTGGGACGCAAGGCCCACGGGATCCTCCTGTCGTGTCTTGCTGCTAGTGAACCTTATACCGATTCGTGACAGAGTTAGCAGGGCTCAGCACTGCTTCACAAGCTGCTCTAGGCAAAAGTAGTCACGCGAAGAAATAAAGTTACCGGCCCCCGATGTGCCTGGAGGCGGGAGAAATATTAGCCAGACTGCTACCCTAGCATTAGGCTGAAAAAAAAATCAGCTCGCCTCTGTG
Organism: Bacillus rossius redtenbacheri; assembly: GCF_032445375.1. Lineage (NCBI taxonomy): Eukaryota > Metazoa > Arthropoda > Insecta > Phasmatodea > Bacillidae > Bacillus > Bacillus rossius. The sequence continues at coordinate 1,761,382 of NC_086333.1, read as the reverse complement.
AACAGAGGCTGAGGGCCTGGTAGTAAAGATATAGGAGTAAAAAAAAAATTTCCAAAAATATTTAAGATAACAAACTATTAAATAAAACATGCCTAAATCCCTAATCCATGGCATAAGACACATATCAAAAGCATTCCTGAGGAAAAAATGAAAAGAAAATATTTTTAGCGAATTTCTTGGGATGATTTGGCTAAGCTGCCTTCCCACTATTGTAGAAGTTTGTCTACAAAACTATATTTGGAACCAACGTACGGCAATTGCATGAATGATGTCTACAAACTTTACACTAATAAATGGAAGGAGTTTTCCATTGAAAATAGACATGACTAACCTTTTAAGCCTCTAACAGATACTCTATAATACACCATAAGGTACCGCCGAAAGATATTTTTATAAAATATAAGTTTTAAAAATATCCGATAGCCAATGTTTGTGAGCATTCATTAACTAGCAATAAAAAAGGGTTTATGTGGCACAGTCTAATGCCATGTAGATGAGAATTGAAAAGCTAACTGTTAGTAAATTAATGCCTTTCTGAAAATAGTATAACTTTAGTCTAAGTACAGTGTTGCTGTAGATAAAATAATGATTAATTTTACACCAAGTAAAATATCCATGAATTAAGACAGAATGTTATATTGTTTACATGACATAAAGACGTGAACAATTTGTTTATTTTTTCTTGAAAAGGAAGATTATTAAAAGCAGTACTATATTAGTTATTTTACTGTTTATCCTATAACAGATTTATAGATATGTACTTATTGGAACGTAATTACGTTGGAATTCCAGATTGACGAAAGTTCAATTCACCTTAAAGTAAAACATGATTATCCAGTTCGTTTTTGATGCCGGTTGTTACATCATGTTGATAGTGTCTAAATAAATTTGTACCAGTTTGCAATTCAAAACTAAGTTTAGCTTAAAAGTAGTTTCCAATCACATACAAATCATGCCTCTTACATTGACTAAAAATCATTTCATTTCCATCCGATGACTGTCACATGCTGCTCAGCATTGTATTAACATTTTAGCAACACTTATTCATTGCTATGTCTGTTACTGTATGTTAACTGTATTTTGTTCACCCGTGCACATAAAAACCTTTTTACAAAATACTGTTCCATTATGTTTTCAGGTAACATCCAAGAGAAAACCGATGCACTCAAAAATGTCTCACCCAAGAAGACCAGAAAAAGAAAACAATGTACTTACTCAAGACTGGAAAAAAATAAGGCTAAATGTGACAGGAATCTAGGCTTAGAGTATACTAATTGCAAAGGTAAAGTTGTGTCGGCACGTTCTATGAAACCAGCCTGTGAAGGGAATTGTAAATTTCAGTGTATAAACATTAGCCCGGAAAAAAGGAAATCTATTTTTGACAAATACTGGGGCTTGGGGGATATAAATTCTCAAAGAGCGTACATTGCAAAACAGATGCTTGTAGTAAATCCTAAATATAGAAGAGTAAGTTCTTCAGAGAACACATCCAGGGGGTTAAATAATGGATACTACTTTGAAGTAGATGGAAAGAGAGTCAGAGTTTGCAAAAGGTATTTTATGAATACTCTAGATGTGGGGGATAAAATGATAATAAATGTCATAAAGAAACTTGATGATGGTTTTATAGAACAAGATAGGCGGGGAAAGCATTTGAACCACAAAACATTAGATTCAACCATCAGGGAAGGAATCGTCGAGCATATCAATTCCATTCCTAGGATTGAATCTCATTATTTGAGACAGCAAACCTCTCGCGAAAACATAAGTGGCAGTAAAACAATTGCAGATCTCCACAGAGATTATGTTACAGATTGCAGAGTTAAAAAAGTACAATTTGGAAACTATACAGCCTACAGATATATTTTCATAACACAGTTTAAGGATTTTTTGTTCCTAAAAAAGACCAGTGTTCGCTGTGTGAAACTTGGAAGAATTCCAACGATAATGTACATTTGCAGGAAAATTACGACAAACACAAGAAAGAATGTGAGCTCAGCAGACGTGCAAAACAAATTGACTCAAATCGATCTAAAGAAAAAGAGTGCATTGCAGCTTGCTTTGACATGCAATCTGTACTGCCTACACCAAGTGGAGACGTTTCACAGTTCTACTACAAACGTAGGCTCTCGACATACAACTTCACTTTATTCAACATGGGTACTAGCACTGGACATTGCTTCATTTGGCACGAGGGCCAAGCTAAACGTGGACGTAATGAAATTGGTCCCTGCCTACATACCTTTCTGCAGAAAAATAGCAAAGAAAAGAGATCTTCTCATTCTGTGTGAAGCAAAGCATATAAAGCCACAATACCACAATTTCTTTAAACATCTTCGAGTTTCTGACAACCTACAGCAAGAAAGTGATGATTAAGCAGTGTGACAAAACAGTGTTTCAAAACTGTCTATGTTTGAAAAAAAATATGAATGCTTTTAAAATAATGTTTTGTACATTAAATGAATATTGATGGATATTGTATTGCAATAATGATAGTCAATATTTAATAATATTATTTATGTGCAATTAAAACATTTTATGTCCATTGAGTTAAAAAAAATTATTATAGTTTAATTTATTTGGCCATAATGAAATGAATTGAAGTTCATTTTAATTTCAATACGACCACAAGTGCTAAATTATTAATTAAAATATTTCATATTACACATTATTCAAAATATGTATAACTGTATGTAAAGAACACCCAATTCTGTGTCCATCCACAAGAAATGTGATTAGAATACTAAAAAGTAGAATTTCCAGAATTTTTTCAATGTTAAAATGCAAATATCTCAAAAATAACAATTTTGCACTTGCGGCCCTCTTCTTCCCAAGGTGCGATATATGTTTTAATACCAGAAATATCTACCTGAATTGTGTTGAAATCTCATACAGACAATACTGGTTGCACCCATCACCGACCAAAGCAACTTATAAAAGGAACTGCTCAAAACATTAACTGAGTGTATGGGGTCTTAAAAAGCAGTCACATATTTTTATTTTGTGCAATCTAATGTCTAGTGTGTAGTTTAACCTTTGCTAATTTCTACATCCTTTAACAAAAACAAAGGCACCACAAAAGAATACAATGCAATGATTACCTTTGTAGTCATGAGCCGGATAAAGAGTAAAATCATCAGGCAGGGTGAATATTTTCTGGTGGACAGAATGATATAGTGTTTCGGGGTTGCCTTCTTGGAAATCAGTGCGACCACAACCTCGTACCAGAAGTGTGTCACCCGTAAAAGCCATTCTTTGGTCATGCCAGACGTATGTCACACAACCTGCAATCGTTAAACAACCTATACGTTAGTAATTCTTGCAGAGATGGACAGTGAATATAGTTATGAGTCATTCAAGGTGGTGGAGGTTCGTGCTCCTAGGTTTGTTACATTTAGCATTTACATTATGGAACTGGTAATTCTAAGGGTATCAAGGAAAATGTTTCCAATTGTTGTTATTGTGTGTAGTTTTTGCAACGGCTGCTTTGTAATTTTGGTTCTTGACTAACCAATAATGCTCAAGTAACATGCAATAGCACGTAACTAAAACAGTGCTTGTTGAAGCGACATGATGTAACTTACCTGTCAAAGAACAAAATGTCAATGCTGGGATTCAAATGAAGCAGTTCAAGTAGCTTAGCAACACAGTAAGTTCGGACAGAAGATAAAATGAGAAGGCAGATTAAGAAAAAAGGCACCACTTGACCACTGTACTCTGCTGTCGGCTGTAGCCATGAAACTTTAGCATGCTTCAATATGAACAGAACAATACACCCAGTTTGAAAATGGTCTCTCCTAAAACATAACTTGAGTTCATTACACATCTTCAAGTAGTTTTGGAATTCCATCAGCATCCTGCACAAAGTTTCTCTTTAGCCAAAATAAATCTTGTCAATTAGTTTTAATATATTATAAAAATCACACCTAATTATTATCAAAATGCATAAACCATTAATTTTAATTTTCATACTGTATCTGAGTCATTGACACAACAATGTATATCCTAAGATAACTTGCAGAATACTTACTTAAAGGAAGAATCTAAATACAATTTTTGTGCCATTACATTGATCATAATAGCCATAAAAATATACTGAGGTTATAGAATAATGAAAAATATGCAAACTTGAATTAATATTAAATCAAACAAATACCCATGAGACCAAGATTCATATTTAGATTTACATATTGCTAGGGAAGGGAATTTTTCGCGGTCGCGAATTATTCGCGAATTCCGAGGCTAAATGTGAATTATAGCTTAGTCACAAAATATAGCAAAACTTGCACATTATTGTTAATAAAAAAAGTTTTAAACATAGTGCAGAGCTGCCAACCTCAAATCACACCCATCAGTAATGGCAATTAGGTATATGAAAAAAGTACGCGTAAATCATGCACGATAAATTTTTCCTGGGGCATTATAACACACTCACAAGATAAAACAACGACAATAATATGCAAAAGAAAAAGAAAAATATGAATACAATGCAAATTAATACATAAAAAAATCTATTTGAACAATACAATCATCTGAATATGTAAGAAATATTAATAATTTTACTGGATATTTTGAATCTTCAATTCAATGTATTCAAAGTTAAACTTTAAAACAACTGTCTTTTTATTTGCTTCTTTTATCCTGGTTCGATAAGAAATGTCATGTAAACAAACAAGACAAACACAAGGACTTGTAAACAATAACTGCGTTCGTTACTTTCGTTTCTTCAGATGTAGCGAAAAAACGAAAATATAGATTTATTGCTAGTCACGGCTTTAAAATGTTCTGCATGTTTCTTTGATTCAATATGCCGTCTACAGTCATCCCTTTCACCATGTGCAATCGAAAAGTCACACGCGCATACATTACAAAACCGTGGCGTTCCAAACATTTGAAAACGACAATCATGGCCATTCTTTTGAATATTTAAGTGGAAAGTTCTGAAGTCTTGCGTGTTTTTTCCCACAGATGCACATTATTCTGTCACACGCTTCATTTCTACAACCGGCACTGAAGAACACAACACTATCGAAAAAAATAAAAAAATTTTCACGTCTGTAGACACGACAAAAACCGGACAAAAACACTATGATGAAAAAAATGGCTTTCAAGAAATAAATTAATACAACACAGGTTAGCCAAAGTACCGTACAAAAATTATCGTGATGTAAGTAGCCTTCAAACGATAAGTCCGAGGATATGTACTAGTTGTATCGTACAACGGACGTAATACCATCCCATTATTATTTGAAAACACGAGAATTAATTTACTTATTTCGACAGTACATCGTACATGCGCACACTTACTAGTTCCGTTATTTGAGCAACCAACCGAAGTATTCAAACAGCGTTCACGAAACACGCACAGCAGAAACGTAAATTTTTCCGTTACCATGCAGCACAAAGCCTCGTTTCCGTAATAAACTAGCGATGTTCCGTAATTCCGTAATTCGGGGTTAAAATCCGTAATAATTACGGAAAATCCGTAATGGTTGGCAGCTCTGATAGTGGAACCTCGCTACTACGAGAGCTTACAATGGCGAGAAAAATCCTCGTAACGAGTACTCGTAATAACCGAACATAGAAAATTCAAGTCTAGTTTAAAATCCTGAACCTTACCAAAATGTCTAAAAGTCACTCCATAACTCCAAAACGGTGCACTGTAGTGAATAAACGCATAGAATAAAAGTTGAAGCAGATTAAATTTGGAATAGAAAAGGCCTGTATAATTTTTTTGTATCTTCAACGGTTTTTGTTTTAATCGCGAATGAAATGGTCTGACTCCTGGCCGAGCTACGCGACGCAAAGTAACCGCTGGCACCGTCGCCGCGCCGTGCTAGACGAAAGGAAAGGTTTGTGGTGGGGAGGGGAGAGGAGATAAGTGTAATGGAGAAAGGAAAATGTAGGAGGGAGGGAAGAGGGGAAGGACATCTGCCCTCCTCCCTCCTTATGCTGTTGCCGTTTCTGATGGGAAATATCCGGTGTCGCATGCCGAATATAAGTTATTGTGAGGGGTTTATTAATTAAAGTGAATTCTTGTGTGGCACATTTCAACATAGTGCCGGTACCCCTGGTTCCACCACACTACAACAAGAAACAGAAAATTTTGTGGGAAAACTCAGACGCTATCGTAATATTGCATCATTAAATCCTGTAAAGCTAAACAGGAAGAGTGCTTTTTTTTTTTTGCTGCTGAGCCTCCATTAACACGCTAACGTACGCAACGTGGTCTCTCGTATACACACATGCACACACGCACACAGGGGACACGGCTCTAGTACACCGTACACAGGGGCTGGGTTATTTTTAGAGCTACCCCTCTTCCGAAAGCCAGCCTAGCAGCAGTAAATGAACAGCGGAAGGGGGAGGGGAAGAAGGGCTTCTTGAAACGGCCGAGCGAAAAAGAGACAGAGAGAAAGGGAGCATATTGTCCGCCACCAGACCCTCCCCCCCTCCCCCTCAACCTTTCATTCTTTCTCGACAGATAACTGTGAGTCATTGGCCGCCGGCGCCAGCGGCCAGCATAACGACCCTCTCCCGCTTAGCAGCAGAAGAGGGGGTGAAGAAGGAAGTGGAAAAGGGGGGAATGACGCAGACTGGCTTTGCGCGTGAAATTGTAGAGAAGAGGGCAATAGCGACAAAGAGAGAGACGGGTGGTTGGAATGCACGCAGGAAGACGTCACTGTTGTTAGGCAACTATCTTTCGGGCTGCTCTACTCTAAAAATAGCTTTGCCTCCCTCGTCTTCAACACACTTCACTACCCCCCTCGCAACCCAACCGGGAAGCAAAACGACCTGCGCAGTGCACCTGCCCGACAGCAGTCACGGTAAAACCTGCCTAGCGCACGTATGTATGTAGATGTAAATAAACAAATTGTCTTGTACTACTGGCAAATATCGGTAATTTGATCATGGTGAATTAAAAACATTCTGAAGGTGATTTGAAGTGAGAGTAGGTACTGAAAATGCCGAACAATAAATTAAGTGCTCGCGACAGGGCATTTCAATATCAGAAAAATGGATTCTATTGCTCAGATAGTCGCACCGTAATGTGCAAATTTTGTAAGTGTCAGGTTGCGTGGGAGCGTAAAGATTCTATAGAAAAACACCTAAAATCTGCCAAGCACATCAGTGCAGAAAAAGGTTGCCCTGAAACAAAATTACAGACTTCGATCGCTACATGCTTCAGTAGTGCGGAAAGGAAGAAAAAAACTGCTGAATACCTCGGCAAATTGTAGCATTGCAGAACCCTGCCCTCCAAATTAAATAATTTTCTTTTAAACTTCTTTCTGTATAAGTAAATATAAATAAGTCAATGTTTTTAGAGTGGTGTGTATATTATGAGACAGTAGAATCAGACGTTATGGCTATTAATATATGTTAATTTCGCTTGCTATGTGTTTTAAGAAGGTATTTTGTATTTTAACAGACGTTTTTAATCATTACTATTTTTTATGAAATTATTCACAAATGAGCCGTTGTACTAGATTTTTACCTGTTTAGGCCTACTTTTTCAGGTTATTTCGAAATAATTTTAATTTGGTAAAGTAATTTGTATTATAATTGCTGTTTATAATGTTCATTAACGTGTTGGATGATTCTAGAACACGGTACTGTGTCTGGGCTGGTGTGATGGTTAGAAAGAGAGGCATGAGAGGCCTGTAAGTGGGAGTGAGAAAGGAACAGTGCTTCCTCGCCAACCGAGATAAAGACGGTAATTCCCCCCCTGCATGGGAACTGAGTGATAACTGCTCTCTCACGGTGTGGGAGAGAGAACGAGAATGGAAGTCCTCGATTTTGATGTGAAATTGAAAAGAGACAGATCAGGGGAAGCCCAGAGTTCTGTGTGTAAAGGATTTTTTCATGTGTTGTAACTTGTTCTGTGATTGGCTTGTATCTGTAAGAGTGAATGAAGCGTGCGTGTGATTGGTCGGTGAGGTCATGTGACGTCTACTCCCTGCGTGGAGGAGACGAGTTCATGAGATCACCAGTTGTCTGTCGATCGCTGCCAGGCAAGGCCGCGTTTCGGCGGCTCGCTGTTTTTCGTTGGGTGCAGCCCTGTTAGAGGTCGCACCATCTTCGTGTACTTGCAGTAAAACATTACTGAAGGACTTAATCGACGTTATTATTTTATTATTAAATCTCATCAAGCGAACTGAGGGCAGTTTTCGACGGGCAGATATATGTGTGAAACGAGTGAATGAAACATTGGGTTCAATTTGTTTATGAATTCTAGTTGAAAAAATAAAACCACGAAAATAGACGCTTTAAATCTTTTTATTTTTGTAAGTAACGAACCGTTACAAAATGAGTGACGGAAACTTTTCTGAAAGCAAATATTCCGCTAAAAAATCTTGAAAATCCGCATCTTAAAGATTTCCTGAACGAGTTTGTTGAAGGTGCTGGTGATATTCCTTGTCTAAGAGTACTAAAAGAAAAGCATCTTCCATCAATGCAGCAAGAGAGAGAGGATGTAGTAAGAGAAAAGGTGAAAGACAAACTTATAGTAATTGTGTGTGATGAAACTACGGACTCAAGAGGAAGCAGTGTATTTGTTGTGCTATTTAAAGTAATTGATAGCAGTGACAAAATTGATACTGTTGTTGGTGATGTCCATACTCTGGAAACAGCCAATGCAAAGAACTGCTCCAGGGCTATTTTGGATTCCCTAAAGAAGTACAACATTGACTTTGACAACGTGTTAGCGCTTGTTTCGGACTCTGCCAGATACATGGCAAAGTGTTTTGACACACTAAAAGACATCATGGCCGACCATGTGCTCATTGTGCAATGCTGGGCTCACAAGCTCAATTTAGTTGTAAATGAGCTTGGAAAAAACCTCCCTGAGCTTCAGAAGGCTCTTGCCAAAGTAAAGTCAGCATTTTTAAACACACGCAAGAGAAAACATTTGTTTAAGAAGTTCCTGGATGAAAAGTTCACATGTGAGGACATTCCCCTGTTTCCAATGCCAGTGTTGACAAGGTGGTCTTCCTGGTATGACTCCGCCTCCTACCTCGCCGACAATCTTGATGCCATTGTCGAATTTTTGACCAGTGATGAAATTTCCTGTATCAACAACACTGGAGTAGAGTACTTCACTACGGCATCAAGGGATGATGTTAAATGTGTGAAAATCCAGGCAGTTTTTGTAAAAGAAGTGTGTGAGGCTACTGTACACCTTATCAAGAAACTGGAAGGGTCATCATATCCCTGCAGTCACACACTCAGTGGTGAAATCCGCAAAATAGAGCAGGTTTTGCAGCTTGCTACAAGCGGAAACTTTGGGCAGAAAGTAAATGAGCTCTTGATTGCTTGTGAAAAAGCTGTCTTCAAAGGGAAAATCACATCTGCCTTGGTGACAGCAGCATCACATGCATCAACAAAACTCCTGTCATTAAAGGCAGGTGATCCTTCTCAGAAATTTTATCAACATGTTGCTGTATTTGATACCTCGGAAATTGTGCTCGAAAGCATCTCTCCCGAACTCGGCAAAAAATTGAAAAAGCTCTTCTTGCTCTCCAAGCTCTGTGAAGACATTTTACTTCAAGGGTACAAGGAACTGCAGTTTCTTGTGCAAAAAAAGTTGAGTGAAAACCAAACTGTTGACATTGTTTCACTCCTTATGGCAGTTTCAGTGAACCATCCTGACTTTGCTCGTGCTGCTTTGCAGTCTGTGTGGTTACCATGTGCTAACGTTGACTGTGAAAGGTTTTTTTCTAACTACAACAACATTCTAAGTGATAAGCGTCATCGCCTGAAACAAGAAAATGTTGAAATGTTCACTGCAATTTATTTTGAAAGTTAAACTTCACTGTTTCCTCAGACATAGACATTATGTTAAAAAGAAAATATTATTCTCCAAGTGTTTCAGTGTATTACATTGTTTTTACAAGTATTTTCTAGGGTTGTCTGTGTATTTTTTAAACTTTTTTTTTAGTAATTATTTGCAATAAATTAAATGTTACCGTATTTGCTTTGTTTTCATACGTATTATGGCGTTTCCTCAGTTAAAAAACACTTCCCCATTTATTAATTCACAATTGGAAGCATCAGAAGGTTAAAATTGTTTATACATCATGAGAAAACTATTGCGGAATCATTAAAACACTTAATATGAAAACACCGATTTTCCCTTCCTGAAAGTACCGCTTTCTGGGTTTGAAAATACCGCTTTATGCCACTTGAAAGTACCGAAGAATTCCCTGCCCTACATATTGCCCAAAAGTTGGCAAATGCCATGATATGTAAATAAATACAAAACATGTAGTTAAAATTAATATCATAATTTTGGCTCAAATGCACTTTGTTTGACTGACCCATTCAGGTTGCGTTACAGCTGAAAACTGGTACTATTAGAGTTTAGCACTCAGCCGCTATGTTGAATGTGCTACAGTTCTTATAACGTGGTGTCTTTCACTCGGTGCAAACATTGAATGTACTGTACATGCAAACATTTCTTGGTCCTCTGGGCCAGATAATTATGATTTTTACACATATTCTGCACAGCATGTAATGCCTAATATTCATGACTAAGTTTACAGTTTGGGATTGGCTCGAATTTACCTCGCTTCCTGAAAACTCCTTCATCTGCTCTATTACTGACCTGGGCTACATTAAACTTATTCTCAATTCTACACACATTAACAAGTATGAGGGAAAAAGTAAGTTTTCAATACAAAACAGTCCATTGTTCTAATGGACTTTAAATGGCAAAACTGATGCCAGACTTGATGTAACTTTCATTTTTTTTTATCCTAAACTGACAAATCAAGGGAACTGTATCAATAAAGTTCTAAACGGGAAGAATTTGAGCTTATTTTTGAGGAGAAGAAACAAACTGTTATGCATAAATGCTATAAACTAGGTTTTAAATGGTATGTATGAACTAATTAAACTTCTGGGCAGTGAGTTTCATTGACCATCAAAATGTACCATTACCAGGTGCCACTGCTACCAGTAATTTCTTTTTTGTTTTATGGGAGTTAGTTACATGCGGAACATGAGGTGAGTGGGTTGCAACGACAATGCATGGACAATCCGTGGATATGATTTACAACATCGAAGTGATGGTGGTCCTCTGGTCGAAATGAGTTTACTTTCATGCTAACAAAAAACTGTGCCATGCAATGGTAAACCTGGTACCAGGCCATTTGTGCAACTGAATAGGCGACTGTGCTCTACTGATACACTCAGTTGGTTTGGTTGATCATGGCTCATTTTTGATTGTTTAGAGGTAAACTTTGTCATCCATGGCATTGGCACGTACATATTGCAAACTCAAGTAAAAAATCAGTACAACGTGCTGTAGTTCACACTCATAATTTGTTGATTTCTACCATTGCTGATTGTAATTTGTTATGTTTATTGCTCATGAATATTAGCTTCTTGCCTAAAAATGTCGCAAAAGGTATTAAAAGCTTGACTGCAGTTTGAGAAGGGATGTACGAACCTTTTGGTGACATTGGCTGATAAGATGTAAAAGGATAAAAACAGTGTGGAACTACCTAATCAGTATTAATTTTCAAAACACATACACTTAGGGCTGGATTACAAGAATGAAAACATACAGCTTGTTTCATAATCAAGTAAGGTTAGTAACTAATTTTATATTGCATATAACCAAATCCAAAAGGTTTATGCCAGGTTTGTAAAACTTATTTCTGCTTCCTAAAATCCTCTAACAAAATGAAAATTTGTTTACAGCTGTGTAAAACTACTTCTAAAACTGCAATCACCAACGTTTTTTGGTGAAACTGTTGAGTGGCCCAGTTTCGTTGAGTTATGTAATGTGCTGATGCATGAAAAAAAATCAATGTCAGCTGTATAAAAACACTAATATTTACTCACGTCTTATCAGGAAATCCATTTAATGTCATTAAGAACCTGCTACTCTCAACAATGACTGGCTTGCTGTGTCGTCCAGCAGCGAAGTGTGGTGGTAGGATTTGTCAATGTTTAAACCCAGTTCACTTTCATCAGAGAAAACAAATACACTACCAGGGCCTAATATCAATAATTATTCAACCTAATAATGTCTGTAAGTACAAAATGACTTTGAAATAAAACAAATTTTCTTTAAAAACAAAGACATGTTTTTGCTGAAAAAAGAGAATTAGATGGATCAATCAGAATAGCAGGAATAACAGGAATAACAGGTGTAGAAAGATACATTCATCTTTGGACACAAAACGTGGGCTAACTGACAAGGAACATCTGAAAACTATCTAACAAGAAATCAAGGAATAAGCAGTCTCAAGAAAATCAGTGGGAAAAAGTTATGGCTGGGGAAATAATAAAAGAGCATGTAGAAACTATATGTCTGCATTAGAGTTAATATAAGGTGGTTGAATAAATAAAACAGATATAGCTCACTTTACTTGAAAGGGACTCGAAACAAGCAGTTGGATGCTAGGTAGTTCAGCAACGACGGCCGGCAGGAGGACTGTGCACGCACCATCGGTGTGCCCGGGAGTGGCCACAACGTCCAGCTTGTGTCCTCCGAACTGTATGCTGTCTCCATCGGTGACGTGAAGGTCAGCTCGTGCCCCGCTGGACCGCGAGATGATGCTCTTGCAGCCTGGCAGTAGCTTCTTGAGCCTGCCCGTGCCCGTCACGTGGTCAGCATGCATGTGGGTGTTGACTGCAGCACAACATGACAACCCCTGCTAGGCCAGACCTCGTGTAGCAACTACACAGTCTTCCACTCACTTTTAATTTGTTTTATGGTACTGTATATGTTGTCATTTATCGCCAAAGTATTTTCCAATATTCTATATAATTTAAAAAGAATTTTGACTGAAAACGAAACTATTGGTAACCATTTCGAAAAATTTTGAGATGAGGTAGGTAGGCATGGAATGATTTAAGAAAGTTGAGGAAAGGCTAGGCAAATATATATATATATATATATATATATATATATATATATATATATCACCAATTATGTTCAAAGATTACATGCTCGCACAAAATACCTTGGTAATGAAGTTGCTTGGCTTTTGGGTTGTAGCAGAGTCCAATCACTGATCACCGATGTTTAGGTCGACATTGCAGTCGCCATCATCAGGGAAGAGTTACCTACTGAGGTTACTGAGTTCTCTTGCCTTTTAATACTCTCGCCTGAGAGGAAAGTGTTACCCGATTGGCTGCAGCTGTGGGCCGTCTGGTTGGCCTATTGGTTTGGCCAATCGGAGCTAGGTTTCTGTGATTGGCTGCGGGTGCTGGCAAATCAGTGGCCTCTTTTCTTCTGGTTGGCTGTGGCTGGACCAACCAGAGGCAACCTGTCTTTTGTTAGATGCAGAGCTAGGTTTAGAGGTTTTCTGAAAAGTGAATCCCATATTCTGCTTAATTTGTAGCCATATTATTTATTTATGTTTTCTGAATGTTTAAATATTTCTACTGATTCTCGAATGTATCTTTTCATGTATTGGCAGATGTTGGCTACAGTGTGGAATTGGTCTAAATAAATGCTGTGTCTGGTTTCCAAGGAGTGTTCTGCTATAGCTAGGGCCTGGAAGATTTCGGTGTTTTCAGTATGCAAAAAGCGGTACTTTCAAATTAGAAAAGCGGTGGTTTAAAGTCGGTATTTTCGTTATGCAATGGAAATTTTACCGGTATTTTAAATGTTGACTAAATAGTGCAGTTATTGAATATAATAATTTACATATTTAATAAACAATCCATGTATACTAGGAATAACCTAATATGCACAATAACAGCCAATTAAATCCAAAACAGTTACACAAAACAGACACGTTGCTATAGATGTGTGCAACTACAAATTTTCTTTTTTTCAGCTGCCGATGCCACATGCTTAGCCGACTTTAGGTGTTTGTCAATGGAATCTTTTCTTTCCCATGAAACTTTACAGTTGCAAAATTTGCACATCACTGTGCTATTGTCAGTACAATAAAACCCATGTTTCTGATACTGATGCTCGGTCTCGAGCACTCAAAGTATTATTCGGCATTTTCAAACTCTAGACAGAAATATGTTGCAACATACTACATACAGACTTACGAAAACAATCAACTAAACTTAGCGCGCGAATAAATATCAGCAGTGGAATGCCACTACGTTGGGAACGCTGTCGCGGCTCGTGACGTCAACAACAGATGCTGGCTGCATGATAGTCACGCATGCCCGCACACTCCTAGTCTTGCTGCGCAGACTAATTTTGTACCTGCAAAATCATTATTTGCTTATTCTCTTGCTATTTACGAAGTTACACAAAATAAACAACTACGGTAAGATAAATTCGTTAGCCGCTAACATATGTGTTTAGCTTTACACAAAACAAAACTTCTCACAGTCTGGGAAATGTATGATCTTCGGTAAGGAAGCATTCACTTACATGAGAAGTTAGTAGAAGCTATGTTGGCTAACCTGGACCTTTACATTTTACCATATACAACGCAACTTGGATAAATACAAGATATTAGGTTATTCTTTTGCTTTGATATATTTTATACACTTTTCGCAAAATACAATAAACACGTTCTCATATTCGGCCAAGTGTGCACGGTAGTTTAGAATTCGGCATCATATTATTTTTATTTTTCGTAGAGTGCATATGTTTGAGTTTGCTTGCATTCAATAAATACGGTATTGGTATAATGGAGTGGAGGAACACGGGGTTGCCACTTGAACAAACCCTGGTGCACAAATGAGAAGAAACTTAGTGTGAACAATGCTATCCTGAAATGCTGTGACATGTTTTTGGAGTAGATAATCACAGCGACAGACCGACAGGATACGCTCCCGCCCTTGCCGTCAGCGATGTTTATTTTGACAGCTCAAGCAATTATCTTTTCCACGTCCCTTCACAGCGTAAAAAAAAAAAAAAAAAAAATTGAAAAAAACACGGGATGCAGATGGAAAAGTAACTATGCAGTAAAATAAATATATTTACGGCCCTGCTAAATTTTTCTATTCAATAAAATTCGAGGTATTAGTGATTTTTCAGCAGAAACTGCTGTGACTAATAAACAAATTGTATCATAATAACTTAAACTTATAAAGTATTTATCAACGGTGAAGGACAGTCGTATAAGCCCATAAAAATATTTATTTTACCGAGAATAGACTATACAACCTGGCTTTTGTCGCACGCGTTGTGGGAGGGGAGGAGAATGCTGACAGTTTCTCACGCAGATGGTTGAAACAAGGGAGGGAATGTGTTGAAATGTTAGCTGTTAAAAGGGGGGGGGGGGGGGGGGTTGTTTTTACATGGTTTGTGGCTCTGGGAGGGATTTGCCTTGAAGAATTAGCAGGGGATGGGAGAGGCAAGCGTCACGTCACGTATGACGTCAAGCCGCCGGGCGGGTAAGATAACATGACAGCTGAGACGGCTTTTCGTGCGATAGTGGAGCGCCGAGCTCGTCTAGACACTGCAGCGTGGACAGTCTAGAGGGGTGGTATCTATTTTTAGCTGTCTTTTGTATGCCTGCCTGCTTACAGTACAGCTCTCGCCAAAATAAACGTGAACACATAGCGCCCAACAAAGTGTAACAGACTTGTTTTTCAGCCGATTTTACTCAAATTTTCGACTTTCTCTGCTCAAATTTTTCACTGTTTCTCAAAAAACTGTCCTATAAATGGAATGGACGCATTAGAGGGGGGTCGCATCGGCGGGATTCTACTGTAATGGTACTTTTCGGGGATATATTCGCAGTGTCATATAGAAATGTTGTGATTTTCGCGAATCAGGAATGTAGCTAGGAAAATGTGAGTGTGGGTTGCCTGCAAAAAAATGGCGACACAGCAAATTAAATACCACAACACTAACGTCAATTGTTTTAGGAAAAACAACACCCCCGTTTAAATTTAACCAAATTTTCTCAACCATCGTTAACGTTCACTTCTATTTCAAGCGAATTCTTCTGTTCTTCTGTGCTGCCCAATGCTGAACTGCAGTTTTAAATGGGTAGTCTTGGACATCTGGACCTTCCAGCGAAATGCGAAGCAGGGAATCAAGCGTGAACTCACTCAGTCTGTTTCTCAAGTCAGTTTTTATGAGCTTCATTTGAGAGAAATCTCTCTCACAGTCAGCTGTGTGAAGTGGAATGACTCTGTACACTTGTGCGAGTTTGGCTATATTTGGAAACAAACTGCCAATTGTTTTGTCAGTGCAAAGAAAGTGGACCACTTCTGTACAAGTCTTTTTCCTGTGGTTATCAGCCATGTATTGCTTGATTTCACACCATTCTTGTAGGCAAAGTCTTGATTCTAATCCAAATCTTGCAGACAACAGTTTTATAGCTTCTGTTCCATACACATCAAAGCGATGGTCATGAGGAGATGGAAGATGTGTAGGGTTAAAAATGGAAAAACATGTTAGAATGTCACAATCGGTAAATCTGACTTGAATGTTTTCAATTAGTGTTTGGAGGTACTGTAATTTAATGTTCTTGAAATGAGCAGCATTTGTTGGCTTGGTGTGAACTGAGACACCTTTACTTGCACACATTTCCAAATATGATGCAATTTCCCTCTCATTTAATCCTTCAAAATCTTTCAGTCTCTGAAGTTTGTTGATCGTTGAATCTACAAAAGACTTCACAATACTCAAATCAGCATTTTCCTGTTGAAATATTTTAGAAAGACGGTTCATGATGGGTAATACGTCACACATTAACAACAGTGTTGCAATGAATGAGAATTCAGTCACATAAGAACACAGACCCCGAGCCCTTGCATCATTTCTTTCTTCACATTCCCTTTCAAGACTAAGTACAACACTTGGATAAATATCTTTCATCCGAAGTACACATTCTCCATAGCTCAACCACCTTGTATGACTAGGCTGCTTGACCTTGCCTTGTGGATCTTGAGGAAATAGACACTGTAATTCATGCAGGCCAGCACTTCTGACAGAGCTGTTTTGGTAAAAGTCAAATACCTGCCTCATAATGTCACAGAATTTTTTTATTCCAAGGGTCTTTTCAGCAGCTTGCGATACAGCCAGATTCAACCTGTGGCCTGCACAGTGTACACCAACAGCTTCACATACATTTTCTACACCTAGCTGTTGCTGAATTTCTACCTGTTTCTCTCTTATCTTTTTAACTGCCCCATTATGTTTACCTGTAAGAACAGGTGCACCATCTGTTCCAATACCACACAGCTTTGAGAAACATAGATCACTATCATGCAAATATGATATAACAGCATTTGAAATGTTAACAGAGTTCAGGGCAACACCTTGCAAATTTGAGGTACAATTTTTTGTACCACTAAGGCCACTATTTCCTAAGTCACTGAGAATGTCAATAATTTTCAGGAAACTGCTTTGCAGGACACCTTCACTGTCAACATAACGTGCATGAATGACTAATTGTTCAACTACAGCTGAATCTGTAGTCTCATCAATTTCAATTGAGAAGAATGGTGCATTTTGTAACTTGCCCAAGATCTTATTTTCTATCACAGTGGATAAACTAATTACCATATCTTGAATGGATGTTCTACTACAGTAATTAGCATTTTTTGCTACACGAATTGTCTTTGATGGGAACACCAAGAAAGCATGCCAAGTCCAAAATAGGCTCAAAGTTTGTTGTATGAGGAATTTTCTTTTTGCACAAGAAGTATAGACATGCAAACGCTTTCATGAGATCTTCCTCACACATGCTTGGCTGTATTTTGTCACTGATGGGACCATGAAGGCTGGCTTGCAATTCAAGTTTAAGTGAATCAATATGTGCAGCACAATTTTCGTGTCGAACAACACTTTCCAATCGCAAACGAGTGCATGGGGATTTTGTCCAAGTATCTCTATCAAAAGGAGTTTTGTTAAATTTTTGACACAGCAAGCAGAACATACCTTTAGCATCTGTGTTGTAAACCAACCATGCTCTGTTAGTTTTCCACTCTCGCCTAAATGTGACTGCTTGTTTTCGTCCCACTGCAACTGCAGAACTAGTTGAGGGTGTTAGTGTGCTTGCTGGTAGCTGGTCTTCTGTAGATACACCCACAACACTTGATGAGCTAGTTGATGGCACTGGTGGCTGGTCTTCAATAGGCGCAGTGTTTGTCACAAGGCACTTGTTTTCTAACTCTGATACTTTACAATTTGATTTGGTAGTCTCCTCAGAATGAACATTCTCACTGTCCAGAAAAATTTCCCGTTTTTTTCTTGGTTGTGAAACGAAAAACTTTGTAATTGTCTGATTTCTTTTCCCATTGTTAGACATGTTTACACTACTGTAAAAGAAAGCCCTTTGTGAATATCTTAAAATAAATACAGAACCGACAATGTTATTACTAAAACTAATGGCTTATTTATGTTAGTTTTCTCACAAAAGTTTTATTAGTATACCATTTGTCACAAATTCTTCACTCACTCCTTTGGCACTCTAGAAATAGGCCATTGGAAGTAACAAGTAAATATACTCATCACCTCATAATACACAAGCCTTCTCTCAATAACAAAGAAAAACTTTCACAAGTCCAACTGACCTATCCACTCTGACACTCATACAACAGATTAATGTTTTAGTATAGGCCTACATGTCACTTTTGATGGTGCAGTAGAGTGGTTTGCTTGTCACTTAACACGGAAGATAGGAAGGTCCTTTGTTGACGCCTGGCGGCACTGTTATCTCTAAATCATCAGACGCGCGGCGGCAAACGAGCCAGGCTAGGCGGCACGGAGTGTTTGACCTTGTCTTTGTCCCTCCAACGTAAGGAAAGAGGGGGAGGAATGGTTGCCTAGCAACGTAGAGACTTGGGGTGGGAAGGAAGTAGCAGAGAGCTTCTCTGCAGCGGCACATCACACGCAGCAAGACTGTCTAAAAATAGCTCATCCCCCTTCCATATTCACTCCTCCAGCTCCGGCCAGGCGGCAAAAACTGCTTAGCGCAACAAGGAGATAACATTCCTTGCCATACATCCAGGAATAGAGATATGGTTTTTAGATAAAATTAGTGTGGGTCGGCGATTTCCGAGTGTGGGTTTCACCGCCCCATGCCGCCCCATGTGGCTACATCCCTGGCGAATGTACTTACTTTTCGCGTTTTCATGCAAAATTCGCGCGAATTTTCGCGAAACCGTGATCGCAAAAAATTCCAGGCCCTAGCTATAGCTGATCACTGTTTTCATGTTTATAGTCAATGATATGTTCTTTAACCCTTGTGATTATTCGTCTGCCAGTTTTTTGTGTGTGTGTGTGTATGTGTTTCTGTGTGTGTATATATATATACACACACACACACACATACACCTTGCAACAAGAACACAGAATCTTGAACACAACAGCTAGGTTTTCGGCTGGAGTTTTATCTTTCACAGACATCAGAGACACCCCAATCTTGTTTATAGGTTTGAGAATTGTATGAATTTCATGAATGACAAGAGAATCTAGTTTGAGTGATGTATGAACCCGTAACCAGACAATCATGACAATAAACCGTAGTGTCTGAAAACACTTTTTGTTGATTTTAAGACACTTGATTCACCAAGGAGAATAAACGAAAAATACTTTTTCAAAAGTTTGATTAAATGAGTGTATGTAAAATGCAGGATTAGCGGCTAACCGGTAGGTGCGGGAAAAAATTATTATGCAGATCTGCAACATCTAAAGGCCTGAAAACTGGGTTGTGAGTTTTCTACAGTCCAAAATTATTAATGGAGTGTCGTGGCCGTGTGTTCCATTGTGGCCGTGTGTTCCGTTGCAACCATGTGTTAATTGTGGACGGACATGTGCATGTGGCGTTCTCAGTTTACATGAACATACTTTTGTTTTTCAATGTCCAATTTGTGTATCAGCAAAATTAATTCTTCAGTTTTTGGATCAATCTGACTTCCTGGAGCTCCTCTTACCCCATAATAATGTTTCATCTTTAGATCTAGCAAGTCTGACAAAGTAAACACGTTAGATCACTGAAAGTCATTTTTAAAGTCTTCCGCAAGCCAAAATGCTATGTGGGATCCAGTTTTAAATATAAAATTTGAAAGCTTATAAATTTGTGATCAATAAATATTCAGGAAAATTTAAGTTCACCTAATTTAAGACTTGAGTTTACTTCCTTGCTTGGTTTTACAGGCAAGTGAGGAAAGATAAGGATCGGCGAAGAAACGGAGGAACACAATAAATTCATTTTTCTTGCCAGCACTTCCTAAGTCTTCTGTTGCGGATTTATCAGTACCAGCTTTATTGGTGACAATAACTCTTGAGCCTTAATCATATTCTGGTGGATTTATCATTTCCATTAGGAATGAATGTTTTAAAAGATGACCCTACTTATTCTGGGATTATTTCAAACAATCTTCCAAAACTTTCAATGGAACTGACACCAGTAGTTGCATATGATTTCACAGATGCTTGAAGACTCTAAATGGCAGAGCCTACTTTAGTGAATTTTGAAAGTTCTTCAGTTCCAGATCCTGGATCTTCAACCTGTGATGAAAATACTAAAGCTGATACATTTTTATCAGAAACAGCTGTAAATGACATTGGAATTTTCATTGGGAAAATGATAGATGACATTCAAAAGTGTGAACTATTAGAGCATCCTTGGCAGGCTCCTCCAAATTACAATTTTCCGCATTCAATACACACCAAGAATGGTAAAGTGGTGAGAAGATTTCTGGGCCACAATCACCTCAGTAAATATAACTGGCTATTTTTCTCCCCATCCAAACAGGGACTTTATTGCATGTACTGTACATGGTTTACTGTAGTGAATGTTGCAGGAGGTCAAAAAACAGTACAACTGCAAAAACTAGTTACGAAACCCCTAGCAACATTTTCTAAGTTGCTAGGTCAGAAAGGTAATTTAGAGGAACATAATAATACTAGATATCACAAGGAAGCTGTGCAAGCAGGTAAATGTTTTCTCAAAAGCTATCATTCTACTGAAGACAATAGCAGTGCATACAAGAAATCCAAGACAACAGGCTGAGACTGAAGCCCATTGTGGAGTCCATTATTTTCTTAGGACGACAGAATATTCCATTTCGTGGACATTGGACATTAGGATGATGGTCAGCTCATGCTGTCAGAGTCAGAGACAAATGAAAACATTTGCAATAAAGGTAATTTCAGAGAGCTGTTACGTTTTAGAGTATCTGCAGGAGAGAAAATGCTTGAAAATCATTTTAAACACACTTCCTCCAGAGCTACATACATTTGCAAGACCGCACAAAACCAACTGATTGACAGTTTTCGTAACGAGATTTTTGGTTAAATTTTAACAAATGTATTGCAGGCAGGAATTTATTTAATTATATTTGACGAAACTACAGACTTATCACACAAATCACAGATAAGTCTGGTTCTTTGGTATGTACACCTGGGTGAGTTAAGAGAAGACTTATGGGTTTTGTAGATGCTTTCCACTATCTTGAAAGAGTGCAAGTTGAAGATAGTGGAGACTTATGCAGCGAAAGTAAAACAGTAGAGGATAAATCACTTAAAAAAAAACAATGAAAAACACTGATTACTGACAATAAAGAGCTTTTCCTCACAGGAAAAGATTTGGGAGGCAGAGTCCTGCAGTAATTGAAAGGTATGTGTCTCCCTCTACAGCAGTGTGTGGTATTGGCACAGATGGATGCTCAGTAATGCTATCAGAAACATGAGGGGTAGTCCTTGAAATACAGAAAGTAGCTAAAAATGCTTTAAGAACCCCATGCTTTAACCACGCTCTCAACAACTCTATTTCAAAATGTAGTGAGGTGCCCGCCATTAGGAACTATGAAAGAGAAAATTTCGCTCTTTTCTTCTTCTGGGAAAAGAAACATTGTCATTGTATGGAAGTTAGGGGGTCAGTTAGCCTGTCTTTGTGAAACAAGATGGGTGAAACGTCATGACGGTGTAATCCGTCCTCTGTTGATCAGCCTAAAATAATATCTGCATTGGATGCCATTTGTGAATGGCATGACCCTGCTACTGCTGGAAAAGCATATGCACTCTCAACAGCCCTTTGTAACTGCCAGTTCATAATATCTATGTTTTCTCTGAGCGACAAACTATCCATTACACTTCCACTCAGCAGGCTGCGGCAATAGCCATTTTTACACATAAACTTTTCACAGACTCCAAAAACCAACTAACACGTTGACCGTTCACACGTACCGAAGGATGAACATTAAAACGACAGTTCACAATTACATCCCGTGGTTGCACACAAACTCATGGTACAGATCGAAGAGGACTGGGTCCTTGGAACAAAGACGAAGTTTATTTGATCCTTGTTGTGGGCTAAATACGTGCAAATAAAAAAAGGTTGATTATACTAAGTAGTACTTGGACCACAGCAGCAATGACAGACACACGAGCTCTCCAATGCTGACTAGAGGCTACGTGCATCTGTGTACCGCCCGAAGAAGTAGCAGGTTCATCACCTCTCCAATCACAGCACATCTCTCACAAAACATAGCAGTAATAACATTTCTTACACCCTACGAGGCTATTCCGGCAAAAATTACTACAACAAAAACTAACAGATTCTGATGATGACATTCTAAACCAATCAAAAAAATACATGTAAAAAATACCAGCCAATACCAGTGCATAGCAACAGCATAGAATCCTTTCTCACTGCTACCTAACTTTCTGTCTCTCTTAGATTATTACACACTAGGCTAACCATTCACCTGCTCGTCTTCAGACAAATATCATGGCGAGAACAAGAAAAATACAAAAAATACGTAAAAGCCTATAAACACGTAAATTCACAAACAAGTAAAAACAAGACCTAGGGGCTTTTTCACTATGAAGCAAACAAATTGTCACAACACTTTAAAAAGCATGAAACAATGTAAGTTATAATCAGAAAACTTATGACAAACACACAAAATCTTCTTTAAAGGAATAAAAAGCTGTTATTTAAATGATATCAATGATCTGAGCACGATGAGACTCCATACTAAATTGTTAATTAAAATATTTTTCAAGTGGGGGAGCATTAATCTGGGTTGTTACAAGTCTTCAAAGATTTATTTCTCGTAGCGGCAGACCTAAGATCGTGTACAGTGATAATGGTGCAGTAGATTTGTTCATAACTCTTGATTGGAAGACCATTGGATCTGAAGCTGATGTGCTACAAATTTATTGGAATTTAGCGAGGTAGTTGGTGAGAACCTTTACAGCAAGTTGTGGAGAAGTTGTTACAGTGCACTTTAGGCAAACTGGTAAAGCCTCCTTGAATTATGAGGAAGTTATGTTTGTAGTGTGATTGTAAGCTCAAGGCAGCTTATATACCTGTCAGGTGATATACAAGATCTTGTACCATTAACACCAACAATGTTCATAAAAGACCAACAAATGATAGAAGATGCAGATCTAGATGGTTTAGATAAGATCAACCAGCACGTTCGCAACGAACTGAGAGAGAGGTTCTAAACAGAGTACTTGAGTCAGCTGCGCAGTCACTCACTGGCGTACTTGAGGCTCAGACCCAGCTGGGCAACGCTCTGCGCGTCCCTCTCTGCCTGCTCCAGTACCGGGTCGATCAGCACAGCCTCTCTGTGCCGCACATCTGCCAGCAGGTACGTGTAGGTCCAGCTCTTCTGGTCCAAGAACTGCAACAGAGACGCTGTGTGTGTGCCTTGTGCAGCAACAGGACAACCGTTCTAGTTGTCCATCTTTCATATCCGACACGTCTTTTGCCGGCATCTTTTTGGCTGACCTGGTATCACATTCTAAGGTTTCCTGATGTCAAAGTTTTGGAATTACATGTAACAAAAATTAACATTAAAACCACTTGATAATTTTTTTTATATACCACATTATACCACAGATTTTATGTGTGATCTTGTATCTTGAGTTCATACATAATGCATTGATTACTCTCAAGACTTTCTGATCCCGATCAGCTGATATTTGCGCAGGCCATTGTTTATTTTAAAAATGCATAGGAATGAGTTTTATTGTAATATTTACTCCATATGACATTGTGTTACATTCGTGAAAACACAAAATTGTAGAAACATACACAATATATTACATGATTGGTTTAAGGCACCATGTCAGTGATTGCAGATTAAAAATTGTCTCTCACAAGGATAAAATTGTGTCTGACATGAGCACTTACATGACGATGACCGATACACACACTGAAAATAACCACCTGTGACAAGTTGTTTAACCAAACAGCTCTCTCAAAAGGCAAACTAAACAATCAAAATAATTTTTGCATGTGCAATAATTGTTACTTTGTTATTTCTCTGTACGAAAACATAATACTACAATAATACATTTTTTGTACATACAAAATCTTAATTTCTGTAGATATTTACATACCATACATGGGAGTTACAAGATCATTATTTATGTCCTGTGGTGAACAAGTGAACAAACTAAAATGGCAAGCAGCAACTAACTATGTAAGATATTTTAAAATTCATGAAAAAACTCTTTCAACTATTTAGCTAGTACCATATATCATGCCAAATCATCTGGGCTCTAATATGCTCTAATGTCACAGATTTTTATAAAGTATTTTCCTAAATAGTTTCCCATAAAAATAACATAAAATAATTTTTTTCATTGGATTCAAAATAGATAAAGGATCACTTTTTTTTTTAATTTGAAAACATAAACATTTATTAACTTACTGAATATTAGGTAAAATATTTTAATTACAAATTAATTTTAAAAATCATATTAATAACTGTGTAGTTGCAGCTTCTGACAAATAAAGAGAGTAATTAGGTACTTCAGTAAAATGTTTTAAATGGAAACTCAAACACTTTTTTTATATTTAACCCTCTGCACGGAACACCGGCCTGTGGGGCCGGTATAGTTTCAAATTTGAGCTGTAGAGCGTGCAGGGTGGCACCCTCCTCGCCCTTCTAAGAGAGTCTCACAGCATCCTCGGACAGCAGGTAGTCGTTATCAGCGTCCGGATCATTCAACCTCGTGGTCGCCCATAAACACTTTTCTGAAACCTACAGGGTCTCCTGGACCGGTGTTCCCTGTAAGGTAAGTTTCTTCCCGGTCTGACAGACCGTTATTCCTCTTTGTGTGTATTATTCACCCGGTCTCAGAGACTCATGTTCCTTTATCGTAGAGCCAGTCTATGAGACCGGTATTCCTCTTTACAACTGTTTAGATTTTGTTTTGTTCATACTCAGTTTTTCTATCATGTTCATAGAATCTGTATCATTTGTTCAGGTTGGCTGACATGAGCAGAGCACAGACATGAGTAGAGCACCGAGCAACATTTCTGCGCGGACCAGAACCATTTTAGAACTTGCTTCAACTGCACATTCGGATGAGGAGTCTGATGTCGACCTCGGAAGATGATGAGGAAGTGTCACAGCACAGCTCTGACGGTGAGAGCAGAATAGGCGAGGTCTCCTGCCAACCAAGACAGCAGCATTCCTTCAGGGAGTTTTAGGGGAAGGAATAATTTTATTTGGAATAAAGATCCAGCCCAACCCATAAACAGCCGTTCCAGCCAAAATATTATAAAAATTAAAACATCCACAATCAAAGGCCCCATGCAAAATGTAATTCATCCCAGCCCTGAAGACATTTGGGGACTTCTTTTTACTCCTGATATTTTCGAGGACATTGTTAGATGGACTAATATGAAATTGAATTCAATGCGAGAGAATATTAAACTCAATGATAACTCATATCGCCCGACAGACATAGGGGTAATGCCAAATCAACCAGAAAATAATAATTTTTGACATCACCATCTCCGAATTAAAAAAAAAACTTGGCGAATTAGCAGTAGGTGTGCAGAAACATTAGCAAAGTTACAGCCCCCTGTGAATAATACTTTTTATACAGCAGGGTTGCCAACTTGTGGAAAAAGTGGAATTTTTGCTGTGCAAGGTCCAATAAAAATATTTGTAACTTCCTTTGTAGTTGAGTGAGAACCTTGATGTAGGGCTCAATAGGAAGCTAGAAAAGTGTACTTTGAGATAAAAATAAGTTTTACGAATTTTAAAAGAAATTTGTTCCAAGGTCATGTTCATGTAACCTGTGACCTTGAAATTTTGAAAAGCGTATTTTTGAAAAATGTGAAAAAATTATATGTTATGGAGTGCATTATTGGCTATAAGTGACATAAGTTTCATTTTGGGATGGATCTGGGAACATAAGCTACATCTCGAATACTGACTAGGGATGCAGTGGAATTGAGCCACTTTTGCACCCAATGTTCTTAGAGCAAGTTCAGACAAGTGTATATAATCACGTCAGTCTCACAAAGCAAGGTCAGTCTTAGTGCAGCTTTGTCATTGACAACAGTGCTATACATTTGGTGTGAATTTTTTAAGTTTAGCCGTATTGATAAATACTTTGCAACAATGGAAAAGAATTACATAAATACACAGTGCTGTAACCCCTTTAATATTCAGGGTCACAAAAGCAGCAGAAAACAGTTGAGAAATGTTCTTCAGTGGATGATACAGAAACAACCACACCTGCAGACTGGACAGAAGGTATGTGATTCATGTCGGAAACAAATCTCATCAATAGCAAGTGCAAGTACTACTACACGGGAGGAAGAGTGCAGTGAAGAGGAAAGCTCAACTGACAGTGATGAAGAGGAATCAAGCATGGATGTAGTGCTGCACACATTTAATAACAGTATACCAAGTATAGGGGAATCACCCATAAAGAACAGAAAAGTGAGAACAGCAAAATATGCAAGGAAAACAGTAATGAAAATATCATCTGCAATTCAAGAAAGAATATTTCAAATCTCTGTACCAGAAGTAGGAGTATCACAGGAATAAAGTTGTGATAAAAATATATTAGAACAATTGAAGGAAAAGTTTGAAGGGTGTACAGAAAGAAGTATGAAGGTGCAAATTTTGACTATTTTACCTAAAGATTGGAGTATTAGCAGAATACAGAAGGAATTCCCAACTGCAACGAACTATATGATACGAACATCAAAGAAGTTAGTGAAGGAAAGTGGAATAATGACATCACCTAATCCAAAACAAGGGAGAAATCTAGACTGCAGTGTCGTCAATATTGTTCAGATGTTTTATTCAAACGACAATGTAAGCAGAATGATGCCTGGTAAAAAGGACTTTGTAACTATTTGAATTGGCGATACCAAAGAACACAGAACAAAGAACAAAAGAGGCTCCTACTAAACAATCTGAGAGAAGTATATGCCTTGTTCAAACAGGAGCATCCAAGTGTCAAAATTGGTTTCTCCAAATTTGCATCTCTACGGCCTAAATATGTAGTTTTGGCACACACTGGTTTGGGACACACACTGTATGTGTCTGTGTAACACACCAAAATATGAAGTTGTTAATAGATGGCTGTAATTTGGCCAAACTCATGGAAAGAGAAAATCTGTTAACATATCACCACTATGTGGCTCAAATGGTGTGTAATGCTCCCCAAATTAAATGTTTTTCCCATGAGTGTGCAGAATGCCCAGGCCCTGATAACATATGAAAATCACTGGAGACGACATTGGAGCAGAATTCAATTGAAACTGTAACATTCAAGCAGTGGGTTGCATCAAAAGTTTACACACTTGAAGTTCTTGTGAAGTCATCTGATTATTTCATAGAATTGTTCATTTCTAAATTATTAATATTACAAACTCACTCTTTCATCGCATACCAGCAAGGGAACTACCTAAAGGATCTGAAAAAAAATTAGATATTGGTGAGGTAGTTGTATGTGACTTTGCAGAAAATTATTCTTTCATTATGCAAGATGAAGTTCAGGGATTCCATTGGAACAATGCACAGGCTACAGTTCATCCATTTGCAACATACTACCGTGATGAGTCAACAGAGGAAATAATTTCTACCAACCTAACAATAATTTCTGACTGTCTCCAACATGATGTCATTGCAGTACATACTTTTCTTACACATCTTATTCCATTTTTGAAAGAAAAAGTCACTTTATGTGAAATATATTACGTCTCTGATGGTTGTGCTGCTCAATACAAGAATAAAAGTAACTTCTCAAATTTGCTGTATCATGTAAATGATTTTGGAGTTGGAGCTGAGTGGCACTTTTTTGCCACCTCTCATGGCAATAATACATGTGATGGTCTAGAGGGAACACTGAAGCGACTGGCAGCCAGGGCAAGTCTGCAACGTCCTTACAGACCAAATTATGACCCCACGGCAACTGTTTGAATGGGCTGTAAGTAGTTTGCATAACATGAATTTTGCTTATGTCACTCAGGAAGAGGTAATGAATGAAAGAAAGGTGTTGTCTGAAATATGTGCAAATGCTAAACCAATACCTGGAACTCAGAAGCGTCATGCCTTCCTGCCTGTTTCATCTGAGGAAATAATTGTGAAGAGATTTTCTAGTGAAACTGAAGGTGAAACTCACTACCTACATAAATAAAATTAAATGTACATTGTCTGTGAATGAAGTTAAAGGTTTTGTGACACGCATGTACGTAAAGTGGTTGGTGGTTGGGATGTGTTCTGAAAGTAGAAGAAAGTTCTCATGAAATTCTTATTAGTTTCCTGCAACCACAAGGTCCCTCCCCATCTTATGTATATCCCCAGCATCCAGATGTTATGAAGATTTCAATTGAAGATGTGCTCACAACTGTAGATCCAAGAACAGCAACTGGAAGGACATACGTTTTAACAGCCTTTGACACAAAGACCTCGGAAAGCCAACTAAAGGAAAGGAAGCAACAGTAACCTGCAGTATTGGTAATGAGTAAATGAATCATATATAGGAATTAATTCAGTGTTAAATCCACGAATGACTTAAAGCTACGCCATTTTTTTAATTGTGTTAATGCCTTACTAGAGTAGTTTTAGTGAATATGGCCTAATTCACAATGTTCTAGTGTTTGATCCCAGATCCATACCAAAATGAAATTTATGTCACTTATAGCCAATAATACACTTCATATCATATAATTTTTTCACATTTTTCAAAAATACACTATTCAAAATTTTCAAGGTCATAGGTTGCATGAACATAACCTTGAAACAAATTTCTTTTAAAATTCATAAAACTTATTTTTATCTCAAAGTAAACTTTTCTAGTTTTCTATTGAGCCCTACATCAAGGTTCTCACTCAACTACAAAGGAAGTTACAAATATTTTTATTGGACCTTGTGCAGCAAAATTTCCACTTTTTCCACAAGTTGGCAACCCTGCTGTATAAAAAGTATTATTCACAGGGGGCTGTAACTTTGAGAATTCACTTTCCTGCACCTGTACTGTTAAAGCCCTAAGTTTCATTGAATTCGGTGATGGTGATAACAGGTGTGTGAAATGGCATGGAATGACCCCACACAATAAATATAAACTAGACACTTGCTAGTTGAAAAGAAAAGCACAATAACTTCAAGAAAAAATAATGCTTTTAAGACAAATTGTCATTACATGTATTAAGGGCTCGGTTCACTCCCATTCTAGCCGATTGGCGGGATAGGGATTTACAGGTTAAACTTAAATGCACGCGATTCCGTCAGTATTGTAATAGAAAATTAAAACAAACACCAAATTGTAGATATTATAACCATATAGGTTGCTACGAAAACAATTTTAATTTTATTTAATTTTTTAAGTTTGATATTGTAAAATTAAGTTTTAATTTTGTCACAATTATCAGTCAGTATGTTCCACCCCCTAAATCATCTCGTAACAACGTTGGTCATATCTCAATCTCACGAAAAGTCCTTGGCGATGGCAATGTATCTGGTTAAATATACAAGCAACACCAAATGTTTTAAATGTATATTGTGGCAGTGCCTGATGTATAGGCTGCAACGCACGCTGGTAATATGATGTGCTCCGGCGACGCACAAGCGATAAGGGCCACGTGGAATGAGAGAAGGAACGGCCTTGTTGCCACTTCGCCTATCTCCCCCTCTTTCACCCCTTATCTTCAGCTGTCACGCGACAGTAAACCCACACTTCAAGTGATTTTGTTCCTTGGTTCAATTCTCCAGTTGCTACACTAAAGCCATGGGAAGAAATTGGCGTAAGTGTTCCGAGATCTCGCCACCTTTATCTCACCGTAGACAGTCCATGAAAAATCGAATGAAGCTTCTGCTAGCATCTAAACGTCAAAGTAAATGGTATGTATTTATATGATGCAACAATTATTTTAAGAAAATTTAATTGTAACCTTTTTACAGCTGGTAAAGTAAGATGAGGCGATGTTGTAATCAGAATAAAAAAAGCGTAACACTTACAGGGTAGCTATCAGCAGTGTCGTACTCAAAGGAGGATAGGGGAACGGGGCTCAGGAGTGAGGTGCTCAATTAAATTTTTGCGTTATAGCACACTCGCTTAATTGAATACTTGTGCATTTGTCTACTTGCATACTTGCACACAATCCACACATTCGTAGACATTATTATTCCCCTATCACTTACATATATTGATACATCACTTCTAACGTGCATCGCGGCCACTCGTCCATGTAATTTTTATGGGTTTTACGGCTAGAGTATGCTTTTGAAAGCAACACAGTCAGTACAGTATATAATTCTGTAGTGAACAACCGGCTTAGGGCTAAAGATTTCCGGCAGGAAATCAATATATATTTCATTCGTAAAATGTTTTTATTGGCCTTATAGGTTGTGTATGGTACATGCAGCCTTACAAGAAATACAATACACATTTTAAATATTATTATTTTGCCTGCCTATAAATTCAGCAAGCCTTTTTAAAAGATTGCAAGCAATACAGTGTAAATGTGCAACATGAAATGACCACTCTATGCGATATTCCCCAGTATTATTTCAGGTGACCGTAGCTGAAGTCGCTATGTACCTTTGAAAGGAATTTGGATCAGAATTCCGGGTGTGCCATGAATTTAGCTAAAATTGTATAATTTTTTTATATAATTTCTTTGTCCATCCGCCCCAGACTGGCAGACGTAAAGAGCGAGCGTTGAAAAGCAACAATTTCACAAGAAACTATCTAAACTTAATTATTGCATAAAAATATGATGAAACTATTTAAACTATCAAAAAAATTATGACAAAAATCAAAATATACAAGGATTTTATAATCAATAATATACAGATAAATTTTACAAATTCCGTGCATAAGATTTTGTTTTAGATATCGTAATGCAATGTAACGTAAATATTAACTTGTAAAAGGAATTATTACGTTTGATACAACTATTTTAAAATTACATTTCATTGTCTGGTATTTAAAAAGTGGTTAATATTTTTCCAACACGATAATGTATCAAACGTTACAATTTTATAATCTAAAATGAAAAATTATATATATATATTTTTTTTGGCAAAACTCCACGACCCCGGAGAAACCTCCCAGGTCGGCTTCCATATGGGAGCACATAAAGAAACGTGCTCCCATATGGAAGCCAATTTAGCAGATTTTTTGTTTCCACCCAAACCGCCTCTTGGGTAAGCCTCACTTGTTACAAGGGATTGTATTCCTATCAGACAAATGCCACCATTTGTCTGAGCAATCCGCCTTGGAGGAGCCGGGGCGCGAACCCGGGTGGTCCTACAAGTCACAAGTCAGACGCTCTACCCCAGAGCCAAGAAGGTAGAGCGACGTCATACCTGCTGTTAAGGTTGATATGGAAGCAATGACGAACATACGTCGTTGTAGGACATTTGTTTGTCGCAGAAATCCAAGACCTACGTGAATATATATGGAATGCAGAAGACAAGCAATCAAAAAAATTGGTTGTCTGTAAAGTCGGTTTACGGACGATAGCTTAACGTGACGTCATAACAAAACATTGATGACACGATTGATCCAAAAGAAAATGAAATATCATATTCGGCCTGAGACTGAGCCGTAATAGGTTTTTGCAACCAAACCATTTAGGCATTAAAAATATTATATTCTTTGAGAAAGAAAATTTTTTTTTTAATTTTTCTATCTTTTGTATGATAAAATCTACCTCTGCATACTTTTATGAATAAAATTGAATCATTTTTATTGAATTATCACTATTTTGTATGGCTACAAAGAAGGAGTGAAACGAAATCTACAATTTAATTTATAAATTTACTTTTATTTGCATTCATTAATTCAAATATATTTATTACTTTTGTAGTGTCGTGCGAGCCATATTTATTTATACAAGTACAAAAATGAAGGTATCGCAATGGCCGGGTTTCGATCCGTCAACCTTTGGATTGGTAGTCAATCAATCAATCAATCAATAACCGTACCGATTGTGCTGAAAATTGGTGAACGATCGTTAAATTACATAATATTAATAATTCAAACGACGAAAATATGATTGAAAAGTCAAATCGATGGTTGTTCCAATCGAGTGGAAGAGAGATGCCATGCATGTGTACAATGAGCATAACAGGACACATCCGTAGTGGGACAATGTGTGTTACGGGACACTTTTTTGTGCATGCAGCTGGCATTCATCGATTTATTAGACGTCACGTCAAAACCTATGGACTTCTACTGGAGAACGTTTAATACAGAGTTCAATTTACACTTTCACGCACCACACAAAGATACCTGTATGAAGTATGATTCATTTAAAATAAAGCTCGACTGTTCTACAGATGAACATGCAAAGAAATCCCTTCTCCAGCAACATGAGCTTCATCTACGAAAAGCTGATAAAGTAAGGGTGTCTATGCAAACAGACTCTGAACGTTCTGCTTCTGATAGCTCTTATTACTCCTTTATATTTGATTTGGAAAAATCTTTAGCTTTCCCTAAATTGACATGCCAAATAGCATATTATAAACGTAATTTGTACGTTTATAATTTAGGTTGTCATGAGCTCTCAACAGGATTAGGTTACATGTATTGTTGGGACAAAACCATTGGATCTCGAGGCTCACAAGAAATTGGAGCATGTGTTATCAAACACATAGAAAGTAGGGCATCAACAGCTAAACATGTGGTCATGTACAGTGATACATGTACAGGACAAAACAGAAATTGGAAACTTGCATTACTACTGATGAGGCTAGTCTTAAGTGAAAACAACAGTATTGAAGTTATTGACCACAAGTTCATTCAAAGTGGTTATTCATATCTTCCCAATGACTTTGACTTTGGATCAATTGAACTTTATAGTAAGAGCCAACAGATATTTTGCCCTTCTGACGAGTATAGAGTTATCACCAAAGCTAGGACAAAACGTCCGTTCCATCTTACCGTGATGTCTAGTGAAGAATTTGTATCCACAGAAAACCTAGAGAAATCAATCCCCACGAGAAAAGTTGCTGAAGACAAACATCCAGTGTCATGGCTCAAGATGCAGTGGATTCGGTACAAGAAAACTGACCCATACAAAAATTTTTTTCAAAGAGAACATGTGTGATGAAATCGACTTTTACACCTTAGACATCAAGCAATAGCAATCATCAAAACGGGGACGGCCAATATCTCTGGCCAATATACCTCTAAAACAACTCTACAATGGAGCAAGGCCTGTGACAAAAGAAAAACGACCAGATATGCAAGCACTTTTGCCTTATATACCCCCTATCAGCCACGAGTACTACCATAATCTTTGTACTACAACTCGGCTGAAGATTTTGGACCTCTTGATGCAGATGACGCAAGCACGTATGAGTAAAAACAGAAATATTGAGTTTGTGACAAGCACTAGTGATGAGGTGTAATAAGGCACTGTTAACATTATTTTATTTATGCAAATTAAGGTATTCTTAGTGTTGCAAAATAATATTCTGGATGTTACAGCAGTCTCTTCAAAATACATCAGGTCACTGGATGCTGGTGAAAATACTTATGTTGAGTAACCAAATATGATTTGTTGGAAACTTGTTAAGTTGTTTAATTGTTTTCAGTGTGTTTATAATAAATACTTTTAGTATTGGATTGAAATGCAAAGTCATTTTCATAATAATTCTGTTGTGGTTGTAATTTTTTAATTTTTGGTATCTTTAAAATGTTAAAAGCCAAAGTGGTGTAACTTACTTTTGGGCCTAACAATTTTTATTTGCATGTTAGTAACATAATAATAAATTAATAAATAGTTAAACCATTCAATATAAAGTACATTTACTTAGATTTATTGGAGATGTTAGTGCTCTGGAATTTTCTGTGACAACTCTACTAAACGTCTTGATATATCTCAATTGCAGGTTAATGTGACTTATACCACTATGGCTTTAACAGGCTCATGTATAGCTGTAAACAAGATGGCTGAAAACTGTTCCAACAGCAGTAAACGACGGTGTGTTGGTAAGTTAGTTTTCCCACTAATTATTTTTAAGTTTATTTTTTATTAGATAGCTGTATTTCTTTCTTAAAACTTATTTCGACTACATGCCTTTGATAATTTTCACAAATTCAGTTTATTTACCATTTTATGGACTTCTAGAGTTGCATGTCTCCTATAGGAGACATTAGGCCATAGGCTTTTATTTTCTGCTAGTTTGATCAGTGAAGTTTTCATAGCATTTGCTGTAATTTTATTGTGATTTAACACTCAAAAATCATTGCAAAACTAATTTTTTGTTTGAAATAATGTGTAATAAGTTTTATTTAGTACAAAAAATTCACGGTGATACCCTAACCTCAAAAAAATTCATTTCTCTTTGTACAAAATACTAAAATATAAACTTTTTTGTTTTGCAACTTTTAATCAGTATTGTTCGAATTAATGTTTTTACCTAGTGCATGGCTTAAATAATCCATTTAACTGCCCTTAAATAAAACAAAAACTTTTACATTTTGAAAAAAATATTAAGTTTCCTTCACTACATGTATGTATTATGTTTGTTTCAGTATCAACATACTCCAAAAAATTTATGGGGTATGACTTCGATGGAAACGAAAGTGAAATGGAGCTATCCGACGACGACGACCTCGATGATGATAAAGACTATGAACCTGAAAGTGAATGTGAAGCTGGCCATGATGAAGAGGAAGAAGATGAAGAGGAAGAAGATGAAGAAAAGCAGACACAGCCATTCAAAAATAATTACATGGATCCAGAAACAGTAAGAGAAAGAGTATTCTGGAAAAAATTGGAGAATTTTGATCCTCTTCCACTAGCACCAACTTACGAACCAGAAGAAACCCAAGCATTAAATTTGCCACCCCAGGACTATGTGGGAAAATACCTACCAGATGATATCTTCTCTTTGCTCAGCGATCACACAAACAGGCGATTTTTCAAAGAAATTGGTAGAGAATTGAAATGTACTCCAGAAGAAATGAAGAAATTCTTTGCAGTAACTGTACTGATGTCATATCTTGGTTATCCACGCATTCGAATGTACTGGGCAGGAAAAACCAGAGTAACTGGCATAGCTGAAAAAATGAGTAGAGACAGATATCTCACCATCAGAAACAATTTAAAACTTGTTGACGATGATGAAATCCCTAATGATGAAAAGAAAGAAAAGTTTTGGAAAGTTAAGCCTTTAGTACAAATGGTACTGAATGGCTGTTTGTTGAACCCTACAAATATCTACATCGATGAACAAATGGTGCCATTTTGGGGTCGTATGCCTGCTAGGCAAGTTATCAAATCAAAACCAAACCCATGTGGTATGAAGATTTTTTTGGCTGCTGCACCTGATGGACTGCCATTGGATTTCTTCTTTTATCAAGGACGAGGAGATCCAATTGTTGAAGAGGGTAATCTTCAGTGCCTTGGAGGCGGTGATGAGACTGGTAAAGAATCTGCCTGCAGGAGTTTCTATTTACATGGACCGGTTCTTTACTTCTGTGCACCTGCTCGACCGCCTGCACTCTGAAGCACGATGTACAGGTACAGTCACTGTGCAGCCATCTAGGATACCAAAAAACACCAAACTGAAGACTGATAAAGTTTTAGAGAAGGAAGAGGGGCAATGGATCAGTGTGTCAGAAGTGATGGTCAGATTTCTGTCACCAAATGGTTTGACAAGGCTGTTGTGATTTTGTCCAACAAAGAGGGAATGTTGCCAACCGACAAGTGTCAACACTGGAGCAAGAAAGAGCAGAGAAAAATTCAAGTTGATCGTCCATTTTCTGTTCGTGAGTACAATAAAAACATGGGAGGTGTGGACATGTTAGACAGGTTGATGAGCCTTTACAGAATCAAAGCAAAGACCAGGAAATGGACTGTCAGAATAATCATGCATTTCTTTGACTTTGCAATCAGTGCCGGATGGGTAGAATACCGAAGACACCAGGTTGCTCTTGGAACTCCCAAAAAAGACATACTCGACTGCCTCAGCTTCCGAATGAAGTATGAAGAGTTCCTCAATTTCACTGAAAAAAAAAAGGAAGATGATCCAGACTTTCAATTTCTTCCTCTGTCTCCAAAAGATCGAGAATTCGAGTTCCTCATCCACCAGATGCACTTCGCAAGAAACATGTGCTTCACTTGCCAGAGTTCCCAGAAAGTTCACAAAAAAACAGATGTCGTCTGCCAGGTTCTGGGTTCAACACAGCAAGAATACGTTGTTCAACATGTAAGGTCTTTCTTTGTGTGCTGCCCAACAGGAATTGCTTCAAACTTTGCCATGATTTATGACTGACAAGTGTAGTGACAAAGTTTTTTCTGTGAGAATTTTGTATATTTATTTTAAATTTGTTACCAAAGTACAAGCATATTTGTACTTGTAAAATATGGTTTGATACACAGAAATTATTAAGTATGCATTTGTTGTAAATGGTTAGTGAGGGACAGCTGCAAATTATTTTGTTAATGTCTAATGTAACAAAACTCATGATTTTTATAATTGAATCAAAAGAGGAGCATTATAAGGCTAAAAGCCTAATGTATCCTACAGGTGACATAGGATTGAGATAAAGAATAAAGAATTAAAAATATTACTTGCAGTTGTATGATTTACAACCATTTTTCCAACAAAAAAAAATATATTGAATAGATTTGAAGAAATTTTTAAATTTCCAGGTCTCAAGAGGATAAGAATGTTACCAATGTATGTCAGGTTACATAACAACGCTTATAAGGTATCATCTGAGAACACCATAAGTACTAACCAACAGTAACATCCAATTTTTTAAATTTTTATTTCAGAAGATTAACTACACTAGTAAATTAACTAAAGATTTTATGCATTATTAATATATATAACCTAACATGCCGTTCACATTAATCATCACATCCAAGTATTTCTAATTCAGTGAGAATTCAAAACCACCCAAGAGCAGTAGTACGGTACCGGTACTCATAAAGCACAATTTTCAAACATGCTTTACCAAAGAAAAGCCACTCTGTTCAACAACGACCCAAATACCAAATTTACCTACTTGAAATGTATTTAATAACCCAACAACCACAATATAAAAAGAAAACTTCTAGCAAAAAAAAAAAACTTTTAAAAACCAGCAGATACACCCACAAGAACATTTAAATGTACCTGTCTCAATAAAACGTCTCTCCAAATATGAAAACTACAATATTTTCGGCAACTTGTATCACATTTTCTTTTCAAAATTACCCACTGTTGACAACGCCATATATTTGCCGACATAACAAAATTAAAAAAAAAAAATCACAAGGACGTAACGTTGTTGAAAAATTCTGAATCCAACATAAATATCAAGGAATAAATATAAATACTATACACGAGAATTACGAATAGCAGAGATAAGTAAATAAACACACCGTTGTCTAGAAAATGCGCTGGACAGTATTATCATATACTATATGAGAGAAAATAATACTATACACGCTGAAAAAATCACAGATTTACCATAATTTAACGAAGATAAAAGCATATAAACGACCAAAAAATGTATGAAATATATAACATAACAACAAAAATGTTCCATTAATTTAAAAAAAAAAAATAGTTGCGAAAAATTAAAAAATCAAATTGTCGAAATATCAAGTTACACAAAGCCCATATTTTTACAAATTTCTTTATATATAAACGTCTTCAGGACTCATACCAAAAATATAGGCCGAACATCAGCCATGTACCAAATGAAAGCTGTAACCTTACTTAAGAAAATATACTGTTCAGAATTTTTGACAGTCGACGGACAGCAACAAGATCGCGCGCCCAGTTTTCCTTGCAGGCAATAGCTTCAGCCCATTACAGGCCTTGAAACAACCATTTTACTACTCCGTTCAAAAACTGAAAAATAAAATCTAACTACGTGGTCCTAAACACAAGATGTAAGGCTGGTTATTTAAATAAAAATGTTAGTATTTTTTAAATATTTAAGATCAAACAAGGTACATATTTCAAAAACTTGCATTATATTAAAACGACTCCATGATTCATACCAAGTATAGGTCGAACATCAGCCATGCACCAAATGAAAGCTGTAACCTTACTGTTCAGAATTTTCGACTGGGCAGACACTTTAAATGTCGACGGACAGCAACAAGATCGCGCGCCCAGTTTTCCTTCCAGGCAATAGCTTCACCCACCCATTAAAGGTCTTGAAACAACCATTTTACTTCTCCTATAAAAACTGAAATATAAAAATCCAACTACGAGGTCATAAATGCACGATGTAAGGCTTGTTGTTAAAGTAAAAAAAATAGTATTTTTAATAGTATTTTATTATTATTATTTAAGGTCAAACAAGGTACATATTTCAAAAACTTGCATTATAGGTATTAAAATTACTCCATAACTCATACCAAGTATAAGCCGAAAGTAGTATGTTTTGGTCGGTCCGAGCGCAGGCCGAGGAGCCGACCGCCATATTGGATTGTGACGTCATGGCGGCCATCTTTGATGGTCGTGACCTTGACCTTTACCCCGACAGTCATTTTCGGATCCATCGTCTTGGATCCGCCATTTTGGACTACGTCATTTTGTTTTCTCGAACATTCCGGCATTTCGTTTTCCGCCATTTTGAATTATGACGTCACCATTGCAATTTCCGTTATGCCCGCAATCTTTAACTTTTTTATTTATTATCTGATTTTAATTTAAAAAATTATAAAATTTATAAAAAAAATCACATTAATTTAATTTTAATAAAAATTATTAAAAAACAAACTTTTACGGCACGGAGATCGGAGTCCTCGGTTCGAAACTGGTGAGGGCAAAAAAATTTTGACCGATCCTTCCCTCACAGTGGACGCTGGCAGACTTGCCCCCACCACTTTGTTAATAGCATATATATATATATATATATCGCCAGTGAGCATGACGTCATGTCCGCCATCTTGAAAATCCGTAATTTTTATGTTAGAAAATCGGGAAAAAAATTAAAAATCATTAAAAAATTATCAACCGAATTAAATAATAAAAATCCTTAAAAAAACACCATTCCACTTTTCGTGACGGCCGCCATCTTCAAAATCCGTAATTATAATGCTAGAGATACGAGAAAAATTCCAAAATTCATCAAAAAATTTATTTATTGGAATACCGATTGATTAGTTCGATACCTGTCTTTGGTTAGAAACCGCTAATAAAGAGCAAAAAAAACAGATCCTTTCTCCACAGAAGCCACCTACATAGACTGTCACAGGGGTTACCCCCCCTTTTCTTTCGTAACCCAGCGCTCTTAGCCGTTAGGCCCTACCGCCCTGGGGCCCCCATGAGCATGGATGCGGATACGCCGCATACGCAACCAGGAAGAGCATTAGAGCTTTTAGCTATACACAGAGGCTGAGGCTACCCATCCAAGCTTATGTACCACCTCCGGCCCCCTACTCCACTTAGCTCACCAGCAAGTTGGATGCTCCCTTAGCCCTCTGGAGTTGTCATCACTTCTGGTGCCTACCCCAGTCTCCCGCCTCACACTGGGACTCCTCAATCACCCAGCGAACCCGCGGTCCGGTGGAGGCCTACCCAACCTCTTCCAGCTGTCCAGGCTGGTAACCGGAGCTGTCCTCGTCGCTCACAACGTCAGCACGTAAAAAGGGCTAGGGAACCCTGATACCTACCCCTAAAGCACTCGGGGCACCACTCCCAAGTAAGAGTCCTACCCAACAAGAATCCTGGGCCTTAGAGGAAACCTCAGAGGGGCACCATTCAAACATGGTGGATTCTCCCCGTACTACTACCAACTTTTGGTCTACTCGGCAGACTGTTCGCCGGTAGCTAGACCAGACCGTCACGCTTCAGAGTGCAGCCACAGGGTGTCCTCGTCGCCTCGGAAAACCCTCCGACCCGCCGTACCTCGGCCCGAGGGGTTTACAGCCGGTTAAGGCCCGGATACGACCAC
The DNA here is from genome assembly GCF_032445375.1 of Bacillus rossius redtenbacheri. Classification (NCBI taxonomy): domain Eukaryota; kingdom Metazoa; phylum Arthropoda; class Insecta; order Phasmatodea; family Bacillidae; genus Bacillus; species Bacillus rossius. The sequence continues at coordinate 1,721,358 of NC_086333.1, read as the reverse complement.
ACTTGTCCAGCGACAAACGCCGTCTGCCCCAGCTAGAAAATGGCAGCTACAGTGCCCAGGCAGGAGGGACCTGGGGGTTGCCTCAGTACCTACACCGACTGCTGGGCCAAGGGGGCTCCTTGTCGAGCAGTTTACAGCCCTTTTTAGGACCGATCGCCCGACACCATAAACACCATACCCAGTCCTTCCTTTACCATGGGGCCTGATCCATTCACTATGGGGCCCTTTGGGGACAGATGCACCGAGGCTCGGCAGTCGAACCCCCCAGAAAGGTTTCTATCGCATCTGCTGTTGCCCGCAGATTCAGCCCTTTCACCATTTCTGGTATCATACATGCAATTGAGGATGCACTGAGGCAGAGTTGGACCCGGCATTGCCCTCTTTAGTTAGAGAGGTGCTATGACCAGAGGTTGAGGAACCCTCCCAACATATTCACCACGATCCTCCCCCAAACAGTGGTGCCAACATGGAGGCAGAGGGTAGCCACTTGATGTGGAGAGGCTATATAATCGCGTCACACACCCTTTCCGCGGACTTGTTGGGTCATGTCTCGGATACTAGAACTGGCAACAGTTCCGACACCTCAAAAGAGCAATCACCTTCCTAATCGGATAGTGGTAGCCGCAGGGCAGGCAGAGAAGACCTCGGGGTTGCCTGAATCTCCTCACCGACTGCTGGGCCTAAAGACTGATCTACCGCCACCAATACCAAGGTATACAGGTATATACTGTCAGCTGGTATAACGACATTTCCGCCATCTTGTCTTCACCTGCTGGAGTCCACCATCTTATTTTCGTCAGCTAGAGTGTGCTGATATCATGTTATATAATTTTCTGGTCACGATAACTTTGTCCTCAACTGTTGGCATTGAACTTGGACCTTGAACTTGAAATTTGACCTTGACCTTGAACTTTGACATTGACTTTGAACTTTGACCTTGAAAATTGACCTTGACCTTTAATTTGACTTGAACCTTGAAATTTTACTGTGACCTTGATCTTTGACTTTGACCTTGTCGACCATCATGGACCCGACATTTTATGTTCAGTACATGCTACCAGGAGCTACCGCCTGCTAGTGGTCTTGCCACAATCTTGTTATCAACTGCTAGAGTGCGCTGATGCCATGTTAGATTAATTCTTACCCACTAGAGAGCAGTAATCATTTATTATTATTGCTGTGACACCCGCCATCTTTTCATTTGCCCGCCATCTTGGAATTGTGTAATTATTTAGCTAGAAATTCGGGGAAAAATTCCAAAATTCACCAAAAAAAATTGGCAATCATTTTACAGATTGATTCGATCAACTCCTGTCCTTAGTTCGATACTCTATCGATGCAATAATAGTTCATTTTATGTAAAAAAAAAATAATAATTTCAATAAACCATGTTCAAAATTCTTAAAGAGACTTTAAATCCTCTACTACCATCATCCTATAAGCCATCAAGATCACCAACTTGGAAATTCGTAATAATTAACCTAAAAATTCAGGAAAAAGTTCAAAATTCGTTAAATAAATTTGCAAACAATATTCGCACATTCAGGCAAAGTGGCTGACATCTGGTGGTTTGATTTTGAATCACCGAAGACGGTATAAACAAAGGGAGCGTATGCTTGGTTTCAAGGAGCGTTAAAGGATGGCAAGATGTTTTGGATTCGTGGTTTGAGTAAATTTTTTTGAATTAAGCAGTGTATGGGATATGTTTTAAGTTCGGAAGATACAAGAATTTTGTGTAATGTATTGCTCAGTTCCGGACTGTAGAGTTTATTCAGGAAAAAATGTTTCAATGCATCGTTTTCCTAAGGACGCGAAGTTGAGAAGACGATGGGCGCATGTTTTAAGAATAGGCAAACCAGTAACCAACTATATGTATGTATGTCAACATCATTTTACGAAAGAGGATATCTTTTATAGAGGTAGGTAATTGTTGTTTTTCTTCTTACTTACTAGGCTCTTATCAATAGTGGGTACTATAAACAGCAATTTCACCAAAATGGTAAGGAATTCCTTATCTCCGCCTTTTACAATAAATTCAGAAAGGTTTATATTAATAACTAAAATTTTTACAGAATTTTTTACTTTTGTTTTAAAGAAGAGGGGCAAAACTAAATAATTACCATACTACAGCTCGTAACCTATAATTCATACTCAAATCATAAAAATGAGATATTTAACTTGAATATAGGTACATATATAAAATAGAAAGTAGTTTATAAATGATAATATCATCTAATCCAGGCCACCATAAAATGGCTATACATTTAAAAACTGTAAGCATTCATGACATTTTAAATATATTTTTTTAAAGACTCGTATAAAAGCAAACTTAAAACACTTAAGAATAATCTATATAGGAAATTTAATACTAAAGATGTTTATTTATTTTTAATTATTTTAATTTTTTGTAGGAACATGTTTTATTCTCAAGTATCTTCTCATTTCTCACAGGATACTAATAATTCTGTATTTTGAACTCCTTTTGCACTACATTGTAACCTGTTGACGCCGTCCCCGCTACCTCTGATTATTTAAACGTAATTTTTGTCCGGTTCGTGTTCTCAGGGAGGGTTCGGCCTTGTGGCTAGAGGTAGGGGTCAATGCAGTAGGGCCCCCCGAGCTGTTGAGGCCACTCGGGACGCCTGAATAATAACACAAAACTTCTTCAGATAGTTCGTGAATTTAATACAGCACAGCCCAATACATGGTGCTGCCCGTTCTGGCCGTAACGGTTTGCCCGACGCGACTAGTCACACGCGCAGCTCACTTCCTCAGTGGCGGCTCACGATTCTTATGCGCGTGAGGGGCAGACTCGTTTACGTGATGCGAAAGTTACAAAAGACACTCTGACATGGCACACGATATTTTGAAGCACAATACACTACACTAATACCTAGCTCTGGATTAAGTTTGGTGGCGCACTGCCGTACGACGGTGATACATAAGCCCTGACATGACGAATTACACTTAGGCGAACAACTATTCCACTAATACATTACACTTGATAAACTGGGCTAGCAGCACGTAGGCCCGTGTTTCCGGCGACTCTACGTGGTGTCTAGGTGTGACCCAGGGACTGAATCGTTATTAAGTCTGATAGCACGTGTCGCCTGCTGGCTGCCCCGTGCGGGCCAAAACTAAATAGCCTGTAGGCTAGGTTGGGCGTGAAGCGCCGACGTGAAACCACATAATCTCCCCACAGTACTTACGTATGACGTGGAACACTCATCTTGAGCACTGATTGAATTAAGTTAAGTACCTCATGGTAAATTTAGGCCGACCGCGGAACTGTACAAAAAGGTTGAAAAGAAATTACACTATGGAAAACTACATGTCGGTGAATGCAAAGTTTGAAGGTTCCGCGTTGCGCGCAGGCTGCCGGCCTGGTTGAGCTCTCGAAGGACACTAGCGGTGTCGCCGCGCGCGACCCCCCTCCCCCGCCAGCCCTCCCGCGGAAACGTGTGAATTTCGCGGGAAACTGAACCGGCCAGGTTCGGGACAAATCGCACATTGAAACATGATTTTGCAAAGACTTAATTATTAATTAATAAAAAATAATGTTTAATAAAATCCCGTGGAAAAACATAATTATAACAATTTGTTGTAGTGCGGCGGAAGGATATGCCACACCCGGCCGGATCCTTGCGCCGGTGTAGCACTCGTTGTATGGCGTTCGCCTCGTCGCACGAACTGCACTTTGCTGCGCGCACGGGCGCGTTCGGTGCACACGCTTTTGCGAGACGTTGATGAGGCATAGCGGTCTATGCGACAGAGGAGCATTGGCGGTCGGCGTCAAATGCCCCCTCTTCTCTGAGACCGCTATGTGCATCAACGCCTCGCTTCACACGCTGAGCACTTCACTGACGTTCGCCGCACTGCGAGCCCTACACTACGCGGCGGAGTGGTGGTGTGTTGTGATGTAAACATTCTGCCCTGAATACCTCTCCCACTCAATGAATGATAAGGGGTTACGCCCTGACCCGTGTCCTTTCCCCCCCTGGGACTGGGCAGCGACGTGCGCCTCTTCTAGCTCAATATGGTGACAAGTGGGTGGGGGGGTCAGTGTGGTCGGGGTGTGGCAGGGTGGTGGAATGGATGACGTGGGCGGGGGGAATGATAGGGGTCCGGCCACGAGTGTTGGCACACCTGGATCGCCCCTTACGGGCCGCGCCCGGGTGGAGTAGCTCGACGGGGACCTGGACCACTCGTAATCCGCCAGGTAGGCCGGGGGTCGGCGGGCCCTCTGTGGTCGTGTGGTGGGGACTGTGCTGGTAGGGGTCTCCACTGTGCAGAGTGTGGTAGGTCCCCTCGTGTCCGGTTGGGTGGTCGGGCAGCTCGCCTCCACGGCGGGGACAGGAGCGAACTCTACCGGCTCGCTGTCGTCCGCGCAGTACGTCCTGACCGGGGCCCGACGTCTGCGGGTGGGGCGCCTATCCCTACTGTCCGGCTCCTCCTCCCCCTCCTCGGGCTCGTCCACGGATACCCGGAACGTGGCGTCCGCCAGGCTGAGGTCCAGCGGCCACAGTGGCTCGACGTCCTCCTCCTCACAGACCTCCTCCCCCTCCTCGTCAGGAAACCAGACCAACGGATTCCCCACCTCCTCGGGGACGTGCGGAACTGTGGCCAGCGGCACCGGGGACCTGCTCGGGGTGTCCCGGACGTCGGGTTGGTTGCACTCATGTGCCTGATCAGGGCTACCCACGTCTGTGTCGCCCGTGTGCATGTCCCCCCGGGTGGTGGGTTCAGGTGCTGCTCCTTCCCGCGGCGTATCTGTGGCTTCCTGGAGTGTGGGGGATGGTGAAGAGGGGGTCGTTGGGCCAACTCTGACCCCGTGCGCGACTACGCGCAGGTCGTCCCGGTGCACTTTAGCGGGCCGTCCCCTTGGCGTCCGGACCGCATAGGATGAGGGGCCCGTCCTCCACAGGACCTCCCGCGGCTCCGACCATCGAGGCGCCAACCCCGCACAAAAGTTACGCGCCCCGGACGACAAGTGGTGCTGCCTGACATATACCAGCTGACCTGGCTGGATGGGGGGTGGGGGGTGACTAGTCATGGGCGTGTGGGCCGCCAGGAATTGGGCCTGCCGTTGTCTGGCGTGCTCCCTCCCCTCCTCATGATTGGGGCGCGCCACCGTGCCCATGGCAACATCGGCCACCCTGCTTTCCCCGGGCAAAGCCAAGTTCTTCCCGTACAGAAGCTCGGCAGGGGAATGACCGGTGACAGCGTTGGTGCGGCGCCGGAGGCAATACAACAGCTTCGGCAGGTGGACGTCCCATTTGGAGTGGTCGTCCCCCAACCTCAGCCGCAGCTGCGCCTTGACCTCCTGGTTCCGCCTCTCAGTGGGGTTGGCCTGGGGATGGTAAATGGGGGTGGTGTGGTGGTCGAGACCCCAACGGCGACAGTCAGCTCTCCTGCGCCTCCCGCTGAACTGACAGCCGTTGTCCGTCAACAGCACGCGCGCGAAACCATACCGCGGGAATATCTCGTGGTCCAGCAGGGCGGCTATGGTTCCGGCGCGCACGTTGGACACCGGGAAGGCCTCGACCCACCGGGTGAAAATGTCTGTGATGACGACCAAGAACCTCCTTCCCCGGGTGGTCCGCGGGTAGGGCCCCATTATGTCCAGGGCCAGGGTGTGAAACGGGTCGCGGGGCCGTCGGGGGCGCTGCTGCTCCACCCCGTCAGACCGCCTCGTCTTCCTCTGCTGGCACTGCTGGCAGCGCCGCACCAGGTCCCGTACGTCCCGCGTCACCCCCGGCCAATGGAAGGTCTTACGGATGTCTAACTGGGTTTGGTGCGCACCTGGGTGTCCCGCCAGCTCGTGCGTGTGGTGGAAGCCCATGACCTGCTCGCGGGCACCGAGCGGCACATGAAGGCGCCAGGCGTCCATGTCCCCTGGTACCCGGGTCTCCAACACCCCGTCCACGCACCTGTGGTAGGGGTGAACCTGCTCCCCACATGACCGCACCTCGGCCTGTGTGGGGTCGTCTGTCCGCTGGGCCTGTTTCACGAATTCCACTAATCCGCTCAGGGTCTCCACAGGCAAGACGGCGGGATAATCGGGGGCCCTTGGGATGTGGAATAAAGTTGCGGGCGCCTCCCCTGGAGTGACCGGCGGCGCGACTCCCCCTGGCGGCAACAGCCCCTCCCAGTCCTGGTCATTCTGAAACGTGTTGTGTGGGTCGGGATGGCGCGACAACTCGTCGGCGAACTGGTTGTCCCGTCCAGGGACGTGCTCGACCGCGAAGTCGAAGTTCTGGAGCATCAACGCCCACCTCGTGAACTTCGACTTGCGGCCCTGGGCGGAGTCCAGCCAGCGGAGACACTGGCTGTCCGTCCGCAGCGTGAACCGGCGGCCCTCCAGGTGGTGGCGGTAGCGGCGCATAGCCCAAACGACGGCCATGCACTCCTGCTCGTTCACATGGTACCGCCGTTCGGGCTGGCCGAACTTGGCGCTGGCGTACTCCACCACCCGGCGCACGCCTTTGTCCCCCACCTGGTATAGGACGGCCCCCATCCCCTCCTGACTGGCGTCTGTCTGAAGGAACAGGGGAAGGTCAGGCTGCAGACGGGCGAGCTGGTGGCACTCGCGGAACTGCCGTTTCACCGCATCCAGGGCGGCGTCCGCTTCGCTGGTCCACTGAAACCGGAGCTTGGGTGACAGCAAGTCCGTCATCGGGGCGGTGACGCTGGCAAAATGCGGAATGAACGAGCGCAGCCAGTTGAGAAGGCCCATCAACTTCTGCAGCTGCTTGCGGGTTCGAGGGGCGGGTTTGGACTCAATAAGGTTCAGGTGCTTTGGCAGAGGGCGGCAACCCTCCGCGTCCACCATGTGCCCTAGGTACTCCAGTTCAGCCGCGCCCACGTGGCATTTCTGGGAGGCACACGTGAGGCCGTGTCTGGCCAGCCGCTCAAGGACCAGGCCGAGGTGCCGGGCGTGGTCCTCCCACGACCGTGACCAGATGATGACGTCATCCAGGTACGCGGCGGCGAACTCGCCCGCGTACCCGTCTAACACACGCACCATCATGGCCTGGAAGGTCGCGGGGGCGTCCATCAGCCCGAACGGCATGGCACAGAACTGGAAACGCCGGCCGTCAGGGGCAGTGAACGCGGTCTTCGGGCGGTCCTCTGGACGTACCGGCACCTGCCAGTACCCGGACTTGAGGTCCAGGGACGTGAAGATGCGGGCGTCGCCCAGCCCCGCCAAAGCGTCTGTTATGTTGATGAGCGGTGGTGGGGCGGGTATGGTTACTGAATTGACTGGTTTGAAATTCACACAAAAACGCATGGAGCCATCTTTCTTGTTCGCCATGACAATCTGGCAGTTGTATGGCGACTCACTGGGTTCGATGACTCCATCGCGTAACATTTCCGTGATCTGGGTCTGGATGACGTGCCTTTTAGTGGGTCCGAACCCGTATGGTTTTACGAACTGGGGTTGGTGAGGTCGGGTGGGGATGGTGTGTTCCGTGGTTGTGGTACGGCGGAGCATATCTGTGGCCGCAAACACCTGTGGCTGTTGAGACAAGACATTGTTTATGAGCTCTACATGGGCAGCGGGCACACCGTTCCTCAAGTCCGCGAGCGTGATGGGTGTCCCCTGCTCGGCGGGTGGCCGATAGCCCAGGCTGTAAACTGTGCGCCGCTCGTGGTGGCCAACGTGCAACCTCCCCTCCCTGACTTCCACAGTGGCATCCTCCTGCGCCAGCCAAGGCAGACCTAGGATCAGCATCTCCCGTAGTCCCTCTACTACTAGTGCTGTTGTGTGACTAACATGGTCCCTGATGGAGAGGGTGATGTTCGAGCGGCCAACAATACGCGCTGTCGCCCCCTGCGTCGCTAACTGTACCTCCTCCACATCTGAGACAATGTCCCGTACGCTCGAGCATTGAGCCGACACATACGTGTGGCTGGCGGCCGTGTCGACAAGAGCATGCACCGGCTGTCCATCCATCCTGACGGGAATCCGGAGTAAATGCCCCGCCCCAGGTCCCAACTGCCCTAATTGGAACGACTCACCACACTGCTCCCGGGGCGCTGCCGCTGCCGTCAGGCGGTCCGCAGGTGCTGCCGGTGTCGCCGGGGTCACCTGGTGTCCGGTACTGCTCGCCGACGACCCGGTGCAGGCCGCTGACGAGTCGGGTGCGCGGCGCCTGTCCGTCCTGACGGGGCGTGCCGGTGTATCAGCGGACACCGCAGGTGCTGCCGGTGTCGCCGGGGCCACCTGGTGTCCGGTGCGGCTCGCCGACGACCCGGTGCAGGCCGCTGACGAGTCGGGTGCGCCGCGCCCGTCCGTCCTGACGGGGCGTGCCGGTGTGTCAGCGGACACCGCAGGTGCTGCCGGTGTCGCCGGGGCCACCTGGTGTCCGGTGCGGCTCGCCGACGACCCGGTGCAGGCCGCTGACGAGTCGGGTGCGCCGCGCCCGTCCGTCCTGACGGGGCGTGCCGGTGTGTCAGCGGACACCGCAGGTGCTGCCGGTGTCGCCGAGGCCACCTGGTGTCCGGTGCGGCTCGCCGACGACCTGGTGCAGGCCGCTGACGAGTCGGGTGCGCCGCGCCCGTCCGTCCTGACGGGGCGTGCCGGTGTGTCAGCGGACACCGCAGGTGCTGCCGGTGTCGCCGGGGCCACCTGGTGTCCGGTGCGGCTCGCCGACGACCCGGTGCAGGCCACTGACGAGTCGGGTGCGCCGCGCCCGTCCGTCCTGACGGGGCGTGCCGGTGTGTCAGCGGACACCGCAGGTGCTGCCGGTGTCGCCGGGGCCACCTGGTGTCCGGTGCGGCTCGCCGACGACCCGGTGCAGGCCGCTGACGAGTCGGGTGCGCCGCGCCCGTCCGTCCTGACGGGGCGTGCCGGTGTGTCAGCGGACACCGCAGGTGCTGCCGGTGTCGCCGGGGCCACCTGGTGTCCGGTGCGGCTCGCCGACGACCCGGTGCAGGCCGCTGACGAGTCGGGTGCGCCGCGCCCGTCCGTCCTGACGGGGCGTGCCGGTGTGTCCGCGGACACCGCAGGTGCTGCCGGTATCGCCGGGGCCACCTGGTGTCCGGTGCGGCTCGCCGACGACCCGGTGCAGGCCGCTGACGAGTCGAGTGCGCCGCGCCCGTCCGTCCTGACGGGGCGCGCCGGGGTGACAGTGGAGGCCGGGCTAGGGTTCCAGGGACAGTGGCCAGCCATGGCACTACCCCCTAGCGGGCGTTTCCCGACGTAAGGCCGCCCGCCCCACGGGCTTGCCAGACAGCTGCCCGCGTGGGACAGACGTCGTGCCAGTGGTACCGCTCCTCACGGCAGTACTTGCAGCGCGGAGCCCCCTGGTTTGGTGCCCCGGTGTTCTCCCTGGGTGCGGTACGTCGGGACGGCTGCTCCCCCTGTTGCCTCGGCACTGGCTCCACGTACGGTACCAGAGCCCTGGAGACCTCGGGGGCCGCCAACATCGGTGGCGACGCACCTGGCCGTCGGGTGGGCGGCTCGCGGCTGCGACGGACAGCTTGCACGTCGCGCTCCACCTCGTTCGCCAACCGCACGAACGTCTCCAGTCCCTTGTCGGTGGCGGCCCTAAGGAATGGCCGCAGTTCGGGCAGCATCAGCTGGACGACTACCCCTAGCATGCTGCTGTCGTCCTCCCCTTCCGCCAGCCGTCGGTGGAGCCGCGCCTTAGACCTGATGAAGGCCTCCGCGCTCTCCCCCGCCTCCTGAGGCCGGCAGAACAGTGACTGTTGACACCGGGCCCGGGCACGGGCGTCGTTGAAACGCTCCTCCAGTCCGTTGGCGAAGTCACCCCACTCCATGCCGTATTCTCCGGCTGTGGTCCACCAGTCAAGGGCACACCCCCTCAGCTGATCGCACGCCTTCTCCGTCCACTCATCTGTAGGCACCGCGTATCGTGCCAGCCTGTCTCGGCATGTCCGCAGGAACTTTGCGGGGTCCTCGTGCTCCTGCCCTCCGAACTCCGGCAGCTTGAGGGTGCCGCCGGGGCGCGGTGCGACAGGGGCCGCCGGCGTCGCTGACGGTCTGTCCAGCGCGAGCTCGCACGCGCGGCACATGAATAGCCCATTCCGGAAGTTAAGGAACTCCCGGGCCTCGGTGCACGAGCGGTGCCTCACGGTGCCGCACTGGTGGCAGAACGCCACCTCATCGGGCCGCCGATGACATCCCCTCGCGCCGCACTGAATTGTAGACGTCGGCCCTGATTTTCTGTCGTCAAAGTCTGTTTTGTGCTTCCTATCTGTGTCGCAGGTACAGGTGGCGAAAACCCCTGCCGCGGCATGATTTATTGGCAACCCTGGCAGAAGGCATGCGTGGCATACCCCTTCCATGTCTATCTTTACCGCTCCGTCACGGCTCATGTTCGTGCTCCTGTTCGGCGCGTAGCAGCTGCGCAGCTGCGCCACCTGATCCGTGTGCGAGGCGCGCGGACTTCCGCTCCCACAGCCGTTATCTCGCCTGACGCGTAACTTGATGCGCGTCTGGCGTGTAACTTGACGCGCGCCTATCGCCAGGTGCCCGCTCCTTTGGCTGTCTGCGCGTCGCGTCCGTTTCCGCGCGATTCCCGACTTCCTACGCGAGCCCTTACTGGTACACTAATTTGAAGTATAAAATTTGAAAAATTTGAGAAAAAATTTGAAAAATTTGAAACAAAATTTGGAAATTAATTTTTAGAAAATTAAAGCCCCACGTTGGGCGCCAATTTGACGCCGTCCCCGCTACCTCTGATTATTTAAACGTAATTTTTGTCCGGTTCGTGTTCTCAGGGAGGGTTCGGCCTTGTGGCTAGAGGTAGGGGTCAACGCAGTAGGGCCCCCCGAGCTGTTGAGGCCACTCGGGACGCCTGAATAATAACACAAAACTTCTTCAGATAGTTCGTGAATTTAATACAGCACAGCCCAATACATGGTGCTGCCCGTTCTGGCCGTAACGGTTTGCCCGACGCGACTAGTCACACGCGCAGCTCACTTCCTCAGTGGCGGCTCACGATTCTTATGCGCGTGAGGGGCAGACTCGTTTACGTGATGCGAAAGTTACAAAAGACACTCTGACATGGCACACGATATTTTGAAGCACAATACACTACACTAATACCTAGCTCTGGATTAAGTTTGGTGGCGCACTGCCGTACGACGGTGATACATAAGCCCTGACATGACGAATTACACTTAGGCGAACAACTATTCCACTAATACATTACACTTGATAAACTGGGCTAGCAGCACGTAGGCCCGTGTTTCCGGCGACTCTACGTGGTGTCTAGGTGTGACCCAGGGACTGAATCGTTATTAAGTCTGATAGCACGTGTCGCCTGCTGGCTGCCCCGTGCGGGCCAAAACTAAATAGCCTGTAGGCTAGGTTGGGCGTGAAGCGCCGACGTGAAACCACATAATCTCCCCACAGTACTTACGTATGACGTGGAACACTCATCTTGAGCACTGATTGAATTAAGTTAAGTACCTCATGGTAAATTTAGGCCGACCGCGGAACTGTACAAAAAGGTTGAAAAGAAATTACACTATGGAAAACTACATGTCGGTGAATGCAAAGTTTGAAGGTTCCGCGTTGCGCGCAGGCTGCCGGCCTGGTTGAGCTCTCGAAGGACACTAGCGGTGTCGCCGCGCGCGACCCCCCTCCCCCGCCAGCCCTCCCGCGGAAACGTGTGAATTTCGCGGGAAACTGAACCGGCCAGGTTCGGGACAAATCGCACATTGAAACATGATTTTGCAAAGACTTAATTATTAATTAATAAAAAATAATGTTTAATAAAATCCTGTGGAAAAACATAATTATAACAATTTGTTGTAGTGCGGCGGAAGGATATGCCACACCCGGCCGGATCCTTGCGCCGGTGTAGCACTCGTTGTATGGCGTTCGCCTCGTCGCACGAACTGCACTTTGCTGCGCGCACGGGCGCGTTCGGTGCACACGCTTTTGCGAGACGTTGATGAGGCATAGCGGTCTATGCGACAGAGGAGCATTGGCGGTCGGCGTCACTGTTTTCCCAGCAAATCATTTTTCACACCAACACCACCTTCTACTGTGCTCTATTAGCACTTATCATAAGTCTTAAGGAAAAATATAATATATAACCATTTCTGTTAAATCTTAAGTCATCATGTGGTTTGCACACGACCCGTCAAAATTCCTACACAAAAATCATAAACCATTCCACTACCATGCATTGAGTCATATTAAGTACACAACTAATTACGATTCATAATTCATAATTCTTAATTTTCAATTATAAACCCAGCTTAAATACATAGTTCATGATTTCGTGCAATTCAACTACGGGTTCAAACATTTTATAATTATCACCTACAGACACACGATAACACAAATATCCATTACAAATCAACAATCTCAATGCCGTCTTTGCCCTCCATTTTGTTATATGCAGTGCTGCGCTCTAGAAGTGCTAAATCCGCGAATACTGATTAATTAGATCGACTAAGGTCCTTGGCACGATCCTGGTCGAAGCTAAAATAAATTTAATTTAAATACCAGAAAAGTGTAAGGTTCGAGAAATAAAACACCGCAAGTTCTTTTACAAACACAATATTTATTACATAATTTCTATTATACTACTGGATCACTTGCGAAAGACAGCAATATTATAATCATTTAGCCCTGCATAGGTGCTTAATGAATAATTCTTAGCTCCAATCGGTTTTATACTAGACAGAGACCAACCAGAATCTTTACTAACATAGTCCTCCTCTTCTTGGCAGAGTTTCTGGATACTGTGTTTAACATTGCTTCACATCGTCAAAACTGTAAAATTGTAACGGTCAATGTCTTGAGAGAACTTCTTCTCTAGGTCCTCGAATGGATACGATTTACCATATAAACAATCCAGCCGCAAGTTATAATTTAAATGACAGTACGTTGTTACTTCATCAGTAAGCTGATTGATTATGTTCTACCTGATATCCTCAAGAAAAATTCAAACATCTTTACCTTCAAATGCTCCAAAAGGCTCCAAGTGGCTCCAACAGCTCCAAATGGCTCCAAATTCTCCAAAAGGCTCCAACAGCTCCAAATGCGCCCAAAGCTCCATCAGTCACTGACTCCAACCGATTTCAATTGCTTTTTTTTATCGAACTTGGTATGATTACTTGCATGTATTTATTAGTATACAGTTTGACTGGCAGTGGTGACTTATTTACACCTTTAAGTTATAATTTTTATTTAGAAATCAGATTTTGAGATATTTTTAGATAGTACCGTACCATCTTTAAAAAAATATTAATTTTTCTTTCAGTTTATACACATACATTTAATTTAAGATATTATTGTATGTAGCCAGCTTCCCTCAGTTCTTTGAGTATGAAGGATATTTCTTTATGTTCGAATAGTTTCCTGCACAAAGCGAACCATGTAGTAGTCTTAGCCTGTCAACCAATATGTTAGGATCTTCCCATGAGGTATAATCAATCTCTTCTGCTACGTTCATCTTCCTTGCATGTTTATAATAAATATTATTATCTCTGGTGTCTTTCGTTTTAACGCCAACCACAAGGTCACTTTCGTCATCGAGCCATTGATTATCACAAGTTTTATCAGGATAATTAATTTTATTATTTCGTTTAAATCGTTTTGGTCTCAAGCCACCATCACAGTCTTTGCTCTTGCATGCATTTGGTGCTTCAGCACAGTACTCAATCATGTCAGTCTTAGATGTGTCAGCACAGTCATCGATCATGTAGGCATCAGATGTGCCACCACAGTCTTCAATCATGTCCGCGTCACAACCTTGATCAGGATAATTAATTTTATTACGTTGTTTCCATAGTTTTGGTTTCAGACCGCCATCACAGTCTTCGATCTTGCCTGCTTTAGGTGCTTCAGTACAGTACTCAATCATGTCAGCCTTAGATGTGTCAGCACAGTCTTCGATCATGTCAGCCTCAGATGTGTCACCACAATCTTCAATCATGCCAGCTTCAGATGATTCATCAAAGTCTTCGGTATTGTAAGCTTCAGGTGGTTCTCCATCTTTCACATTTTCATGGAGACGACTAGATATTGGTGTAAATATCTTTTCATTTCTAATGTGGTTGCAACTTTCTTCGTTTGTTTTAATTTTTGAATTATTATCATGATCTAGATCAGTATTTTTAGCATAAGCTTTTTCGCCTTCGTTCCTCTTCCGCAATGTTGTAGCCCAGTCTTCGTTATCTTTATTCATCTTAGTTGTACAGGTCTTGCAATGTCTATCCAAGTAATATCTTCTACCAAAGGATTTCTGACACTGACTGCAATGAAATGGTTTTTGACAAGGACCCAAATTACACTTGTTTCTCTCATGTCGTTTGGCATTCTTTCTCAAGGTAAAGACCTTGCTACAGTATCTACAGTAATGACGTTTTGATACAGCTACAGACATGGGACCAGGGTTCATGTTAGCTTCTACGACTAATGGCAGATGCAAACTAAGAGTTTTAAATTTAATCCATTACTTAAATAGAATTTTTTAAATATTTTGTCAGCGAGAGTTAAGTTATCTCATGCGAAGGTACTTTTTGAAAGAAGTTCTGCTTTTCAACAACAGATGACGACACTGTTGGAAGGTAATTTTCATTTTGTTTATTATGTTGGCAATGGTAGAGGCAATAAGAGTGTGTAATAATAAAAATATAATATGAATAAAAGAACAAGAAAATGTTATATAAAATGGCGTATGTATCTTGTGGTTGATTGTAATATTGGAACAAGATGTATTGTGATGTGATATAAAATAAAGTGAGTAATAGTATAAAGAGCAGTGTAATGATTAATAGTGAAAAATCCACACTTCACTAATAAATAAGATAAAAGGTGAATCAACAGGTTATGGGCTCAGGAAGTGTAAGTGTGGGTAGGATTGCGATCGTAAAACTTAGTGTGGCATGTGTAATATGTACCTAACAAAAGAGTGAAAAACATCAACGTAATTATGAAGGAGGAGGAAAGCGTTGAAAAACTTAAAAACATTGAGAACTTTAATGTGTGGAAGTTCCAGTTGAAAATAATACTAAAATCTCAGGAACTGTGGTCGATAGTAGATGGCAGTGAACCATATAATCCTGAATCGAAAGAAAAAACTTTGTGGATGAAACGTGATGCTGTAGCTCAGAAGCTAATAATTACCACCATCGAAAAAGGACCGCTTATACATATAATAAACTGTGAAGATTCGAAATCAATGTTTGACAAATTGTGTAAAATTTATGAACGGGACAGTGAACAACAAAAATATAACCTATTACAGGAGTTTTTCAATTTTTCGTATGAAAAGAACCTGGACATTGCCACCAACATCAGTAATCTTGAAAATCTTTCTCACAAACTGAAAATTCTGAAAAATGAAATCACGGAGGAGATGATCATTTCGAAGATTTTGTGTATAATACCTGAACAGTTCAAGTATTTTATAAGCGCCTGGGAGTCCATGCCAGATGACAAGAAGACTCTATCTACCCTAACCTCAAGACTTATAGCCGAGGAGATCAGAAATGAGACTATGAACAATACCGGTACCGACAATGTAGCGTTCAAAACTGAAATAAAATGCTTCAAATGTAAAATGACTGGTCACATAGCTCGAAAATGTACTAACAACAGTTTTCGACCAGGGGTAAGTAGGCCTAGTAATAGTAATAATGAAAGTGTAAAGAGATGTTTCAACTGTAATGACATTGGGCATTTTGCTTCACAATGCAGAAAGAAAAAATCGTGCTCAATCTGTAAAAAGAACAATCACTTGGAAAAAGACTGTTTTTTTAGAAAGAAAGATAAAAATACAAATCAGGTATCCTTCCTTACCTCAAACAAACTTTCTTCTAATATAAATGTAGATGCTAAGATTGAGTTTGTGATTGATTCTGGAGCAACCTCACATATGGTTAATAATAAAGAAATAATGAAAAATGTAGAAAAACAAAATGTTGAAATAGGTGTAGCAAAAGTAACTCAGACTATGAATTCAAATTTGAAAGGTAATGTTATTACTGAGGAGTGTAACTTGAGTGATGTATTATATGTTCCCGATCTAAGTAAAAACCTAATTTCTGTGAGTGCTATAACCTCAAAAGGTGGTTCAGTTAATTTTATTGATGACAAAGTTCAAATTAAGAAAGGTGATTGTATCATAGAAGGTCAGAAATTAGATAATAATTTATATTCAGTAAATTTAACTATGAACTATCAACAGGTTAGTCATGAAAGTAATGTAGCTGTAAAGGAAAGAGATGCTCTAACATGGCATAGAAAGTTAGGGCACATTGGTTTTAAAAATATGAGTAAGCTTTTGAGTATGAGTCATGGAATGGATGTTTGTAAGAAAAATATATTGGATACGTCCAAGAAACTGTGTGAAACCTGCGTGACGGCTCGCCAAACAAGGCAGCCGTTCAGTAGTATAAGAGAAAGGGCTACTAGACCTCTTCAGATCATTCATACCGATCTTTGTGGGCCGATAGACCCAGATACTTGGGACAAGAATAGGTACTTCCTTGTACTTCTTGATGACTTTACTCACTTTGTTATGGTATATCTGCTAGAAAAGAAAAGTGAAGTGTTTGATCTTATCAAACAATACTCAGCTGAAGTAGAAACAAAATGGAACTCAAAAATAGGTCGGTTTAGGTGTGATAATGGAGGTGAATACACATGTAACAATTTGAAAGAGTGGTGTAAGGGAAAAGGGATTGTCCTTGAGTATACTGTTCCATATTCACCTGAATTAAATGGGAAATCTGAAAGAATGAATAGGACTTTAGTTGAGAAAGTAAGGGCTCTTTTATTTGACTCAGGGTTAAACAAAGAAATGTGGGGAGAAGCTGTTAGGGTTGCTGCCTATCTGATGAATAGAAGTCCCACTGAAACTCTTGAATGTACTCCATTTGAAAAATGGAATTCAAGAAAACCAGATCTTTCCAGACTCCAGATTTTTGGGAGTAATGCTTACAGTCATGTACCAGGACATTTAAAAAAATTGGACAGTAGAACTAGAAAATATATATTCATTGGGTATACTGTGAATGGATATAGGCTGTGGGATTCTAAAGCTAGAAAAATTGTTATTTCTAGAAATGTAGTTTTCTCAGAACAAGTTCAATGTCAAATACAATCCGATGTTAGTAATAAGAGTAAAGTACAAGTAAAACTGATAGATGAAATTCCTGAGTGTGACAATGATGATTCTATAGTTGAAATAGTTGGAGAGATAAGAGGAAATTGTGAAAATAGGAATCAAGATCAAGTAGTAAATGAACCTATACAAGGAAATGTGAATCAATACAATGAAGTAAGACCTCAAAGAAATAGGAGAATTCCTGTTAGACTTAATGACTATGTGTTGCTTACTTATGAGGAAGCTATAACAGGAAATGATAGGGACATTTGGAAACAAGCAATTTAAGAAGAAAAAAGATCTTTATTGAAGAATAATACTTGGGAGTATGTTAAAGAAAAAGATCTAGACAATTCTAAAATAATTAGTAGCAAGTGGATTTTTACTATCAAAGATAATGGAAAGTATAAAGCTAGACTGGTTGCTAGAGGGTTTGAACAGGAAAAGGGCATTGATTACCATGAAACATTTAGTCCAGTAGTCAGTAATGCAGCCTTGAGACTCATTTTTGCTGTTGCTGCAAATAAATGTTATAAGATGATTCAATTCGACATCAAGACTGCATTTTTATATGGTAACCTTGATGAAGACATATTTTTGAAATTACCTGAGGGGTTTGAAGAAAAAATAGTAAAACTCAAAAAAGCTTTATATGGGTTGAAACAAGCTCCACTGAAGTGGAATCAGTGTTTTTCAAAGAGTTTAACTGAGAATGGATTAAATGCTGTTAGTGTTGAACGATGTATTTTTAAGACTGGAGATTCTAAGATAATCTTAGCACTTTTTGTTGATGATGGTATTGTGATAGGAGATAATGAAGTAGAAATGAAAAGATTGTTGATTAAATTGAGTAAACAGTTTGAAATAAAAATAGATTATAAACCTAAATATTTTTTAGGGATGACAATTGATGAGAAATCTGATAAAATTATATTGAAACAGTCAAAGTATGCTAATCAAGTAGTTGACACGTATAACATGACTGATGCCAAAGTATCTAGTATTCCTATTTGTCAGGCACATAAAAATTCAATTACTGATAGTAGAGTCAGTAATTTCCCAATGAGAGAAGCAGTAGGCAGTTTGCTTTATCTATCAAGTAAAACTAGACCTGACATTGCATTGGCAATGAACTTTGAAAGTAGACATCTGGAAAATTTTTCAAGTAATGATGTTATGAATGTGAAACAAACCTTGAAATATCTGAAAGGATCCATTGATAAAGGTATTTCTTATATGAAAGATGATAATAATAGTAATATCCTTGAAGCATTTTGTGATTCCGACTATGCTAATGACATTGAAACTCGTAAAAGTATATCTGGGTATGTAATTTTCTATTCTGGAGGGCCAATTGCTTGGTGCTCAAGGAAGCAACCAATTGTTGCTATGTCCAGTACTGAGGCTGAATATATTGCTGCCGCTGATTGTGTAAAAGAGTTGTTGTATATAAAATGCTTACTTGAAGACATACTTAACAGGGAAGTAAAAGTAGTTATGAATTTGGACAATCAAAGTGCTATAAAATTGATTAATAATGGAGTTTTCAATAGAAGGAGTAAACATATTGATGTACGTTATCATTTTCTTATGGAACAATTGAGGGAAAACAAAATTGAAATAAAATACATTGAAAGTTCAAAAATTATTGCTGATCGTCTAACAAAACCACTTAATACAATAAAGTTTGAAAAATTTAAATGTGCTGTTATTGTGTAGATACTTTATCTTTATAATTGTATATTACAGATGTTGACTTAATCTGTATTATTTGTTTTATAAAAGGGTGCTCTGAAATGATGTAACTTGTAAATGTGATAGTAAGATGTGATAAATTACTGATAAGTGATTTTTTTTTTTGTAAATCTATTTTGTAAAAGCAAAATTGAAAATTAAGGGAGGATGTTGGAAGGTAATTTTCATTTTGTTTATTATGTTGGCAATGGTAGAGGCAATAAGAGTGTGTAATAATAAAAATATAATATGAATAAAAGAACAAGAAAATGTTATATAAAATGGTGTATGTATCTTGTGGTTGATTGTAATATTGGAACAAGATGTATTGTGATGTGATATAAAATAAAGTGAGTAATAGTATAAAGAGCAGTGTAATGATTAATAGTGAAAAATCCACACTTCACTAATAAATAAGATAAAAGGTGAATCAACAGACACGTGTCTCTTACAGGTAAATAATATTTATTTCTTTTATGCGGGATGCGGGATGTTCACTAACGATCACAAAAGAAGGATGGCTTCGCTAGACTCCAAAGAGAAGGAAGTTTGTTCTTCCAGTTAGTGTTTCACAGATTTCTGAGAGCTTATTATTATTTGACTGAGTAATGGTTGTTTATTTTTTTAATTCCACTTGATAAAAATACTGCAAGTGTAGATTAAGTAGCAGAAATTCACTAATTAAATGTAACCTTGAAAAACATGACATGACTCATTAAGTAAAAAAATCCTTCATGCAGAGATAAATTGCTCATCTGTAACCAGAAGCACTCGGAGAAAACCATCAGATTTCTAGCTAGGATTAATCGGAACTACTTGGAGAAAACCATAAATATATTGTCAAGTATAATAAGGAGCACAGAGAGAAAACCACCATAATATTGTCAAGAATAATCAGGAGCACACGGAGAAAACCACCATAATATTTGACAATAATAATCAGGAGCACACGGAGATAACCACCATAATATTTGACAAGAATAATCAGGAGCACACGGGGAAAACCACCATAATATTTGACAAGAATAATCAAGAGCACACGGAGAAAACCACCATAATATTGACAAGAATAATCGGAAGCACACGGAGAAAACCGTCACTAGTTTTCTTTGATATCATAAAATTACAGAAAAAAATTAATAAAAAATTAAAAATAAAAACGAAAAAATACAAAAACAGATTCTGATAACTTGTGAACTTATTGTTGAGCAAAGTTAGAGTTCCAGTACAAGCCAAATGTCAGCACCGCCGAGTGTTATCTGTTGCATGTGGTAATCTCGTAGGCGACAGAAATACATATCTTGTTTCTTGCTTGTGTTGAGTAAGATGTGGATGGATGTAAAGAAGCGACTGATGGTCCCGAAGGCGTTGCGTTGGCGATGACTGAGTTGCTCATCCTTGTAGCTGCGTGCAATCAAGGCCGTGTTGTCTGCATACAACGTGATTGTCGTGAACCTCGGTACAGGGATGAGGCGAATGAAAAGAGCAAATAGAAGCGGGCTGAGCAGTGATCCTTGTGGGATCCCGGCAGCTATGGGGCGCATTCGAGAGACACAGTCCTCCACTCGAATACAAAAGGTGCGGCCGTTGAGGAAAGAATGAAGAAGTCTTAGGAGGTGGTGGGAAATGGCTGCCGCCATCAGATTGGCGATGAGAACGCAGTGGTGAACGGAATCAAATGCACGCTTTAGGTCCAGCAGCACTAAGCCGCACCGCTGCTGTTTGTTTAAAGCGTTACGAATAACTCTGGTCACATGAGTGAGAGCATGGGTCGTTAATGGTTAGGCCTGAAGCGAAACTGAAAGTTTGGCAGTAAGTGTTTCTCTTGCACCACAGTGGAAAGACGATTGTAGAGAATCCATTCGGCGATCTTCGAGAGACACGAGAGAAGGGATATCGATCTATAAGAGTCGAGTAGTTCTGGGAGTTTACCCGGTTTGGGGATTGGCACAACTACGGCAGTCTTCCATGCAGTGGGGTACACTACGAGCACTATCATGCTGTTCAAGAGTTTCGTGAGGTACACAATCCCTACCCGCGGAAGATGCACCTAGAGCATTGGGAATACAATCCCTACATGGGGCTGTCGAAGTGCGTAGGACCGAAATTACTGTCTGAACTTCGCGCGGCGTGACAAGCTTATTGTCTGGTGTAGGAACAATAGCAAAAGCACAAGTGAGAGCTTGGGTTCGGCAGCATGCAGTGTATCATCCGATGATGAGGAGGATGATAAAAAAAACATGGGTGCAGAACGAAAGGTGGTGGCGAGGTGCTCTGCAATTGTGTCTGCCCACTCTTCTGCAGGGATTGCAGTGCGCCGGCCAAGGTGAGCGGGAGCACCTCTGGTGTGGAGGCCTTGAAGTGGCGAATGAAAGCCCAAACTGTAACGCTCCTGTTAGCTATAGCATTAAGTCGGCGTTCTTCTTCGAAAGCGCACCACCGCTTATACAGAGTTCGACAATGTGACCGCAAGATCTTGTAGCCATGCTGGTGGAGCAGGTTCTGTGTGCGTTGCCAGAGTCTTCGAATGCGGTTACGAATGTCAAGTAGAGTTCGCAAATAAGGTGGGAGGGGTTGTCGTGCGCCGCAGTGTCCTTCAGGGCGATGGAGGCTGCTGCTTCAGATTTTATCACTGACACTAACTGTTCAACCCGAAGGTCCAGATCTCGGAGAGTACAGATTGAGAAGTCCAGGAGTAATTCACGCGTTATGAGCTGCTGGAATTGGCGTCAGTTAGCTTGCTGGTGCTGAAAAGTCTCTTCTGTTATGACCACTTGCTGTATGTACTCCTCCACTGGCCAATGCAGTAGGGTCTCAGGAAGAGCTGCAGCTCTTCGCAGAAGAACATTGTAACATTGTCACATTGTGTGTATAATTGTAAGACCTTTCAGTACTATGTATTGACGTTGCACCACCTGTGACAGTGAAGTCTGGTCTCCACCCCGCCAGTACCGGACCCACTGCGAGACCGCACCTCTAGCCTAGAATATGCAGGCTGACACTGCCCCCCCTCCTCGGCAGGCCGCGGTCAACGACAGTCGACAACAGGTCATCGACTAGGACGGATGAGCCATTCCCCGCATTTCTCATCCGTTCAAGTAACAACCATCAGGTAATTAAGCCTCACGCCAATGAAAGCCTAGATGCAAACTATTACCACGAGTAACTATCACTGATGTCTCAGCAGATGAAACAACATCCGATGCAGACGAGGCACCAAGTACATCACCGTTCCTGACCGAACCTACAAGACTGACCCCGACACACCTTTGTCACTGACCCGAGACACCTGGGGCCACCTGGCATCCCTGGAAGACTCCCACTTCACTGTCCATGTGAGCGAGCCGAACGACGAGGCTAACGAACAGCCCCACCGGCCAACCCAGCATCCGTGTCTCCTGGATGATAATGGTCTCGATGAGCCAATGACCCCACAGCGACAAATGCATCGACAAATGTGAACAATGCTTTTCACAGGCGCAGACACCGCACCTTATAGGAGGAGCGACCACGCGCCGACACCACCCGCAACGGAACCAGAGGAGGACCGAACCAAACCAGAACCCGAGTGGTCTGGCATCACCCAGGATTCCCGAGAGGCAGAGACAGCCCACCAACTACAACCATTGCTGACCATCCCAGAAAGTGAAGAGACCACGTCGGCCATCCAAACTGACCTCCGCCAACATGGCAATCTCACCGGATGGCCCCAACGTGTCAGACGGCCACCCGGATACCTCGCAGACTACCACCTGGGTACAATCTGGGGCGTCCGGTCTGCTGATGCAGCCCCCGAGTACACACAGTGGGATGACCTGTGAGCAGAGCGTGGGGCCTATCAGTCTCTGCCACTCCAAGCACCTCCAGCTTGGGCCTGCTTCCAATGCTAGGGGTGCAACCATGCTGCGGGGTACCGAACGCAGGGAAAGACCGGGCTTCACCAAGGGGGGCGTTTGATGTCGTACCGCCTGTGACAGTGAAGTCCGGTCTCCACCCCGCCAGTACCGGATCCCGCTGCGAGACAGCACCCCTAGCCTAGCCTATGCAGGATGATGCTGCCCCCTCCTCGGTCGGCCTCGGTCAACGGCAGTCGACAACGGGTCATCGATTAGGACGGACATTCCGTTCCCCGCATTTCCCATCCGTTCTAGTAACAACCGTCAGGTAATTACGTGTGTGTATTTATTGTGTTCAGCCTCCATACCCTAATCAATTGCCTAGAAGCTTAGTAGTGCATGCTGGGGCCGACGACCCACCACAGCAATGGCTAGACGCTTTAAGACCAGCCTGGCGCCCTCCCAGAGAACTAACACCTCAACATAAACACCAGCAACTACTAGGCTCACCCCGGGTATCAAGCTGAAGACCCCTGGTGATGGCATTATTGTACCTTCCTCATAGAGTCTACCTCTCTCGCACCTTTTCGCGCAACTGCTTGCTTGTATGCTGTGACCATTCCTCAACTTACTATACTGTATTACATGTGCTCTGCACCACTGCAGAAACTCTCGTGGGTCCTCATGAGCATTTCCATGGAACCAAAGTAGTACCAGACATCCCATTTCGGTGGCAAACAACGAACTATATGTTACTTTTATGTCAATTGTTTGGGGAGGGGGGACTTGTACATAATGCACAAGGTCTGGTGATGATATTTTCTGGTTTGGGCATATGGTCCCGAAGCTGTTGCCTGCAGAGTTCGTACACGTGTAACATTTCCTCTTCCTTGTGTCCATAATACTCATTATGATCGGGAAATCTATTCGTTTCTTTCGAGTTAAAGTTTGTGTCGCAGACCACTTCACATTAATCTTTGTCAATCCAAGATCCGGTATCAGCATATTCTATGTAACTTCCTGCTCTCCTTCACAATGCCACGGTGATGCTCAAATACACATGTCCTGCCACCATAGTTTTCCTGTGAACAAGACCATCCCCTGTGGCAAGTAACAAATCGTGCATGTGACAGCTCCAGCACATAGGAGCATTGTTGACTAACACATGGGGCCATGCGCAGTATCCGACTCAGCTTTTACTCACTCGCCTGAACACTGTTGATGCAACCCGATGATCACTGAAGCGTGAGCCGGGAAGAGGGATGGGCCTCCATGTGCCATGCAGCATGACATCACAAAGATGAGAGAGTAGTGGCGTGATGTTAAGGTAGCAGTTGGAGAAACAGTAGAGGAGGGGAATTGGTGTGGCCAGAAATATGATCTGGCAATATGATGAGAAACAGTGAGTGTAAAAAGGAATCCATATATTATTGAAAACCAATAGGTTTTTGAAGTGTGTGAAAGGAAAAATGACATGGTATCATTACATAAGAAGAAGAAGACCTTTCTATTGTCCCGATCATTACACTAACACTGACGATAAAGTCAGAATTTTTTTCGCACTGCAGATTTCTCCTGTGAACTTGTGGTTGAAGTCAGTCACTTGTTAGGACTTCCAAATGACGTGTGCCCGATTCCTGCTCAGACCAAACACTTGGCAGATGACTCTCAGTAACATCGTGGTTAGATGTTGTTGCATGGTGCCAGCATCCTTAGTAAGAGCATTCTCCCAAAGAAAGGTGAGTTGTGAACCATTCAGCCTTTGTGACTTACTGAGAAACATCACCTGCTCTGAAGAAATGATGCTATGCAACATAGCTTGAATACAAACTGACCCATGTGCTACATGTCTGTTGTTTACATACTTAGCTAGGCTATACACAGTGTGAATACTCACTCGGACAGGATAATGATTGGGGATAAAAAGAATTCCCATTTTAGGAAGTAGTCATGTTCGGCTTTAATACATCTCACATTTTTGCACAAAGATAACTCTAATAGCATGCATCCATTGGAGGTTCATCCAATTCCTTCTTTGCCTACACCAGGGCTAGATGCATGTGTGCACTGAGATGTCCACCTCTTCTCAACAGTTTACCGTCTTGGCAAATTTTTTTTCATCGGCTCTGCCGCTAGTCCCTCATGGATTGTTTTTAAACATATTGTGAGCAAGAAGAGTCTAGCGGCAGCAATGCTACCTTCCTGCAACTGGCTGCAAATGCCGCACCGCTCACGCTCGTTCCGGGGCCGGCTGCCGCACTGCTCAGGCTCGTTCCGGGGCCGGCGGCACGATCATATATGTCATCTGAAACTTGCCGTCACCCGACCTCTGTGAAAGGTCCGGGGGGTACCTGACGGGCGCTACGGGCGTCGCGATGCTCTTGTTGTCCGGAGGGGCGCCAGGCTAGCGGACTGCTAGGCCGTTGGTACTCTGCCCCCGCGTGCCCCGCCAGGTACACGGCTTGAATGTAACCTGAATGGTTCTACCTTGACTGTGAAGGCCGCTCGGCCGTGTGGAGGACGGGGAATTACGGAAAATGATATGCGAGTTGGCGAGAATACATTTAATTTGGGAGTTTCACCGGGGGTCCATGTGGGTACACGGTACACTCTACAAGTCCGCTCCGCGGTTCAGTCCCGTTACAAAAATTCTCACCAACACTAAACACAACACTACGTGACAATGGTTACCGCGGCAGTCTCGCGGGACGCGGGTCGATGCTCGCTGGAGACGGCCAGCGCCGAACATTAACGTGTGCGGGGGGGGGGGGGGGGGGGGGCTCTATGAGCGGGCTCCTAAATTCGGCGAAACACTTACGTGAGTGATACGATCTGCAGCGCGGTATCACGATGAAGACGGTCGGGATAGGCCCGGTTCCGTAAAATACGCGCCGAGTCAACGTGGGCAGCTATGAATTAATAAGAGGTTTAAATTTAAATATTTAGTATAGAATAAAATAATCACATAAAGAAAACTTGGCTGCTGCCCACGGACACACGTCTGTTCCCGGCGCGGAGTGGTTCGAGACTGCCGACATGGCCGCCTCGCAAGGAAGAGAAACTTTCTCTTCTTTGTGAGTCGGCGTCAAAAAACTTATATTAATTGAATTTACTCTATGACCAGTTAAAACATGTTCCAGGTGCCCAATTAAAATGTAGCACCTGGTAATTCGGTGCTTAAAGCTTAACAATGGTTTTAATGTATTTAATTATTTAAATTGTGACATCAAGTTGGCGACTGTAAATTTACTAACATATTGTCCCACTGTGAATTGTTTTAGAGGGATTTCTCCTATTCTGGCTTGATCATAGTCACGAGCATTTTAATTAAGGCCAGTGGCCGCGGTGACTGTTAATGAGGTTTGTTGTCTATTGGGGTCACGCCCGAGGCGCTCGCCTGACAATCCGGCTGGGCAAGGGGCGCGCTCCGAAAACGGGATACGGTACTGGCGGTGCGGAGCACGGGCTTAAAGGCCATGGTCGGTACGACGTCAAACTACTAATTATCAAATATGACCTCGTGGCTGAGCGCTCAGCGGCACTTTCTTCTAATCATAAGGTTGACAGTTCGAATCTCAGCAGGTGCGAATTTTTTTTTGTACTTGTAAAAATAAATACGAGCACGTAACATTTCAAAAGTAATAAATATATTTGAATAATGAATGCAAATAAAATTAAATTTATTAATTAAATTGTAATTTTCAGGTAAGGACATGATAACCAATGGTCAATTAGGTTAGGTTAGCTACATTATAAATACTTTAAAACTTTGTGGACGGTTGATTTGGTTAGGATAGTTACATTTAAGATACTTGGAAATCATGTAAACGGTTTCCTAGTGCTGGATAGCTACCGATCGGCCAACTTCGGAGAGGATCGGCATTTGCAGCCAGTTACAGGAAGGTAGCATTGCTTTCGCTAGACTCTTGTGTATGAGCATGGTAGGCTGTAACCCTATGGTCATGCTCACTGGCCTGAACACATGAGCCTACTAGTTTTGTCTTCTATCTCCCATCTTCACAGTTCTTTACATGAAGTAGTTAGTTCTCTAGTGGAACACACTGGCTGAACGATCGACCCATCCACCTCTAAAGAAAGGTTGATCTCTCACATGGCTGGCTTTGGGCTAGTTGAACCAACAACCATCACCCACCTTGATACCTCAACCATGTTTTTATGAGACCGGGAAACACAGCCACATCAAAAGTTATTCAATTTGTATTAATGTGTGTAGTTGGAGACCTGTCTCAATTTGAATATGTTCATTAACGATTTCAAATCGCAATAAGTTAGCCCACGGCAGCTTGGGAAGTTGCTAAGTTCCAAATTATGAACACCACTAAGGGAAAGGCTCATCTTGACTACATCGCACTTTTTTATAAGATTAGCAGCCAGTTGTGAGCCATATATCTCTTATAACCTTAATTACTATTGACGTTGAACACACAATGCAGTTTTTAAAATTAGGAAACTCAAATGTTGAATGCACTTTAGGCTACACTTGGACTCGGTTTTGTTGAGTGACGTGAAGTTATTTTCCGTAAGTGCAGTTGACTATTATTGGAGTGAGGACCATGTTTCAGTATCACCAAGTGGTATGACGGCCAATTTCACTTCAATTTTTGAATAGCTTAATTTTGTGAAAGTCAAGTCCTAGGTACCTGTTATGTTTTTTTTGCTGATAAACAGCAAAAATTATTAATATCCAACGGCATAGAATCTTGTTACTAGAAACGAGAATGTCTGTGTTGGAGTATTGCCTACAATGTATTTTGTTTTTGTAGGCTAGCAAGACCTGCGTGTTTACGAAACGGGTATTTTGTTAAGTATATGCCGAAAGTGAATTACAATAGTTATACTGTAGTGAATTAAACTAAATTGTAATGTCTGCTCAGGAAGTAAATATTCTCATCGACATGGGCTTTCCGCGTAATAAAGTGTAAGTAATTGTGTGTTTTTCTTAAATTAGTATTGCTAGGGTTAATTGGTTCTGTTCGGAAATAACTTGTGTACTTCTTTTTCATTTAATGGGTTTTTATGAAATTGTGAATTGTAATTATATAAGGGAAAATAATATAAAAATATATTCTTTCCAAGTGATAGTCAAACGCTTCTTGGCTAGCCTGAAGTTTTACCGTTTTTTTAGTGGTTAAAGCCTGGTATACTAGTGTTCTCAATGGAATCATATAACTTAGGCTTATTATAATATTTGTGCTTATTTTTATTGGAATTAAAGTTTATATTTGTAAAATCAACACATTTTGGTTTTTTCATAGAGTTTCAAAATAGTTGAAGGTACTCGCTTTCAGACAGCTAGCACTAGAATTATTTCTTTCATATCTTAATTTTATGTCTAACCATTTACTCTTAAATTTATACATACACAATAATTGTTTTGGTTTTTAGGCTAAAAGGTATGAAGACCAGGATAATTACAATGTAAACAATATGTTGTATGAAAGGATGTTTAAAAGTAAATTTCTTAAAATCACTATTTTGTTAAACTGTTACACACTAAAACAACTTGCATAAAGAATCTGAAAGAAAGGTATACCGTACCTACTAAATACTGCATGTTAAAACAGCAGCAAGTAGGCAGGAATATTATGTAACTCGTGTTTGGGAAACAGACCTAAGTTTTTATGAAACCACAATTGAAATACTAGATACCTCCTTTTATTAATTTGTTAACAGTTGTATGTTACGTAATGATTACTGTACCCAATTCATTGAAAATACAGATGTTGCAGTCAGCTTTTACTTAGATCTGTAAACAATTTAATTCTTAATGCCTGTAGTTTGTTCAATGTGAAGACCTATTTTTGTCCTTTCCAAGGTAGTAAAATTTTATTATTCTATTCTATTAGTCTATTTTCATACACTATTTAAATGCTGAGTATAAATGTTCACAAAGAATCTAACTGCTGGCATTTTCAGCAGTACTGTTTGATCTGCTTTGTGGTTGTATTTAAAGTCGCAAAAAATAAGCATATTGATTATTAAAAAACTTTCACATGTCTGAACCCTGTGAACTTCGAATATTTCTTATTGGTTTGACTAGTATTTGTAAATGCATCATTTAGTTCAGGTACCTAATGTTAATGCAGTTCTGACTATCGGCGACATCACGATACTTGGCATCTGGCAACTTCATCACTTAAACTGATTTTGAAAATCTATTAACAGATTGTAAATCAACAATGGAGCATTAGTGTGGACAATCATTAGTCTCTGGTAGGATTAAAATATTTATCATTCTTAGATGAAATTTAAGGATTAAAGAGTTTTTATTTTTGTTTCTTAATTACAAGTAATGAAGTAGCTGTGGCTATTTTTTAAATGTATTACTTAAACCTGCTTCATTTTTACAAATGTAGCCGAATAATTTGTGACGTATGTTAGTTCATTAACCAGTTACATACTAATTTCCTAATGCACTTATTAAGAATAATGTAGGAGCCCAACAAAATATGTTATAAGTAAATTTTTTGCCATAAAGTATCTACATTGTCTATCTTTATGTGACAGCTTGTTTATGCAGGTCCATTTTATGTTGCACTAAAATTTGATTTAATAGTTGTTTTTTGGTATTAACTAATGAATTTTGATTTAATGATTTGGCATTTTTTTTTGTAGTGCTGGTTGTTTTAGGTACTAGTTCTGGAGTGTAGCAATGCTGAATGCAGCGCTGGTATGTTACCAGCCACAGAGCTGCCCTCAGCGCTCGGAAAGCCGCACCTCGTCGGCCTAGAGACTAGCGATAGATGGTGATTGATGGGGGAAGCCAGACTACGTTGAGGAAATGCAAGCCTGGTGTTGACCATGCTTCCCATGCATGACAACTCTCGCACATTTCCTTAGTTAACAAGCAATAGCCTCGCGACAAAATAGTTTCACCCTTGTAGCCGGCACCTCTTGCACATTATTAAGTAAAGAAGCTTGCCAGCTGAGACAGGCACACTGGACAATGGCGACTGACTAGCGCCCCCTCGTGGTTACCTTTTACAAGCATTCAGATTTGTGTCACGTGTGTGAGAATATTATTACAATTACAAATATATAAAACTAACACTTAATAATAAAAAACCCTTATTAATAAAATGTCTAGAACCATCAGCAACCACTATATGGCCTCGTTGCAAACAAAAGCAGTGGTACATGTGAAGTGTGGTGGCCCTGTGCACTCCGTCTTGCGAGCCGGTGATGCACTCTAGCACCCGCTGTGTTCGTCATGCTGACAGACTGGCAGGATGAGGAGGGGGAGACATGACTGGCTCAAGGCCAGTAGAATCTCAAAATAACAAGAACAATTTGAATTAAATAATCGCAGCATAAAAGGTGTGTAATACAGATATGTTTTACCTACGTAAAGTTTTATTTTCTGACATAGGCCTATAATGCAACTTCATTTTTACCTGAGTCGATGCAGGACAAAATCCTATTGTATCCTCTTTTACTTTCAACTATATACATAAAAAAGTAATCTTGAAAGTTGGGGTTTTGTTACTCAATAATTTGGGCTATGTAACCAATTTAGAATAAATTTGTAACATATGTAGCCTGTAAACTAGATTAAAGTATTAGGCTAGGCTATATATAAGTAGTAAATTCCACTTAGAAAGGCTTGAAAATAAGGTCAATTTGGTTTTTTGATAAAAAAAATCCTGGTGTATAAATTATTATGTATGAATTTTTAACTTAAAAATAGGGAATGGCATTTCTATTTGTTAAGCAAAACATGCAATTTTTTTTTTTATGCTGCTGTTCTAAAGGCAAGTATGCTCAAAACATTAATTGCAATATGATTATATGCTAAAAATAATAATATAATTTTTACATTTATATAGGCAGTATGATTACACAGATAATAAGATATCTGTACTGAAACACCTTAAGTATCATTATTCAAACTGTAATAGTTGGATTTGTTTTTTAAGTTTACATTTATGAAATGTCTTTTATATATTTTTTAAATTGATGTATTGTTGAAGAACAATATTGGTATCAAATTTTATTTTTTCTAAAGTACAAGTACTTTTGTGACAAGTTAAGTTTATTGCAATTTTATAATGGAGAGGTATAGAAAGCAGAATCAGTAAAATTACTGCTGTTAATATATTATTTTATATTAATCATTCAAAAAAATGCTACTTGGATTATAATTAAGTTATTTGAAGTTTTATTTATATTTTATTATTTGTATTATTTTTTCACTCAAATCGACACCATCAAGGTACTTGAAGTTGTTTTAGTTTAAGCATTTGGAAGGTCTTATTTTCTTGAAAACTATGAAATGACATTTAATAATTTTTATGATAAGTGTTAATTAAATTACACCTTTCAGTGTTAAAACAAAATACTTAAATCATTTAACTTATTTATTGTCATGTATCCAAGCACACTCCATAATGGCAAGGACTAAGGAGTCCTGTTGCTGGCAAGTGCGGATGGTCACTGCGGTCTAAAGAGTGAGGCAATGGTGCGTGGAGTGTCGGGGGTAGAGAGGGGTGGAGAGCTCAGCCTGGCTCAGGGTTATCCCTGCTGGTGTCCAGAGCAGAGCTTGAAGTAGCTCACATCCTTGGATATTAGTCTAAAATCATAACTGTACCAACATTTCATGCGTGCAACATAGTTTGCTCTAGTATTGTTGGTTTGAAGTTAAAGTTTGTTCAGGGTTCCTGCAGCAGAGAAAATCTGGAAAACTTAGGGAATTGAGAAGTTGTCTTAGAAACATAGAAACCACAGAGAAATTGTTAATACTTAACTAAATTCAAAATTAATTATTTATATAGTATCTAAATGTGTTCAAACTGTTATGTGTTTTAATCACTGTTTGTATGCTGTACCTATATAATCAGTATCTGATTTTTGTTTACCTTAATTAGACATTAGATGTACAAAACATATGTGAATTAGTTTTAAGCAAAATTAAATATAATATAATAGTTTTCAAAGTTTTATCAAACAAATATAACAGTTTTTGAAGTTATTCAGTTTTAGGTGCGTTATGAAAAAACAATGAGAGTGAAGTTTTACGCTGTGCACGCACCATACTGCAAAATTTTTACAGAATTAAAAAAAGGCTACATAATGTGCTAATATATGTGCTATTAAATCTTATAATTTAGGGATTGATATTGAATACTGGTCCATATCATTAAAAATATTTATTTATTGTGAATATTAGTGATAGAAATTGTATTTATTAAATTTTTCAGTATATTTTCAAGACTATTATTATTTATGTGAGGTTATGTACCCATAGGTATAACAATATCAGGTAAAAATTAATAAATTAGAATAAACATTCATTTTATGTATGAATTTTCACCATTAATTAAAATTAAATAACAATAAATTAAATAATTGAATAAAATAAATAATTAAATTAATAATTAATATATGCACATTTTATATTCTTAATATTGTATTTATTTAAAAATTTTATTTTATTTAATTTATACTTTACCAACCGTATTTTTAATATCTTCCAGTCTATTTATTATTTTATTTCTCTTAATTATTTGCATCCAAAATTAAAGTTAGTTTTTTATTATTATAAGTAAGTATAACTTATAACCTGCGTACATTATGCACCTATTTTGTTTTTGCAGTATCGGTTGCATTATGGTGATGGAAATGGTAACAGTGCTTACTGTATGTTTTGCAGAAAAACATGTTATAGCCAATCATGCATGTTATGTATGTTGTTGTACTGTGTATTAATAGTAATGTGTATTGTAATATATTTAACTTGCCAGATTAATGAAAACTTGGAAAAAGTTATGTGGAGTAGGGAAAAATGGGAAAATTGGAAGTTAGGGTGCAGGAATCCTGTTGTTGGTTGTTTGCCAAGCAATGTTCACTCCAGGAGGGGCACGGAATCTCTGTGGCCGTGCATGCTGAGGCGAGGCCAGACAGACATTGGTTTCAGAACAATTCCCAGCATCATGACAATCGTGGTCTCAAGCCTTATAGAATAGAAGGAATATTATTTCAAAGATTTCTGTGCATAGTCATGCTATGTGGAACCTTATTTTGAATCTGTGAACTATGTAATTCCACTGACTCCTCTATTACTGTAGTTGTTAGTGCAGTGTTGTTGTCCAAGGCTTGAGTGTAAACATGGTCCTTACAATCTGCTGCAGGGATCGCGCTCTTCAAGTCACTGGCAATCAGGGGGTCGAAGCTGCTATGGAATGGTGAGTCAAACTTATAAGTCGGCCGTTACATATGTGCAAGTATAGCAACCTCCAAATCATCCATGTTAGTTGAAACTCCCAAATGAACAAACAATATTGTAGCTAAAGGTGGGTCATTCCACATTAAAAGAGCCTTAAGGTTAAAATTTAGGTAAAGTTATTATCGTGAAGCCAGTGCTTATATTTGTTAGTTGTGAACATGTTAAATGATTACAAGCTAAAGAAAACAATTTTTACAATTCTTCTTTTATTTTTAAGCTCTCAAACTTAATGGTTATTGTTAACTATCAATTTTGCTAAACTGTATGAATGTTGGTAACTATCTAAATAATCATAATCTATCCTCTTAGTTTTTTTAATATATTGTTACTGCCGTCGACTTACTCTTATCTGTGTCGACCGTAAAGATGGAAATGAAGGGAATATGTACATGAAAAGTTGATAATGAAATGAATCGTGAAGGATGATGGGGAAAGGGAATGGAAGTGAATCTACCGGGATTGTCTGTGATCCTGATATCGTGACGGCCCTGTCATGAGTATCAGGTTCTGGGGGCGGTTCCACCACTCGTGTTGTTCCTTAAACAGTCCTTAAGGTAGGGTGACGAGTCCCTATTTGCAAAACATTTTAAATAAAGAGGTTAAGGGGGAACACTTCCACAAGAACATGTTTATTTCAGCAGTTTCAACTAACCGTTACTAAACACATGTATCAATTCTCTACTTTCTGTCTTTTTAAAAGTACCTTTCTATTTCTAACACATAATTACTGAACCATAGTCGTGCCTATCAGGGATACTGTCGTTAATAAGTACACCGTGCTGTCGGCCATTTCCTAGAGCGTATTCTTAACCTCATTTGTCTCATGATTCGTTACCAACTGTTGCAGACTAATTTCTCCCAAGTTACGTGACAGTTTTTAAATCAATTTATTATTCATAATGTCTACCGAGTTATTGATGAAATGCGTATTCTTAGTTTTTGAAATGAGAGAGAGATACCAACTATTACAAGCTACATGGGCCTAAGGCCATTGTGCTGCTGTCTAGTGTTGAACCATCGTCACATCGTGGCTGGTCACTCACCAATCGTCGTCTCGGCGGCGGAGTAGCATGGCTTCCCACTGACTCTGTGACTCTGTGACTCTGACTTCTTGAATAAAATCTCTCCGTATAAGAAGCCCGTCCTGACCCTGTTTGCGTGTGTTTGTTAATAACATAAACAGTTCTGCTTCTGACGTCATTACACACTCCCCCTCCTTCCCTGTGCCTATGACCGAGTTTCGCTGCGCTGTGACCAAGGTCGCGCCAGCTGTGCGCGAGTTGCAACCCCCCTGTTTGTTTCTGCGGCCGTGTTATGCTATCGTTTGCAAACATTGCTTCCACTTCGCGCTTCACCTGTCCTTCATTGTTTCCCGCTGTGTTTGTCATTTCCTCATCGTGTCTCGCTGGTCCTGATCGTCTGGCTAGTCATTAAAAAAACAAAAAACCTTTCACTGGTATCTTACACAGCTATTCCGTATGTTACGGATGTTACATTTTGGTTTGTTTTTACCTTTAATTTTTAAAAGTCTTAAATGACATATTTATTCTATTATGAAATACTTAAATAACTATGAGAAACCAGTAATGGTTGATGTTTCTAACTTTGTATTGTAAGTGGTGTGAGCATTATTTAAGAAAGACTGCTGTTACGGATGTTACAAAACTTGGGAACAATCAGATGAGATGGTTGAGTTCAGCAGAAACATTCAGGTGACCCGATTAATTCTAATTGTTTATAATGATTTATTGAGGTTTTAAACAGCTTGTGAAAATGTACCAAAAAAAATTAATAATAATACTTGTTTTATACAGTTTTTCTGCTGTTACGGATGTTACACACACTGGTGTTACGGATGTTACAAGTGACCCTACATCAATATATTTTTGGATTTTATGCACATGTGATTTATTCTGTTTTACTATACCGTGACATTAAGTAATTAAAATTTAAAAAAAATCACAATTTAATCTGATTTTGGAACTCATAGATCAGTCTGGTTCCAATTGATTTAACATTTGGTGTAGGCAGCACTGAACTTATTTGAACCAAATTGATGTCTGTTTGATCATTTTCATCTGTTACATTGTTCCAGTTTTCCCATAACTTTTAAGAAACATCACTCCAACTTCACCCATTTGACAGACGGCTGATGACTCCTTACGAAGGCCTGTTTGACAAACAGAAACATATTTGTGTGTCACTGAATGTTTGGGACCCTCGCCATGAATGGTGACAGTAATGAAAGTTCCAGGAATGATACACTGTGGGTCTACCAGCTCCTGATCTTTTGAAATGTCATTTCCATCACCACCTTGTTCTTCAGTGTCACTTTTAGTTTCACAATCAGAATAAACATCTTCGAACCGCAACGGAACTTTTTGTTGTCTGCTTTGCTTAACTTTCACTTTTCTCTTTTCTGAACTGTGTGTGAAGCTTGCCAAAACGTGACAATCATCAAATCTTTCAAAATTATGGTAGTTCCAAATACCTGGGATTTCCTTAGCAGCTTACCATCTTTTGTTCAAAAACAAACTTTTCTCTTTAATATCTCTTTCTGGTACATAAAGCACGTTTGTTTTTTTAACCAAAGATGTAGCACACAAATAAAAGTCTTTGGCTGACTTAACTTGAGAGGTTCTGACCTTAACAGCGGTCCAAACTGTTCTTTTAATTTGGCCACTAATCACATCAACAGCACCCTTGCCATGCCATGCAGCGAAAGTATCCCACTGAACTGTTTGTACATCAAAGTCATCCGCTAGAAAACACATGTTACAAACAGTAAACTTGCTTTTAAATTGTGATGCACAATTGTCTGAGAATATATGCAAATTGTTGAGTTTCAGTTTTGGATGGCTTAGCATCAATTCTGCCAAAATACTTTTCAAAAATGTCCATGATGACTGTTTTGAATGGCTTAAGTCGTCACTTATCACAGCATAGGATTCAGTTGTATTTTGCAACCACAAGCAGCGGGTGAAAAAAATTACTTATGATTTTGCCAGTGAGCACTTTGTACTTCGTCCTGAGATACTAAACTATAATTCTCAGCATAATCTATCCCTTCTCCAAGTTCATTTTTCTTTCTTCAAAAAATTTGGCTTGTTTTTTCTTCACAAACGTGTGACTTTTGAAGCTAGGAAGAACCAAGTTAATTTTTCTTACGAGTTCTTCAAGATATCCAGTGCTCTCGTTTACTTGTAACCAACCATCACACTTTTTCTATTCCATCCATTTCACTTGCTGAGATAAATCACAGTCAGTTTTTAAAAGAACTTTTATATCATGATAACATGTTTCACAGTTATTCGACATACAACATTCACTTCCTGTATCACAGCACATTTCTTCTAGCAATGTTTTATGGGTCACAGAAGACCCCAAAATATCACACTTCGGAGAAATGGCATCACTCAAAAAATTAAAGTTAGCATGTTGCATACAGACACACACGTTATGAGGTGTATTACCTACAGGAATTATATACTTTGGTCGTAACTCATGAAACTTTGACAGAGATATCTCAATCTTGTGTTTATCCATAAAAAGTTTATGGGCCTCTGAAATGGTCATGACTAAAAAGCACTTTTGCTTTTGAGTCTTCTGGCCAGTATTTTTATCCTTCATTGATATGTAGTCCCTTTTTGATGGCGCTTGCCAACTGATTTCATCTGTTTCTAGAAAATCTCGCACTTTTTCAGCAATATCTTTAGGAAGTAAACGAGTTTTTGACAGTTTTGTCACAGTATAAAGTTCTGAAGAACTATTAAAGGTTTCCTTTACAAGCTGCCGGACAACTGCTCTCTTCTTTTGAGGACTATGTGGAAGATTTCTTTTTGCTTTAAAGACTGCTTTCCGAAGAGTACTTGTGGATGCATAGGAACCAATAATCCTATCAGAAACATTACTGTTGTGGCTCAATCAATTTTTTTTTCAGAGGCTTGCTTTTTGCGCCAAGTTTTTATCCCGATTTGGGTCATTTCCCTTTTTTTCTTTAGCATTTTTCCATTTTTGGCACATTTTTCCTTTTCTTTTTGCCTAGCAACACAATTTCTGTCTCTGTCTTTATTAAGTAGCTCTTTCCACTTTTCAAGATTTTCAGCCTTTAATTTCTCCCGAAATTTAGCAACTCTACTTGCAGATGATGTTGGTGCCATGATCCTGCAACAATGACAAAGGGCTCTCATTAATATTTATTTACTGTTATAAATTAAATGGAGTACAAACTAAACTCATACAAGTCTGGTTTAACGTTCTAATAAAGGCTTTATGACCCCCCATTTATAAAATATATGCTTAACCTGGTACATCATTTTAATTAGTTAGGCTCTAACTGAATTCTGGGTTTTGGTAGATTATTCCAGAATCATGTTTGTGTTTATCAAATGACAAATAGTATCTTATTGGCAAGTGATAAATCAGTCATACCCTCGTCACTACGATATGTGTAACATCCGTAACACCTATTTATTGAAAATAAAAACCCAGAAAAAAATTATTAACTGAGGTTAAAGTAAGTTTGTAGGTAAGTAGTAAGTCAACCTTAACCTAAATTGCATTGTAAACTAATAGCTGTAATGTACAGAAAACATTTTTCTAATTTTTGTTACGGATGTTACACTAACATGTCTCTTTAGTTAAAAACTCAAAAATTTAAGGTAATTTATTTACCATGGGCCTTGAAACCTAAGATGATGAAACACAAGACATTTCTTCAAAAGCACAACAAAATTTCTTGGAGGTAAACAGCTGATGAATTACTAAACAGGTGGACCAACTGTGTCATCCTTTTTATTAAAATTTCCTGTTTTGCAGTAACCTTGGTTTCAAACTGTAAAATAAATACTTTAAAATATTGGTTTCTTAAATATTGTAACTGATCTATTAAATATGAACAATCATGAACATGCACCGGTAAATAAAATATGGGAATTATTAAATTTAGTTGTTTACATGTTTTCCTCTTTTATACGTAATGGCTTTACAGTATTTTAGGCCGTTACAATATTGATAAGTTGTAAGAAATGAGAAAATATTTTGTAAGTATAATTAATTAAGGCACACCCGTAACAGATATTGTATAAAAGTTTACTTATCTTTTATATTTTTATATAAAGAGAGTAAGCATTGTGCAAGTTAGGTTATGCTAAGTTGTTTTGAAATTTTGGATTTGTAGGAATATTGTAACAAAAATTGCATTACGGGTGTGACAAAAATCTTATAGGTATGACTAATGTTTTTGAGGCATGTGCTGTGTATAAATAGAACAACACTAAGTTATTTTTAACAGAAATTTAAGAAATGTTTCAAATTGTTTTTCTCAATCAAACCTTATTTTCATCTCTTTTATAACTTTAAAAATAATGACATACTTAATACCGAACAACTTAAAAATCATTAATAATTAAAAAATATTTTTGTAATTTCATATCAGCAATTATTTTAATAATAGAATCAAAATTCAATGTCTGCACAAGTCATGATTTAATGCATTATGTTCCTAGATTAGTAGGTCCTTGTTGGCTCATTCTTGATCTCAGCCAATTCTTTATTCTGCCAAGCATACTGACATCTTTCTGCCTGCGCAACAGAAACAGTGCAGTGCAGTGCAGTGCAGTGCAGTGCAGTGCAGTGCAGTGCAGTGCAGTGCAACACACATACATTCAAAATTAAGGTAGCAATATTGAGTTCTGTTAATTTGTTGAGCAATTTTAGAAGTTGCAGAGTAGATTTAGTATTGTTTGTTTTATGATTCTTGAGAACAATGTGGAATTTTGAACAAATTGTTGGTCTTCTTACATTGGTTTTCATCTGCGATAGAGGAATCAAACTCAATATTAGATAAATTTGTCTGGCATTTGTTAGCATTTTCTTGTTTGATACTTTTTTTTTTACATTTTTGAGCACCTTTTTTATGTCGGTATTCCATAATTTCCTGGAAACATTTAGCACGCTGCATTTTACGTTAATTTCATTTTTAAATAAATAGATAAAATGAAAATAAATTGGTACTTATTGATGTACTTAGCAAAAATATGCTCTCATATTTTTAACTCTGAACAAAATTAGACTTAATGTATGTTTAATATGTCATGTAAGAAACATTTTTTGAGCTGCCTATTTATTGTCTGCATGTTCAGCGATACACATCTGTTTCTTGCGTGAGATTTAGAATCTTTGTACTTATAGGTTATTTAATTAATATTCCAATCAAACTGGAGACAACTGGATTGACAAAAAATACACACATATATAACACCATTATGCTTCACCAACCGTATGTGTGTGTTATGCCCACTGTAACATGATTAAACTAAATGAAAACCGTAGACAAATCAAGGATGGTAAATAAATCTGAGTTACTGGCTGCAACAGAACCTGTTTCGTTCATTTTCTTGAAATAACATCGCCCTCACACAGCACTCACCTGCCGTGACCGGCAGATTTTTCATTGCCTTATCAGGTTTTTAACATTCCTCCACCAAGCGATAACCAAGCCTCCTCCTCATCTAATATCAAACAAAACATCTGTTTTTAATTTTCAAACATACAAGATTGGAGGAATATGAGATTTCAATATTGAATATTGTATAATCTCCATATTCAAACATTTATTTTGACTGTCTTACTCTGAATTCTTTGTTGTTTATCATTGTTTCTAGATAGCATGTAGCTTACTTAGATTTCACATGTGTTCATTAATTTTGCAATCAAGAAAATTGATTACGAACTGTGTCGATGAAAGTTAGTTACTAAAATTAAAGTGTTAATGTATTATCTACATCATTAATAAAAATAACTAATAAGAGCTAGATATGATAAGATAGCACAGATTGGACATGAAAAAACCAACAAAACCAAAACATCAATCAAATTTCCCAGACGTTTTTACCGTCAGATGTAGAGAAGACGCGATGCACGCTCACGTCAGGTGTCTTTACTTGTCATGGTGGCCCCAGGTATGTTTTTGTGTTTTCTCAATAAAACCAGGTCTGCAGTTTGGTGGGTTTACTGTTATTCTCTTATTGATTTCTTAAAGGTTAGAATTAAACCTATTTAGGTTAGAATTAAACCTATTTAAAACCTTCTGTTCAGTTGTCTACACTCTTAGTTTTTTCTAAATAAAATATGATTTTCTAAGGGGTTAGTTAATATGAGCGGAAACTAGCCTGTGTTTTGTACTTTTGTGTGCATCTGTAATGTGTGTGTGAAACTTTTTAATTTTTATAATGAAATATTTTATATATTGATATTTAAAACAACCCAAGTAGGCTACAGTTTTTTCAACTGGGTTTTATTGACAAAAACCTGACTCAAAAAACACGGGCAAGGATCGTGGCTGCCCACCCTGGTTTATAGAGAACTAGCTGACCCGGCGAACTTCGTACCGCCTAACAGTCAATGAATGTCATGTTACATTTAGCTAAACTTAATTTAGGATTTTATTAACATAATTAAATGAATACTAAAATTTCAATAAAAGTACAAAAATCAAGTATTTCAATGGTGTATCAGCAAGACATTTGCTTTATTGAAGCTATGTATTTGATGCATGGGTTGCACTCGGGTTGATTTTCTTCTGTGGATCACCTTGTGATATACGACATTGTTCGTTTTTTTATCAGGCACAAGAACAAATAAAGCAGATGGTGTGCAGACACCTTAACATGCCAAGTACAACTGCCCATGAGAAAAACATGCATTTTCTAGGTTCAGACCACAAACACCTAAGGATTGGCCTTGTGATTTGTTAAACTTCATGGTGAATGCAAGACGAATCGGAAATTTAATTAGTTTAAACTTGATACGGGGGCCGTAGTCTCTGATATTTAATGACTGAATTTTAATGCGTGCTCGGGTTTTATGGGCGCCACCGTGCCACGTGCACGGACCGATGTGAGACTCTTTCCCAGGGTCGTGACGTCGCCCATGTGAGGCGTGATTTTAATTCCCCCCTGAAAACACCTAGCACTAGTTCCAGCCCGCTCTCAGCGTCGGGCACGCTATTATCTACGCAGTGGGCTCTCAGGCGTCCCACACGCCGTCACACTCCATGTGGTCAAACAGATTTAAATAACAAAATAATACGTCGAATTTACACACCTGATTTATTCGGTTAACGCAACTTACACACATACATGGTTGAAACTGTTTAAAACGCCCGCGGCACGAATCGGTTTAGGAGTAAAGACCTGCCACGTGGTCACATCTCAAATTACGTAGTAAATAGAAGAAAAGACTGTTACTGGTCGTAATACACTTAATGAAACAGTCCCCCGACCGAGAGGAGCTCCGAGGACGAAAAGAAAACGATTTAGAATGAATTAAATTTAATTGAATTACTTGGCGGTAAAAACAAGCGGTGAGGTCCCCGGAGTGCTGAAGCGTCTACTCTCGGTCGTTGATGGCGGCGGACTGGGGTGAGATCATGGCTCGGTTCGACTAACATGGCGTCCTCCCGCCGAAACAATTGCCGTTAAAGATATTTATGAATTCGTGCCACGGGAAACTAAAGTAACACGACAAGAATGATTTAAAAATTATGTGACATTTTCTGAATACTGCAAAAGAATACTACAAATTACAATTATTACAAATGAACATTTAATTATGGTCTGGCTTCGGGTTTCCTCGGGAATGTCCGGAAATGCTATTATATTTTGTTACCTTATTTTAATTAAAAGTACATAAAACTCTCCCGGCCGATCTGCCGTCACGTTGCACTTAGGGAATATAAAAACAAACAACACAATTATATTTACTTATGTATTAGGGGTGCGGCGCACTGGCTCGACAGCGCCCTCTTGCCGGGCGAGCACACACGCACACGTACGCACGGGTAGGCGGGAGGTTTGAATGGAGGGTGGGTGGTGTTTGGGCGGTGGCATATCGGACTTAACAGGGGCCGCAGGCCCGGACGATGTCAAACTCAAAGGGCATGTCGGTTGAGATCATCTGAATCATTGGAATGAGAACTTCCTCAACTTTGAATTTTCCTTTGAGTATCATGACTGAATCACATAGATCATCAGTTTTCTTGTCACCAAACATGTTCCATTGCATAGTTTTGGTTGTTTTAGATTTCGAAGCATGATGACTGCCGAGCCAACCTTCAGTTTTAAATTGTGCAGTGGTAAGCCAGGCACATCCAAGAAGTTTAAAAATTCAGTTGGATAGTTGATGGCTACATCTTTGTTTGTTACGCAGTCAATACATTTGAATGAATGCAGAGTACCAACAATTACATTCTGAATTATCTAAGTTTCTACGTCATCCACATCTTTGTTCTTAGCTGCCAAAATTGCTCGCTCACTCAACCATTTGTTATTTTTGTGGTTAGCAATGATGTTTGGGAACACTTTGTTAATGAGCTCGTCTTTAGATGAGACAAAATTGCAAACATTCGGAGTAAATGAAAACAATCATCTTGATTCGTCGACAGGAACAAAGCCATTACCGATATTCAGCAATTGCTTAGAGAAATCTTCAGCAAATGGATCGTTCAGCAATGTAACTCTCATATTTGCTGCCAGCTGAAGTTTCTTCACATAGCACCACAGATGTAATGATTTGAGGCAAGCATTTAGTTCCTTGGCAGCAGTCGATCTTGGAATAACTGGCAGTGTTTGGTGGAAATTGCCAGACAGTAAAATCACTCACTGCACCTCCAAAAGATCTCGAGTCATTGCGCAGAACTTTCAATGTTCTGTCAAGTGCTTCCAATGCGCATTTGTACGCCATTGTGCTTTGTCCCAGATGATAATTTTAGATGCTATTAAAACTTTGGCCATTGCAGAGTGTTTCGCAAAGTTACATGTCAATTGTTCTGTAGTTTAAAGGTTTAACGACAATTTTAACACTGAATGAGACGTACGGCATCCTAACAATGCGGCCGCTATTCCAGAAGAAGCAACTGCTATCGCAATGTCGGATCTTGCAGAACAGTCGCTAAAATCAATGACCTGAGGAATATATTACCAGTTCCACTGGGGGCATCCAGGAAGAATAAGATTAGATCTTCTTTTCATGGCATTGTTAATAATAATACTAGCACAATAAAATTTATTACTAACACTTACACAAAGCAAACAAGTCGACCGGTTACCTTTATATGTTTTTTTTTTCAAAACAAAACATAGACTACATGAAACAAAAATAATTCACACTTTTGCAACTTACAGCTTATATACTGACGGCAGTGGCACTGGAATCTTTCGAGAGTTTCTCATACATTCTGTGTTATCAATCATTTTTTTTTTGTGTGGTAGTACTGTTGTGTTAATGTGATTGGGTGATTAATTTTAATTAATTATAATGATAAAAGTAAACAATAAATCACAAAATGGGTAAACACTATTGTCCCAAACATGGCGATGACAAATGGTTT
This sequence comes from Bacillus rossius redtenbacheri, assembly GCF_032445375.1. NCBI lineage: Eukaryota > Metazoa > Arthropoda > Insecta > Phasmatodea > Bacillidae > Bacillus > Bacillus rossius. The sequence goes on along the minus strand of NC_086333.1, from coordinate 1,678,053 downwards.
AGAGCTTTAGTTTTTCTTACTCTCTCTACTTTACTCGTTAGAATAGCTTCGCGGCTATTGATTGGCAGACATAGAGAAATAACACTTACAGTTTGTACGTCTGTAACTTTGTATGTCTATGGCCAACCTGCGGAATATGGCGGAGTTCCAAGCCTAATTTATTTTAAAAATTGTTCTGTGAATTTTATCATTATTTTAATAGGTTTTCTGATATTCAGGGCGGAGACGAATCCATCAAATCAGAGATCATTAAAATCGGTGCAGCCGTTCTTGAGCTATAAATGGTTTAACTAACCCAACTTTTATATATATATTAATAAAGTAAGTATGGATGGATGTTGTATTTTAAACATTTTTAACTATGCATGGCACTTCTTTATTTTGTTTTTACACTTTGTATTTCTCTTTGGTGGAGTACATATTTTCCTGTTAAAATTAATTAGATCCTATGTTTCTGAAGAAATTTAAGTTTATGCATTGCAGTTGGTATCCTCTTAAGCTGTTAAACATGATTGCAAAAATGGTTTTGGCAGTCACATTCACAATGTGAAATGTCAATGCAGTGTTGTTTGTTACATTTATGTTAAGCAAAGCTTAACTAAACACACATTTCTTTTCTGGCAAATGCAAGTTGGGAAATAGTCCAGTTCTAATTACTGATTAGAGATTCTTTTGAGATTTTATACATACAGGATTTCCACATTCTGTAAATCAGGGAAAATTCAGGAAAGTTGGGCTTGGTCAGGTAAAGTCAGGGAATTCACTTAAAATCCTGGAAAAGTCATGGAAATTCCCCAGTGATATTAATTTGAAGGGAAAACTTTGTGCTCCAGGTTGCCATCACCCAGACTGGAAATTTTTTTTTTCAAATGGCATTTTGTGCATAGTTATACATACTATACAATGGCATGTGCAAGGTTCTTTGAATTTTTAATTTTATATAATTCTAGACCAGCTGTGGGATTGCTGGAGACTGTATTTTCGTTATTTCTTTCAGAGAATCACAAATTATGTAAATTATTTTTAAAGAACACTCAGGGAAATTTGAACATTGGTAATAGCTAGTCGGGGAAATTTTATTGCAGATGAATGTGTCCACTCTGAAGGATCAAAAGTATAGATACTTTAAGCAGAATGTGAAACTGGTTCACATGGTACTGCATTTACCCGAGGATACTGTGACTGAATATAATGTGACCCCAAACCTGTTGATTGAGAGTTTAGGAAAAAGAATGTTCGGAGAGATCACAGTTAAAATACAAAATTATGGAGAGGAAATCACAGTTAAAAGACAAACCACTTAATTCTTTCTAAAATTAAATATGTAATAAAATTGAAATAGTTACCTAGGCCAATGTAAATTTGAGTTTGTCACAACGCTAAACAATAGTGTTGTTACGAGCGCGAGAGACCAGACGATGACGCCAGGTTGGGAGCTGGCTGGCGGTCCTGCACTGCCACTGCATCACGCGCCGGGTAGCGTCATGTCCACTGACTTGAGGCATGCCACGCGTGCCTGGCCGGATCACAAGGGTCGTCAGTACCCCTCTTCCCCCTCCCCGCGGGCTGCCACGCAAGGGCGCTGGAAGTACTTGAGCAGCGACGCTGGTCTCCGCGAGTCCCGCGACAGTTCCGAGTGAGTTCCGAGAGTTGGGAGTGTTCCGTGAGTGAATGGAAGTGCAACATCGGTGAAGAGTGCCGCATCGTGGAGCGACGGGATCGAGAAAGTGAGACTGAGTTCCGGGAAAATGTGTGTATTGACGGGCAGGAGGTAAGGGGCGAACTGCTGTTGAGCCTAGCTCCAGTGAGGAGTCCGAACTGTGAAACTTGACATTGAGTGACTTGCGAATAAACATTTTTAAATAAAATTTAATTACTAGTACTGTAAATATTGGTAATTAATTAAAAACTTAATTGGACTATCTTATGAACCTAGTTTCCCCCCCCCCCCCCCCCTCCCCACAATAGGTCATAACAGTATTTACATTACCACTTATTTTACATAGATATTTTAACAGAGTTTGTTATGATGCTGGTAAGAAAAATCATTCACCATCAGTGTCTGCAATGCTGCTGCTGCTGACACTGCCTTTATCTTCATCTTCAAAACACGATCATCTTCAGTGCCAATCATGGCATTTGAAATAACACTTCTTAAGGCTGTTCAAGAGGTCCAAAAATCGTCCCTACTTCAGAATGACTTCGAACTGATACATCACTCACAATAGCATGGAAACTGATGGCCGAACACCCTGACAGCGCTGTATAAGACTCAGGCGAGACGGCCTCCACAGGGGGAGGTTGTGTCGCTCCGCTCCTGAACAATGGAAAGGCGACGCGTGTAAGAAAACGGACAGCTAACTGCATGCAGGCTGGGAGCAGGTAGTCGCGCTGGCTTGTGGGAGCGCCCTGGGGAGGATGTGACAGACGACAACTCGGAGCTCAGAGCCCGCCTTGTCGTGTCGTGGCCCGGCGCCTGGCTCGCTGGCCAGCAGTGCGCGGCTTCACACCTGCCATCTCGCATGTACTTCCTAGATTCTTTTTAGTGATGCTTCATACACATGCATACGGCCTGTGCAGTATATAAGCTTATATAACTTTTATAGTTATAGGCATAAATTCCTTATTTGCTTTTTGTCTACATTCAATATTACAGAGGTGTCGTCACATTTAGCCTAGGTGAGCAGGGTGACGCTAATGCGTGTAATTACATTTTTTTAAAATCATGTTTTATTAACATTACCCGATTTATGCAATAACTATTTTTAGAGGATGGCTCACAACCTAACACGAAAATACATTACATATTTAATGTAATAAGGTAGTTAGAGATATCATTGATGTGTCAGTCAGTTACACATAGCACGCCGACATCTCTTCACGGTGATCCGGGTTTCTGGACAAATACCACTTGAGATGTTTGGTGATTGAGAGACGCCGTGAACGCTGTGAGTCTGAGCGGTGACGCATCAGCGACGTTTTGAAAATATTAAAAGTACGTTGTAGTTGTCACTACAACACTGATATAGAGTGGCACATGGACAAATATTTTAAGTAAGAAAATATATTGTAAATAAAAAACAAATGCACCAGACAATTCAACATTTCCCCTCAGTGATAGTTGTGCTGCACACGGAAAACCGGTGATCATACTTGCAAAGTGAGGTACTGATATTTTTCCTGCTTATTTTGGGATAACTGGCAAGATAAATCTTGGCCGTTTTCTTCAGCAATTTTTTTTGAATGCCTGCTGCATTCACTTTTGCTGTCAGATATTTTTCCCTGGCCTGAAAGTCATTAATATCAAAGTAAAAATGATTTCAGTATTGAAGTAAAATAAAATGCTTTGTTGGCTAACTACATTTATTTAAGTTCATATAAATAATGCTTATTCTTAACGTTCATAATATTCGTGTTAATTAGTGTGTCACCTTTTATTAATGCTGAGGCTATTATACTGAGTAGTTTGGTGATATTTGTTCTACAAGATAATGCAATGGAATGTAACCTGGTATTATTTATTTCATGGAAACGCAAAGTACGTGCGCAATGCACTAGGCAAAGAAACTTAATCATCATTGATAATAATTGTAACACCTGTTCAATTGAAGTTTCGTGTTTTCAAAATTTGTCATAACGGGAGTGTTCATAACGGAAAATATCTCTTCGAGTTGACTGTAGCCAGTTCCAATGGACACGGCTCCCCAAACAGCAGCATCATTGATATCTTCAGCCTGGTCTTTATTGTGAGAAGTTATGTGTTGAACTTAGTCGCAGGATGCACATACAAATTGCCATGTATAAAAAAAACAGAACTGGTTTCTTTGTGGAAATTAAATTTTCCCATGGTACATTCCTTTTTGTGGGAGTTAAGTGATTCCATTTGTTAGATTATATGTGCACTATCGACACATCTATTAACACATAGCTGTTTGGTGACAGGAATGTGTGAGTCGTCCTTTTCAACTATCAACTTAGGTAAGTCACCATCAGACTCCTCAGATAAGTCATTGTACCCATCTTCTGTTGTTTCACCAATTTCTTAGCTGACATCACTACTGGCTAGCAATGGCTCAACTAGAACATCTTGTTTCCCGCATGGCCTGTAAAAAGAAAGGAATAGATATGAATATGCCAATAAAGGCTACATGTATTTAAAAGATGGTTTTGGTTCATGGTAAGTAATTTGTTTTAGAGCTAAGTGTAGCTCCACTAAGACACCTTCCGGTAGTTAAATATAGCATGTGACACTTCTGAGTTGATGAGCATGCAACAAATCCATGAAGGAATAAAATATCTTAAAAGTAATATGATTTATGTAGTGCTTATTATTAAATTGTACGAACATATTACCATTGTTATGCTGCTTCATTTAAAATATTGGAGCATATTTTTAAAGAGAGTTAATATTTAACTGAACTATTAGACCTCGTTGTTCTAAACAAATGCGATTTCTTTTAATTATCTTGTAATTTTTTTAGCATCACACGCGCAATGATACTAATAACGATATTTGTAAATGAGTAGTTCTTTAGATCCTGTTTTATTATTTTTAGGGAATTACTCAAGTACATTATAAATGTCTTACGCGATATGTACATATTGTTACGATTTACCGCGGGTTCATAAAGGATAGCCCAATTAAAGATTTTTATCACACACACAGTTTTATTTATTACCACTACTTGTCACTTACAAATAATCTTCTAAATTGGCAAATAATTAATTACACTTAAAGAAATGTCAATTCACCAGTCACTCGTTCCACACACCTCACTGGGCCGCACCTCTGGCGCAACTCTCGCCGCAGCACCCCTCGTGGGTCTCCGCCGCGGGACTCCGTCACCGCCGACGCACTTCCCCTTCGCCGAGGATCCGCTCGACGCCTCGCTCGCAACTTGGCTCAGGACTCCACCGCGCCCGCGACTCTATCGCCTGGAAACTCCTCCGCGGGAGAACTCCCGACTCCACTCACTCACTCAGACTCTAACTCTAAGGCCGGCCCTACCTCCTTATATAGCCCTTTGGTCCCGTCCAGAACAATCGGGCATGTCTCCGAGATATCGCGCAACCTTCGCCGTCGAAATGCCCAGAAACGCGTCGTGAGTCCTGTCGAAGGACGCGGCGGCTGCTCAAAGAACGCCGATAACCGCAACAAGCATCAGGTTCCCACAAAACGTGCCGATAAACATGTCTGAGTCCTTTTATGCCGCAGTACGGCCTCTTTTAAGTAACTCAATCTGAGGCAGGTGCGCGCTGCGAAGGTCAGGATGTCGCGAGATATTACGACACGAGATACCAGGGAGAGGATGCGGGTGGAAGGGGGCGCAGACAGCCGAACGAGCGCGGCTACGCCAAGCACTGCAGCCAAGCACGATCATAACAGTATGTACATGTGGAAACTGCTTATTGTGTAGAAAAACTTTGATAATAACTAGTGGTGCACTGATATGACTTTACCGATTACCGATTCGATTACCGATTATGAGAGCAATAATCGGCAGATACCGATTATAATGAACAAATTTTTAAGTGTAATAATGCACACAAAAATTTTTATTCCCATGTGAATTTAATAACAAGATTAGGTCATTGCAAAGTCATTGCAAAGTGTAAATTAAATTAACTTCTATTTATATTTGTTATTGTAAACAACTTGAACTACAGTCTAATAATTGTAATTTACAATGGGTAAGTTTTTGTTGCGTAAAACTAGCATTATTATCGAGTATCACATAATGTTGCATTGAGAAATTACCGTTTAACAATGTAAACATGTTGCTTTATTTTGTTCACTTGAGTTTATAGAAAAATGTTTCCACACTTCACTTTTTTTTCTCCCTACTCGCCATCTGACAATAATTATATAAAAATGACTCAAAACCAATTCTAGCACATGTGATTTTATTTATGCTGACTGAATATATAATATTATAAATACTTTTACACTTTTCACGTCACATACAAATAACCATAGAGTAAATAAAGTACTAGTACAGAGTGGACACTCAATGCTATTGCAGTTCTACTATTTTTTTTATTCAGAAATGCCCTAGTTGCTATACAAAAACGCAAACTTGACAAACATTAAAACGAAGTTGCAATGGCTTAAAACCGAGATAAAGTACCTTCTGGAGTAAGATTTACGTTTCAAATTATATGTAAATTTTAATTTAAATACAACATTGATCCTAGAATGTACAATTTGCAGTTAATATGCTTAAAACACTAATTTGAATAGTAGGGAAATTTGCAGCTTCAACTGAATGTTGGCGAGCTTGTGACTTCTTTCGTGCATGCATTAATATTTATAAAAATATTGATTTTATTTTTTTCCCCTTATAAGCAAATCATTTAACTAAATATCGGTAAAAGTAACATATAATTATTTAGGAGAGCTATATTTTTAAAACAATAAGTAAATTTCTTACCTTCGGGACAGTGTTAGCCTTAACCTCATTTCGGTTAAAAATGGTTTGTTTACGTAGCATAACATTTGTTAAAATGCATAACATGTAACATATTTTCGGATTATAATAAATTGCTGCCTTTTTTTATGTCCAAGAAATAATTTCTGTTCTAGTAGAATCACGTTGATTGAAGTTAAGGTTAGGATTTTCGTAGGTACCTACCGAATTGCATTACAAATCGCAAACAAAACTAATGCATAAATAACGTGCAAAAGTATTTAATCATTAACACAGGCAATGTGTATTTCTGGCAAATTTAACTACCTAAGATGTACAATTTTTCCACAAAAACTGAAATGAAGCTGTTACCAATGGCATCTAATTATTTATGGATTAGGTGAAAGTACAAATCTTTCTCGTATCTTCACTTCTTGAAGACAGGTGTATAGCAATTGTTAAGGGGGGGAAAAAAATCTTAATTTCAACATAAAAATTTAAAAGACGCTTCATTTTATCGCAACCCTCACCTCGGTAATTGTTCCGTATCACGTATCCAAGTTTATCCCTTGGTCCTGTTGGCATGATTATGTATGATTAATCCGGTGGCACATGATACTTGCTGTTTTAATTAATGTTAAAACAGCAAGCATCATTACCACAGGATCAATGTATTCAGGATCATGCCATTAGTATCAAGGGATAGACTTAGATACGCAATACAAAATTTTTCCCCACACCTCCCTCTCGACCTAAAAATAAAATTCATACAAAACATTTAGACTAATTAAAGTACATAAGCAGCAAGTTTGAGCAGAATTTGAGACTCATTGACATTTAGAACAGTACCTAAGTATTAATGTATTGTGTGCTTGTCCTCAATGTGCGACTACACACTACCTAAAAAGAGGAAATTCTGTAGGGCATGAAAACAAAATGCTCATCACTATTTTAATTACACAAAACTTTTATTTTGTTTCGTTTTAATAATTTACACATACCTAGTTTCTTCAAGCGGAAACTTAAAGTAAAGTTAATTAATATTATATCTTCTCTTGTTGTAGTAGTTAACACAACACGTAGGCGAATCAGTCATGTTTCATAACAGTGATTTAGAAAGTAGTTCATGAAATCATTGATATTATTTAACGAGATTACTATTTCAACATGATTGAAACATAATTTCCTTCGAATTTTTTTATTAAACCTAATATTGCTTAATTCAACACCGACGCCATTAATTATGGTGTTGTTGGATAAACAAGTGGTTCAACATGCCAACGAAAACTTGTTTATTTTCTTTTAAGTAAATATATTATTTTCATTTCAACAATACTAATTTATGCCATAAATTTGATAAAATGTCAAAACAAATGTAATAATTATTTAATCAACGTGGTATTTGGATTATAATTTTTGTGCTCAGATGTTGGATAAAACTGTATAGCAACTAGAAAAATGCGATTGCCATGCCCTATGAAGTTTCCCCCCCCTGCAAATAACACAACGGATAATGTTCCCAAAGATACCCATAACGAGTTTGTAAAACGCAGTGATAAACTCTAGAAAGTATCGGGACCACGATTTTGAACCGCTATTACGACTCGAAAAGATCGATTGTCATAGAATCCACTGCAACTGCTTGTGGTATTTTGATTGCGTGCCATCTTTTTTACGTCTCTGGCTATAGGTAATGTACAAGGCCACTAAACAAAAGACAGAACAAAAGACGAAACGTAAATTAGGGATGGACATTTAAAATATACATCAATGTTTTTTCCAATGTAATGTATCGATCAGTTGCATCGATGTTAATACGATGTATTGAGAAATACATGCATTGATGTTTCTAAAACATTGATTGTTTTCACAATGACATGTTTAGGCCTTAAAGAAAACTAGGTAAGTACAAGGAAAAATATGTATTAAAATTCACAATCACACAGCCAACACAGCTTTATTTTCTTTACAAATTCCAATATTTTTTTTCAATACTATGTAAAAACAAAAGTTTACTTAATATTTTTTCCCTTTAATCGGTTTCTTTGCTCAGTCAAAACTAGCCCTGCCTGTGAAAAGAGTCCTTCTGAAGGGACATGTGCCAACAATTGTTATATACTTAAACGCTATTTTGTACAGCTTTGAGAATTGTATTTTATAATCCCTCCAGATTTCTAACAGATTTTCGTTCAGTCTTCCAACTGGAGTTCTGAGATAAACTGAAAGTTCGTCAGACAAACATCTTCAGATTTGTCAACTTTCCAGTTATGATGCACTAACTTATTGTGATCACTTCATAATGAAAAGGTCTGTTCATTTTTATCGGACTTGTCAGAATCGGATTCAGTTTTTTCACTGCTTTGCAAATTCTTTTTCATTAAATCTTTAATTTTCGATACAGCAATCGAACAAGCTATCGCATCATTGAAGTGCATCTTTTTAAACCTTGTATCTAAAATACTTGCGATAGCAAGAGAAGTCACATGTTCTATTGGATCCATTCTTTTATTTATTTCATTAATAGCAAGTTTCTGCACCTCTTTCGCTACAGGATATCCTATAATGGCTGAAGTTATTTTAGAGAGCATGCAGTGAACTGAGGGAATAATTTTACTACTTGTGCAGTATTTATCACCCGAAATTTCTTTTGTAGCTGCCTCCAAGGGTCGCAGTACCACGATGACAGATGATACAGTAGATATTTCTGATGCACTGAGCATTGCAGGTGCTCTAGGGTCGCGGAAGAGAATATCATTTATGACACCACGGAGTTATAAAAATCTTTGTAACATGTAATATGTACTGTTCCGAGTGTCTACGCTTTGTATTAATTTTGTCCCAGCAGGAGACTCCACAGTCGCAGCAGTAGCTTTACGCAACTCATCACTAGCAATGCAACTCTGTTTGAACCAAGTTACTATTGTTTTTACTTTAGAAACAATGTTTCTCCACTCAGTACATATCATTGTGCTCTCAGCCACCAAATTCAAAGTATGAACGAATCATGGGATGTGTTTCCTTCTACCGAACGCTAAGTAGACCGTCTTAACTATATTCGCTGCTTTGCCAGTAACAACAGCTGTCTAATTCTCTTGATCTATTTTCCAGTCTTAGCAAGCCTTTAACAGAATTTCAGCAAGATAATCTGATGTATGTCTTTCATCCAATTCGTACACGCCTAAAGTGACCGAATATAGTTCAATGTCTATTCCGAAATGCGCTGTGATACCCAAAAAACTTTTCATGTTTAAGATATCCGACCAAATATCCGTTGTTGAGGTTACCATCTGTCTTCTATAGAGGACAGCATTTTTTTAAATTGTTTCTGAAATTGCTTCTTATTTTTCATCCAGCCAGCATCTTAGAGTTGTTCAACTCAGGAGTTTATATTGAGGAGCAACTGTTTTCATTAATGTTCTGAAGCCTTCGTTTTCAATAATTGAGAAAGGCTGATGGTCTTTGCAAATCATGAATAATAAACAGTTGTTCAGTTTCCTTATCTTCGCTCCAGATTCGGAGTAAGAGGAAATATTTTTAAAGGCGGCCTGTATTGTTTTTTGGCGTTTGAAAGGGATGACGTTTTCGTCTAAGTCCGAATCAATAGTTTCATTTAAAGTTTCCTTTAACGGCTTACAGGAACTTTGACTGCCACTGCCACTTGTATAGCCCGTCCCACTCTTAGATTGCAGTACACGGCTTATGGCGCGCGCTGTTGCCAAATCTCTAACACATTACGAATTTCAGGAGATGCGTGTCTTTGTAATTTGGATCGAACAAGAAACATTTTAAGAAATCATATCGTAATTTATAATATTTTATACTATTACACATATAAATGTGTAATAATGCCACTTTTATGTAAATTTCAAATAAAAACTACCTATTGTAGACAAAATTTTCTTATAGTTTTCTTTTCTGTTCTAAAAATCCCATATATATATATATATATATCACATTTTCATGGGCCCGATAAATGCCGTATTTTTGGACAAGTCATGTCCAAAATGATAAATAAAATACGATAATGGAAATTCTCGGTCGAGTAAGTTATGGGAAAAATCCGAACAATTGGTTCGAAATGGGGAAGATTTTTTGAAAAACAGAAAAATCGCAACAACTCCCATAATATGAATAATATCGAATCCGTTTTAACGTATGATAACTCGGATTACCTAATGCCGAAAAAGTTTTCTAAATACATTTTTGATACGACCAGCCATAACTGTATGGGTTCGAAAAAATTTTCACCGGACAAAAAAACGTAACTGCCTTAGTAGACACCTTATCAAATCTGTTTAAATTGTTTGTAATAATATCATAATTATTTTCCAAAACTTTGTCTAAAACAATGTTTGATAAGATGCTTGATGAGAAGGATAGAAAAATAATTCAAAATTTTGTACCATGATCGCTATTAAATTCCTTCGTATTTATTTCATACATTTTACATATTATGTTCAAGAATCGATTATAATATTTTTTGTTGACTAAGGAAACCATGTATTTGAAATCGCTTGTAGGACGGAACCCCACTTATCTAAACACACGACCCTGTTTCCTCTTACGACGGTAGCGCGCGCTCTTGTACTTATAAGACACATCTTTAATAGCTATTTCCACGGAAACTGTAGAAGCAATTGAGATGGAGCTGCTTTTAAAAACTAATTCAATTCGTTGTGAACATTTTTCTCGCTTTCGTCCCCCATCTATCTTTAATAGAAAAAATGTTTTCCACGGGTCAACTTTTTGATGTGTCAGTTTGTGAGAAAATGCATTTCAATATATTAAAAAAATTATTTAAGTGAAACCTGTACAGTTTTTGTCTTAACATTTGTTCGGTGGCGTCCTAAGGCATTAATTTACTAATAAAAAAAATCTGAATGAAATACACATGTAGGTTTTCTTTTTTTGATGTGTAACATATCGGAATACTTCAAAACAGTTCACAGCGAATAAGTTATGTTTTTTAATTTTTTTGGACACTTAAAATATTGTTAAGTATTCAAAATAAGCATTGCCTGATGCGTATTTTGATTCTATACAATATGAAAAAAAGCTTGGTCCAAAAATTAAAATTTTAAATTTCGTTTGATATTTGGCAACAACGGACGAAGAAACAAGGACAGTGCTAACGGCAATCGGTGTGTGTTAGAGAGAGAGAGAATGCGCCGATTTACTTCCACACTGCAATCTAAGAGTGGGATGCTCTATAGAAGGAATTGGTTTAGATTGAAGTACCTACTTACACGATCATCAATTTTATTATTAGGCATATCCTTGGCATTTTGAGGATTCGATATTTCTTCTGTTTTATTAACTGAATTCAATGTATTTTGTTTCGGCTGAATTTCGAGATAAGCAGCCTTATGAACATTACGAATATGCCAAATTAAGTTTGTCGTATTTCCGACAGACTTGATATCCTTTTGATATAGTTTGCATTTCAATTTCTTATCATCAATTTTATTAAAGAACTGCCAAACTGAACTTTTTTCTTAGGTCCCATTATACCTGAAAGTTAAAAAAAAAAAAAATACTTTAAGGTACGGTTCACAAGGTGGACCATTATTACACAGCAGAAACTCGGTCGGCCGTATTTTTGTTTTGGTTTTAATTTGCGTATTCGATGCATCGAATGAAAAACATCGATATATATTCGATGCTGGAGTGTTGTCAATACATCGGTTCAATACGATGCATCGTTACTAAACATCGAGTGTTTAAAATACATCGATGTATATCGTCCATCCCTAACGTAAAGAATCGTGTAGGAAAAACATATTTTTTATTGTTCGAGGCAATGAGATTTATTAAACTTAACGAAATATCTGTAATCATGATATGACGGAGTTAGATGAATTTTGTAATATATACAAATATTACCGTATTTCGTCCTAAAATGTGTAACAAAATATTGCACGGTAAAAACCTACTTAATTACGCCGGGACGTAGATAATCTGCAAAGTAATCGTTAAGATAATCGCCGATTACGATTAATCGGAAAGTACTCATAATCGCCGATTACGATTCATCGGTATCCGCATCGGTGCACCACTAATAATAACCATTAGTACAGTATTGTCACCTCAAACTTCATAACTCAAATATGGCAGAAACAACACAGATGAAATAACATTCACTTATTTATTTATTTTATGATATATGGTGCCATTGAACAGCGTGAGACAAAAATTGACTCCCACAATGCAGACAACATAAAGAAAAAGAGAATATTGAATTAGGGTTTGTAACGGTTCGTTACTTACAAAAATAAAAAGATTTAAAGCGTCGATTGTAGTTTTTGTTTTATTCTTTCTAACTAGAATGCACAGACGAATCCGAACACTTTCAATGTTTCATTCACTTGTTTCATTCGTACGTTCGCCTGTCGAGAATGCTCGCAGCTCGGGCGATGAAAATTAATAAAAAGAAATAACAGCGATTAAGTCTTTCAATAACCTTTTTCTGGAAATATCCAAAATATGTGCGGCCTCGAACACGGCCGCACCTAGCGAAAAACCGCGAGCCGCCGAAACGCGGCCTCGCCTGGCAGCGATCGCCCGACGACTACTGATGAACTCATGACACGTCTCCTCCATGCAGGGAGTAGACGTCACATGACCTCACCGACCAATCACACGCACTCTTCATTCACAGTTACAGATACAAGCCAATCAGAGAACAAATTACAATACATGAAAAACCCTGTACACGCAGAACTCGGGGCTTCCCTTGATCTGTCTCTTTTCAATTTTACATCAAAATCGGGGACTCCCATTCTCGTTCTCTCTCCCACACCGTGAGACAGCAGTTATCACTCAGTTCCCCCGCAGTGGGGGAATTACCGTCTTTATCTCGGTTGGCGGGGAATCACTGTTTCTTTCTCACTCACACTTACAGGCCTCTTATGCCTCTCTCTTTCTACACATCACCCCAGACACCATCCCTTGTTCTAGACGTTATATAACATCGGCATTCTAATAAAACGTAATATACAATTATAATACCATATTCCAATTTGAATCAATAATAGAAAAAACTCATTACACATAACATTAAGTAAATCTAAATAGCAAAATACAGTTAAAAGGATGACAGAAGAAACATGATTATTAAATAATTATAAATTCAGAATAAAATATAATGGCAACCTAACCCATCTTTAGTAACAATATTATTAATAGAAAAGGCATGTATACTGCAATGCTACAGGTTTTAGATCAGATCGGCAAAATAAACTACCCTGTGGTATTGTGCACACTTACTCACTGTAATTATTTTTATATTACAGTAGTGTGTTTATTACACCTTACGCTTTTGTTTTGAAATTGTTTATAACAGTTTATTTTGCAGATGTTTTCTTGTTTCGGAACTTCTCTTGTGCCTGGATAATGTAGAGTGGATCATGGACCTTCCGATTTCTCTTGATTCTACTATCTACTGTTTCTGGCAGCATTGTGTTCTTCCAAAAAAATTTGTCCTTCTCTATCTTTTCAATGTAGAAATCTTTTGGTGTTGCAATCACAAAGTCGCATAATTCCCTTCCTGTAATATTGAGCTGTCCTTGAACTTGGTAGTAATACCTATGGTTTCTCTTCGAACCAAGTTTTCCATTTTTAATTTCCAAGCATATAGATGCGCTTTTGTCTTGAGCGACATCCCATAATTTTCTATCTTTTACAGATGGCAAACATTTCACTTCCACCAACAGTTCTTCATCCACGATACCGTCCGGAGTTGCAGCGAGGAATGGTTGTTTTCATAAATGAAGAGACCACATCTGTTTACGACTACTCCTTTTTCAGAACTGTACTTAGATAATGCTTCAGGTTCGTGAACTCTTCCGTACATAACAGAAGCTGTATTAAGTTCCTTAGGAAACAATAAATTTCTTACCAAGTTATGGCAAGGTGTATAATCACGGCTAAGTATGACAGTTCCAAAGTTTGATGCCGTCAACCGATTCATTCTGTTCTTGTACCATTTTTCATTGTCTTGCTGACCTCGCGTGGCGATTTCAACACAATCCCTCTTTTCTTTGGTTTCAGCCTCTTCTCTAACCTTAAGTAAAAGCTTATCACAACGACTAATCATTTCTTCCTCTGATACATTTGGATCTAGCATCATATAGTCTTCATTTCCATAATGTCGATCTGGTCCTCCACCAGTCTTCCTTTTCTTCTTTGGAGGACCATTTTCTTGGTAGTTCAGTTTACGTTTGGAAGATTTCCTCTCACCTCGGTTGCATGCAGACCCAGGACTCCGACCATGCATTTTCTTCCAAGGACTTGTGGGCCAACCAGGACCACAAGAGTGAGCGATCGCTGCCCCATAACAACGCCTGTAATAACTGCCGCGTTTGCCAAAATTGATGCGTTTTCCTCCAGTGAATTTAGTTAGCATTTAGAGCCATGTACCTGCAACAAAACATTACAGAAGCTACAAATGATTCATATTTGTTAAAATTCATGTATAAATTTGCATATAGTCCTTAATTTTTCGGTTAAATCGCTATCAGAACTTTAGTGCACAGCTTAAATGTAAGAAAATAGCGCACTGTAATGTTGCTGTAACTGTTGACTCTGCAAAATGACAGTAAATTTGTTTGAAAGTCACCTTGTGGTAGAATAAGTACATTACAATTAACATATGGATATCGTTTGTGATGGAACTGTTCGTATATTCAATTCACTTCTTAGTGTGTTTCAACATATCGTGCAAGGTTATCCAAATATGTTTATTTTCCATTGAACCAGGTGGTAATTACACTGAATTCAACATCCTAAACTTGTAATTCAATTTCCAACCTTCCGATAGTCTGGAAATTAAGTCTACACCCATGGGCTGTGGCACACAAAGGGCCAGAGGATTTGCGTGGCACCACTGCGATTTGACTCGATTCCCAGAGGGGTCAAACCAAAAGAATTTTTTCATGTTACAATCGTGCCGTTTGCTGGTGAATTTTGTAGGGATCTTCCTTTTTACCCACCAGTGTATTTGAGTGCTGCTTAATGTCTGCCACATTTCACCCTCATCGGCTCTGAAAACATAATTTTTATCTGAAAGCCATGGCAACCTCTCGATCAATTTAGATAAAGCGAAAGCTATAAAGCAGGCTAATATGTATCAAAGGGGCAATGCTGGCTTGTTTGGAAGGATGTTTAGCTGGTAGCAACACGTTGCAGCTTTGTTATGTGCGTGCTGTTTTTCTGTATCTTTTCATTTTTTAGAGAAAGATCGAGAAAAGATCATAAACCAATTTGTAGAGACCTAAAAAATATGCAGTTTCCCTCCTTTAGGCTACAGCCTATGCAGTCCTATAGCTTCTTATGCCACTTCATAATGTTGATTGGCTGTTACCTCTATGAAACTTTGAAATGGGATACCTGTGATTTGGCTCTCTTATTGTGTTGATCTGCTATTGGCTCTAGAGTCTCCCAGGGGGTGTGTAATACTTCATTGCCTGATTATTAAGAAACACAAACAAAGAAAAGTTTTAATTCTAGCTTGTACTGAAATGAATAAATGAAAATTTACCGCCTCTAACTATTTGTCAATAATGTAAATTTGAAGCTGTTAGGCTAACTCGTAAATTTTCTACTACCTCAAAACCAAATATGTTGCTCATCCTATGTTTTTAAGCGGGCTTTATGAAAATCGTATTATTATAGTGTAGTTCAGCATACTACGTGTTTTTAATTATGCAGGCCAAATGGTCAAATGCGTTTGTCTTCCTATGTCAAGATATTCTTCATCAGTGCAACATCGGATTGATGAAAAGCTATCATTTATGAGATTATAAAATTGAAAATGGGTATAGATAATCTTAAAATATTTAACCAACTTTTCATTAGAGGTACAGTACACTCCCTATTTAACGCGGTTGTCGGGGGACATAACTTTTACCCGCGTTGTTGCATAACCGCGATGTTTCGATGTGACCAAGGTCAAAAGGCATAAAACACCGCCTGTGTTCTAATAGGTCGGCAAGCACGCACAGTATAGACGGCCCGCCTTTCTGCGGACTTTGCATCCGCAGTTTTCACTAAACACGGGTGAAAAAATAAAAATAATAAATTTTAAAGATAAATATTAAATGTTGAATTGTTTTTATTTTTCCGCGTGCCGCGCACAGTTTGTCGCACGGCCTACGAGCGCGCCACACGCCGCCATACACACGTGCGGCACACAAGCTGCTGCTGCCAGTCTCGTGGTGTTAGCCACAGTAACTGCTTCGTCAGTGTCCGTAACAAAGTAAGTGCAGTGTGTGCGGTTACACTCGATTCTGTGGTCAAAGTCTTTTAAAAAGAAAGGCCGTAGTGATACTTCAAACCGAATATGAATCGCAAAGTACCGAGTTTGATTGACAAAATAAAAATTCTAGATTTACTTACAGATAGCTTGTCTTTTGTAGAAGCAGGCCGCAGATACAGGAAAAAAAACGATTCTAGCATTCGTACAATAAAAAATAAAGAATCGTCTATCGTGTCAAGTGGTTAAACTTTATTATCCATGCTTACAGTAAATTATAAATGGTCACATGTGGGAAACAAAAATTGCGCCAATTTAATTTTAGCGCAATCAGTGACGCCGTGTTAAAAACCGTGTTAAACTTTGTCTTTACTTATTTCACCAAACGCTGTGTCGAGTTGCTGAGTGTGTGTGGCTCGGATCGGCAAGTGTTAATATTCACCAGCCTCTGTTTAAAGGTCGTGAGACCGCTACACATAAACATTTCCGGGACTTGTTTACTACCTCACGGCAAAAGTGGTACAGTATGGTTCACGTAAATATTGGACCACTGGGAATTCCTGGGCAAAGATTAAAAATACGCTAGCCGATTTACTTTACTATTTAATGTTAAAACATTATACCAAAGTAAAAAGATGAACTTGTATAATACAATGAATTACCCAATAATATTACGTCTGTAGGTTTAAGTTGTAACAAAACATTTATATACAGATGTCCAGTAAAGTACCAATTAAGATTCTGGAGTGGAATTTTAAACACCGGACTACCTGATTTTGCCTTGTACGCAGCGACGCTGCTCAGTCAAGTGACTCATGCTCTGCCTGTGTGCAGCGTGAACACATTCCCTCCCCCACTCCCCCTCGTGTTTCTGCCCGCTCTAATCTCTACCTCTCTCCATATTCTCGGCTCGCCTCTCCCTACCCAGCGCTTGCCGACAACCAAGCCTATCCAACATCAATCCCCAGCCGAGTCACGCTGGATAATGTCGCTGGACGGTGGGCTTTATCAGGTCCCCTGTCCAATGCTTCATTTGTGAGATAAAGCGACGTTAAGAACTAGTGTTTCAGAAAATATCACTGGGCTGGATTGGACCATAATTTGAAAACCCTACAAGATAGAGGAATAATGTACGGAGATATCTTGTTTAGAATTTTACTGCGGACATTTTCTACGCCTGGGCTTTTTTCTGCCCGATGCTTAGTTTGTTAGTTACAACGCAAAATTATTCTAATCGGCTGTCAACCATTTATTCCATTATTATTATTCATTTCTGACTGGGGGACATGGTTTGACCCGCGATATACCCGATTCCGCGATCAATCGAGGCGCGATATACCGGGAGTTTACTGTAATTACAAAATAATAGCCTTATGTATAAAGCGCCGCATCAGATTCATAGCCTACATATCCAGTATCTGATATAGCACTGTTATCGAGATCATAAAACTACGGATTATATACAAAGCAGAAAACATTTGGGAAATATAAAACAATCCGCAATTTTAATATGAATACACAAGAGTCCCATGCAAAACAACTGTAACAAAAAATTAGGAAAAAAAGCATCAATTCAAAGGAAATGTTATAGCTCATTACCTAATTTACCATGAGGTTTCAAACTACCTTAAACATATTAAATATATAAAATGTTAATATTATTATCATTTTAGGAAACAATTATTTTTTTACAGGATGTTTCAAAAAGGTAGGATGCGGTGAAAGGTCTATGTATGTCTTATGTGTCACTCACCGTTCTGCAGCGTTCATAGTGTACTGTTCTTAACAAGTTTGTCTGCTTTTTTCTCCAAATTTGCCATTAAATTCCTGATAGGTTGTAGGAGACCTGCTTTTTCTAAATCAGGAAGCAAATTTTTTTCTCCAGATTCTTTTCTCTTGCAAAAAGTTGAGCGGCAATTCTTGTGATTCCCAAAAACATGATCGGGAACATTTCGCAAATCCTAAGGATTTCAATTGCGTCTGTCCCTTGCTTCTGAGCAGATTTTTTTATCGCTGTTCGAGTTCCTTTCACCAGTCGTTCAGATCTTGATATTTTGTTCACATCATCGGTTTGTAATAACAATTTCCTGCCTTCTAGTAGATATGTTGTGTTGGATGCCAACTTGTGAATTTTTTCACTAAATACTCTGGTGGCATTATTTGCACACTCAACTTTAGTGACGTATCGTCCATAATTACACATTTGATGTATTGCTGACATAACTGCCGCATCGCCATCTCTTATATAATGTTTGTACATTATTCCATGCATTTCGATGCTGCAGTTAAACCCTTCGCAAATTATGTCCCGTTCCATTTTTGTCGAATTGCCAGTGTGATTTTTGTAGCATGTATGTTATGGTATGCTCTTGAACCTGGATTTTGCCACAGAACAAATGCTACAGTATCTATTTCGCGCTCCCAAGAAGAGAATTTTTTTAGTTTCTTGACCAATTATGACGGCCTGTGAAACAAGAGTAAACAAGAAAAAACTATAAAATTGTTAAAGTGACAATGCGAACATACATGTTATAAAATTTTTCACATTAAGTGATATACAAATATGGCCTGACCATTTCATAACTCTTAAGCCATTTAATATTTAATGACACTATTCACGTTGAAGATTAAAAACCTGTATACATTATGACGTAATTATTTAAAACACATTCCTCTATTTTTCACAAAACAATGCATTTAACCTTGAGAATAATATGGCTCCATGAAACAAAACAAAGTTAACAAATATCCATTGAGATAAAGTGTTCTATTTTACACCAATAATGCTATTACATACAATTTATGAAGTCCTCTATACCAAAGAACATCATTACGCCCGACGACATTTAAGATGGTAACAATATTTTGCTATAACGACATTTTTCCACTACGTGTATTATGCACTACCGTAACATTTTATAAACGTGAATTTCAAAAGAAACCACTACAACCAGTAAATAAATACAAAGCCTGGCTTTATTAATTGTGGAACAACACTTGTCAAATATTTCTCTGTATAAAGCGGATACTTACCACTCCGGTAGATGAGTTATATCCATGGCCATATGTACGTTTTCCTCAGCCCCCATCACCAACAACAGTTATATATGGCACTCCATTACAGTAATGTTTCTCTCTTCTTCGCCGGCGTTTTTGAGTTTATCGGTAAGGTACAGTTCCCATGCCTAACACAGTTCAAAAACTTAATGAGTGTTTTTGTTGAACCTGGTGTAATGTGTGTGATCAGAAAAAAATCGAAAACTATTCAATACCAAATTTTATTACCCTAAGGTAATAGTAGAAGCATATATGAGAAGTGTTGTTGTAATATTGGCGTAAGTAAAAATGTCAATGTTACATGGCATGCATGATTATGTGCAATGGAAAACGATGGGACCTACAATACTGACCATCACTGAGAGAAAGAAATGATTTCGAGGATCAAAATTTTCCCAATGAACAAAATAATACGTTGAATTGTGTGAAATAAATATATGGCTGTTTAAATTAAATTATGATTTGCCCCAAACATGGAATGTTTGTTTTCACACAGCTTAGGTGATGTTTATGGCTGCATTCACAAATAATTTTATGCTCATAAAATATTAAGGATTTGAACATGGCCATAAATGTTCGTACACAGTCAGGGTTCCTACAATCTGGAATGTCAGGGATAGTCAGGGAAAGTCAGGGAAAAATAAAGGTGTCAGGGAAAGTCAGTGAGATAGCTATAAAGTGAGGGAAAAAATATATTCACATTAAATTTGTTTATAGTTTTTATGTTTAAAAAAAGTCATTGTCCTGGCTGTCACTGGTCATATTTTATTGAATTTTTTTTTATTTAACCTTAAAAGAAAATAATTTTTTTAATGTATGTAATTTTATTAATATATTATAGATTTAGAACTATCACTTAGTAATAATTGAGTAAGTGTTGCCACATCAAAAGACTACTGTAATTGTAATTTAATAGTTGTCTCCAAGAATATCATCATTGTCCTGGTATCATTTGATTCATTCGTTTTACCAAAGATAGGTAGCAGCACAATTTGAGAGGATTTAGCCATATATTGGTGTAAGTATCAACTAAAAGGATATGTGTCCATTGAAGTTTGTTTGGAATAAATTATTCTTATATTGACAAAGAAGAATAAGTGTGTGAGTGTTTATGCTTTTTAACAGTCATTTTCCTGGGCAATGAGTCTTACCACAGGTAATGTAATAAAATAATGTTTGTTTTATTTTTAAGTGTGTAATATCAGTCATAAACAGGCCATATAATATTTAACCTCAAAAATTTTGGAGGGAACAATATATACTTTTTTAAAGTCTGTTTCATCATTGTCTTGGTCATCATTGTCCTGGCTATAATGAGGCAAGACAATGACAACATGGCAGGACAATGATGTTATTTGCATACTAGGTAGTATTTATCTCGTGATTTTTGTTCACCACCACATTTTATCACAGATGTCAATATTCATACAGTTATAAATGAAATTGTCATTATTTCCCAGATATTAAGAAGACTAAAATAATTATGGCTTTCAAAATGCAAAATATTTTATGCCTATTTAAAGACACGTAAATACTATTTTTATCTTGCCTTAACTCAACAATATATTTACTAAGCTTAACTATGTAATGAAATGGAAATTAATAGAGGTTAGGTCATAGTGAAAAAAAATAGTACTACTACTTCATGTGACAAGCACTATCATAGCTAATTATTCACAGTGCTGTCGTTGCGACAGTACTTTGAACGATTTATTGTCTCGTGTCATTTTTAATTCTGTTCCATTTAAAACCAATTAGGATATGTTAATTAATATTGTTGTTGAACAGGTCACAATCACATTTGAAATACTCATCTGTTCTTTACATACTATGTAAATGCATTATAAAATATTTAAATATTTTCAGGTTTGAAGAGCAGCAAACATAATGGGTAAAATTAAACAATCAAATGATGAAAGGTTATTGAAGAAAAGACTTGCAGAGAAGAAGCGCCAAGAGAGAATAAAAAATGACCCAGGACGATTGTTACAAGAAAAGTTAAAAAGACATGCTAAATAGGAGAGACAAAAGAAAACTGGAATCAAAATGACAACGAGAGAACAGAGATTCACACACAAAAAATGGAAAGAAAATTCTAAACATTACAGAAAAAACAAATATAATTCCAGTGGCCAGTCATGTCCAGACATTCCACCAGATGAAGCAGATGACCCGCCTGAACCTGCTCCTGGTCCATCAAACAGTACCACAACACTTAATACAAATAAGAAAATAAGTGCTGGTAGAAGAAAGGTTAGTCGAGATCGGGCAAAAGCCTATTTGCACATCAGTAAATTGAAACATGATCTTGAAAAATCTAAAAGAGAAGCGAATAAATACAAGAAAAGGTATTACAGACTAGGATGCAACAATGAGAATAAAAGTAATGATCTTACACCACGTAGTAAAGCAAGCAAGCTCTTGAGAGGTAAGAAGGTTCCAAAAGAAGTCAGAAAAAGGCTTATTTTTGGTAATGTCTTAGAAAAACAGCTTAAAGACAGTTATGATCTAATTAAGAGTGTGAAATTGAAACAACTTTTCATCAAACTACTCTCTGGAAAAGTAATAAAAAAATACAGGTGTTTGAATAAAAGCAAAACTTTTTTGAAATACAAATGTTTTGTTGCCAATCAGAATCGGAGAGATTTGATTTATTAAAGAAAAGTGAAGGGTGAGGCCATTAAACTTCAGGAGAGTATTATTAAGTTTCTTGAGAAAGATGAAAATAGTAGCCTTTGCCCAGGTAAAAAAGATTGTATAACAAGATTGGGAGTGAAAAAACAAAAACGACTGTTGAGCGAATCAATGAAGATTTTGCATGAAAGATAGGGACTGAAGGGCCCTACAAAGTATGCTATGCAACATTTTGTAAATATAGACCATTTTGGATAGTTCAACCAAAGAATGTCCTGGCATCCTTCTATTTAAGATCACATCAGAATTTATTGATTCCATTCACTCAAAATTCCTGTCTAAGAAGACATTGATCCCTTTCATAGGCACCATGAAGGTTCATCAAGTGACACACAGTTCTAATGACCAAAAACATTACACTTTAGATCACTAAGCTGTCTATGTCCCACATATGAAGGATGCAATCATGGATATTATCTTGGCTCACAAAAAATGAATGGCCAGTTTACTACAGATGAAAGTAAATGCGGTGATTCTGCAAAACAAACTCAATTCAACATTTAAATGGCCCCCCAGAAAAAGACATATTTAGTTACGCCTTTCACAATGTTAAAAAGAAGACTGGACATCCAGTACCGTGTGGCAATCGTGCTTTTCAATTCACATTCAGGGACTTTCCGTTTTGAAATGCAGAAATTGTATTACTCTTTATTTTATTGCTTTTCAATGTATTTACTGTTATACTCAAGCATATATCTTTAGTCCAATATGAGATGAACTAATTCTTGTTTTTAGTAGGTACCTACATAACTTATTTACATTTTATTTCATGGATGTGCTAGGACTATCAGAGTTTTTTTGTATGTTGTTATCATTGTCCTGGCAGCAGTGTCATTGTCCTGGTACACAATTTTTAAAATATAATTTTTTGTATGTAAATAGTGAAATTATTTATTGCTCATAAGCTTATTTTGTTATGAAGGCTAAGTAAAAAAATATCAATCCATAAAAACAAAATAAATATGACTTTTATTCCAAAGATTCTTTCCATCTGAATATTGCTTGTTTTAATAGAATGACCCATTTACCATTAATAGTGTTTTGCCAACACTTTTACTAGTTTGTTTAAAAATACAGTGGAACCCCTGAATTACACTTTTTAAGGGGAAAACAGAAAAAAAAGGTGTAATTCGGAGGAAAGTGTAATTGAGGGGAAAGTAAAATTTTACTAAAAACTACATGATGATAGATATTGTAATTATTCTTCAAGTCAATGCTTGATGTAATAAAGTTTTACAACAATAACTATATTATTTTTGTTTGCAATTAACTTTAGTATTTAATGGCAATCCTAAAACTTAAGTAAAAATATGTTATAGGCCTAACATTAACAACTTGATATTTTTAAAATTTTTTTGCCATTGGTCCACATTGTTCTGCGGCATTTTCGATGGACGTTCGATTATGAACAATTATTGTGTTTAATGTAGACACGAGAAATTCTCAATGCCTTGGCTAAGGCCACACGCGATCCAACGTGGTTGTCAAACTACCTTGAAATATTCCATTTTTGCTTAACTGTTACAGCGTTTTTTTTCACGACCACTCGCCATTGCACGAATATCGCGAAAATTAATCATAAACATAAATAAATTATCTGTAGAACGTGTCAATAAAGCACAAAAATTTACGTCAAGGTAAACAAAAACAAAGCCCAAAATCACTGGTACCAAACCAACACAGCGGTGCGCAGTATGTGTTGCCAACGTTTGCCAAGGAGTGAGAAACTGTATTTGCTACGCGGATGTGTTCCTTTCACTACATGGAACGATCACCCATGAAAAAACACCATATTTCAAGGATTTATATATTTTACGGTGATATAGTATTTTAAATAACGCGAACCTAACCTAACCTCCTAGAAAATAAAAATTGAAAGAACTTTTATTTATGTAACTGACCGAACCTAACTTTACCTTTCACTTCGGTAAACTTCGGAACTTTTCGGGTTGTGGCTGTGGCTCTCTTGCCTGTGAAAAGAAGGCTACGTGTTTGTTGCATGTGGAGTAGTAAGCTTTTGTGTGTAACCATCCACCTACTTTGTTTTATTCCAGGTTGATTATGTAAAGACTGTTACAGGTCATTATGTCTGACAAAAAAAACTGTATTTAATCAGCTGTGGCTGAACCCAGCTCTGTTTCCAGATTTTTCAGCATGGGTGCATCCTGTAGATGGGCATAATACTCAAGCATTTTGTAGTGTGTGTAAAAAGACTTTGAACTTGAGCAACATGGGAAAGCAAGCATTAGTTTCTCATGGGAAAGGACCAACCTATTTGAAAATGGTGGGAGATGCGACAAGTCAGACTTTTTTGTCTTCTTTGTTCATAAAGATGCCAGGTAATATTGCAAGTTGTTCTGGATCAACAGCAATTTCAGACGTTAACCTAGACAAGGGACAGAGTAGTGATTCTTCTTGCTCAAATAGTGTCTTCACGTCACAATGCACTCAGCTTCAGATAAACACTGTCACTAGTCTACAGAATGTAGTGCCTCAAAGAAATCTCAACAACTATGTTTTAAAAGAAGATGCAATGAAAGCAGAGATTATTTGGAGTCTACAGGCTGTGTGCAAGAAAATGTCTTTTAATTCTTGCAGTAACATAAGTACTGTATTTAAAATGATGTTTCCTGATAGTGCAGTTGGCAATGCATTAACTTTAGGAGGAGATAAAGTTGCTTATGTTCTTGTTCACGGGCTAGCACCGTACTTCCAGCAGAATATGCTAGATCGCTTGAAGTTGTGCGACAATTTTGTATTATGTTTTGATGAAGCATTAAACAAAATAATTCAGCGAGGACAAATGGACATAGTAATCAGGATTTGGGATGAAGAAAAACAAATGGTTATTACCAGATACCTAAATAGTGTGTTTCTTGATAGAAGCACAGCTGACATTTGCTTAGGCATTTTTTGTATGGAATTGCTCCTCTGTCACCTTCCAAAATAATACAGGTGTCTATGGATGGCCCCAACGTCAATTTGAAATTTTTCAAATGTCTCCAAGAACACATCAGATCCACCACAAGCAATGAAACTTTCACATTACTGAATCTGGGAACGTGTAGTTTGCATGTGGTTCATTGTGCTTTGAAAACTGGCATTAAATCTGTTGGATGGACATTAGTACCTTGTTGCTACACTTATATTTTCTTTTCCATGATTCTCCAGCTCGACGAGCATTATTTACAGAGCTAACAGAATCCACAATATTCCTTTGAAGTTCTGTAATGTATGTTGGCTAGACAATGCCAAGTGCCTTAAAAGAGCATTAGAGATATGGGATCATGTTGCAAAATTTGTTAATGTAGCCAAGCTTCCGAAGACAAAAGTTGCAAAAGCCTTGATTGAAGCCGCTCGTGATCCATTTGTAAAGTTTAAGTTGGCATTCTGCAAGACAATTGCAAATGAGTGTGAGCCCTTTCTTAAGAAGTTTCAAACTTCAAAACCCATGAGTCCTTTTATTTTTGAAGCAGTGGAGAAACTTCTGAGAGAAATTATGAACCACTGTGTAAAGCCTGACGTGATAAAGTGTACTAGAACAAATCTGCTCTCTATCGATGTAAAAAAATCATACAATTTGATCCTAAGCAATAAAGTTGATGTTGGATTTGCAGCAAAACACTTTCTTGCAGAAGTATCAACCTCTAAAACGGAAAGAGAAAAGCTTGAGTTTATGCATGATTGTCGTGGTATGTTGACAGCCATGACTGCCAAACTTCAATAAAGATGTCCTTTGAAGTACAAAGCAGTTAGAGGATTGTCTTCTCTAGATCCCTCGATTATTAAACACTCACCTTCGCTTGGTCAGAAAAGGTTTTCTTTTCTTTTAGAAGAGCTACTTGCTTCAAACAAAATAAATGATGAAGTTGCAGAAAAGGCTAAAAAAGAATACTGTAACTTGTGTGATGTGAAGAAAACTGTACTTAGGGAAATGTTTCAAGAACACTGCGAAACTAATGAGGAGGCAAGACTCTATAGCACCTATGGAAACTTCATGAGAGGAAGTGAAGTGTACAAAAACCTGTGGGAAGTAATTAAGATATGTCTTGTGCTCTCCCATGGTAATGCAACTGTGGAAGGGGGTTTTTCAATTAATAATTTCACTATTGGTTGAAAACATGCTAGAAAAGACAGTGATAGCACAACGCCATATTCAAGATGAAGTGCAACAGGCAGGAGGGATTGAGAATGTGAAAAGTGCTCGAAAACAATATCAAGATTATTTGGAACTAAGAAAACAGAAAACAAGTGAGGAAACAACAAGAAAGGGAGAAAAGATATTGTTAGAAAAACAAGTGAAAGAGTTAGTAGAAGAAAAAAAATTTATTAGGGAAATAGAAGAGAAAAAGGAAGCAATGAAAAGGGAATTAAAAGAACTTGAAAAAAAAAAAAAAAAGAGCTTTGCTGTAACTAGTATTTCAAATTTTTTTGAATTTTTTTGTTACATGTTAACATTTTGTTTTGTAATTGAATTACGTATTTATTGAACCACAGTGTTTTGAATTTTTTTAATATTCATGTCAAAAATGGAAGTATTAGTTAAGATTGTGTCTGCTTTCTGATATTTATGTTTAAGGTGTGGTACGGTTAGCTGAAGTGCAGGAGGAGGCCAATATAAATAGGGCACATTTAAAAAATCAATATTTTTTGTAAAACTGAATTATTTTTCATAATTGGTCAGGGAAGTTTCAATGAATGGTCAGGGAAAGTCAGGGAAAAGTCAGGGAAATAAATTTGACTCAGGCTGTAGGAACCCTGACAGTGTAAAATAAACCTTATATGTTGCATCACTTTAAAAAAAAACTGTAGGATGTTTAATCGAACTTCTAGCCTGGGACCACATGCTTAGGAGTCAGTTTATAAGAGATAGTGCCTGTTTCAAATGCTTATTAAAAATTTAATTTTATTTATGGAGTATATTATCACATAAATGGTATTAGCGTGTGTACGTTAATCCACGTTTCAGTTATTATCTTACTTTCGTAGAAACTATATCATCTTCCCATTTTATTCTTTAATAAAGTTTAAATAAAAACATAGAAAAACACAACAAATATTTTTATTTACACAGAATTCCGAACAAATCATCAATGTGTTAAGGCCTATCCGAACCAAGATACTCAAAATGACCAATACTATTTCCATGTAAATGCAGGCCGGTACTCATAAAACTGATTGGGTTGTTACCATAAATCCTAAACAGGGTTGCTTTGTTATTTACTGAAAACAAAATATTTATTTGCCTCTACCATGATGTATGTAATTGTTATTGCAAAGATGTTTATTACGTGCATGTAACACTTATCTGTCGATGATGTAGGAACAACGAAATAGATGTTTGGATAAGGAAATTATTTTAAAATATTTTATTTCGTATAAAGGAACGGACAGAACAAACACATGTTAGTGTGTGAAACAAAGTATTGTTTGAAATTAAAAACATTCATTTCTATAAATATATATCCAATACTACTATAGAACTGTGTGTTTCTATCTGAGCATCCTATTTTGCCCTCCTACCACATTAATGTGGCAATAAAAAAGTGACGTGGGATAATGAATAACATGGCACCACTAAATAACAAAACATCCTTTCTAGAAATATAATATTTTACGCAAAATGTTTTACATTTTAATCTTACCTCTTCAATTGAAGATTCGTGAGATCGAAATTTTTCTCCAGAAATTGGCTGTGTCCAATCCCTATGGATATAGCACCCCAAACCAGAGCATCATTGATGTTGTCACAATACTCCGGTTCGTGAGATGTAATTTATTTGGTTTGGTTGCACGCATCACACTGGAATGTCCAAGTCTAAAAGAGGCCACTGCGACTTTCTGACATGAAAACAAATTTCCCTAATGTACATATTTTCTCATGGTCTTCCAGTAGAGCCATTTCTTTCATTAGATGGGCAATATTCACACATGTTTCCTCGAAGCCTCTCTTCCAAGGGAATGTAATTAGTGTCGTGCTCAACAATAAGATCAGAAAACTCGCTTCCTTCACCACTACTTTCTAGTAAACTCAATTGATTATCACACGACTCCTTTTGCTCTTCAAGAGAAACTTTTGCAGGTGACAAGATTGTTTCTTCGCTGCGTAATTCTTCGTTTGACCTGTATAGTAATAACAATTAGTAAGTTAATATAAATGTGACAGAAACGGTGTATAATTATTCAAGCGTTCCAATAAAAAATTATTTCTAGAAAAAAGTACATTCCAACATTGAGGTAAAAAATAACAATGAAAATTTGCTTTATTCATTTATGTGTTAGGCTTCAAAATTCTTACAGCAACCATATGAGTGTGGCGTGCCATATAAAGGCTTTTTCTTTGGGAGGACACAAAACCAATGAAGTTACGCAGTTGATGATACACACTTACGTACAAGTACCTACATTATATGCTGGGTATAAACAGTAACAACGATTTCGCAGTAATTACTACAATACTAACTACTGCAAGAGTTATCAAAAATAAAATGTTTTAATGAAAATGATGTCTTTATTACACTTTACCAAATACTTTGGTTTAAATTTGAAAATCGTGTTGTAGTTACAGCCTGATGCGGAGTCTAAGGACGCAGTGAATGGAGGTTGGCACGGTAGTGAGGCGGGCCGACCCACACGAGGAAAGACCTGCAGCTTCCAGCCAATCGTGAATAATGCCCGAGATGGTCGAGGTGCACAGGGTGCGAGCGCCGTAACGCAGGGACAGGGAACAGGCATATCTCCGAGAAACCCCGCCGACCAATAGCGATTGCTACATGCGGAAATCCGTGTGACCGAGCCGCGACGGGAATCTAACCTGGATTGCATAGATGGTAAACCTGCATTCTAGCACGAGCCAACGCGGCCTTTTCATTATTTTTTTGTTCACCATGATTATTTTGTTACAAAAGTATGGGCCGGGGGGGGGGGGGGGGACAATCCGATTCAAAAGCAAAGAACGCGCACCATAATAAGTAACGAAACATCAAACGATGCCAAGAAAATATGCAGTATTTACTTTTATTTTATAGTTTCAGGATAATTTCGTTTCAAGCTAAACAGTTTTAAAGATTCTTGTATTTATTCTCAGTAGTATAACGCAATAATTCAAGACAAATCCCCCACCCACTCCTTTTAATAGGCCTTTTTTCATTGTCATGAGACGAACAGCGCGCATTTTGGAGTGAATTATTCATCCCGCACGAAACGTTTGCAACGGAAGGGGTTAGTAATTCTTGCCACGGTGACCTTGAGAGGCGGTCCGCCCAGCCCCTACCCGGCGTCAGCTGTGCAGGTCATTCACGCCGCAGGGACTTAGGCCAACCCACAGCTATATTATGAGACTCAGTCGTTGGCCAAGGGAAATTTGACTTGAATGATGGACAAAAAATTCAAATGAATGGCTAGGCAGTTGTGCAATTTCAACCACACATGACTGTAGTACAGTGGAGTGAGTAAAATTGTTATCCTTACACAAAAACTATAAATAGAAGTACTTTGTGTTGGACAGATTATTCTATAACTTAGATAGGGTATCTTGTATTACATTTACATACATTATTTCTACACTGACATGAAACGTACATTAACATTAAATGGAGCAGCAAGATTAATTCTTTCAACTGTTGCACATGTGCCTTGTAATGGGTCGCAAAATTTCAGTATCACCTTAGTTGCAAACTCATTATCTTCTAGATTTGCTATCTGAAGCCTGGATTTTTCTAAATCGTATCTGCGTGTGTAACGAAAACTGTGCAATTTTGTATATATTTTTTTTTTTCAAAATCATTTTTAGACCATTTTTAGTAAAATGTCAGTTTATTAAACTCGAAACTAGTGCTTAATTACTAAGTTTACATGTATTAAATATAGTTTATTCACGTTCGTCTAAGTGCGATACCCCTTCACATATGAAATTTCGAAATAAATATACACCTCAAAACGAGCGTATGACTTACCTCGGATTTGTTGAACATGTTCCGGTTTCGGCCTTGGCTTTTTCTTCTTCCACAACTGCCGCATAATTTTAGATTTCTTGCTTTTCTTCAAAATGCGGCTCGGCTGCTTTTTTTCTGTTGGACTTGTTTTACAGTTTCAGATCCACTCTGCCTACAAAACCACTTCGTACGACTCACATTTCACAAAATTCGCGTGAAAGTGGAATATTTTCCGGGAGACTGGCTGACCCACACGAGGAAAAGAACAGACGTGAGCGCTGGTAGTAGTTTCAAGACATCTCGCTGGTTTTCGTGTATGAGTGCGCACACATTACAAAATTGAACTGAATTAAATATAAACAACGATAATTCACAGAATTGAACTGAATAAAATACAAACACAGACATTTCAGTTCATGTGTGATATGAACAATAGGTAGCCCGAGAGTCGTTTCAATAAATGTGTTTATTTCATATTATATAGCGGCACTTTGTCAGTTTTCGTTGTATAAGTGCATACGCATTAGACAATTTAATTAAATATAAAAGAGAGACGGAGATAGAGTGATAGATATAGAGTGAGATTGAGAGAGACAGAGAGATAGGTTGAGATAGAGCTAGGTATAGGGAATGAAATGGAGTTAGATAAAGAGATATACAGATGTATAGAGCTATATAGTGATTGGTATATAGAAGAGATAGAGATGGTGGGAGGTATAGATGTATATATAGAGAGATAAATAGAGATAGAGAGATAAATAGAGATAGAGAGATACATAGATATATAGATGCAGATAGAGAAAAAAAAAAAAAATATATATATATAGATGGATAGATAATTTGTATATGTGTAACTACCTCAAACATATTACAAAACAAAACTGAATGAGGCATTGCAATGCATGCCGAGCATTAGCTAGATAATGGAATCTTTTCTATATAAGAAATCTTTTATTTTTCAGCTTTTATATATAGTGCTTTATAGAGTCTATATTACATACAGACCACCAATTTTTAGATATGTAGAGGTAAATAACTAAACACTGGCAGAACAACGTCTACTGGGTTCTGCCAGCAATATAAATTATTTTGCACACTTGACATTCAAACCAAGAAGACAATTAATTACTGTCTACATCTGATTTCGAAAAAGAACCTCTTTACCCTGTGTTCAGCCCGGGAAATGCCGGATACTGCAGCTAGTAGGCCTATATTTTTCATTTATTGCATATTATTGTTCTTGTTTTATCTTGTGTGTGTCATAATACCCCAGGAAAAATTTATGGTGCATGATTTACGTGTACTTTTTCATATAATTGTCATTACTGATGGGTGTGATTTGAGGTTGGCAGCTCTGCTATAGCAGTCCTACATATGTTTATTGGTCTGATGTTTTATATATTACTCGACACACTGGAAGAGAGCTATTACTATATATTTTTTATTATACTATACTTTTTAACATGGTGTTATGAACTAGTACTATATAACACTATAGTATTTTATATATTACTGAACGTTATGATAACATACTTTTTTTTACTATTCAACACTATAAGATTTTATACTGTACATAACACGCCTCACGGTGCTAGTACTATAGTGCTTATTACTGGAAATAACAGCATACTGAAGGGAGCTAGTACTATAGGATTTTAGATATCTTTTATTACTATACTATTTTACGTAATGTTATGCACTATTACTTTAAAATGATAGTCTTTGAATGTGAAATATTACTATAGAGGTTCTACATATTTATTTTTAAAATTATTTTTATTATTTCTCTCTACACTAGTACTATATGTTTTTATTTTCTTTAATTACTATAAAATATGTGGGGAATTATTGTTGCACACTGTATGCTTGGAGTCTCAGCAGACGACACCTAGATGGCGGCGAGGGTATGTGGCGCTCCCTCAGAGATGGTTGTGGCGCGCTCTGGTGGAGATTGCTGGCTTTAAAGATGGCGTAGCGCTCTGGTGGTGTGTATTTGCATTACTGATGGCAGCGAGAGTATGTGGCACTTTCTTGGAGCGGGAGGTGTTAATTTTTTTTAAATATAAACGTAGCTAGTACTTTGGCAACATTTTGTGGCTCTCTCTCGGAGCTGTATTTTAAATTTAAACATAGCTAGTACTCTGTGGCGCTCCCTGGGAGCAGTATTAAACATAGCTAGTACTATACTCAGGCAGCTTTAACATAGCTCGTACTATACTCAGGTGGCTTTAACATAGCTAGTACTGTAACTTATATTCCTTATTTCTTTACCCCTCAGCTGACCTCGTAGTCTAGTGGCTAAAGTCTCTCCTTTCCAACCTCAACGTGCTCACGTCCCCCGGATCAAATCCCAGCCACCGACTGACTTTTCGTTCACTACTGCTGCCTTCAGAGCATCGGTGGCATGCTCTGGGAGTGAAAGGTGGAACTAAGATAGTGGCCTCCAGCAGACGACGTTAAGATGGCGGCCGCCTTCTGGCGTCTCGTTTGAATACCCACATGCCATGTCCCCACCCCTACCCGCCTTGTCTCCTCAGGGGGGCTCCCTCTCCCCCCCAGCACCCCCCACGGCCTAGCTACCTGCCACTGCTCAAGTCTGTATTAAGATTATTTAGTGTACTTTAACCTCAGGTGTCAGATGCCCCTTTTCTTTAGAAGTGGACCCGGGTGCTGATTCCACACGAGTCCTAACCATTCTTCCATTAAATCACTCGTCATACAGTCTTTTTCTTGACAACGAATGATTATGTCTGGCGGAAATGCTTCTTTGGGAAGAGTTCTCCTTTTTAAGATGATGAATGATGAATGATGCAGCTTCTATTATCCAGTTGTTCTCACGGTGTCAGTCTTAATGCCTTTTGTTTCAACATTACTGTTGCTGGGCATGTTGAAATACACTGCCGTTTCGTCAGCATTTCCTATTTGGCTGTACAAATAATCATGTGATCGCAAACTAATCACATAGCGCTGAAATTTAATCATTTTCCCTTGGAAATCTTTTGGCAGTTTTTTGCTAGTTGTGTTCTGCACCGCTAGCAAAAACCGTAACGGCGCATCATTCTTACACACCAACCAGTACTTGCCTTGAAGCTCAGCCGCAGAATGTTCGATTCACGAGCAATATCTTCGGCTTTTAATTTTATTACGGCTCGTGAAATTGGAATTCGGTCTCGTCTCTTCTCTTTGATAGAATTTACCAAGTTGGTTTCAATATCAGAATACCATCCCTTTTTAGGCCCTCTGAATGCTTTTCTCGAACCATTTGCATCATTGAGACGAAGCAAATCCGCCTTTAAATTACTTACATTGCTTTCAGTAATGTCATATTTACGAGCAGCGTGGCAGTTGTTGGTTTGAATTGTGTGATTTGCCACTATAATCTTACAGTTAGCATCATAACTTTGTCTCAGTCCTTTTGACATTTTAAATTGTGAACTCTCTACAGTATCCATTTTATAAAAAAATTTCACTTTCCTACAATGCCAAACACAGCACAAGCGACCAAACGACAATCACTTCTGATACTGACCCAAGCTCAAATTATTTGCGCTGTTACTTCACGTTTTGGCCACGACCTTAAAATAGTTGTCTCGCCGCGCCGTTTCAAAACATTCTGCCAGCAGCAAAGATGTAGGTTTGCGATTATACTGCGACCCTCACTTTCAGCTTCAGCTGTTTACATATAAATCATTACATTATGTTGAGGTAAATATGGTAGTGTATTTTGAGCTGCAATGAAGCCAACAGTGCTGACGGAAAGAGGGGGGTGTTGCAGGCTGCTGGCCCATGCGGACGAGCCCTTGCCGGAGCCCGCGCTGGCTCAGCCGGAGAGCGACCCTTCCGCCGAAGTGGCCAAGTCCATCAAGTGCAACGAGTAAGTGGCCAGCGACAATGCACTATGCCCCAACAACTTACTCATAAATGAGCTTTTTTTTTTTTTTTTTGGCAGTTTTTAAGTCACAGAAAAATTGAAATACGTTTCACGTATCATGTAGCTCTTGCGATTTTTGATTTGCTACCTTCACTTCTTTGTTGATGCATATGGCATTTTCCAGCGTCCATTAATGCTTAAAGTATAATTTATTTTGTATTATAACATAGATCTAATTAGTTTTAAAAATGTCAAGGATTAAAAAACAAAAATGGTGTAGTCTTTCATTTAGATTAAAATTATTGTTTATCATTTACAAGTTTTGTGCCATTGGTTCAGGACTATTGTTTTGTGCTGGTAAATGCGTTTTGAATTGAAATGATGGCCTGGCTTGCTCTGAAACTTGTACCTGTTTGTTGCATGTTCTTATCAACTTTGGACTAAGGAATGATGACATATTTTTTTCTTCATTTTTTATTGTTTTAGGATGTGATAATGTTTTTTCAATTACTACTCATTTTGATATTAATTTTTTTTACTAAAATTAATAACTTAATTATATGCAACCATAATTTTGCTATACAACCTCTGCTGGAAAAACAGCTTATCGTACGGAATGGTTTGGGAGACCCTACTGTTCATTTATGTGGCTGAAGCTGTAGTTAGTATCGTGTTTTGTAGGTACAAGTGTACAGCATCCCTCATGTTCTTTGGCAGTTAGTTTATGATATTAACTATTGTTTTTTACTCACATTTGCTGAAAGATGAAATTTCTGTTGTACAGATTTTATTGCCTTCATTTTAAAAATTGTATTTTTGTTATTGTTTCTTCATTATCAAAGGCTATTAATCTTGCAATTTTTTTTTACATGTTAGGCATACAGCAGTTTGTGAAATATTTTACAGTTATTGATTTAATACTGTCAGGATTATACTGGATTTTTAAATAATACTTTTTAATTACTTAACTTCTGTGAAGTTATTATCTTTGAAACAATAGTTTTTAGACATACTATCAAGAGAGACAAGTTTTTTATGTTTTATTTTTATATATATTTTTTTTTTAAGTTGATACTCAGCAAGCTGTTAAAATTATATTTATATTAGTTTTGTCAACCGAATATACTTCTTTTTGACTGTGGTAAAAGCCACATTTTCTACTTTTACTTGGAACAAAAAATAAATAGTCATAAATAAGTGTTTTAAGTACCTATAAACTGTATAAGTAAAAATAAGTTTTGAAGAGGTGTGTTATTAGTTGAGGGATATAATTCATGTTTACATTCAACTTTGTCTGTAACATAAAATGTTCTTGAACCAAATGCTTGAATCACAATAATAAATGTAATTTTAGTAATTTGTGTAAAATTTGGCTTTAATTCAGTTTCATTTCACCTGAATTTTGTTGTTTAATACTAGTTATATGCTAACTTGCATTCCATTGCATTGTAATCTAGTGCTGACCTTCCACCCCCAGAAATCAAAAATCAGGAGATTTTTTTAAGGATCATCTAACACCCCCCCCCCCCCCCCTCCTGCTGCAATTTCTGCCAAAAATAAAAAGAAACTGTTACCTTTCACCTCGAGAAACTAACATATTTATAAATTACATTACACTTGTGTCACTCTTCAATACAATGAAAATTTTAAAACCATCACTATACACAAAAAAATAATTAAAGTTTTGAGTTATAGACTTACCAATTGTCTCTTCAAATTGCTGTTCCACGCACATATTAGAACCATTTAATTTATGATTTAACTTAACAAATGGTAACAAAATAATTTGAGGTACGTAATTCACTGTTTGTTCAGTTTTTAAGCTCATTATCCTACAATATGGCCTAACTTTAGCATGAAAATTTAAAAGTTTGTAACACGAGCATATATTAAAAACTAAGTTACTGTCTACACTCAAAATAATCACAATGTATCCATTATGACTTTACTTTTACTTCTCCAGTAGAGCTTCTTTCATTTTTGTTGTTGCAGATTTGGCCCTCTTCAATGTTTGTGAATTAAAACTGCGTTCAAAACAAGATCCACGTTGTGATGATTTAATGGTCAGTAGTTTCCCTAAAGTTTCATCACTAAGGGATGGTCGAAACTGAGTTTTGGTTTTTGTGACCATACTGAACACTCTCTCGCATTCTGCGTTGCTATGGGGAATTATCAGTATACCCAACATTACTTTAGCAAGTTTGTCATATTTACGAATGCTATCTGCAGACACAATTTCACCAACCAAATACCATTTGGTATCAATCCTTTCCTCCTGCTCAATTTCTGGAGTTAGTTTTTGTAACTGAAATCTACAAAACTGAGACTGCAATATGTCCATTTCTCTAGGCAAATCATCTGCACTAACACCAAACATTTTTGGAAATTGTTCCAAAAATAATTTAACACTTGAGAAAGATGCTGTGCTGATTGAGGAGATGTTTGCTACCTCGGCATGCATCAAAACATCACTTTTCAAAGGGAACTTGTGTATCATATAGTCACATGTTGTAGAATAAAACTTTCTAACAGAAGTGAAGAATACCTCCTTATCCTCATGCTTCAGAGAAATTTACTACAGTGGTAGTAGCACTACCAATGACTATGTCCGAGTCCTGTTTCTGATTTCCTTCACTGTGATAGTCAATTTCCAGCAATTAAGGTGATGAAAGGACAACTGATGGCTTGACAAATTTGGACATTAAATTTTGCAGCATGTCAAGTAAAATAGACCTCAATAAATGGATATGAGGTGTACTTGATTGGAAAACTATGTTTGGAGTTTCAAATACTGGCAAAGTACTTGACACAAATAAGCAAAATGCCTTGTTTACATCAGATGACAAAAACATAAACAATCTTTCTTCACGTGATAGACTACAGTAAACTCTCGATTATCCGTGTTAATTGGGACCTTCCGATGCCCGGATAATTGAATGCCCATAAAAAAACCCGGATAATCCGTTTTACCACTTAAAAATGGTGTATTTACTGGCAAAAAAATGTCTCTCTTCAGTAGAATTCTATGAGTACAAGCAAAAGCTTTGTATACCGTGTCCCAGCTTATTGGACTGTAAACAATACTGGCACTGTGTTGCCGCCATCCTTCTCCTGTCCCCTTTATTGCTACGGGAGAGTGAGCGGCGAGCGGCGGCAGTCCCAACTCAGAATCTCCCTCCACCCTTTTTACGACCTATTATCCGGGGTCACTACAAAATAAGTGTCTGAACCACAGCACAATATTACACACCTTTTTTTCCCCCTTCCAGCTATTGCATTTTATTTTTCTACCTTGCGCGGCAAGATATTGTTTCTTGTTAATTCCGCCTATTAAAATTACAGTCATAACTACGAGTATGGGATACTACGAGACCTTCGAAGTTACGAGAGTTTGAAATGCACCGTCAGTTTGACTACGTAAATAGTAATCCTAAACTAATCTGGTTATTACGAGTGCTTCCTTGTTGGCTCTTTCATAAGAAAGAGTGATTTAAATGGCATCTTCAAACAAGGAAAAATACCGTTAGTTGGAAGGAAAAAAAGGTTCACGCAGTAAACAAAGGCTTCAAAGCGAGAGAGGGTCGTGGCTATGCTGGCGCCGGGGCTGTGGACCATAACTCGCCGCTAGCTGTCGAGAAAGAATGAAGGCTGTTGTTGGGTGGGGCTGTGGGGGGAGGACGGGGTGTCTGGTGGCGAACAACATCCGGTACAGATTCTTGAAAGCATTCAAGGGAACAAAATGCCCCCTTTGTCAACATCTGCGTGGGTAGATGTTCTCATGCTTTTACGTTTAGAAGGCCCTGCCACACTGTCTGATCTACTAGCAAACTGCAAAAGTTTTTCTTCATAATTTTTTGGGCTGTTTGTGAGCTTAAGTTTCGGAATTGGGAACATATCTAAAGTACTTCCAGAAGACTTCTTAGAATTTACTTCAGTCATGAACAGACTTGTGAGTGGTTGCCACTGCTGCATTAATCTTGCCAGACACCTCCCTAATGAAAGCCACAGCGCATACCAAACGTGTTTGAGAACTTTTCTAGTTTCTGTGTTATGCAACTGCTGAAATTCGTGTAACTTTTCCTTTCGCTTCACACTTTTTTCAAGATAGTAATATATATCAACTAAGTACTCGTCAATGTTAACTGGAAGGCATGCAGCTCCTTTCTCTGCTGACAAATTTATTAAATGACATGGACACCCTATCACTACCAAATGTTCTATTTCTGTTGTTAGAACAGCTGCCACTCCACTCTTCTGCCCTATCATAACCGGCGCATTGTCCGTACTCAAAGCTACACAATTTGACAATTTCACATGATTTCATTTCAGATAGCAAAATTGTGTCCAGTAGAGTCACCTACTAAAGAAGGTGCACCCAGCAAGCAACTTTCTACTTTGTGTGTTTCATTATTATAGAACGTCACTACAATAGGATACAACTTTGAGTCACTTTGATTACTACCATCTGTAGCAATAGAAAATGTAGTATTTTTCAAAGCCACAACAAGTTTTTCCTTTTCCAAGTCACCCAGTACATTAACAATTGACGCCGTTTTTGTCCTGGCACAGCCATACTGCTTCGCTATACTGCTGTCCGGGATCATTTTCCTGAATAAAGGTCCCGCATGATCAGCACAATTAAAAGGTAGGTTATGTTCTGTAATAAATGTAGTCAATAGACATTCGGCACGAGTCACACTTTCACTACCAGTACCATTAACAAAAAAGTCTAACTTACGGTTTGTCTGCACACATTCACTGTTATCTACGTGTTTTTAGTACGCACGTGCTTAGAGACATCGCACTTCCCACCATGAGAGACAGTGAAATCACACCTGTACACGGTACAAAATGCATATGTAGCTCCTAACCTCGACTCGATTATCATTGGAAATACCAATTAATAATCATTCTTGAATGTTGCGTGGTATTTCTTCGATATTATAACTTTATATTCTTTCAACCACAAATAAATAATATGTTATGAACTGTAACCATTTTACTACACGCACAGAAAGCAGGTGAGAACTAGCAAAGTTGTAAACAAAAATGTTTCCCAAAACCTCGAATTGTCATTTATTTGAGAATATTACGGTACAGTAACAACAAACACAATTTTATTCTCGTTCAAAGTACAATAATATAGTACATAATACTTGTGTTAATTGATATTTATGGCACGGTCACGCAGCGCTGACATCGACAGCCGAGCAACGAACTACTATCGATAGTATAATTGTGCGATCACGAGTCAACCGACGTCAAAAACAGGAGAATGACGCATCAAATCATGAAGGCAGGAGATTAAATAAAAAATCGGGAGTCTCCCGCCTAAATCGGGAGAGGCAGAAGGTCTGCTAGTGTATTGATATGCATTTCAATGTTTTTTTTGGTATTATCACAGGGAGTTGTAGTATAATGGAAGTTAGTGTGAATTGCTGTGCAACGTTGTTCCGTGTGGCCGCACCGACGTGCCGCAGTGGCGCACGACCTGGCACGGCTGAAGGCCCGACTCGTGCTTGCAGCTGCGGGAAGCTGTTCACCAGCCACTCGGAGGTGGAGTTCCACGCCACCAAGACGGGCCACGAGAACTTCTGCGAGAGCACGGAGGAGAAGAGGCCGCTGACGGAGGAGGAGAAGCGGGAGCAGCTGCGCAAGCTGGAGGAGAAGATGCGGCAGAAGAGGCTGGAGCGGGAGGAGAAGGACCGGCAGGAGGCGCTGGAGCGGGAGAGGCTGCGCATCAAGTCGGGAAAGGAGCTGACGGCAGCCAAAAAGAAGTGAGTAGTTCCTTCTCTAGTGAGAAACACTTCAATACTACTGGTGACCTTTTTTTTTGTACTTGTAAAAATTAGTATTCTTTATCTGTCTGTTGATTTTTTTTTATTTCGATGGTACTACATACATTTTTTTAAATGTCATTATCAATCAATTTTGAAAAATGACTTTTGTAAAAATAAACTTATAACAAATTAGTAGGGACATGCTTTTATTGATATCTGATAAAGCAAAATTTTATGCGAATTTTGGCCTTTTTTGGTTGAAAACACTTTTTTTTTCCTTTTTTAAGCATACAGAGAATCTACTTCCAATTTTAGAATACTGCAAAATTGACACTTAAATATTAACTTACATCGCTTATTTATTTTGTCCCAAAAAATGCAAGAACACAATGAAATAAGTATGTATAAATTAGGGATGGGTCGGGTCGGTTCTTCGGTTCCTCGGTTCCCTGGTTCTAGGCCCCCGGACCGGAACTGTTTTCGGGTACTGAAAAGACGGGTTTTTTAAAGTTACGGGGTTAAGGTTCATTTTCAGTATTTTCACTACACTTCAAATTTAAAGCACAACCGTTCGGCATAATTATTGTTAAGACGTGTTAAAATGATTTATTTAATGGGGTTTTCCATTACGTATAATCGTATAAATAATAAATAGGTAAATAAAACATTCCACATATCTAAAACAGACAGACGTTACCGTACGTACATACCTCGGACGTGACTCAATGCGCTTAAGAAAATTGATGCACAGCCGTAACTATGTTCTATATTATATATAGTGCCGGGATAACTTTATTCTGTATGTAAATGTAGCACAATACAGATACTTGGAAAATTTACGAAATGTCCATCTTGGTCATATTGTTATTTTCATTTATTTACGGTAATATGCCACGGCTGCGGTGCCATGTTTTTGTGAACATAGTGACCAACTTGCCATGGATTACACAACTTATCATACATTTTAACTTAAAAATGGTAAACTTTATTTTACCATTCCAGAATTAAACCAAATGGTTTTAAATGTATGTGAAAATTGAAGTAAACAATTAACACCCTTTTAGATGTTACTTTAACATGATACTTATTTGACCGTAATATTTCAACACATGCGACCAATAATACCGGGAGGTTGGTCCACAGCCAGAACTTCAACATTTTGTTTTGGCTACAGTCGTGGTTTAGGCGATAAATAATTTGTGTTATTGGCACTTAAATTAATAAAGGAAGTAATATTTTCAGCTTTGTGCATGAGGAGTTTGTTTCGTTGCAGTAATGTCGTCTGTGTGGGAACATTTTGTTCTTGATGCAGATGAGAAGTTTGCTTTATGCGAACATTGTAAAAAATACTACCGATGAGACAGGAACCGGAACCGGAGAAGAACTGAACCGAATTCCAAGAACCGAAATAGAACCGGAACCGAAAAAATTACAGAACCGACCCATCCCTAGTATAAATGATTTTCTTAACTTTTGTTTGAGTTTGATATATCCACATTATCTGTGGTTGAAAAACACAGCACTAACCAAAGATTGTCTGCTTCCATACGTGAAAGCCAGCACTCAGACATGAAGGTTATTTCGGTCGAGATATTGAGTTCTTTACGCGGAGTTTTGCTTATAACCAGCAACAGTTTGGGTGAGAAGTGCTTCTGTGGTACCTGTGGTTTTATGGAATTTTTGTTTTTGATTTGTGTACATTAGTTTTGTTTACGTTTATTTGTATTGTATTTTTATTACATTTATAATTAGTTGATATTAAATTACTGAAGTGTTGTAATTGGAATACATCATTAAAAGTGACCTGCACTATTTTTAGAGACAAATTTTGTGGTTTTATTTTATTTAGATTTTTTTTAAACATTTCTGTTGTATTGTTTTTATTTTTATAAATGCTGTTTTAAATAATTGTTGCGCTCCAGACCCAGATTAGCTCAAACATTTGGTCTGGAGTGTTCATTTATTGTTGTTGGTTATACCTATGACTGTGGTCACAAAATTCTAAATACAGTGTTTTATCGCAGAATCGTCGCATGCGCGTAATCGTCACAACCATATTTTAGGCTGTCAAAATTGGGATAAAAAAACTTCTCGCGTAAACGTTGCATGATGTTTTTGGTCCCGCTAGTAGATACCGAATGCTTTGTGTAGGTATCTTTTCCGTATAAAACGATGTATTTTAAAGTAGAAATATAATATTTATTCGGTCATTACCACTTACTTAATAAATTAACGGAAAAATACGACGTTGTTTGGCGTGTAAATTTTCTTATAAAGACGTTTTTAAAAGTTATTTCCTTTATCTGATCGTCTGTGTCGCATCGGTGTAGGTGTAATCTAAAATTTAATTTCGGTCATTACCACTTATTTATTTAATAAACGGAAATACAAAGTTGTCTGACGTGTAAATTTTCTTTTAAAGACGTTTTTAAACTGTATTTCCTTTATCTGATTGTCTGTGTTACCGCGGCGTACCGCTTATAAATATGTAGCCAGCGCATCATTCATGTTTGGTTATGTTGCTTCCCGTATAGAGCGCGCGCACGTAGTCGAATATCGATATCTCACCGATTGTATGCAACGCGCGCTCCCTGTCAGGTGCCGAGTTAACTACATTTGATAGCCCGAAATCTTTCGTGGCAAGTGTGTACTACGACACTTTAGTTCACGTCAGATTCTAGTGGCTTGCCGTTCGCGTTAGAGTTTTTAATGTTGAAGAAAGGATTTTGTTTAAGGAATTATTAATATAGATTGTTTGGTGTGCTCTTGTATACTCCGCTTTTTTTTAAATAAACGTACTTTCCATGAACGGGTTTTGTTTTTAAGAATAACTTTACCTAACAAAAAAAATTTTTCCGCACAATGGTCGCACCCCTACTTTTCAAACTTGATTTTAGAATAAAATCTGCGATGATTATGCGAGATAACACGGTAAAACCTCCAAAACTATGGAAAAAAAATATTATATGTGGTAATGCCGGACAACAACTAAAAATTCTTTCTTTAAACTAGTGGTGCACCGATATGACTTTACCGATTACCGATTTGATTACAGATTATGAGAGCAATAATCGGCAGATACCGATTCAGTTACTGTTTATAATGAACAAATTTTTTTAAGTGTAATATTGCACACAAAAATTTTTACTCCCATGTGAATTTAATAACAAGATTAGGTACATCTTTGGAATTACAGTACTTGTGAAGTGTTTTCTGGAAGGGATGTTATACCTAGGAACTGTCTTGGCCATGAAGCTTCTGAAACCATTATTATCGACTATCGCACAAGGCTGTGTATCTTCACAAATCATTTCAGCTATTAACTGTGTCAGTTCTAATGCTCTTGTCATTCACATCATACAGTATTTTCTTTTCCATGATGTCTGTTATTTTTGTTTGAGCCAATTCAATTACTTTTCTTGGAACCCCATCTGTATCACAATCATCTGTGGTTACATTGGCACACATCTCCACTAACTTATTAGGATGCATTCGCTCGATGTGGTTCCATAGGTATCATTGCTGATTGGTCAGTCCACTACCACCACCACGAGAAATTACTGTTTTACAATGTAAACATGTTGCTTTAATTTGTTCACCTAAGTTTACAGAAAAATGTTTCCACACTTAACTTTTTTTTCTCCCTACTCGCCATCTAACTATAATATAAAAACGACACAAATCCAATTCTAGCACATGTGATTTTATTTATGTTTACTGAATATATTAAATTATAAATAATTTTTCACTTTTCACTTCACACACAAATAACAACGGATAATGTTACCAAAGACGCCCAAAACGAGTTGGTAAAGGCAGTGATAAACCATAGAAGGTATCGGGACCGCGATTTTGAACCGCTACTACGACTCGAAAAGATTGATTGTCATAGAATCCACTGCGACTGCTTGTGGTATTTCGATTGCTTGCGATCTATTTTACTTCTCTGGCTGTAGGTAATGTACAAGGCCACTACACAAGAGAGAGAACAAAAGATGCAACGTAAACAAACATATAGGAAAAATGTATTTTTTATTGTTCGAATGTAAATACGGCCGCCATATTGGTACATTCCACGTCAAAGTTTGTTTGGTTATACATTCGCAGCCATGAACTCTATCTGGTTACTTCTTATATCTGTGGTTCGAGTGTCTGTAATCAAGATCTGATGGTGTTAGACGAATATTGTAATAAATATATATCAATATTACCGTATTTCATCCTAAAATGTCTAACAAAATATTACACGGTAAAAACATAATTACACCAGGCTGAGTACAGATAACACTTTGCACAAATGCGGTATGTATCGTATTATTAAAAACGTTTTACTTGATTCCAAATAATTTATCTGAATCGCAAAAAATAGTTTCATAATATCCTTTTTAGTTAATACTTATGATTAAATGAAACGCGTAGATAATCAGCAAAGTAATCGTTAAGATAATCAATCGCTGATTACGATTAATCGGAAAGTACCCATAATCGCCGATTATGATTAATCGGTATCCGCATCGGTGCACCACTACTTTAAACCATTAATGTGTTATTTTTGAGCCACCGCCCAATACATGACCTCTTGGTACCTAGCACAGACACTGACTGATGAGGCTACAAGCCTGCATACCACCAGGTATGGCAGGTGCGTGGCTTCTTCACCCATTCACAGCACAGCACTCACATAAATATAGCTTCACAACAAGGCTTTTCTGGAAAAAATTACATGGAAAAATCACAAAAATACAGTGAAAAATATCAGCCAATCATGGCACATGGCAACAGCATCCTGATT
Source organism: Bacillus rossius redtenbacheri (assembly GCF_032445375.1). Classification (NCBI taxonomy): domain Eukaryota; kingdom Metazoa; phylum Arthropoda; class Insecta; order Phasmatodea; family Bacillidae; genus Bacillus; species Bacillus rossius. The sequence goes on along the minus strand of NC_086333.1, from coordinate 1,633,266 downwards.
AATTCCAGAGTTCTTTCTCATGGTTACCTAACTCTCTGTCTCTCTATATTTATTATTCACTTAGTAAACTATTGTGCCTGCTCATTCAAAGAACTATGGCAAAAAAAAATACAGAAGAAATTACATTAACATGCATTTAAGAATAAAGAAAAAACCAGCATTACTTAAAAAATACATGAAAAAACATAAAAATTTAATTATACAAATAAACAAATAAGTAAAAATAACATCTAGAGGCTTATTCACTATTAAGTAAGCAAATCATCAGAATACCTTAAAAAGTATGAAACAATACAAATTATGATCATAAAGAATTGGCAAACACATAAATACTTTTAAAAGGAAAAACGAGCTATTATTTGAAACATGCAGGGAAACCTTACCATAATACTATTTTAATCATGCCAGGAAACCTAACCATAGTACTGAATATGATCAGACAAAATAATAAATTGTTAGTTAAACTGGGCCCCAAGTGGGTTGCTACATAATTACTCCACAAAATAGTGGTAATATTTATATGTTGAATTTTTTACTATAAAATAATTTTTAATAAATGGTCTTAAACAGATAAATTTAGAACTAAAAAAATTAATTGGCGAGCATTTGTGGTTTTAAAGTGATTCAATAGGAGTTGCAGAAGAAAGCAAATTAAATAAATTTTTCTGTTCTAGGAACTTTGGTACAATCTTTTGTCTGGAAATAATGACATTCCTTGTATTTAAAACATTAAACTATTACTTTTATTATGATTTGAATTAGTTTTGGTTGAATGCTGCTCCGTTCCATGATATAACTTGCATTTTTGTGCTATTTGGTGTTATGCAGTGTAGTGACATGATTTTCGTTGTTATTTTGGTTTTATCGCAATTCACCATAAAATTTTGTCCGTAGCTTTCGTATTTGATTACTTCTTACGGTTATATTCATCTTATACCAAATCAAATCTCCAAAATATCAACTTTGGCATTTTTGAGCATAATGTAAAGTTGTTACATTTTTATTGAATTATCGTGGTTGCTACAGGACTAGAAAACCGGGAAAACCGGGAAATGTCAGGGAAAATTCTACGAATTCTGGAAATTTTAAAGTTGCGTATAATTCAAACAAAGCTTTGTTTTGATGCGCTCGTACCGCTACAGAACGACTCCGCTAAAAGGCTGCTGCTTAAGGCACACGGCAACTGCAACTTTATTTTTACTTGGTCTACGATTGTCCGTTGCAATAGGCTGTTTCAACCACCCATCATAACTTCTGGCCAATCCAGGCACTCGTTAGTTAACTAGTGAACCCGGCCTTCATTTGTTCGTGTTTTGATCCTTTTTAATTTGCCCTTGAGACTTTGTGTTTTGTTCCGTTCAATGCAAGAACTACAGAACGGGCATGGCGTCGTTTATCTTTTGAAGGCTATTTTCACGTGGAATAAGATGAGTACAAAGCTTATTACGTGAATTTAAAGGCGTTGTTTCAGGTGAAGTTAGTTTTTGATGCGATCATAAGAAAATAAAGTGCATTTTGATAAAGAAGCAATACCAATTCTCATTTTGAAAACTACCAAGCTGATACGAAAACACGTGGCTTTTGTGTGCGGTTATGTTTTTGCATTTTTTCTACCTATTTTTTTAAATTACTTTTTTTTTTCAACCGTTATAATCCGTGAGTTCTGTTGCGTGACACTTACATTATGTATAAAAAAATATGCATAACTGAACATGTTTTCCCCCAGAATCGTTAGTTAACATTGTAAGATTGTAAGAGTATTGCATGTTGTAATGCTGCTATTGTAATTCTCTAAGTAGGCCCGTTATATTGCTAGGTGTGAATTTGTAAACGTTTTTGTATTTGTGTAGTTATATTTTTTTAAGAATTCATAAACAATAATGTTTTAACCTAACCTGAAAATATTAATATGTACTTTTTTTTTAGCTTAGAGATGTCGAAGAAAACTACTTTTAAGGAGAATGTGCTCAAGGAGTCACAGTTTCAGCATATCAAACCCTCTGCTAAAAACATAAATTCTGCGTACTGCACTTTGTGCTACTAAAGTATTCAACTCAGCAATGTGGGCCGAAGAGCTCTCACCAGCCATGTTGAAGGAAAAAAACACATTCGCAATTCTGCCGTCAAAGTAACACAAAAAAACAACCTTATTTTACCTCATGTTGAAATTTTTATACTACATTTAATCATATGCACGTTAATATTTATGGTATGTACTTCAAAAGAAAGTCAGGGAATTTTTCTCTTAAATTTCTGGAAAACAGGGAAAAGTCAGGGAATTCTAAGATTCTATTTCTGTAGCAACCATGATTATGGTATGAGTAAATATTATTTTTCTGAGCAGCTTATGCTTTGAACTGTTGGTACTAGCAATAAGCAGTATTGCTGTGCAAATTAACTCTATCTACTAGTATCGTATTTTTATAAGAAAAAATGTAAATGTTTTGTTAAAAAAAATGTGATGCATAATACCTGGGAAATAATAACACCACTTTCAGCCCAAAATAACACCAATTTGTGGTAAATGCATGTATCTACAAATTAGATTATAGTTTTGTAAATAAAACCACATCATAAATTGATATGTTTTCATGATTGGATTTTGTTTACAGGAAACTATTGGCATCTGTTGTGCAGTGATATCAAAAATAACGATTCTTATACCTCACAAAAAATACCTTAAATTTATATGTACAGTAAAACCTTTTTGTTGCGTCCCCATTTATTGCGACCACCTCTATTACAACCCGATTTCGAGGAACCGTGAAAAATTGCCGAAAATCTGAAGAAAATCGGACAGAAAATAAGTTTCTTGTGGTGAGTAGCCTGTTACTGCGTTTCTCTTGCCGAGTGCTGTACTGCCGTAGGCAGCGCATATCTAAAAATAGATACCACTTCTTGTCGACCGCTGTCAGCGCTTAACCCCCATTCCACGTCCCTTTGCCGGCAGGTGCAGATAAAGGTTTTTGTGGCAACGTGTTTACGTTTAGCTTCTTGCGAGTGTCTAGTGTGGTACGCAGTTAAGGCAAAGCTACCTGCTGGATTTCTCTTGATTTTAATTACTATCGGTTGACAATACACAGAGACCAAGTGGATGCACGCCCGCCTCGACTTGTTTTAACTGCTGCAGCGATGTTTATTTTGACAGCTCACGCAATTATCTTTTCCCGTGGGTTGATAGAAAAAAAAGGCTAAAAAAAGGCTACGCCACTTATTGCCCACGCAACACACTGGCTGCCGTCTGTCTCCCTCGCATTTATCTTTCTTCTAACATTCCACGTCTCACCTCTCGCGCGAGCAATAACGAAGCGACCACGCATTGGGCCGTTTTATGCTTTGTTTAATGACAGCAGCTTGATTTTATTCGGTATATTCTTTTTCATAGGACCCTTGCTATTAAAATACATTTATATTTAAGTTTGAAAGCTTGTAAATTCCTTGCCAGAGATGACTGAACTCGAACTTGGTGTGAAAAGTGACATATTTTGACCCCTCCCTCACTGCTTTAGTACCCCATTCATAATAGCCCAATTTTACGGGAGAAGGAAGGGTGAAAAGAGCATTTTCTCACTGAAGGTTTTTCAAAGGGGAGCGAAGTTGGGGTGTTATAAGGGAGGACACTAGATGGTTTGTGTGTCTGGGAGGGATGAGCTAGCCTTGAAGAATGTTACAGAGGGAAGGGAGGGGTGAGCTTATGCGTCATGAAGCCGCTGCCGCCAGCCAGCCGGGCGAGCTTCGTGTGCGCCCACTCGCGTTGCAGAACGTACAGCTGCCATATTTTTAAAGGAAATGTCCCATTATTTTTCTGTTATTCCTACATGAACATTATTGGAAGTATTAAAGCCGTCACAAAAATACGCTGTGTGTTAAAATTAACAGATTTTAATGATTTTCATTTCGTTTTTTTTTTTTTGTCAAAATGTCTAATTTTTTGACGGTTCCCGAGAATGTATTTGTAAAATCACTGCTTCGTTAAATCCGGGGTTCGTGACATCGGTGTTCTAGTGTATTTAACTACGGCAAGCAGAAAACGTACATCTAAACTAACACATATTTTCTTTAGAGGTGGCCTGTAGGGCGACGGACTTGTCATGAAGGAAGAAGTGGGTTTAAAGCAAAGCCATCTAGCATTGTGAGTGACAGCATCCTGCCATTGTACGGCTGGTTAGCGAGTAGCGGTTTGGGAAGGGGCGGGGGGGGGGGGGGGGGTGAAATGAACTGAAAATTTCGGAAAACATCTATTACGCCCCCCCCTCTATTAAGACCCTATTCCTGGGAACCGTGAGGGGTCGTTTCAGAGAGGTTTGACTGTATAATGTTTAATAAACCTCATAAATTATCAATACTTATAAAAGCATAACATTGTTGGAGGTGCTATTCGTTTCTAACCTTTGTAAACTAACGATAATGATATTAAAGAGCATAAATTTATTGACACTGTGTTAGTGAGTGTAAATAATGATAATGAGGACTGGTGGAGAGACAGAGAGAGATACCGTGTTACCTGGCCACTTCTCACCCAGGGTTTTCGTGAGAAGTAACTGCACGGCTGTAGTAAATGTTAATGAGGCCTATGATGAGGAGTCCACGTGTGCTGCAGGATGGAGGAGACGGAGATGAGGAAGATCATGGAGCAGCGGCAGAGGGACAAGCTGGAGGACAAGCTGGCGAGGCAGCGAGTCAAGGACCAGATAGAGCAGGACAAGCTGGCGCGCCGGGCCAGGTTCGGGGGCGCAGGGGCGACCGAGCCGAGCGCCTCTGCCCCCGGCCCCAGCCCTGCCCCCGCCCCTGCCCCCGCCTCCGCCCCCGCCCCCGCCCCTGCCCCCCAGAGGGACTACTCCCAGACCAGGCTGCAGGTGAGTGCATCTGATAGTTCTTCAAAGAAAATTTTATTTTGTTTATGAATTTTTTTAGACCAATTTGGTTTTATGTTGGGGAAGGAGTTGGGCTATGGCTCTATTGTAGTGGGAACCACGGTTGTGATTCAGGAAATCATGGAAAAAAGAGGCAGGAAGGCCGAGTTGGGATTTTAACCCGGGTCCTCTGGAATGGGAGTCCAGTGTCTAAGTCTCATTCTGACAACCACATAATTTTTTTTTTTACATTTTATTGTCATTGTTATTATTTTAGGTTTCCGTATGAAATACCTCTTGTGCATTTGTTATTTATTTTTATTACAGTTGTGACATGCACACCAACACCTCATAAAGAGGCTACTAGGGTGTGCATGGGATATAAAAAAGAAACAAAAACAATGAAAAAACCATATCACAATAAAAGAGCATAACATGTAAAAAGATACAATTAAAAACAAAATGCAAAGGACAAAATAAACAACAGACACAGACACAATAAACAATTACAGCAAAACCCCTTATTTGCACTTTTCATGGGGACAAAGTAAAAAAGTGAAAAGCGGGAAAGTGTAAAATAAAGGACTATAAAAGTTACGTTTTTCACAATGTTTTTAGGCCTACTATGGTTGTTACGTGACGTAAATAGCGGAATGGATTCGATTTTTGAGACGTAATTCGCGTGAAAGTATTGTATTGGACTAAATGGGAACCAAACGTGACCTGAAGAATATAGTGCAAATAACGGGAAAACGTAAATAATGGTAACGTAAATAAGGGGTTTCGCTGTAATTAATGATACAATCATTCTCTACAGGAAGAGTAAGGAAGAGATGAAATAAACAAATTTAGACAAGACAAAATCAAGAAGTTCAATTCCCCGGATGCGGATGAAAAATGTATTATCTTTATTAATACATAATTTTTATTTAAAGTTAATTATTTATGTAATTTATTTATTTAACACTTGAGAATCTAAGAATGAGCAGAAGAAAAAACTGTTTAAATGAATATTCTATTATTTGTTGTCCTTAGGAATTCCTCATATTTATTGTAATTTGGTAATTAATCTGTAAACTACTGTAAAATACCGATATAACGAACTTCACATTAACGAAAATTTAACTTTAACGAATGATTTGAAATTACCCTCCAATGACTCTACACATACAAGGTTATAATATCTCAAATTTACGAAATAGATTTTCAGTACAACGAAAGCATTTTACCGGTTTTCTTCGTCAATATCATGCGCATTTACAGAATATTTAGTCTATGCGTCAAAATATTTATTTACTGTCGTTCTCTTGACATAATTTCAATGATTCAAGCATTCAAAGGCTTTATTTTGTTGTCTATTTACATTGAAAATGGCATTGCAAAGTTTGATGTGCATTTGTTTTCTTTTTTTTTTTCTACCCAAGATATGGCCAACTGCTTTTACTCACGGCCATAGACTTTAAAAATACACTACTAGTAGTAGGAACTGTATGTTTAGACGTGCACACTTCACTTATTTTATTTGTGGCGAGATATGGCCAACAGCTTTTCTGTAGCGGCAACATTTATGAAAAACTTACACAAAGCTGGAAAACTGGAAAACTAGATGCCGCTAAAACTGGAAATATCAGCGACTCAATGGTTTCCATCTTCTGCACATATCGTTCAGTCTTTGGTCTGTTTGGTTTCCATTTCCATTATTGATTGTTTACATTTTGTTGCCATCAGTGATTTTCAGTGACGTGCTGTATTTATTTATGCATTTATTATTTTTCTAACCAAGTTTCAGTTTAATTTTTATCATCATGGACAATAAAAAAACGGAAACAGTATTCTTTAGAAGAAAAAATGGAAATCTTGAAGGAAGTAAACAAAGGCACAAAAAAATCACACGTGGCCAAGCAATTTGGTTTGGCACGCTCTACACTCTCTACAATACTGAAAGAACGGGGGAAGATTGTGAAGATGTATGAACAATCATCGCTGAGTTCCAACCGCAAAAGAATATTCTTTTACAGAGATTGAAATTATTTAATGTTTTTCTCAAAATAAACCACTAACCCTGTAGCATAATGCAGCTCAAATAATTGATGATTATAGGGTAGGTATATACATAGTTCCATTTTGTATTGCCATTGCATTCTGTAGTATGGGAAAAAATTTTACGTTGGGATATTTCAGTTTAAAGAAATTTCAGTATAAAGAACAAAATCGCTTGCTTTATAAGACTTTGTTATAACAAGATTTTACTGTATATCATTAGTCTTATATAAGGTACTTAAAAATGGCGGTTTGCAACTGTTAAAAGAAGGAATTTTTATCCCAGTAGTTTCATAAATGTGGGGACAAAACAGTTTATAGTTATAACCGTTATGAACAAACATTGCATCCAGAATACTATTTCTTCTATCAGTGTTATGTACTGTCAGCTCGGTTGGTAAGGCTGAGAGTGTGGTGTTGTCTATGGTTCGTCAGTCAACAGTAGCATCATGGCTGATAGCTCGTCAGATAACCTGTGTAACATGTAATGTAACCAATGTATCGTGTAATGCAGACACAGTGCGTGTAACGGGTACATAAAAGTGGCGACGAGGAATTCCGGATCGGTTCGTGCGCGTGAAGTGGTGTGCGGGCGATGATGGCGGCGATTGGGGTTATGGGAGAGTTTGTGCCGGGTCGGGACACGTGGAAGAGTTACCGCGAAAGGGTGCAGTTTTATTTTATAGCGAATAAAATTGAAAACGACGAAGCAAAACGCGCTGTATTTTTCACTGTCTGCGGGGCGGAACTCTACAACTTAATTTCATCATTGTTAGCTCCACAGGCTACCGATGAGATACCCATCGCCGAGGTATTCAGCAAGCTGTCCGCACATTTCGAACCGAAACCCAGCGAGATTGTTGAGACATACAAATTTTTGAAACGTGACCAGCTAGCGGATGAAACGATAGCAGTCTATCTGGCGGAACTCCGGCGATTGAGCACGCATTGTAACTTCCCCAATTTGGAGAGGATGTTGAGAGACAGACTGGTGTGTGGTGTGCGGGATAGATCGGTTCAGCACGCGTTGCTGTCTAAGGATCCACTGAGCTTCAAAGATGCAGTGGATATTGCTATGGCGGCTGAGGCAACAGGGAAGAACATATTGGACTTACGTGGAAAAGGTGACGAGATAAGTACAACGCGTGTTGACGAACATCCGGTGCATGCGGTGGCAGGCAGAAGCCATACCGGCAGACGTCCGGCTGGTATTCAGGCAAACATGGACACGGGAATACGTAAACAAATGATGGGCCCCCAGGAGAACAAACGGAAACAACAGTGTTGGCGATGTACAGGGAATCATGTTGCGGAAGAGTGTCGGCATGTGACAACTGTGTGCCGGTTTTGTTCCAAACAGGGCCACATAGAGAAAGCCTGTATTACAAAACAAAAACAAGGTAGGCCTGTTGGTGGGGCCCGACAGGGAAATGTGGGGAATAAGTCTAACTCTGGACTTACTCACATGTTGTCAGATACAGTAAGGGAGCAAGAGGGAGAACAAAATGAAGCAATGTACAGTTTGAATAACCTGCGTGCGTTGAAAAGTAAGGCACCCTTTGTCATGGATGTTGGGTTGGATGGCAACAAACACTGCATGGAAATAGATACAGGTGCAAGCTTTTCTGTTATTAGTGAGGAAACATACAAGGCCCTGTGGCCCGAACAGCCACCATTGGACATGTGTAACATCGCATTGCGTACGTGGTCCCAGGAACAGTTGCGAGTTAAGGGAGTTAAAACAGTCTTGGTAAAAACAAGGGGACGTGAGGCAGTACTGCTTCCGGTGTTAGTGGCGGCTGGGAAAGGGCCGAGTTTGATGGGGAGGAACTGGTTGGAGCCCCTTGGGATTTCTGTGGAGGGCGTTTTCATGGTAGAGAGTTGCAAGGAACCTAGTGTTGTGCAGAAGAGTCAATGGGTGGAGGAACTGGTAGCCAAGTATCCAAAGGTATTTGACAGCAGTTGTTTAGGACAGTACAAAGGTCCACCGGTATCCCTCGTGCTTAAAGAGGGAGCCACACCAGTATTTAGGAAATGCAGACCAGTACCGTTTGCAATAAGGGACAAGGTAGGGGATGCAATCGACAAGCTGGTGATGCGAGGAGCTTACGAGGCAGTGCCGTATTCATCGTGGGCGACACCTGTCGTGCCTATTATGAAATCGGATGGGTCCATTCGCATATGTGCTGACTACAAGGGCACAATCAATCCAGCATGTAAGACAGAGTGTTATCCGTTGCCGACCATCAACGAAGCTCTGGCATCGCTGGCAGGGGGGAAATATTTCACGAAGCTGGACTTGGAGGATGCCTACATGCAGGTTGGAGTCGACGAGGGAACGGCAGATTTGTTGACTGTCAATACCATCAAGGGACTTTTCAAGGTCCGCCGATTACAGTTTGGAGTGAGTAGTGGCCCTGCCGTGTTCCAGAGGCTCATGGAAACACTCTTAGCAGGTATAGAAGGAGTGGTAGTGCTACTGGACGATGTGTTAATAGCGGGCCCAAATGAAGAAGAGCACTGGACACGTGTAGCGGAGGTAGTGGCAAGGATAGACAAGGCTGGGTTACGGTTGAAGAAGTCCAAGTGTGTTTTTGCATCCGCAGTGGTGAATTTTCTAGGTTATAGGATAGATGCGGAAGGGATACATCCCACACACGACAAAGTGGAAGCAATCCGTAGGGTACCAGTGCCCCAAAACAAGAAGGACCTGCAGTCTTTTTTGGGCTTGCTCAATTTCTATGAGCGGTTCTTGAAAGATAAAGCTAGTGTGTTGGAGCCTCTACACCGACTGCTTGATGGAAACGCTGCCTGGAAATGGGAGACACAGCATGCAGCTGCATTTACCAAGGCCAAGGAATTGCTACAAACAGACTGTGTGCTGGTCCATTATGACACCACAAGACCTCTGGTGCTAACATGCGACGCCTCAGAGTATGGTGTGGGTGCAGTGTTGGCACACGTCATGGACGATGGTGAAGAGAGACCGGTGGCGTTTGGGTCGCGGACACTGCAAAAATGTGAGCGGAACTATGCGCAGATCGACAAGGAAGCCCTCGCAGTGATATTTGGGGTGACTAAATTTCATCAATATTTGGCAGGCCGATCATTTACAGTGGTGACGGACCACAAGCCACTATTACGACTTTTGGATCCCAAGCGCCCAACCCCGGACATACTGTCACCTCGCATGTTACGGTGGAGTCTGTTGCTGGGCATGTATGACTACACCATCATGCATAAGCCAGGGGTTCGGATTGGACATGCAGACTCCTTGAGCAGGTTGCCACAGCCGACATCACCTAGGGAAGTTCCGGCAGTGGCAGATATCCTGATGTTTGAAGCAATGCCGGACGCCCCCTTGGACGCCCAGTCCATGGCACGATGCGTGAGCGAGGATCCAGTGTTGAAGAGGGTGAAGCATTTTGTGTTGCATGGATGGCCACAAGAACTACCAAGTGAGGAGATTCGACCCTATTGGAACCGCCGGTTAGAACTGTCAGTCTACCGTGATTGTGTGCTGTGGGGAACTCGGGTGGTAGTTCCGCAGCAGCTGCGAAGTAGCCTCCTAGGAATGTTACATGCATCACATGATGGAATGGTGCGCTCAAAGGCCATAGCTCGAAGCTACATCTGGTGGCCAAAACTGGACGAAGACATTGAGGAGATTGTAAGCCATTGCCAGATATGTCAGGCTGAACGCAGGGCACCAGCAAAGACCCAGGTGCCATGGAGCACGCCCCAGAGACCATGGTCCCGTCTGCATGTTGATTTTGCGGGGCCCTTCCAAGGGAAAATATTTCTGGTTGTCATTGATGCCTTATCGAAATGGCCAGAGGTACGGTTGGTGCCGTCAATGTCATCTGCTGTAGTGGTGCAGGAGCTGAGGAGTATGTTTAGTAACCATGGTATTCCGGACGTTGTGGTGTCTGATAATGGGACTGCCTTTGCTTCAAGTGAAATGAAGACCTTTCTAGAGAAGAATGGAGTCATCTACAAGTATACGCCCCCATACCACCCAGCCAGTAATGGACAAGCCGAGCGAACGGTGCAAACTGTCAAGGACAAGTTGAAGAGGTTGAAAGCAGGCGACTGGAATACGAGATTACACAGACTGCTCTTTTCGTTGCGCACAACTCCCAGTACGGTCACGCAGAAGACGCCTGCCGAACTCTTGATGGGTCGGAAGCTGCAGACGGTTTTCGACAAGCTGCACCCGCGGTCGCTGTCGGGTGCGGGAAAAGGGTTAGTGGAGGACGGGTGTGATGGTAAAATGAGACAGTTTAGTGAAAAGGACCCAGTGTTAATACGCAACTATGGAGCTGGACCCAAGTGGGTCCCTGGAGTGGTGGCACGTAAGGAGGGTACAGTTACATACCAAGTTCAGGCTGGAGGTCACATGGCACGGAGACATGTTGATCAGATGGTGCGACGCAATATCGCTACACGACTCCAGGGGAGCTCGAGGTTACCGGTGGGAGGAGCATCTGGGACGCGGCCCCGAGAGCAGGAAGAATCGCTCCAGCAAGCTGTCCATCGTAGGAGACCAGAGCTTCAGCAGCAACCACAGAGGCCTCCAAGCAGTACAGCGACACAACCAGGATCATCTGGTACGAGGATGAGTGGCGAGATGCCCCTCCAGCGAGTGGCCGGTTCCCTAGTGTTGGGGGACTCCGAGCTACCATTTTTGGGGTTTCCTAGTGACTGCGGTTCGGCAGCTGCAGTCGATCATGTTCGTCCAGGGCAGCAAACATCTGAGGAGCTTGCTGGAACCTTGGAGTTCTCACTGCAGGAGACCCAGGGACCGCCCCAGGAGCTGAGTAACTGGCCAACGAGGGTGAGGGAGCGATCCACACGAGTGACTACGTTCTCCATTGTGTATAACAATATGTACAAGTGCTTAGGGTAAAAAATCACTTGGAGGGAAGGACTGTTATGTACTGTCAGCTCGGTTGGTAAGGCTGAGAGTGTTGTGTTGTCTATGGTTCGTCAGTCAACAGTAGCATCATGGCTGATAGCTCGTCAGATAACCTGTGTAACATGTAATGTAACCAATGTATCGTGTAATGCAGACACAGTGCGTGTAACGGGTACATAAAAATCAGAAAGGGAACCTAAAAGAGAGTTAAGATCTATTAACTTGGTTGTTTTTTGGGCTATATATTTAGATACTTTGGTTTGAATTGAATTAAGTTTTACACAATCAGTACTAGTAATACTATTCCAGATTATTGATCCATATTCAAGTTTTGATCAAATCAAATCTGTGTAGGGGGATAGTAAGTCCAAGAGCTTTTCTTCAGTGAGATACAAGGGAATCTATATGTAGATGCAAAAAGAGTTTAGAATCAAGTAGTATGCCAAGATCTTTCACAAGAGGGGTCTTAAAGATAGGTAAGTTATCTATTTTATATTCATAATTGATGGGAAATAATTTTCTAGTAAAGGTTATTATGGTGGTTTTATCTTTGTTAAGATTAACAAAGTTAAAGTAGCACCATTCAATAACTGAATTGATGTCCGACTGGAGTAGATAACAATCATGGATGGATGAAATTTTCTTGTATATTTTTAGATCGTCTGCAAAAAGAGTGCCAATCGAATGATTTATACCAACAGTTAAGTCGCCAATATAAATATTAAAATGTAGAGGTGAAAGTGTACCACCCTGTGGTACACCAGAACTAACCAGATGTAGATCAGTGTGTGCTTTTTGTATTGATACAAAACATTTTCTGTTGTTAAAATAACTAGTCAGCCAGGACATATATTTATTATATAAGCCGAATTCAGCACATTTATATAGAAGAATTAGGTGATTTACATTATCAAAAGCTTTTGCTAAATCAAAATAACAAGCATCAACTTGACCACGAGTTATAACTTGAGAATAGATAGGTAGAGACCCCGAAAAATGGTGAAGCGCGAAATTCACGAAATAACGCGAAAATTTGATACTTTAAACGAATTTTGCGACTTTCCTTTGATTTCGACATAGCCGCGAAATTCACGAATTTTTGCACGAAATTCACGCATTTTCGCACAAAATAATGCCCTTATGTCGCAAGTTCTTTTTATTTACGCCATCATAAACATAGGCGTGAGATAAACATAGACTGAAAGATAGGGGTGTGCGAAGCTTCGAGTAATCGAAGTCGAATCGAAGATATTTTTTTCCTTCGACTTTGGCTTCGACAAAAATAAACTTCGAGTGGAAAAGTCGAAGATTTTTGCCAGAAACGTTTGGCCCACTATTTTGATCAATATGTATATACTGCCAAAATATATTTGCGGCGGGTAATTTCCCGATTATGTATACAGCAAATTCTCTCTAGTACGTCTCTCTTGTTAACGTACAATCCAGTATAACGTATAAAGCCGCCAGTCTCTTGAAACGCCATGCAAATTAATAGGCATAATAAATATATAACGTACGTTTTTCAAAGCCCTGGACGGTAAATTCTCGTTAATACGTATCGTTTTGCCGATATTAATACACAAAATATTAAACATTTTCTCATTTCATTCACAATTCTATAGCTTTGTTTAACGACAGGCCTTGTGGAAATTTTTTTTTTGTTTTGTTGGTTAACGGCTTTCGCCCACAACCAGAACTATACTCGCACATGGTCAAAACGGCTTATGGTCCCTCACAACCAGATGTCTTCAATATCTCGCTGCAAAAACCCGCCTCTTCTAGGGATCAACACCGGCGTGATCCAACGGAAATATATACCAGGCGGAGCGCACGTAGGCGGAGGGGCATGGTAGGAAAACCTAGCAGGAACTATTCATTGCTAACTATTTTCTCGGTCGAGGCCCATCGACCAATGGAAAGAAGGCCATGGAATAAGGTCAAATGTTAATATAATACACCGGTCACCAAGGACAGGGGACCCAAGGGCGTTACCATTAACTCATATGTGGATGCCATTCTCGAATAGGAAATGGGACAGCACGATACAGACCTCACAAGTAGACGTAAACAACAAGGAAGGGTACGCCATGGGCAAAGGCAAATTAAGACTCTTAAGTTGAGCATAGAGGTTATCCCGCGAACGGACACAACGACATTCAAATAGTAAATGATTAACATCCGCCAGGACAGCACCACATGTGCAGTCAGAATTGTCTTGAATACCGAGTTTATGCAAATGGGCAGGGGCAGCAGTATGATTGGATCGGAGTCGAAATGATAAGACAGCGAGGTGACGCGGCTGATTATCAAAGACGATATCCGTGCTGACCGGTCTATGTCGATATAAGGACGCGTAAACTGTTGCGTTATCCCTGGCATAGCGTCTCCATACGGCATCCCACTCCTTCATAATGAGCCGGTCAAGGTAAGGGAGAAGGACATTATATGATACCGCCGGAACCGTACTACCACAGCATCGAGCCAAATTGGCCAGGCGGTCTACCATTTCATTCCCGTGAATCCCGATATGACTAGGTATCCAGAAAAATTGTACACTGATGTTAAGTCTACACAAGGTGAGTGTAAGTTCCTTAATAAGCCAGACCACAGGTTCTCTAGGAAGGGGGGTGGAATTGAGAGACTGAATTAAACTATATGAATCTGACACAATAATAGATTGGTGAATTTTTTCTCGGAGCACATATTGCAACGCCTTATATACCGCATACGCCTCAGCATAGTAAATGGTAGTTATAGGGGGCAGTTTATATAAGCCAGTAGTTTTATTGTGACTATCGTAATAGGCAGCTCCTACCCCTGTGTCTGTTTTGGAAGCATCTGTATATATAGTTCGATGCAAATGCACATGATTCACGCTTTCGTAGAACTCCTGAGCGGTCAGATATGACGGTTGTTCCTTACTACCTATGACCTGTGTTCGCAGCGGTTGAAACGTGATATCATATGTTAAAGTATATTTGTTTAAACAGGGCGTAGAAACGATATGGGACTTTGCTCGTTTAAGAGCGTCCGGAATATCCAAATCCAGTTTGTCCACCGCCCGCATATAACCGGCAACATGAGATGCCCTTGAGCGTATCCAAAGTTTCCCCAGGAAGCACTTTCTATGGAGGGTTAGTGGCAAAAGTCCCAGTTCGAATTGCATACATGGGATAGGCGTCGAAGGGAAGGCACCTAAAATGATCCGCATACTAACGTTCTGTATCTTCTCCAGTTCAGCACTCCTGGTGGGAGAGAGGTTGTAAAGAACACAACAGCCATAATCGAGCACCGACCAAATAGTGGTAATATAAAATAGTTTTAATAATTTGACCTCCGCACCCCACGTGCGGTGTGTTAGAGCTTTTAACAGATCAATGCGCTTCCGACATTTATGCGTTAGATATTTAATGTGGGCTTTACCCGTCAAACGATGATCAAACACCACACCTAGGTATTTAATTTCTGTCACAATCGGTAAGGGTTGACCCAGCAGTTGGAAGGGTGGAAAATTGTGTGGTTTATATTTCCTCGTAAAAAACACGACCTTACTTTTCGTCGGGGATATTTCTAATCCATTGCTATCAGTCCATGCCTGAAGCCTGTGGAGTGTGTCACACAGCGTGTCCTGAGCTCCCTGATATGTTGTATTATAGGCCCATATCACGATATCATCTGCATAAGTAATGTTATAGGATGTACGGCCAATGTGATAAACTAAGTGTTGGGTATACAAAAGGAACAGGAGTGGGCTCAATGTACTGCCTTGTGAAAGGCCATTATAGACGATGCGTGCAGACGATGGTGTCTGTGACGTGATTGGGTAATATTGTCGGACAGAAAAAAAAACGTGTACACATTTAATAATTTGAGTGGGAATTCCAATATGGCACAGCTTCTCATACAATACAGTCAAGTTAACATTATCGAAAGCGGATACCAGGTCGACAAAGAGCGCGGTACATATTTTCTTTAGCTTGAAGGCAGCATGAATTTATGACAATAAGGATAGTATGGCCTCGTGTGAACCGATACCTGGCCGAAAACCAAACTGCTCAGGTCGGATGAGCTTATTCTTTTCCAACCACCACTGTAACCGATTTTTCAATAGTTTTTCAAAAACCTTTGCAAGACATGAGCGGAGTGCAATGGGCCGGTAAGAAGTAGGGGCTAACAGCGGTTTATTCTGCTTCTTAATAGGAATTACGATGAATTCCCGCCAGGCTAACGGAGTTACACCATGAACGAAAATGTGATTATATAGTTGTAATAAGTATGAAGTACAGTTCTTAGGGAGGTTCCGTATCATCACATATGGGATTTTGTCAAGTCCCGGCGCCGTGTTAGGAGTATGACGTATACAAGTTTGTAGTTCCTGCTGCGTAAAAGGCATAATTAAGGCAGTATGATCTATATGCCTATTCAGGGGCGGCGTAGGCGGAGTGAAATGTATATCTACATTGGGAACATAATCCGGGGCAATATGCCGCATAAAGGCCGGTACTGTGACATCAGGGATAGGAGTCACATAAGAGAAATCTTTGCTAGACCGAAATTGTTTAAACTTCCTCCATAATTGCGGCAGGGGAGTATACCGCGAAAATGATGTGCAGAAGGCGTGCCACTTTTCCTTTTTCACCCCCTTCCATGTCCGTTTCGCCACTGCCTGTGCTTTCTGTAATGCGATGTAGTTACTGAGAGTGGAGCAGTGTTTATAAGTTTTAAGGGCCATAAGGCGTGCAGTATTTGTAGTCTGACATTTATCATCCCACCAAGTGGGTTTACGTTTACGACAAGCGGTCTGGCATGTGAGAGGGATGGCTTGATGAGCGGCATGAAAGATTCACGTGTAGAAATAGTCGTAACATGCATTTACCGTTCCTGGGCCTATGTCCGCAAAAGGGGCGATATCTGCCAGAAGGCCGCGGAATTTACTCCAGTCAGCTTGATGGGTACGAAACTTGGCTGTTGCTGGAGACTGTTGAGGAGGCAAAGGTTGGCCGACCTGCGTAGTCAACAATATGGGAAAATGATCACTCCCCCAATTGTCCTCTAAGACAGTCCAGGTAAGTTGCCCCGTGAGATCTGTAGAAATGAGAGTTAGTTCTGTAGCAGTAGATTGTTGTTGGTAGCAACCTAACCGAGTGTGGCGTTTGTCGTTCATGACCATATAGCTCGAGGTATGAAGAAATTCAAGCAATGTCCGGCCTGCTGCATCACAATAAGCATTACCCCAAGAGGAATGGTGGCTATTAAAATCCCCACCTATCACTACAGGGGTGGGAAATTGGCGGAAGAAAAGGTCCCATGTATCAGCATCAATGGAGGAGTTGGGGTGGACATAGAGTGACACTATGGCCCATACGAAGTGTCGGTGATGGATCTGAATAGCGACAGCATCAATGTTGTCAGCACGGGGTGGATATTTAATCGATATTTCCGCTACACTAAAATATTTATTCACGAAAATAGCAGTACCCCAGTCAGGTTTGTGAGATCTGTACAGTTGATATCCGGGTATCCTGACTGTGTATTTGTCCGTAAGTCTGGTTTCACATAGCAATATAATATCAACGTTGTGTAGGTGTAGATAGTGTTCCATGGGATATCGATTAGCGGTCAATGACCTAGCGTTCCATTGTAGTATCTTAAGGTTGAAAGGAAGTGAGATGGTACAAGAAGATTAAATTATAGGTTCAAAATGCGGAGGAGAACCTCCATCAAGGTATCCTTGTTGACGGCGAACGTATGATCGGTCTTTGCAGTGCTGACCAAGCCCTCAATCATATAGACGATATTCTGTACTTTATCATTAGGAACAGTGTGCTCGGTGCCTGTAGGGGTAGGTGGCGGTTGTTCAAGGTTGTGTTCACCTGCGTGTGGATTGTGTACTGGTCCGATAGTGACGTCTGGCACTTCAGGACGGAACTGCGCGTAATATTGGCGAATGTCGCCATTTGTGTGGGAGTCCAGCGGAATGACGGGTGGGATCGCCTTGTAACAAGTGGTATAGCCATCGGGCCGTGTTGGCACAGTCTTACGTCGCATGGTGCTTTGGGTCACGTGAGCAAACGTCGGCTGTGGTGCGGGAACCTCTACAGGTGTACTGTTGTAGGTGGAAACTGTATGTTGGAGATGGGGTTGCAGAACAGGGAACCCTATTATAGGATAATGGACCTGTTGTTCCGGTACACATGGTCCGGGTGGTAACTTTTTTGTCGCATCTGCATACGAAAGATTATGATAAGCCATTAGCCGTTTGATTTCACGTTCACGTTCCCACATGGGGCAGAGCTTTTTATTGAGAGCCGAGTGTGGTCCCCGGCAGTTAACACATTGTGGTGTATCAACTGTCGGGCAGGCCTGTCCATGTACATGAAGGCAGGTAGCACACCGAGGAGTCGTGGAACGACAGTTTTTGGCAGTGTGACCAAATCGGTGGCACTGATAACACATGGTGACGCTCTGGACTTTAGGGGTCACTTTGTAAATTTCTTTATAAATACTAATATATGGAGACAGAGTTTGCCCTTCAAAGGTGAGACTGAGGAGCTTGATGGGTACCCGAAGATCCTGCCCATCGCGTTGGATATGCTTGGTCTGACGTTCCGCATGCAGGAGTTTGTGGGTAGCGCTTTCATATCCGTCGAGGACCTCATCCATACTAACATCCAAAGGCACACCATATATGATACCCTGTTTCCTCGTTAGACCCATGGGGATGCTCGCTCGCAGGTTCATCTTGCCTGGTGTATCAGAGTCCAGAAATTGATTGGCAGCTGTCGCCGTACTAAAGTGCATTTTCAGCCGTTTTGGACCTGCTTGGTGGATTTGCAATATGTAACGATTAGGGTGCATTCTTTTACCTAAAGCAATCGGGTGCAAGTTTCCGATATTACTATCAAGGGATTCTACTACTACAATGAAAGGACCGCTACAGGAATCAGGGTAACGTGCGCTCCCACCTGGTACGTACCCACTTCCACGTTGTTGATCGTCCACCCGGCCTCATCCGTCGCCGGACATGTCTTCGCCCAAAGAATTACTTAAACGGACGTCACGCTTGCATGATTTGTTTGTTCGTGCAATCAGATCACAGGTTTCACTTATGCTTTTCCGCTTTACATCACTGCGCGACACTACCTCCATACGATCATAATCAATGTCTTCCGCTAATACTGCATTTAACGAGTTGTCCAACTTAACCGCGAGTAAGCGCAGGAAAGTCCGTCATCACTCGCAGTCAAAACCGAACTCCTTGTGGAAATTGTTTACAGACGTTTTCTTTATTTGGTTGAGTAAAATGGCAGTTGCAGTGCTGGTAACCGTGCGGATAGAAAATTCATTTGTATAAAAAAAATGTCGGTTTTTTGTGTGATTGGTGTAACAACATAACATTTATGCGGAATAATCAACAGTTATAAATAAAAAACGCTTAACTTTTTCAATTAAGAAAAAAAGATTCGATTATAATATTTATCCTACAAAATGAGTATTTTCGCGTTTGAATTTGTAGCAATGGATATTGGCCGATGGCGGCCATATCTGGCTAGATACATAAAACGTAGATTATACGATGGCAAACATCTACTAACGCGTTTTTGTTACCGTTTGTTTTCTGTTACGATGACCTAACCTATAATTTGTTTGTAAACATCATTTCAGATTGACATCTTTCGCAATCGTACACAAATGTAATACGTATGCAACATTTATTTAACAGATCTAGTGGCACGTTTCCGACGCTAGTGAACATTTTGTGACGTTTCGTGAAGCATGTTTAATGGCGACGCGACATGACGACGTGGATAACCTGTTTATATTTTTAATATTAAGTGTATTAGGGCAGCATATGTAGGTAGGCCTACCCGTAGAAGTTATGAGTACCCAAAAGCGTGTGGGTATCAGCATTGCAAAAAACTAGAGATTCTTACAGCTATTGACAACTGCAAGAAAAAGTGTGATGTTGCAAAACGCTTTAATATTGCACCTACAACTCTGTCCACAATAGTAAAAGACAGAGCAAAAATTGAAGAAAATGCTGCAAAACTGCACCAGAAGAGGAAAAGATATAGCAAATGTATCGATAGTGACCTTGACAAAAATCTTTTTGATTGGATTGTGCAAGCACGCTCTATAGAGCATCCCACTCTTAGATTGCAGTATGGAAGTAAATGGGCGCATTCTCTCTCTCTCTAACACACGCCGATTGCCGTTAGCACTGTCCTTGTTTCTTCGTGCGTTGTTGCCAAATATCAAACGAAATTTAAAATTTTAATTTTTGGACCAAGCTTTTTTTCATATTGTATAGAATCAAAATACGCATCAGGCAATGCTTATTTTGAATACTTAACAATATTTTAAGTGTCCGAAAAAATTAAAAAACATAACTTATTCGCTGCGAACTGTTTTGAAGTATTCCAATATGTTTCACATCAAAAAAAAAAACCTACATGTGTATTTCATTCAGATTTTTTTTATTAGTAAATTAATGCCTTAGGACGCCACCGAACAAATGTTAAGACAAAAACTGTACAGGTTTCACTTAAATAATTTTTTTAATATATTGAAATGCATTTTCTCACAAACTGACACATCAAAAAGTTGAGCCGCGGAAAATTTTTTTTCTATTAAAGATAGATGGGGGACGAAAGCGAGAAAAATGTTCACAATGAATTGAATTAGTTTTTAAAAGCAGCGCCATCTCAATTGCTTCTACAGTTTCCATGGAAATAGCTGTTAAAGATGTGTCTTATCAGTACAAGAGCGCGCGCTGCCGTCGTAAGAGGAAACAGGGCCGTGTGTTTAGATAAGTGGGGTTCTGTCCTACAAGCAATTTCAAATACATGGCTTCCTTAGTCAACAAAAAATATTATAATCGATTCTTGAACATAATATTTAAAATGTATGAAATAAATACGAAGGAATTTAATAGCGATCATGGTACAAAATTTTGAATTATTTTTCTATCCTTCTCACCAAGCATTTTATCAAACATTGTTTTAGACAAAGTTTTGGAAAATAATTATGATATTATTACAAACAATTTAAACAGATTTGATAAGGTGTCTACTAAGGCAGTTACAGTTTTTTGTCCGGTGAAATTTTTTTTCGAACCCATGCAGTTATGGCTGGTCGTATCAAAAATGTATTTAGAAAACATTTTTCGGCATTAGGTAATCCGAGTTATACGTTAAAACGGATTCGATATTATTCATATTATGGGAGTTGTTGCGATTTTTCTGTTTTTCAAAAAATCTTCCCCATTTCGAACCAATTGTTCGGATTTTTCCCATAACTTACTCGACCGAGAATTTCCATTACCGTATTTTATTTATCATTTTGGACATGACTTGTCCAAAAATACGGCATTTATCGGGCCCATGAAAATGTGATATATATATATATATATTATATATATATAATATATATAATATATATATATATTATATATATATAATATATATATATATATATTTATATATTATATATATATATATATATATATATATATATATATATATTATATTATATATATATATATTATATATATATTATATATTATATAGGTATATATATGGGATTTTTAGAACAGAAAAGAAAACTATAAGAAAATTTTGTCTACAATAGGTAGTTTTTATTTGAAATTTACATAAAAGTGGCATTATTACAAATTTATATGTGTAATAGTATAAAATATTATAAATTACGATATGATTTCTTAAAATGCTTCTTGTTCTATCCAAATTACAAAGACACGCATCTCCTGAAATTCGTAATGTGTTAGAGATTTGGCAACAGCGCGCGCCATAAGCCGTGTACTGCAATCTAAGAGTGGGACGGGCTATAATAACATACCCATCTTGGGCACAGCACTGCAAGGAAAAGCACGAATGGAGGCACTAAGGCTTGGAATTGACAATTTTCAAGCCTCAAATGGCTGGCTCACACGTTTCAAAGCCAGGTGGAATTTAACTTTACTAATGAAAACCAGATGAATGAATTTTACAAATTTTAAATAAATGAAAAGTACTTATTTTTCCTGTGGATTATGTAGTATACATTTTTTGAAGATGTTTGGTACAATGGAATTTTCTTTAGACTATATAATCATGATGAAACGTAATTATGTAACAATTTTTTTAATATTAAAAATTATGTTATTTCAAATCCTTCGACTTCGATTTTCCTTCGACATTCCTTCGCACAATATAAGGTTCGCTTCGACTTCGCTTCGCATTTAAAAAGAGACCTTCGCACATGCCTACTGAAAGACTAGTGCCGTGATATTATCTTCGTTTTGACACGTTACTCTGTTTACAAGCAGTAAATATTGCCAACGCAAATGAAAACAAAATGTAACAAATGTCAACAATTGATATGTGCGCACTACCAACATAACAAAATTGACTGTCCACAGTTTTCGTGTTGAATAATGGTCGTTTCTGCCGCAATTTAACCTAATTTAATTGTATGGAGCTAAGATGGCAGTCATTTTTGCGTGCACATATCTATGAGTGTTTACAAATACCGTCCACATTTTGTAAGTTTTGTGATAATTGAATTTATGACTAAGATGCAGAAAACTTCGACGCGAAAGAGAGATGAAATCGGATGGATTTTATATTTTTGTTCAGCGGGACAAAATATGATGTGCAAGTTCTGCAACGTGCGGGTTGATTGGACACACAAAACACGTGCAAAAAGCATGTGGCAAATGACACACAAAACAAAACAGAGAAGACAATTATTTTGTCAAGCAAATTCTACCGTGTCTAAACAAATCTCAATAGGCGACAGCGTGAATAAAGCAAACAAGCTTGAAAGTGCAGAAAACAAGAATTTGTTTCTGATTTTGTTAATATGATGCTGTAAGTTAACATTCCTTTGGAAAAAGCTGATCATCCAGCTATGAGGGAATGGTTTAACACCCATGTTGAAGAAGGTTAGCCTTATTTATTTAGAAATGTTTTCCCCCTCTAATAAAAGTTCATATGTAGGCCTAAATATTATCGATTAACTTACCTTTAGGCCCAACTTACCTTTACTTCAAATAAATATGCAAGTACCTCAGATTAACAAACACATAAATAGGATGGATTGCATTGTGAAATGGTAAGAACACCACAAGATATTTTTGACTGATTGATTGATGGTTTGACTCTGTAATCCAGCAGTAATCTCGAAAAGGTTAGGTTAGGTTTGGCTTAGAATTGTTTTGAGTAAATTAGCCCATTTATATTTTCAGCGATAACCTTATAAATGCTACCTATTTATAAGTATATTGTAAGTTATGTATACATTTTAGGTGCAGGGGATTGGCCATCAGCCAACACTTGGAGAAACTTATGTCCCGAAAATTGGCCAGGCAAATAAGGAAGCAGTAAGGCACGCTGTAGAAGACAAACAGATTGTATTCTTGTGTGATGAAACGACAGTCAAAGTGGGCCGATGTAAGGCAGAGTCTGCTACTTTGTAGTGCCTATCCGCTATGAGGTTTTTTTTACACCGCTAATTGCATATAATTTTTTCACTATTTTTTGGGGTCTCTACCGATTGCTTATTTTTACACCGATTTTTTGCTCCGCTTGCTTTTTTTTACACCAATTTTTTGCACCGCTTTTGTCATTTTTTTACACCGAAATGAGCCAGTTTTATTTGCCATTTTCTGGGGTCCCTATAGATAGGGTTAAGAAACAAAACTTAATTGGTCGTAGTGGTTTTACCAGTTATAAATCCATGTTAAGAGTCAGATAGTTGATTTTTTAAGTTAAAGTTTAAATGTTTAAATATTATTTTGTCGAAAACTTTAGCGAAACCATTTGACAGAGAAATTAGCCTGTAATTAGAAATGTTAAGCTTGTTACCTTTTTTTTATGTATATATAACCTTAGCTAGCTTCCATTTACAAGGGTAGATACCCTTTTCAATACTACTGTTAAAAATGTGCATAAGGACAGGAGTAAGGAGTAAAGAACAACCTTTTATAATAAAATTAGGTATATCATCTGGTCCTGTTGAAAAAGTAGATTTTAGTGATTTAATACTCCATAGAACCAGACTTTCAGAAATGTTAGTCATAGGAATGAAACGATTAGTAGTATAAGATGTGGGTAAATTAGTATTTGAGGGTGGAGTAACATAGACACTTGAAAAGTATTTAGCAAAACGGTTAGCAATGATAGTAGGGTTATTTATAACTTTATCATTGGTCTTAAGAGAGAGTTGTTTATTCTAACGCTTCCTCATGATTCGTACTTAATTCCAAAATTTTTATGGATTCAGTTTAATTTGGTTATTAATATTTTGCAGCCAAAATTTTTTATCTCTTGATAAGAGTAGTTTTGAATCTCGACGTGATTGAGAATATAAAGAATAATAGAAGGGATTTATATTTCTTTTATATAATTTATGATAGTGTTTTTTCAATTTTAATGACTTGATGAGTTGATAGGAGAACCAGTGGGGATATTTAGATGTAGTTTTCACAATAGTAGGAATATACAAATGTATAAAATGATTCATTATAGATGTCAAATGATCGACCATAAAGTTAACATCCAAGTATTATAAATAGGGCCACGATTATATGGTGAATCGCGAAATCGCGAAATTTTCCGCGAATTTATATGGAAAATGCGAAAAACGCGATTTTTAAGAAAAACCGCAAAATAACACCGAAATTACACAATACAAGTCTCTTATATTTTAATGTGATAAGTCATGAAGCGAAAACTACATACACTAGAACCCCGATTTTACGTATGCTCACGGTTCCACGGATTGCATTCGTAAAATCGCTGCCTTCGTAAAATCGGGGGTTGCCCATTTTGACCCCCCACCAACCAAAAGAAAAAGATTGGTTTACGTTTGTATTAAATGTTTCTGGTATAATTTGTGTGTATTTGATCATAATAATAATATACTTTTAAATATTATTACTATTAACGCAACAAAAAGAAAACCCCCGATGGAAGCGTGTGAACATGGAATGTGTGCTGACCCGCCTCGCCAGCCGGCCGCCGGCGCCACGCAGACAAGCGACCGCTCACTCACTCGCCTGCCGCCGCTTGCCTTCCCTTCCCATCCCAGCGCTGGGCTACCGTCTGTCGCGTAGCAAACATAAAAGATTATTTAATGTTTGCTACGCGACAGGATACCGCGTTATTTAAACCTGCCTGCCTTATACAAACTGTTATTTCTACGATTGCGTGAATAGTCACATCTTCCAGTTGTGAACAGTGTGGAATGTTAATGCTAATAGCAACAAGCTTGATAGTCAAGACTTGCCCGAGTCCTGGTTGATAAGCTGGAAGAATTTCCTGCCTTGCATTTCTACGTGCTTCCTTTAATCAGCTTTAGGGCGCCGTCTGGTCAGCGTGTGTGTTAGTGAAGCGGGATGATAAGAGCGACGCTCAATGGTAGTTCTAGCGCGGTAAAACCTCTAGGTGCAAGGCTCTGAACTGGCGCGCAGTCATCTCGTTCCCGTCAGATAACTGTGAAATTTGAGTGGTGACCGTAACATTATATAGCGTAAAAATAAAAATAAAGGTGTAATGCATTTCCCTCTGATACTTTCAAGAAATTTGTAATGGGTTTTTTACACCTAAAACTATGAAAACATGCCTTTTAGCCATTTTATCTCCTCTAAATCATCTTGATCCGATATCAAACGAACCAGTTGAGCATTAACAAATTCTTAAATGCTTTTCGTAAACAGACTCCAGTCGGATATCTAGTGTAGTTTGGAAATCGCGTAGGTATTTTCGTGGCTGTGCGCGGCACACGACTGTAGTTGCCATGCGTCACGTGCCGAGAATGTTGTCCGGCAGGAAGGGCGAGTATAGTTCATTTGCGGTAAAAATGAATACTTTTACGGCCTTGCTAAATTTTTCCATTAAAGAAATTTTGAAGTTTCAGTGATTTTCCAGCAGAAATAATGTTGTGTAACTAACAAACAAATTGTATCAAAGCAATTAACGGTAAATGGCTGTTGCGGGGCCCTTAAAAAATTTTCATTTTACCAGAAATGGACTATACAAACCTGGCTTTCGTCGCACGCAGTTTGGAGAAGGGGAGGAAGGATGTTGACAGTTTCACATGCCAAAGGACGTTGAGGGAGGAGGGGCAGAGAGACAAGATGGTTTGTATGCCTGGGAGGGATGAACCTTGAAGTCTGGGCAAGGGAAGGAGAGGTAAGCTGTACGACATCATGCATTAACTGGTTGGAAGGCAGCTCATATTCTTGTGCTCATCATCTGTCATCCAGACTAAACAAATTGCAGTCTGTATTTGAGGTGCTGACAAAAGGTATATTGCCAGAATCAGTTGACAACATTTTGTAAACAATGAGAACTGTACATACTGCAGAACTGAAAGAAGTTCAAGCATACAGCAAATTTGAGTCTGCTGAAACTTAATGAACTGATCACTTGTGATCCTTCTCGGCATCTGTTTACAAATATTGGAGCACTTTTTGACCCTCAGAATATGGGAAACATTTTGTGGATGATAAAGAATTCTTACAGCACACCCAGACCCTACCTTTCATCAAGCAGGTACCAAAGCTTACTCTAGCAGGCGGATATGTAGCCCCGAAAAAAATTGTCGCTGAAGAACAACAAAAGCCACATGTGAACCACATCGACGTGATGGAGATTTTGTGTCGAATGAAAGCAGATTACTCAGAATTTGCAACAGCAGCCTTGTAGTTGCTCTGGATGCCAGCCTCAAACGTCGACTCTGAACGGTCTTTTTCAACATACTCTTTAATTGTTAGTGACAGAAGAAGATCGCTGAAGCCAGAAAATGCAGAACTTTTAACAATGGTAGCATTTTCGTAATTTTTGTGTAAAAGTGTGCATAGTAAAACTTTCTGCAGTTTCTTATTTTAATGTGTCATCCAAAAAATTGGAACTGTGATGACCTGATGAGCGATGGTACTTTTTAAGAGAAAATGTTTAACAATGTAATGTTGCAGAACCCTGCCCTCCTAATTAAATAATTTTTCTTTTAAACTATTCTCATGAATGTAAATATTTCTTTAAAAATCTTTCTAATTATATTTTACCGTTTGTTATATATTTTAGGGTTGATATTTTTCACTTGCTATGTTTTTAAGAAGGTATTTATTATTTTATTAGACATTTTCTATCATTAGTAATTTTTATGTAATTATTCACAAATGAGCCATTGTACTAGATTTTTACTTGGTTAGGCCTACTTATTCATGTTTTTCTCAATAAGTTTAATTTTGTAAAGTAATTCGTATTATAATTATTGTTCTTAATTTTCATTAATGTGTGGAATAATTCTAGAACACGGGACTGTGTCTGATGTGTAGAAAGAGAGAGGCATAAGAGACATGTAAGTGTGAGTGAGAAAGGAACAGTGCTTCCCCGTCAACCGAGATAAAGACAGTAATTCCCTCCCTTCATGGGAACTGAGTGATAACTGCTCTCTCACGGTGTGGGAGAGAGAACGAGAATGGGAGTCCCCGATTTCGAGGTGAAATTGAAAAGAGACTGATCAGGGGAAGCCCAGAGTTCTGTGTGTAAAAGATTTTTTCATGTGTTGTAACTTGTTCTGTAATTGGCTGATGTCTGTAGAGTGAATGAAGCGTGCGTGTGATTGGTCGGTGAGGTCATGTGACGTCTACTCCCTGCATGGAGGAGACGAGTTCATGAGATCACCAGTCGTCTGTCGAACGCTGGACGAGTAGGTCGCGTTCGATGGCTTCTCGCTAAATTATCATGTAATTTACGAAGAGATCATTTCACGTTGGTGGTCGGAGCCAGGCCTATATTTAAATCAACCTAATTTTTGTTTATTTCGTTTTCGAGTATAATTAGAAATTGCGGCCACCTTCGTAGGCATGTTGGCTCGGGGCGGAATTCGTTTTCGCTGGGTGCGGTTCTCTTCGAGGTCGTCCCATTTTCTTGTACTTGTAGTAAAACATTACTGAAGGACTCAATCTACGCGATTATTTTCCGGTAATTTCTCATCATGCGAGCTACCAGCAGTTTTTCGATGGGCAGATGTATGTGGACTGAATGAGTAACCTCTTTTGAAAGTGTTTGGAATCGTCTGTGCAACATTCTATTTAAAAAAATAAAAATATAATAAAAAACATCAAAATTTGCAATCGGCGTTGAACTGTTTATTTTTGTATATAACGAACCGTTATAACCAGAACATTAAAATGTTGATTACATGTGATTCTAAACAACACAATAGGCCCAACTGCTATTTTTTATGTCACAATTGTGAAATATATTGTGTAAGTACCATGAATAGCTTAAAAAACCAGTATTTTTTTAAAAGACGAAATAACGACGAAATGTGTGGTTTTAAATGACGAAATCAGTTTCAAAATAAAACCATATAATCTTGGCTCTAATTATAAATAGGTGACCAATCATGTTCTTTTAAAGCATTGTTTTGTCTAGAGACGTACGAGACTGTAAAATCCATAAAAAACGAAACAATTAATAACGATTCACTCGCAAACAACTCGATTGGCAGCAAGCGTGCACGATAGCACAACTTACCGCCATGATGGTTCAACAACAACTGTTGCTTCGTTGCCGGAAGCTGCAGGGCTACCTGCCTTGGCAGGCAGCCAACTTGAAAAACTTGGCGCTGCTAGCAAGCAGCGCGGGAAGTTCGAAATTCAAATGTTTCAAACACTATACACTAAATTACACACAATATTTACAAGTCCAAACATTACCGCCCGCCTTGAAATGTCCCATTTCAACAATCATATGGTAGCGGGCAGAGCTTCACCACAGGACGCTTCAAAGTTCCACTAGAAGTCCGGATAGTAGCCACTCTGGCAACACCATCTTTCCCAGGATAGAGCTCCACGATGCGCCCCAAGCGCCACTGTAGAGGTGGGAGTCTGTCGTCTTTCAGGAGCACAAGTTGGTTGGCAGTGGGACTAACTCCCTGCTCGTTCCATTTCTGCCGCTGCTGGAGCGTGTGTAAATAATCCCTGTGCCAACGATGCCAAAAGTCCTGTTGGAGGCGTTCCACAAGTTGCCAACGTTGAAGGCGGTTCAGCCGTACATCCCTCAAGTTAGGCTCTGGTAATGTGACCAGTGGCAGGCTCTGGTAATGTGACCAGTGGCTCCAGGGTTAAGAAATGGCCAGGGGTTAGAGCACTGATGTCATTGGGATCAGAGCTCAAAGGGCACAGGGGTCTCGAGTTTAACGTAGCTTCCACCTGCACTAGAAGGGTGTAAAGTTCTTCAAATGTGAGCACTTGTTCACCAATAACTTTACTTAAGTGAGTCTTGAAAGACTTTACCCCGGCCTCCCACAAACCACCAAAATGGGGAGCAGCAGGAGGGTTGAAGTGCCACATGACACCGAGCTGGGACAACGCATCAGTGACAGCCTGCTGGTGTGGTGCCGACGACAGAAATTGCTGAAGTCCCTTAAGACGATTGTGAGTTCCGACAAAGTTGGTCCCGCAATCACTGTAGATATCAGATGTTCTCCCACGCCTGGCAAGAAAACGTTTGTAGGCTCCAATAAATGTATCTGTGGACAGGTCTGAAGCTAGTTCTGCATGAACGGCCTTTGTCGCGCAGCAGACAAAAATACAAAGGTAAGCCTTCAAGACCTTTGCCCCACGGACCCGACCAAGCTTAACCATAAAAGGACCAGCATAGTCAACTCCTACTTTGGCAAATGGTTTAACCTGTTGCACTCTCATAGAGGGAAGATCGCCCATGAGAGGTGCACTTGCTACGGGTCTTTGCTTGAAACATGGAACACAGTGACGCAAGCAGCGAGAGATGGCATCCTTATCTGCAAGAATCCAGAATTGTTCTCTAAGAATTCCTCTAAGAGTCTGAACTCCAGGATGATGATTCTTTTCATGATAATGGTTAATAATGAGATCAGTCAGATGGTGAGATTTTGGAAGCAGCACTGGGTGCTTCTGCTCAAACGGAACACTGGAGTGAGCTAAACGACCACCTACCCTTATCAGGCCACTGTCATCAAGAAAGGGTACTAGTTTGCGAATCTGAGGGGAAATGCACTGTCCCTTCTTCAGAGCACTTATATCCTCTTTGAAATGATGTGATTGTACCCAGAAGAGCCAAAAATGTAAAGCCTTATTCAACTCATCAGGAGACATATTGTCAGTCTTGCGCTCTTTCAGTGACAGGCGACAATTGTGGGCAAAGCGCAATAAACAGCATGTGACACGCAGAAGCCTGGTTAGTCGACTGAATCGCGTTGCCAACTGGCCAAGATCATCAGAGGACGTTACAGTGGTCAAGGTGACAGTCTTCTTCTCCATCACGGCGGGATCCACTTCCACTGCATCTGGTGACTGGGAAGGCCACTGTCCAGGTGACTCTATTAACCACGGTGGACCAGTCCACCACAAGTGATGATCCAATAGTTGAAGAGGGAAGAGACCACGAGAGGCACAGTCAGCAGGATTGAACTCAGACGGTACGTGTTTCCACCAACTGGGACGGGTAAGCTCTTGGAGTTCGCTTACCCGGTTAGCTACAAAAGTCTTCAACTGATGAGGAGATGAGTTAATCCATGCTAAAACTACTTGTGAGTCTGTCCAGGCTGTGATGGAAGATACGGGCAAAACTTCTTGGTAAGTCTCAATCACATGATTGAGCACACGAGCCAACAGTAGTGCTCCACAAAGCTCCAGACGAGGTAAGGTTTGGCTTTTGACTGGTGCAACCTTGGACTTACTGATCAGCAGACGAATGATGGTTCGATCATCCGGGCACACTATGCGCAGGTACACCACGGCCGCGTAACCAATCTCAGAACTATCACAGAAACCATGCAGTTGATAGGTAGAGCCTTCTGGACCTTTAATGAACCGAGCGACAGCAATAGAGGACAACTGAGGGAGCTCCCGGCTAAAATGATCCCACTGAGAAGCAAGATCAGGGGGGAGGTGATCATCCCAGTCAATGGACCGGACCCACATTAGTTGCAATAGATGCTTTGCAAACATTAACAGTGGAGTAAGCCATCCTAGAGGATCAAATATTCTGGCTACATTGGCAAGGATGCTCCTCTTCGTAACAAGACTTGAGTGGCCTCGGATTACATAGGAGAAGGTGTCAGAGACTGGGTTCCATTGAAGTCCTAAGACCTTGACCACAACTTGACTCTCAGGATCCAGATCAAATGATTGGGGCATATCAACATCTTCAGGCGGAAGCCAGTCTATAAGAGCTGTATGGTTGCTCATGAACTTACTCAACTTGAAGCCCCCTTTGGCAAGAAGAGCTCGAAGGTCCTTTTGGATGGCCAGAGCAGATTCAAGAGAGTCAGAACCGGTAACCACATCATCAACATACACATCGGATTGCAAAACTCTTGAGGCAACTGGAAAGTGGTCTTTCTCATCGACCGCCAGTTGTTGAATAGTTCGAAGGGCCAAGAACGGAGCTGAGGAGACGCCATACATCACCGTCTTCAATCGATAATCCTGCACAGGTTCCGAATCACAAAAGCGCCAAACAATGCGTTGGTAGTCCTGGTGCTGGGGCAGAACAGATATTTGACGGTACATTTGTTTAACATCTGCCGTAAACACAAAGGCATGTAGCCGAAAGTTCAAAAGTAGATCAAAAATGTCTCTTTGCAACTTGGGGCCGGTTAACAGGGTGTCATTCAAAGAGACACCAGATGAGCTCTTAGCAGACCCATCAAACACTACCCGCAGCTTCGTGGTTGAACTCTCTGGCTTTACGACACAATGGTGGGGGATATAATAAGCTGGCGTCACATCAATCTGATCATCAGGAATCTTTTCCATGTGACCCATGGCAAGATAGTCTTCCATGAACTCTGAGTACATTATTTTGAGCTTTGAGTCACCTTTCAAGCGTCTCTCTAGGCGCATCAACCTATTTATAGCTTGGGGTCTAGAGGTGCCCAACTCAGGTCTCGAGTGGCGAAATGGCAGGGACACACTATATCGGCCTTCTTCATTTCGGACGTGAGTTTCGGCAAACATGGTTTCGCAAGAAACATCCTCAGGAGACTTGTGTTATACTCATGGGAATTCTTCAATTTCCCAGAACTTTCGTACAACATCATCTAATGGAGGGTAAGAAGTGAACAGTGTGACACAATGCGATGCCAGGCAGGATGGTGGAAGTTTGGTGTCCACCCTTCCCATGAGAATCCATCCCAAAACAGAGTCGAGAGCCACTGGAGACCCTTCAATCTTGCCTCCAGTTACGAGAAGAGGAAATAGGTCAGCACCAATAAGCAGGTCAACAGGACCAGGGGTGTCGAAAGAAGGATCAGCAAGCTTCAGATGAGCCACTAATCGCCACACATCCGATAAGAGTTTGGCACTCGGCAAGTTATTGGTAATGCGTGGTAACACAAATACATCCAGGGCAAACTGATTATCTGGATTGCCCACTGGGGAGATGACAACTGATGTGTAGGACTTAGCCACATTCACAGGTGTACTGGACAAACCATGTATCGGAAGATGAGCCTGTCTGCGAACCAGTCGGAGCTTTTGTAGGCACTGTTCGGTGATAAAGCTGGCTTGACTGGCAGTGTCTAGTAATGCACGTACAACACAAGGCACACCAGAACGATCGAAAATCTGTACTTGAGCAGTTGACAACAATATTGTTGTTGTTGAGGTAGGTTTAGCAGCAGTTACTGCAACAGTGGCAGGATTAGAGTCAGATGATGGTGGTTCCTTGTCTGAGTTGGATGGGATGGAGTCTTCCTCTGATCGCTGACCCCCAAAATGCAGCATGGAATGGTGACGTGCCTTACAATGGTGACATGAGGACTTAGATGGACACCAATTTGATCGATGTGATGGGGAAAGACAATTCAGACATAACTTATGCTCCTTTACTATTGCATATCGTTCCTTGGGGCTACCCTGCGAGAAGATAGGGCATGACCTAAGCACATGAATGTCACTACACAAGAGACAACTTTGTGACTGTGGAGAACTTACTAATGTGTTTACAGACTGACCTCGAGACTGCCTCCAGCTGTTTTGGTGCCCTTGAGCCGTCTGTTTGGGAACCTGATTTCCTGAACTCCTAGAACGGGAAGCTATCACAGCCTCATGCGCACGACAATGTTTTTCAAGAAACGAAGTGAAACTACTAAGAGTGGGAAACTCGTCTGTTAATGTCATTTCCCATTGTGTTTGTAAGGCAGCATCCAACCGTTTGCATAGAATGGGCAGCAGCATCAGATCCCACTGGTCTACAGGGACAGACAAGGCCTTAAGAGCAGACACATTCTCTGTAACAGTGTTCAACAGTTGGCGCAATGCCTTGGGAGAGTCAGCTGATGCAGAGGGTGCTTGAAGTAAAGCCTCCACATGCACAGACACAATGAGCCTCTTGTTCTCGTACCTACCAACAAGTAGTTTCCAAGCCACATCAAAGTTTACTTCAGACATGGGCAAGGCCTGAATCATGCTGAGGGGTTCACCACTGAGAGCAGTCTTCAGATAAGCCAGTTTCTCAACAGATGAAAGGTCACTATTGTTAGCAACGAGAGTGCAAAATAGGTTGGAGAAGTTAGGCCAATTTTTAATGCTACCCTCAAAACTTGGAAGCGTAATTTTTGGTAAAGCTACCCTAGAATTGCTCACCTTGGGCCTTGACGATGTTGAGCTCTCCATCGAACAACCCTCCAGGGCACTTACCGTCGCCATGACTTCAAAATATTTCTCTTCGAAATCGTCCATTCGTGCAGTCAGTTCTGAGAGATCGATGTCAGAATTTTGCGTTGCCCCAAGAACCACAAAATCCGCCTCGAACTTATCACGAACTTGGGGTAGATCACGAACTGTGGCACGAAACAATCCTTGCTTAGAAACATCGTCAACAATACTTTGAGACAGGTCGACAGCACGTTTGAGCCGAGCCTCTGCTAGTCGGATACGCACGAGTGCCGAGCCTATATCTGCCATGGTCACACACAGACGCAAAGGACGAAATAACCAAAAAGACACAACAAAGAAATAAACACAACGAAGACCAATATAACCAAGGTTAGACACAGCAAGTCAAAATTTATATCCAGCAAAAACACCTAACGAAACGAAAAACATGAGCAGACGCCGATAAATAATACAACATAACCCCAACACGAAATATATTCCACGAAAAACAAAGAAGATATAACAGTTTCTTAGATCGCCAAATCTCTGCGAATTTCTTCTAAAACACGTTGCCGAAGAAATCTTGACCATGAAAATACTCTAATTAACGAGAGTATAGCGCACGAAATAACGTGAAAACTAAGTGTAATTGTTTACCACGTGCACACGAATCACGTTTAAAACAACACCAGAAAAAACCGGAACTATCCGGCCCGGAGGACCAAATGTTTTGTCTAGAGACGTACGAGACTGTAAAATCCATAAAAAACGAAACAATTAATAACGATTCACTCGCAAACAACTCGATTGGCAGCAAGCGTGCACGATAGCACAACTTACCGCCATGATGGTTCACCAACAACTGTTGCTTCGTTGCCGGAAGCTGCAGGGCTACCTGCCTTGGCAGGCAGCCAACTTGAAAAACTTGGCGCTGCTAGCAAGCAGCGCGGGAAGTTCGAAATTCAAATGTTTCAAACACTATACACTAAATTACACACAATATTTACAAGTCCAAACAAGCATTATATAAACCAAGATAATCTCCGTCAAAGTTTTTAAAACATGAAGAAATGTTTTGAAATAATTGTTCTGTGTTAAGTTCAATGTTAATCACAATAAAAGGATGTAGCGGATCTTCTGTGACGAGAGAATCCAGATCTTTGTTAACAATA
Source organism: Bacillus rossius redtenbacheri (assembly GCF_032445375.1). NCBI lineage: Eukaryota > Metazoa > Arthropoda > Insecta > Phasmatodea > Bacillidae > Bacillus > Bacillus rossius. The sequence goes on along the minus strand of NC_086333.1, from coordinate 1,598,625 downwards.
CAATTAGGGGTGGGCGAAGCTTCGAAAGTTCGAAAAATAGAAAAAAACATTTCAAGAGTTTTTAAGCTAATCTTTTACTCTACATACATTGCCTAAAAGTTAAAGAATGCCTACGATCAATAACATCAACATGGAGTTAACTTAGCATAATGAGAACACACACATGCTTAGCCTAAGCCTATATGCCTGAACATTAAAACTAACCTCAACCATAATACAAATATGTTCGTTATACTTTGTTCAACTTACATTGGCTTAGAGTAAAATAATTGTCAGTATTGTATTTTGCTGAGAAAATGGAATAGCAACTCCCAATGAATTATTTTCATGTTTAGAAACGTGCCAGATTCATTCTCGACTTCAGTATTAGTCTTAATCTCCCCCCACAACAGCTCTTTTTCCATGCATAAATTACATCAATAATGCATATCACCAACGGACTTATAAAACAGCAGTTACGGCACTGAATCCAATGAAATAATATTATTGAATAAAATTCATTTATAAATAAACAGGGAAAATATTCCATGGATTGAACAGTAGAAAGAATGAGTTTCTAAATAATCGTAAACAAATTTGTCAACCATACAACCATTCCGTTTTTCACCCACACACTTTCTACACTTCTTAGGCCGGGCCTGCTTTTGTGCAAAGAGTAAAGATATTTTTTTTTACGTTGGAAGGAATGTAATAAACAATAAGTAGTTTGCCTCTAAACGGCTGTGCGCGTAAGCTGAAGGCCAAAAGTTAAAAAAAAAAGTTTATATTTACTTTCAATCATTCTTTATTATTATTATTATTATTATTATTATTATTATTATTATACGATAACAACGTAGAAAGTTCAGCTGGCCGTATAAAATATTACCATACAGTATTTAGTTGTATACAAATAGCAAATGTTACGTGCCTAAGTTTTTGGCAATGGTTCAAAAGGCCTAAGTTAATGGAGAATTTTGCATTGATGGTTAAGTTTGTTAGTTATGTATTAGCAAACGTGTGTGAAAGATTTTTAGCAGTTTACATTATTTGTATTTGATATTCAAATAATGGAAGAAAGCACTTCTGTTTTAAATGAGGGGCCGCCTGCCAAAAAACCAAGAAGTCCTATTTGGTTGTTTTTTTACCAAGAGTGCCAATGGGAAAGAAGCAACTTGCAAAGCATGTCAAAAAACATTTAAAATTCCAACAAGTACTACTACAACTCTACAAAATCATCTGAAACAGTACCCTGTACAATTAAATGAACTAAAAAGTGATGAAAAATCTGTCACAGTGATTAAAAGAAGAAAATCAATTGTCCCTGAAATGTGCTTTGAAGCATTTGCCAATGAGTCCAGACAATCCAACAGCGAAGAAGATAACTAAGGCAATTGCAGAGATGATACCCATGTGTTACTTACCCTATGAGTTTGTGGAAAACAAAGGATTTTTAAATTTAATGAAAGTAGCTGTGCCCAACTATAAAGTTCCAAGTCGAAATGCATTTTCAAGGAACCACATACCAACACTGTACCCAGACAGCAAGGGCACATTACAGACACGTTTAAATTCTGATCTTGCGGAGATTGCTTCCTTGTCACTAACTACTGATGCATGGACATCAAGGGCACATGATGGCTATATTAGTCTGACATGCCATTACCTGAGACCCAATTTTGAGAATGTGTAATTTACAATGAACACTTTGCCACTCAATGATGCTCACTCTGCTGAAAATCTAAAGAAATACTTGCAACATGGTATTTCTGAATGGGGTATTAGTCTTGAAGGCAGTATACCTATATACTGCATCACAGACAATGCTGCAGCAGCTGGATCTTTATTCATCTCACGACAGTGTTTCACCCATTCATTGCAGTTGGCTATAAGTGATGCCAAAACTGAATGTCCCGGTGTAAACATTCTTCTGGGCAAATCCAAAGCAATAGTTGGACATTATAGTCACAGCACGCAAGCAAGAAAAAGACTTCATGCCCAGATGGAAGAAATGAAGCTCCCTGTGCTGGAATTAATTCAGTATGTCGATACCAGATGGTGCACTGAATACCAAAAGTTGTCATGTCTGAAGTTAGGAAGGCTGTTGCAGCAGAACTTGCAAACTCTCACAACAATATTGACATGTTGACACAGTTGGAAATGAAACAAGTGGCAGGAATTATTGAAATTCTTGGACCACTTGCTGAAGCTACAAGTGATATCAGCAGGGAAAATTATCCAACATCATCACTTGTAATTCCAATTCTCCATTGTTTAAACACGCATCTAGTTGACTACATTGCAGTCAAGAAAGATGCCATTACATTTGCTCGGTGTTTAGAGAAGTCTCTCAAATCTAGGTGCGGCCTGTTTCAGTCAGATGCTCTATATTGCACAGCAATGCTTTGCGATCCTAGATTTAAAAGTGCATTGCTCAACACTGTACTAGCTTCATTTACCCTTTCTAAAGAAGTTAAAAACCTTCCCCTGAATGAACCTGAGAGATCTTCTGAGGTAATCAAACCTTCAAGTTCTGGACTTGGTTTATGGTCAGCGTTTGATCAACAAATGATTATGAGGTAGATTGTTACCCGAAGGAACCAAGGATACCAAGAGAAAGCAATCCTCTCATTTTGTGGAGAGATGAAGGAAAACTTTAATATCCTAAACTGGCAAATGTTGCTCTGAAGTATTTAAGTATTCCTGCCACAAGTGTATCAAGTGAGCGGGTATTTTCTTCCTCCGCAAATGTGGTGACAGCACGTCGTCAATCCCTGACAACTCAACACGTGCAGGAACTAACATTTTTGCATGACAATTTAAATAAGGTTTGAAAAAATATTTTCTGTTACCAAACTTTTAGTTTATTATGTACTTTAATATTTTGAATTTCTTGCATTTAAATGTGCATATATTTTGTGCATCTGTGAATTACATTTATTTTTTATATTCAACCTAGCTTGTAGGTTTTAAGATTTGTACATTTAATATAAACAAGATCGTTGCATTGTTTGGTGTTTGCATTTAATAAATTTTTTGATTTGGCCTTGAAGCAGTGTGGGCACTGCTTAGCGTTCCTTCCCCTCCTTTCCCCTCCTCCTCCTCCTTTCCTTCCCCCCTCCTCCTTTCCCCTCCCCCTTTCCCCTTCCTGCCCCACCTCTTCCTCCCAACCCCGCCGCGCCACCAGCGCACTCTGACGTGTATTGTTCCCGGCTATATAACCTCGGCACCCGGGCTATTTGCCGCAGTCTTCCGGTCGTTTGACACGAGGGCTGCCACTTGGGGCTGGCGTCGCGTTGGTATGTACTCGGCTGTGAAACTTAACTTCGGTAATTTTCAGTAATTAGTATGTTCTCTTATTATGTTTAGTAATGTTTGTAAGTCTTCTTGGACCCTTCAGGTCATTGCTTAATTTAATTCTTTTCTTTAGTTTCTTTTTCTCACGCCGAGTACTACCGGTAGCTTATTTAACAGTGTTTTTCTGCGGTTGTATATGGGCATGCCATGATGGCTTTGGACACTTCCTGTCAAGCCGCGTCGTAACGGTAATAGTAATTGTATGTAATTGTAAGTGTAATTTCTTTCTTTCTTGTTGTTGCCCAGTGGTCCTTATGATTGTGCTACGTTAAACGCGTCGTCAGCTTGCCCCATTTATCGCACCATTGTTTTAACTTGTATTCCCGTGGGAATCTAATTATTATATGCATATTATATGCATTGTATGCATTGTTACTAATAAATTGGCTTGCTTGTTATTTCACATTTTTTTGACTTTTTTTCTTGCAGCACGAGCACACCACTGTCGTGGTTGTATTGCAACGACCCCTTGTTTGTGTTGATTTCCTGTTTCAGTTGTATCCCAGTAGGTGTGGCTACAACCTAGTATTCGGTATTCGATTCAAATTCTGGAATATTTATAAAAATTTGCTTTGTTTTTGCTTCGAAACGAAAATATCTATATTCGCCCACCCCTAAATACAATGATCAAGATTGGTGAAGCAGTTACCAGTTACAGTAGTCGATTAAAAGGTTGAGTGAAATTAAACTGGAATAAACCCAAGGCTGAAATAAAATTGATTAAAGTCCGTGCTTTAGATTTGATACTTGAATGAAGAATATTTTAATGTATGCAAGTGTGACCAATAAACACCAGGCACATTGAAATCACCCAATATTAATAAATTATCAAAAGTGTTTGTCAGTTTACCTTCAATATCATCAAAATAAGATGCATATAGAGGAGGAGATGTTTGTGGGGGAATATAAATATTGCAATTGGTTAAAGACTTTGATTTTTAGGTTTTTATTTTTATCCAAACGGCTTCAACACCTGGGTGATCGAAATCGTGCAATGCCATTACATTTTTAAATTTAAATTTATTTACTGCAATCAAGATGCTGCCACCTCTTTCCATTAATGTTAGGGTAGGGTCTCTATCTGACCTGAATATGAGATAATTATCGTTAAAATAATGAGAGTTGATGCTGTTGTTGGTGAACCATGTTTCAGTCAGACATATTATATCTTGATCAGTGCTTGAGATATTATCAATAAATTCAACAGCTTTTGTCCATAAGCCTCTGACATTTTGATAGAAGATTTCACATTCATACAGTCATAACAGACTTGAGCTAAGGTGGTCTTCCTGCCACCTTCATGGAAGACGTTTCTTTCAGGCTGCAAGCAGTACTGATGGTTGATTCTTGACTCTCACTGGTTGATTTGTGGATAACAGGATTGGCTATCAGGTTTGTAGAGATTTGATCATTGTGTAGTTTTCCGTAAAATGGACTAATGAGGCATCCGTTGGGTCAGGAAACTGTGTTATAAATTCTGTCAAAATCTTCTTCCAATACCGAGACGTGGAAGGAAGCGTAGTTGTTGTACTTTGAGCGGAGTGTAACTACTTTAACCTGAGTAAGATTAAGTTCTTGTGTAATGTAATCAACTATTTCTTTCTCTTGAACTGATGGGTCAAAACGAGTTACAAAAAGTGCTTTAGTTCTTTTGACTGAAGGCTTAACGATAGTTTTTAAAGAGGAATTATTCCTGATTCCAGCTTGCATAGGTGTTCTTTTCTTTTCACTTGTATAGGATAATGGAGCTTGGTTCACTTTTTTGAGTTGGACTTGCGACTGTTTTTCTCTAAGGTGAAACCTCAGTCGTCGACATGCTGGTTGGGCAGGACGGAGTCCCGCTGAGTTGTGAGTAGGTCAGCCGTCCGGTTGCCGTGCGAGCAGACCGCAGACGCGACATGATCATGTTTACTGATGGCACTTGCTTTTGTTACAACTTGGCTATAAGACTTTTGAGAATCATTTTCACAATTCAGCTGTTGCCTTATTCATTTTTTAAGTCACAGATTTTGTTTCTTGAATCATTTAGAAGCATTTTTATTACTTGATTCTCACTTCACAGTTCGTCAACTTTACTACATAATATTTTAGTAAGATCCAATAATTCAGTTAACTTATTCGATTCCATTGTAGGAGGTATAGAGACGGCCGTTGAAGATTCCTTCCCGGTTAATTAACACTTCAGAGGAGAGTTCTTGTTTTTATTCACATCTTCATTATAAATGATGGTATAGGTTAAAGATTCATTATACTGGGACATTGGAAACCCCAGAAATTCCTGACATTTGTTTATTAATGAATAAATCTTAAAACTATCACTATTTGGTGTTGGAGGAAAAAGTTAGTAACTGCCAACGCGGGAGCGCACAAGTAGAGCGACCATCACCGGCAGACGTCCGACCAAACTCACTATTATCTATATAATACCTGAAACATTTTGAGAGGGGTTCGTAATTATTATTATAATTTGCACAACTTTTTACATTTATTATATTACAATAAGGAAAGTGAATATCTGTTAAAATGAGGCGTCCAGTTGCAAAACTTGTCATGTCCAAAAAAAAATGGAGATGGTACTACCAATATTTGCAGAAAAAAAAACTACATCGTTTTACAATACACACATATCTCATAACTCGTATTGTCCATGCTTATTTGAGTGATGAATTCTAGCAACTGCAGCAAATTTAGTCATATCCACAGGCTATAATGCTGCATAAGCTGTTATGTCCATACAGTAAAACCGCTGCATAATTTGTCTTGTCCCATACATACCCTTCAGCTATCTGTTAAACGGTTACAAAACTCATTTTGTCTAATATTCACTATAGCTTAACACTAGACTGTGCTTGACATGTAAATTTTATATTTTGGCTTTGTTTACTATGTGTCGATATATTTTCAAGTTCGGGGTTGGCATCCTTGCATAAATTACGCATTCGCTTTTGTTTTTGCGGCCTAACTACTGTGCAGAAGATAGAAAATTTATTGTGGGTACTCATCTTCACAATGAATCCTATACACGTTCAACCTGCAGATTTTGGAAAAGGCCGTAAGAAAAGGAAAAGCAAGGACACGTGGAAAAGAAATGTTTCTAAAAGAAAAAGGTAAGGTTACTTGATAGTCTTGATACTAACCTAACTTTACTGTCATCTTTGTAACAGAAACATGCTAAGGCTAGAATGTATAACAAAATAGTATCAATGATGCCATGTTTGTATGTTGGTTTAATGTTCCAATAATATACATTGAGAAGTTTGTTTACAGTTCCTCATTTTAATATACCTTATTAATACCAAGTTCTTTCTTTCCCCTTAGAGTTAAATAAAATTAAGTTAATTTTATCTAGCATTTGGCCCTCACTGAATAACTAAATGACAATAACTGTATTTTTTTTTTTTGTTGCAGATATTCAGATATACGAGATTTTAGATGCAATAAATTGGGCCCACCCTACTCTTTCCTCTTGAGTTCTTTGTAATTCGTAATGTGCAAATATCAACAGTTTTACATCTATAACTTATAGATGTAAAACTGTTGATATCTACTATAAGCTATTTAATTTTCAGTCCACTACCAAAACTACCAAAGAAAGTCCGTTTTGTGTGTTGCTTCCAATACAACAAAGGTCAGGCTTAGATGAAACTAACGTAAGCAATAATTAGGGACATGAACTTTTTGGTAAATAAAATGACTCAAAAGTGGTAAAAGTAAACCTAGAAAGTGTTAAAAAAAAACATGAAAAGCGGTGAAAAAATATTATGCTCTCACGTCACTAAAAGCCGACTATTTACAATAAAACACTTATCTTTCAGCACAGATCCATATTTAAGCAGTGTTTGAATTCGTTACACATTATTTTGCCACTAATAAGTCACTTAAAAACTGTAATATTATTTTACACCCTTAACAAACTGACACAACACAACATGCATGTACACATAAAACTGGAATGAATCTTAATCAATGATGAGCTTCAATAAAAATTTTTTGTTGAAACTGTTTTTTTTTTTTGCCAGGAAAAAGTTAAGAAATGTCACCAAGACTGGTCAAAAGAAAACATAGTCATTATCTCTGTGTTTTCCTCCAGTAAGTTGTGCCGCCTATCTGTCAACGTTCGAACATGGCAGCCAAACAGCTCTCAGTGCAGCACAAACAAAAGCAGGAAAGTCATGCTTCATGGAAAGAAGCACTTCTACATCAGGCTGTTTCTTTTCTGCCTCTACTTTGATTTCCTTAAATCATGTGTAACCACAAGCAATGTCGGATGGTGTCAAGACAGTAGGTTTCATGCCAGGAAGGGTTTGAAATGATGTGACCAAGCTGCTGTTCACGTCATTGAGGACAACACTAGAAGGGTTGAACAGCTTTCCCACCACTTCAAATGTCTTCCTGCAAGGATCTCTTGACATTGCTCTTGTAGCTTATTCATGGAAAGTGATGCAGTACGCTGGAGTGTCTGCTTTACTTCGGCCTGTAGAACTTTGCTTCCTAAATCTTCTAGTAAAGTAGCAGTTTCAGATTCAAAAATCCCATTTGCTGCTACTGAAAAACCATCTTTCAGTTTCGAAAGTTTACCACAAAGAATATGGCTGGTTGGATATGAAGACCCCTCCAGACAGTCTATAAGTTCCATCAACTGTGCAGCATGTTCTCGAACAAACACGGCTTGGATGTGTACTTTCTGAATATCTGACTTCGGAATAGCATTGAAAAACTCTACTCCAGCATTTGGTGAGTTTTGCATTTAGTTTGAACCGAAAAACTCAACTACAGTAAAACCTTTTTGTTGCGACCCCATTTATAGCAACCACCTCTCTATTACAACCAGATTTCGAGGAACTGTGAAAAAATTGCCGAAAATCCGAAGAAAATCGGACAGAAAATAAGTTTCTTGTGGTGAGTAGCGGTTTACTGCGTTTCTCTTTCCGAGTGCCGACTTGTTTTAACTGCCGCAGCGATGTTTATTTTGACAGCTCAAGCAATTATCTTTTCCAGTGGGTTGATAGAAAAAGGTCCCTTCACCCAGTATAAAAAAAAAAGCTACGCCACTTATTCCCCACGCAGGAAACACACTGGCTGCCGTCTGTCTCCCTCGCATTTATCTTTCTTCTAACATTCCACGTGTCACTTCTCGCGCGAGCAATAACGAAGCGACCACGCATTTGGCCGTTTTATTCTTTGTTTGGTGACAGCAGCTTGATTTTATTCGGTATATTCCTTTCCATTCCGTTTATACGACCGATTTTTTAGGAACCGTGAAAAATTTGAGCAGAGAAAGACGAAAATTTGAGTAAAATCGGCTGAAAAACAAGTCTGTTACACTTTGTTGGGCGCTGTGTATTCACATTTATCTTGGTGAGTGCTGTACTGTAAGCAGGCAGGCATACAAAAGACGGCTAAAAATAGATACCACCCCTCTAGACTGTCCACGCTAGCCAATACCGGTAAACTGCGCGCATCACCTGATAGCATCTGCGCGCGCGTCTATTGCCGTCCCTGTCCCGTGCCGAAGTATTAGGTGCTTCAAGTGTGCGTGAGAGATAAGATAAAGAAGGCTGGCAACCAGCAGCATCGTTAGCTAGCGAGAGTGTGACGGTAAATGTCGACCTTCACTACTTCCGCTTGCTGCAGGGCTCGCTCTCTTTTATCTGTCTCCCCCTCCCACAAACACACTTGCTGACAGGGCTCGCTCTTTCTTCACCTTCAGTCTCCCCCCCCCCCTCTTTTTTTTTCTCACTTTCTCTCTCTCTCTCACACACACACGCACACACACGCGCTTACCCTACTTCTCGCATTCCTGCCGTCAGCCGGACGGACCAGAGCGATAAGCGCCGCCAGACCACCCGTTGTCACGAGACGCAACCTTTAAAACGCCACACTAATACAGCCCGCAAGAGACATAATAAACCTTTAATAAAAAGTTATCATTTCAACACTAAATCATCTGTTTTTTCTATACAAATATGGCGAAAATGGGCATGCTGCACTGTGTTGAAATTTTTTTTTCTCGGCAACGGGAGCTCCAATATTGCTTTCTAGGGTATCGTTTTTTTCGGGAGACATCGTGCTATTTAAATACTGTAATATGAATTAAAAGTTGTCATTTTTACACCATAGACTATTTGAATATGAAATCTATACGAACAAAGGCGATTTTTTATTTATTTGGGTGGAGGGGGGGGGGGGGGGGGGGGGTAAAAATTGGCCGAATCTATTGCGACCATTCCGTTTATAAGTCCGTTTTTCCGGAAACCGTGAGGGGTCGCATCAGCGGGATTCTACTGTATATTTAAGTTTGAAAGCTTGTAAATTCCTTGCCAGAGATGACTGAACTCGAACTTTGTGTGAAAAGTGACATATTTTGACCCCTCCCTCACCGCTTTAATACAGCATTCATAATAGCCCAATTTTACGGGAGAAGGGAGGGTGAAAAGAGCATTTTCTCATTAAAGGTTTTTCAAAGGGGAGCGAAGTTGGGGTGTTATAAGGGAGGACACTAGATGGTTTGTGTGTCTGGGAGGGATGAGCTAGCCTTGAAGAATGTTAACGAGAGGGGAGGGAGGGGTGAGCTTATGCGTCATGAAGACGATGCCGCCAGCCAGCCAGCCAGCCAGCCAGCCGGGCGAGCTTCGTGTGCGCCCACTCGCGTTGCAGAACGTACAGCTGCCATATTTGTAAAGGAAATGTCCCATTATTTTTTTGTTATTCTTACATGAACATTATTGGAAGTGTTAAAGCAGACACAAAAATACGCTGTGTGTTAAAATTAACAGATTTTAATGATCTTTCATTTCATTTCTTTTTTTTTTTTTTTTTTTCTGATTTTCACATTTTGGTCAAAATGTCTAATTTTTTGACGGTTCCCGAGAATGTATTCGTAAAATCACTGCTTCGTTAAATCCGGGGTTCGTGACATCGGGGTTCTAGTGTATTTAACTACGGCAAGCAGAAAACGTACATGTAAACTAACCAGTAAAAATAAACTGTCGTTTGACATATTTTCTTTAGAGGTGGCCTAGGGCGACGGACTTTTCATGAAGGTTGAAGTGGGTTTAAAGCAAAGCAGTCTAGCATTGTGAGTGACAGCATCCTGCCATTGTACGGCTGGTTTCTTAGCGAGTAGCGGTTTGGGAAAGGGAGGGGGGGGGGTGGTTTAAATGAACTGAACATTTTGGAAAACATCTATTACGACCCTATTCCTGGGAACCTTGAGGGGTCGTTTCAGAGAGGTTTGACTGTATGTCAGGTACTCAGAAACATACAACACTGACTTGAACCAACTGTTCCAGCGAGTGAGGACTGGAACAGGAAACTGACAAATTTTCTTGTCAGTGCCTGAATATTTCTCTGTCAGAAACTGTGTGTAAATATGTTTGCGTTTCCTAGTATTCTGAAACGCTGCCTTGCACTTAACAACTGCATTGTTGAGTTCAGTACAAACTTTCGGCCAGATATTGCCTACAATGCAGAGCTTATGAGCCCAGCACTGCACATGCAATACTTCGTCACCCAGAATGACCTTGAGGCAGTCACTACACTTGGACATGTAACGAGCCCCATCACTGACGAAAGCAACTACTGAATCGTAGCTAACATCATACTTTTTCAAACAATCTAGCACAGCTCTGGAACAATGGGTAGAATTGGCAGCTTCTAGGAAATGAACACCAGCAAGAAAAACTTTCTGAGACGCATTTGGTTCCATGAGGCGGAAAAGTACAACAAAGACGCACTTCCCTCTCTTGTCTGTGGTCTCATCAGCCAAAACCGCTAGATATTTTCCAGCAATTTCAGCTTTAATGGTGGCAAATATTTCCTCAGCTGCTATTGGTACATACTGTTCTCTTAATGTTCTGACTGTTGGCAAATCTCCAGCCCCTGAAAAATAATCCCCAATAAATGTAGCTATTTTAATACTACTATTACTGAAAGAGATAAAAAATGATGCTAGTATTTGTTGGCTTGTAACAATTTGTAAATGTAAAACCCAATTTGCAGTAATTAGTAAATACATACGGCCTGATCTGTAGAGGCTGTAGAAGAATTTTCGACAAAAAACATTTTACAAACTAACCTTCAACAAATTCATGCATCCAGTCTCTGATGCTAGGTTCCTGTTGTTTCTCAAGAGGAATATTTGCCTTCATAAATGCTGTTGTAGTCTTGAGTGCAAAATTATCTGCTGCATATTTTCTTTTGTTAACAACCTGGAAACTGCTACCAATCGTTTGCTGAAGGATGGCCTTTTTTGCACTTGAAATTCTTTTATTATTGATATGCTTTTCACTTTTTATATGTTTTACTATAGTGTCTCTTCTTTCCCAACTCAACAATGAGTTACAGAACTTACAAAACAAAATATTTGTCAATGGAATGAAAGCCTTCAGCAGAGAACTCATTTGCTCGAGTCAAGGCAGACTCTACAACTTTCGGCATTTCTGCCGATTTCTACCATACATGAAATCGCGATCACAACTTGTAACAAAACAAGTAATTATATGTGACGAGCCTAGTAACACCAACCTTTCACACAAACGTTTCACACAAACGTTAAGGGAATTCAAAAAATTAATAACGCAAAAACATGTTTGTAAACATTGCACACAGCCTTTAAAATACAGCATCCTTAGGGATCAGTAAACGGTAATTACAGCTGATTAGTTAGCAGCAAAGGTTATTCACGTTTTCACTTTGCAGCGAAACATTACAAAGGCAGCACGTTTTAAAATAATATTTAAAAAATTTTTATTATGAATCTCATTTTTTCATTAGATCAACTTTTTTTCCCCTCCCATTTTATGACTACGTCCAAAAACTTTATTTCCCGAATGATACGAAGTTGAAATCCATTGCATTGTAAGTTAGAGTATTACAGTTTAATTATTTAACAGAAAAAAAATTGTTACGTGTTAATTCCGTTTCAAACGCAATTTAAACCTTCATAAAATTATCTATTTTGTCGCCGTATGAGAATGAAAATCCAGCTAGGCTGCAGGCTCTTCTGGCATAAACGTCATAAATGTTTAGTTACATTGATGCCTGTATAGAGATCATGAACGTAGCGTGATATCGATAGTTCTCTTTGCATGCACAGCGCGCTCTCTGTCTCCAGCCAAGTAAACTACATTTGAAAGCCCCGAATGCACTCTTTTGTGGTTAGTATGTACTACGACGCCGATAGGGTACGGTATGTTTACGTTTTTAAGTTACGTTTCACACTCGGGTGAAGGTTTTCATTTTCAATTCTTTTAATATGACGTATGTTTTTGTGAAATGCCTCATTAATTTTAATTGTTTGACGTGCTTTTGTATTCGGTGATTATTAAATAAACGTAATTTCCGTGCAGCAGTTCTGTTATGAAAAAAATAACCTCAACAGAAATGGTTTTCAAACTTCAAATTTCGTGAATAGATTCCAAAATTGTTAACATTTCGCGAAAACCCATCAAAATGATGAAATTCGCGTTTCCACGACAAAAATTCGCGATCGCGAAAAGTTCATGTCTCTAGCGATAATTCTTTGATACCAAATAATTTTGACCTAGTATCATGTACATTAGGAGGGTTAAAACCCAGAATTCCAGATCCATCCGAAAGTTGTGAAATGCCAAGAAGTATGGGGACAGTAATAAAGGAAAGTTTAAAATGTGTTTATTCCAAGGAATTTTGTTTGCATACAGCAGTGACACTTATAAGTTCCGTTGAGAAACAAGATAAAACTTTGGTTCATGCGATTTCATTACATAACAGTGTATATGATTTTGAACAAAGTATTACTAATGGAGAATTGGTCACAGCATGTGCTGATATAGATGAAGTACCAATTTATTTTAGAAATTCTTAGAAACCAAGGAAAACGTTGTTTAGCCACTTATGTGAAACAAGCGATAAACATATTTCAATAAAATCCGATACTGAGTATGAATGTGAATCATCGCTATCAAGCGATGATACCTTAGTGTCAGAAAACGAAGACATGCGAGTTCCTGAACAAATAACACGGGAAAAAATTTCAGACAAAATAAATGTTCAAAGTAATCAATGTGTGACAGCAAAAAATATTAAAATGGTAGGAAATAATGGTGATGAACTTAAAAGAGTGCAAAAAAATGAAGCTCTCAGAGATAGAGGCAATTTTCAACACAACATATCAGTTATTATAACTGGTTCTGGTGTTATTCTTACTAAAAGAAGACATAATAAACCAACTTCACCATCCAAGTTCTTGCCTTGCGATTATTGCTCAGCATTTTATACAAGTAAACAGTTGACAAGGCACCAGAATCATTGTAAAGCAAAAAATATCAAAAAGCCTGGTATAAATAAAAGTGTGCAATTTAGGTGTGCTCTTTTGTTACCCACGACAAAATATACGAATCAAAATTTCACCACTAATATATTAGGGCGCATGAACAATGATGACGTATTCCGCACTGTTGTAGGAGAAGGCTTGATTCTTTCATTTGGACAAAGTCTTTATGAAAAGTTAGGCCTGGAACAAAGACACCATCGCATGATTCAGACAAATGCAGATAACTAGGCCGATTCCTCTTGAAAATGAAAGAAGTGAACGCAGAAGTAACTAAGATTGCTGCCATCAAAGAGGGTATGAAAGCAGTAGCGGGTTTTAATGAGGATGACAATACATTCTGTAGCCCTTCGCTTGCCTTAAAACTGGGACAGTCCATTAGGAAGTGTGCTTACATATTAAAAGGGATATGTTTGGAAGACAACATACTTTGCCAAGAAGCCTGTACAATCACCAATTTCTTAGAATTGATGGACATGAGGTGGACGAATGAAGTTTCCACGAAAGCCCATCTTAACCCTAGAAGAGCGTAAATGGAATGCACCAAAACGATTGCCAGTGGCGAAAGACATTGCTATATATACACAGAAACAACAAAAGAACTTTTGCTGCATCCAAACTATGCCAAGTATGAGAAATTAATCCAAATATCACTATGTCGAACACTAATTTTGAATCAAAGGCGTGTTGCAGAGGTACAATTTATGTTGTTAAAAGACTATTTTCAAGCAGCATCAACATCAACTCTGATACTTTTCAGATATTGTCGAAATCAGAACAGGCGCTAACTCAAACATTGAAATGAATAGCAATCCAAGGAAAAAAAAAAGGAGGAAAGTGCCGATCTTGTTGACTGCAGATCTATCTGCTACCTTAGAACTACTGGTGCATAAGAGGTCTGAATGTGGAGTTAACCCATCAATGAAGCATGACTCTGGTCATTTTAGAGCACACGTCATTTTGAAGAAAATGGCCATCGCCAGTGGGGTTCAACATCCTTCCTACATTACGTCAACAAGACTCAGGAAACATGTAGCCACAATGGCTCAGTTACTAAATCTCTGTCGCATCATTCTTGGGACACGATGTGAGGGTTCACAGACAATATTACAGATTACAGAAAGATACTGTAGAGCTTGCCAAAGTAAGTAAACTACTTATTAACAAGGATAGAGGGAAACTCAATGTTATGAAAAACAAGAATTTGGATGAGATTACAGTTGATAGTGATTTATATCTTACAGAGGACGATGACGGTGAACCAGAAAATGATATTTCTGATCACGATGTCAACATTTCTGTTCAAAACATTAGCAGTGAAAACTGTTCTGCATCTAATAGCACAAGGACTAAAGCGAGTTCCCAAGGTAACACCAGTGTGAAAGTGAAGAAATCACAAAGTTTAAAGGAAGGAAATGAAACTTCCCAAACAGTTTGTAAAGAAAAGAACCAAAACAAATAAAAAACTGTTAAGCGTAGGTTGGTTGAGTTTAGAACCAAAGTTTTTAATACGTTTATAAATGGTGTTTTTAGTAAATTAACTTTGTAAATAATCAAATTTAGAAGTGAAATATTCAACAATAACTACCATTAAGAATTGTCAAAAAATAAAATTGTCCAAACTTTTTTGTTAATATTGTAACTTTGCATGTATATTGCTTTTGATAACTGAATGGGAACTGTGTTTTTATAAATTTGCAATTTTGCAATAATTTTATAGAATTGATATGTTTCATTCTGATTACTGAAAACATGTTAACATATTTTCAAATTTACTGTTACAAAAATTTTTTTTAAATAATACCTTATCAAAAACAAACTGATCCATTTGTATTTATGTAATAGTATGTCACTTAGTATATCCTGTATTTTTCTTTCAATTGCGAGCAGAATAAAAGTTCATGAGAAAAAAAAATTTTATTGAAAAAAAGTTACATTTTCTGATGTAGTGAACTGCTTCATCCTAAACTGAAATGTTTATCTTAAATGTAATAACTATTTTGTGAACGAATAATTTGAGGTATTCTATTACTTAGAAAGGAGTTAAATTATATTTTTGATATTGAACCCTATGTAAGAGGTAAAATGCATCATACAGAAGGTTTTTAATAAATAGAATAAATTTTATTTATTTATTTTTTGCAAAATTTATGACTCTAAAATAAAATATAAATATTTGCTATTTATTCTCTCTAGAGTGCCTCCTACAATATTAAATACTTACGTATGATAAACGTTATTAATAAAATAAATTTTACTCCTATACCATAAAGTTGATAATTGTATTTAAAACCTGCACGGAACCCACTGATGTGTCAAACGGAAATTATTAATTATTTATTATCAATTTCCTAACATCTGTTGTGTCCGGCCAGGATGAACGAATTAAAGAGTGTAAATTAACCCTTCTAGAATCCAAACTGAAAATATTTCTTAGTGTAACTATTTTATCTGTGGTAAATAATAGTATGTGATATCTGTAACAAATGGTATATTATCAAAGTGTTGTGGTATCGTTGACATAACAATCATACAACATATTTGATTCACAGAATTAATAAGTCACACTATAGTATAAGTAAAATTATTTACTAATCTAATATAATTGGAATTCTTTCAGGGGTTTTAGTTACTCATCAATCCAAGTGCAAAGTAGTAATCAAGTTCCTAAAATTAATATTTAGGCAAAGATGTAAATCAGTTACTTCAGATCAAAAAAACTAAAAATTATCTCTAATTTTAAGTTTAGTTCATGTTGAAAGTTACAATAAGCTAAAATCAATTATATATGAGTGTGTGCCGTTTAGTAATCAGACGGTGAGCCAACCTCTGGGTTTCAGTGAAAACATACTACACCAGAATAAACATCCTACTCAATAGTTACTAACTTCAAAATGAATTCCAATCATGTACTACGCCTAAACTAATACTGGGATCCCGGTATAATATACGATAAATTAAATTAGCCAAGTTAGTATGTATGCAGAATTGGAGTTACAATTTTAATTTAAACTTTCAATTCTTTAAGTCTCTTTGAATGAATGATTGATTGTTTATTAACGTGGATAGAAATCTTGAACGTAACGACGGAAGTTTATACAGCGACGTGACGGGACTGGGACAAACCAACCTCGGTTACAGCAAACCACACCAGGGAAAATAGGCAATACTCGGTGACCACTGCACGGCGCGATCAACGGACAGCGACCTCCATCAATTTCGTTACTAGTAGAAGCAGTCCTCCGGGCACTCTTCTCGAACGGTCTCCTGGGGCTGGTCGTCGGACTGGCTCACGGATCGTCCTTCTCTGGATTCTCCATCTTCGAGTTGAAACGTTCTTCCACACCTTCCTTCAGTCAGTCGTTATTGGGCAGGACAGAAGTAGACTCGGACATCAAACCTTCATTGGATTTGTCGATTATTCTTTCGCAGGTCAATTTTAGATTATCCTCAAAATTATATATTCCTGGTAAGTTCTTTTCTACACGTCAATATCCGCAGCTAATGGTTCAGGACTCGTTGATAATAACTGGTAATTCTTCGCAAATATCAATAAATCTTCTCTAATTTTCAGCAATCCAGCTTGAAATATTTAATATCGTCATATTTCTTGTAGTAGATATTTGGAGAATCTAACTTAAATTGTGCTTACTGACTAACCTTCTAAAAGAACCTTTTTCTCTATCTTGTTAATAACAACGCGGTTCTATAAATTTTGACAAAACATGAACTGTTTGTCCAGAAATGAAGTAATGAAAACTCCTATTCTTTACAAATGCAGAGAAAAAAATGAATTAAAATAAAATTTAAGGTTTATGACCAAAGATAAAATAATAATCATAGACAAAGCAAAATACTTTTCAAATCGCAAACAATTGCATAGAATAAGCGAACCATAATTTAAACTGATGAAAATGTTAAGCATGAATAAAGTAAATAAACCGATTTCTATAAAGTGTAGAAATTACCTTTATAAACCTAATAAATATTTTGGATAAATACCATAATTTAATATTCTTATACAAACATTAGGTTTTTATTTAATGCAATTTGATATTTTAAAAGTGAATAGCCCTCAATGTTTAAATTTTCATATTATTTTGTGATTTCAATGGCACAATGATGAACTCAAAAGCATGATGACTTTATAATTGAAATCGAATCTTAGTCGTTGCCTTGTATGATCACCATTTGTGAGACTTAAAACCCAAACTTTAATTGACATATTGACTTTAAATTCCGTACACACAATGCGGATAGCGAGAAAAAATATCACTTTTCTTAAGGAAGGAATACAAACACGCTGTGTTATCTACACAAAAATGTATTCCTTACCTACAAGCATAGAAGCTAGGGTTTACAATTGTGAACAAGGTTTAAATTTTATTAAATTACTGTTTTATCAACTGAAATTAATCATTGTATGATTACCACTTCAAATAATTTATATACCTTTTCCGATGTATCATTGGTCACTCTGGTTTTCTTGCTGGGGTTTAGGTTTTTGTGATTATGTTATTTATGTCAAAAGCATTTAATAGTTTATTACTGAAAAGATTTTTAAAGAAACATTAATGAAGTGTCAAGAGAAATATTTATTCTAAAAGTGAAACACGTACTTGAAAAATCCCTATTTCAAATGTTTTGCTACAGAAAGTCAGAGTTTGGATCTAAAACATCATAGTACAAACATAATTTGTGCTATGATGAAAACTTAAATTCCTAGCTGCGTAAAATGTAGATATAAAAAAGAGCAAGGTTTATGGAGTTTTATTCTAGAAAATTACATAAACATTTTCATTTGTGCATTTTCAGTAAGATCAAACGAGTTCCTCCCCCCCCCCCCCCCTTTTTTTTTTTTTTGACATTTATTCAGAGTACTCACCCAATGACTAGCCGGCACAAAAGTTTAGCGTAAGCAGGTGAAATAACAGATTAACATTGTGTACTAATAAACTGTTGTGAATATTTGATGCCACATATTACATATATGAATGTTTTATGCATTTACAGCAAGTATCAAAAAATGACACTTATTGTAAAGTAAATCATTTTTCACTAAAGTCGTTTAGTAAATTGGTTGGCAAACAAATAACAAAATAACTCATTTGATTTGTCGTTTGATAAAAAATTCTCATTTGATAAAAAATATCAACACATTTACAAACTCACATTACATGAAACAGTTTTGAAGTGATTACTATTGAATATTGTTATAAACCGCCATTTCTGAAACACTGTAGGATTTTCTGGTGATCAATATCTACATATATAAAATCAGCTCTTAGGCTGTAGTTAAGGTTCTTTTCACAGGGTCCCAGTTAAGTTTTATAAGATGTTCAAAGATAATATTGACAGGTATCGTATTTGCTACTTTCTTTCTGTATAATATAGTTAAGTAATTTATATTGTACATATGCCAAAGGAATAATTTACGTATCAAAATAATATAACCCTTTTACAAGTATGAAAGCTTTAACAATTTTAGCTAAATGTTAATTAATAACCTAACAATGAACTGGGTGAAATAAAAGTGTCACTGAATGCATTATTTACTAAGTTCTCGAACGTCAATAAATTTTCCCGGAGAAACTCCAGGTTGAAAACAGTAATCATTAGGCATTTGTAGAATTGAGGAGGATCTGTAGCGACAGTTTTATATTCCACCTCAGCTAACGTCTGGTCTCGTACAATTTATTGTAAATTAAGTACATTAATAATAGTTAAAGGATTTGTATCATTCGAAAAAATATTTAAGGAAGTGTAAAATATTTTGTAAAATAGTGCGTCCTCACCACTGCTCTTTATCTCTCGTTCTCATTGGGTAGAAAAATAATTTAAGTTTTTTCTAGTAAGTTGCTGGTGAATGTAGTGCCCATGTACTTACTGAATTACTTTTCATCGACTACTACTAGACTGTTAAGTCGTAATATATTTTTACAATCTGACACATATTTACACGTAGTTTTGTTTTAACTTTTGTGGTGTAAATATCATTCCCTAAAATAATAATAATTATATTTGTAGTTATTGAAAATATAACCTAAAGGCATGTTCTTTTGAAAGTTGAGGTTTAGATTCATGTTCATTGGAATATTCTTGTCTTTATTAGGCATGAAATGTTTGTGTGTCCATTTGGACACGCTAGGCATTCATGATAGCACTTTTCACTAAGTACAGAAGTGAATCAAAATTGAGAATTCTTATTACCAAAAGGTAAACAGTACTCTAGCCATTCTTAAAAATTTTACAATGAACATACGGATACTAAAAATAATTATTTTAGTTATATAGCATTCAAGTTTTATATTCTTATAAATGAGTAAAATTACAAGTGTATTTCAGTTTATAGCTATTTCCATGACAACATTCAATATCATTCTCTAGTTTAAACTCAGCTGAGACTTACCAATTGCATGTTATTGTACATC
Source organism: Bacillus rossius redtenbacheri (assembly GCF_032445375.1). Classification (NCBI taxonomy): domain Eukaryota; kingdom Metazoa; phylum Arthropoda; class Insecta; order Phasmatodea; family Bacillidae; genus Bacillus; species Bacillus rossius. Next base: position 1,578,546 of record NC_086333.1, on the reverse strand, counting down.
AACCTGTCAACTGCTATGAAACTAAATGTTTTGTCATGAAAATAACTGTAAAAATATCCACTCGTTCGTGACACAAACTTTCATATTCTGGCATTGCACTGATTGAAATTATTCTTTATCAGGCATTGGAAGAACATTCTGCAGCCAGATGTGTTTGTCCAGGAGGCTTTGGACATTATATTTGCTGATGCTGAGAATGAAGCTGGTACTGCAGAAACAGCATATTTTCACATCACCGGATCCATCTGTTCTGATTGATGAAGACTCTGGTGATGAAGATGCTGGTGGAATAGAAAAAAACTTGAATCCTCGGCAACTAAGAGCACAAGCAGAATTACGATGTAATGATGAAAGGGATGAAGACCCCAGCACTTTTCAACACCTAGCAACATCAGCAAAGAGAACATGGGTGCATGGGAACATGGAATCGTGTTTGAAAACTTTTCCTGAACAGGACTGTAGTAAAAATAGGGACTTTTCAATTGTAGAACTGTTTGAATTATACATAGATGATGATATAATTTATCATTTTGTTCGGGAATCAAACAAGTATGTATGCTATTTTCAAGAACTATGAACATCCTGGTATTACTAAGAATGAAATTAGGTGTTTCATTGGAATGTTGATTCTCAGTGGTTATAACAGTGTTCTCAATAAAATAAATTACTGGGAAAATAGTAAAAACACCAGAAATGAGTTAGTTTTCAATGCAATGAGAAGAAATAGGTTTGAGCAAATCCTAAGGTTTTTGCACTGTACAGACAACAATATGATTAAAAATGAAGACAGAATTTGTAAAATTAGGCCCTTGATAGAAAAAAATCTAAACGAAATGCCTAGAACATTTTATTCCTCAACAAAAGCTCTCGTGTGATGAATCAATGGTGAAATATTTTGGGAAACACTCATGCAAGCAGTTTATTCTAGGGAAACCCATACGATTTGGATATAAATGTGGAGTTTGATTTCTGTTCAGGGATATCTAGTTAATTTTAGAATTTATCAAGGGAAATTACCTCGTTCAAACACAGACTATGATAATTATTTTGGTAAGGCAGCTGCACCACTCATTCAAATGATCGAAGACTTTAGTGCAGAAGTAAGAGCTTTGCCTTTCCACTTCTTCTTTGACAATCTGTTCACTGGGCTAAATTTGCTATCTTTTCTTAGAGATAAAGTATACGGTGGTACTGTCACAATTAGAAACAATAGGATACCTAAATCTTGCCCAATGTCATCTAATAGTATTCTACTAAAGAAGGAAATAGAACATTATGAATCAGTTATTGTCAAAGAAGATGGTGTCATAGTATCCAAGTGGGTCGATAACGCAGTAGTATCCATTGCATCAAAACTGTCTTGGTGTTGAACCACTTTCTACAACAAAATTATATTCCCAGAAGGAGAAACGCATCGTTCAAGTGCAACGCCCCTTTCTTATTGGAGAGTATAGCCAGAAAATGGTTGGAGTTGACCGTCTGGATCAAAATGTAGGCATATACAGGATAAACATCCGAAACAAAAAATGGTACTGGCCTCTGCTGTCATGGCTAATTGATGTGTGTGTCCATAATGCCTGGCAGCTGGCAAGAAATTCAGGAAATTAATATTCACACTTAGAGTTCAGGCGTGAAATTGTCCAGGTGTACCTGTCAAGGTTTGCGAAACCATCCAAAGGTTTGGGAAGACCATCTGCTACATCAAACAAATCAAGAATACCTGATGAAGTCCGATTTGACAGTTTGAATCACCTCGTGAAACGGTGCAAGAAAAAAAGATGTGCTGGAGAAGGATGCCGGTTGAAGACGTCTGCAGTTCGCACTAAGTGGACTGCTTTGAAACATTTCATTCTAAATGAAATTGAATTGTTAAAAAAAAAACTTTGTAGGCCTTACAGTGAATGAAATTTAGAGAAATAGATTGGTGCAGAAGATTATGTATGTGATATGAAAATAAGCTAACAAGTACACCAATATTTTCAATTCATGTTGATAATTTTTGCTCTCATAACTGCTTAGCGTGTCCATATGGACACGTGTATTTTTAGCCACTGTAAAAGAAATAGATTTTTTATATCATTTTTTTTGTGATTATATAGTGTGTTTTTAGTTTATATGTTGAAGGAAAATGAAATCATGAGAAACAAAATTAATTTGGGCAGTAAAGGGTTAAATAAATTTTAATTAAAATTTTACTCAGATTAAGGAAACTTCTTTTCATTACATTCGAAGTTTAATAAATGTCATGATTTGAACATGCCATAAATAAGAAAATGTATACGCAAAGTGGATTAAAAAAATAAATTTCTATAATTGACTTGATTGACGTGTACTGTGCACAATGAACACCGGCAGTCCCCTCTCTCCCACTCCTCACGGCTCCGGCAGGGAAGTCGGAAGGGATTGGAGGATGACCTATGATTTTTAATCATTTAGGCTTTTCTCTGGAGCTATTTGGAAACCAAGGAAGCAGAAAATCAGGACGTTTGGACTAGTATTTTGAACCTGGGTCCCTTTGAATGAGTTAAGTGTTTTGCTGTGAAATTTGGCTTCATTGCAACTTTTGACAAACAAAATATTTATTGAAAAAAAAAAGTTATAGCTTAGATTTTGCAGTAATTGTAATGTGCAGCAAATGGGCAATGTGTGGTCGCAGATACGGCTCACCGACGGACAGAGCATCACCCAGACGTTCGGTGCGAAGGAGCAGCTCTCGGCCGTTCGACTGTACGTGGACATGAACAGGACAGATGGCTGCGGAGAGTTCTCCCTCATGACCAACTTCCCCAAGAAAGTGTTTTCTGACGAAGACTACGAGAAACCACTGGACGTACTTGGTAACTACTTACATGCATGCTACTCAGGAAAACATAGATGATACATGCAGTTTTGTGTAATCTGTGAATGGTTATTTCAAAATGTTCTCCAGTTCCGTAACATTTGGGTCAATTGAATAGTTTATTTCAGAAACCACCTAAGTGAGGTTTTTTCAACTTTCGGAAAACTAAAAAAAACTGTTTTGCAGCTTAAGTATAGGTCTAGTCTCCTTCAAATATTTTTTTTACCAAATAAAGAACATGCTATTGGAATAATCTATTTTGTTCAATTTCTTTCTCCTTCAAGTTTTTGAGTTATAAATTTTTGAAAATTTTTCACTTAGGTGGTTTCTGCAATAAATTAGTGTAATCCAAAGTGATTTTTTAAAAATTAATATTGAAATTAAGTCAAAAGATTAAATTTTACTTGTTTTGGTATCAAAGATAAGTAACAGACACACTTAAGTATAAACAACAGTGTTTTTATTAGGCATTAAACGGAACATACTCGTACTAGTAGACTACACGCTACAGATCTGGTCTATTCAGCTTCTGGCATGTCTTCTGGCAACTCGTGGTCAGTTGTTGGCCATTGGATGATGGTGTCGTAGAAGGCTTCATATCCAACAGTGTACTCCATCAACTTTTTAATATCATCAATCTTTTTTTTGGTTGATTGGGACCTAAAAAAAAAAATCTCACTGTGAAAAACCCGATAAATTTTAAGATTTGTTAGGTATGTCCTACAAAAATGTTTAGCTAAAAGTAAAAATATAAACGTTTAAAATGACCTTGGTAAAATAAAAGTAAACATACCTTCCCCAAAGGATAAGCTTTCTCTGTTGGTAGTTCCGGAGGGTTGGCAGTTTTTAGCAATGTGAAGGTAAATGTTGCTATTCCTTCAATGTATTCGCTTGCGACCAATTTTCCCGGAGTATCCTTGTTGTAGAGAAACTGCTTGTACTTGGACACTTTTAATGGCTGCTTATTTTCTTTGGGTACGTTCCTGCCTGAAGTTTCGTCCGAATTTGTCATTTTCTTATATGATTTGGGCCACCATTTTTTGAAACTGAGAACATCGTCTGATGTGAGGTGATATACAGTAAATCGGCCACACTTACTAGCTTTTAGCATGAGCTTTGCATATTCATCAGGAGTATAAATCATGTCCGTCTTTCTCAAGAGACGCTTTATGCTTCCAAAATCTCTGTCACATGGGGAAAATGAGTGGCCACGTACAGGGAAGTTGTGAGTTATTGTTTCAAACCGTCCTGAGTCACAGAGGTTTAGTAAAAAACGCACAACTGTATGATTCTTATTTTGGCCTGATGGGCCATCACAAAACAGTATAAGATGCTTCACATTAACTGGAATGTCATTGAAATAGTTCAGTAGCTTTGAACATACTTCGTCTGGGCCTTTGTTTGCTTCGCCCTCATGATAGACATACAGTTTGGAAGCATTGGTTTTCAAATCGTGTAACGAAAACACATTTACCCAGAGCTGCCTCATATTAAAAACCTCCTGTACAGGTATGTATGGCTAGGGTAAGTTTTGCATATAGTCGAAGGCTAGTGCGACCGTGTCGTCATCTTTGTTTTTGCTTGCCTCATCCATAGCTTTGTAAAACTTCTTTGCTCGCCTTGAGTGTACCATTTTTTCAGCAGCTACATTTCTTTTAGCATTGTCACTTAAACCCTTGTCTTTCAGTTTGGCCGACAGTCTTTCGCAAGTTGAACACACATCAACTTGTGGCCTTCCAAAACAGTAGGCAAAGTTCTCTTTGTAGTATTTGTTGTAGAAACTATACTTTACTTTATTTTTTAGATCAGGGTTGTCTAAAATAAACATTGCATGCATTTTTGCGACATCAAGCCTAGCATCAAGATATTTTTTAGGGTTTCCCCCATAATGGGCTTCCTTGACATCAAATTTCTCAATGTGCTGCTGTATTCTCACACAAATGTTACCTGGAAGTGCGTTTCCACTTCTAGATTTTCCCCTCATATCTAAAGGGCTTTTGTGAAGGACAGAACATCTATTTATTCTTTTGACTCTATTGTCAGAAATTTGAAACACTTTCAAGAAAGCACCTCTACAAACTTGAGTAAGAACACCATTTACTTTCAAGTTATACTTGTATGAATGGGATTTTCGGTTAGCCAAGTCACCAGTAGGCACGTGAGGGTTTTCTTGAGCTTGCTCATTATTTTCATTAGGGCTGCGGTTTTTGCGTCTACGTTTCACAGGCATAACCTCCATTAAAGCTTGGAGGTACGTGTTTTGGGTGTTTTTACTTTCCAAAGAGTAAAATGTTTCCCATTGTTCTCGTATTATTTCATCCGTAAGTTTCAAATAACATTTCAAATGGCACTTACAGTTTACGTCATTCATATGGGCTTTGCTGGGAACTTCTTTTCCTTTGTATGAGCCTAGCATTCTGAATAATGTTCCGTTGGTATTTTTCTTCGTGCACAACTCCACGCCTACGCTTGGGATTAGGTTCATCATCCGAACTATCAGACATGGCTTAAGAACTATAATAATGTATGATAAACCACAAAAAAAACACCTTATTTTTCACCGAAAACGCACAAAAAATAATATTATCCACTCAGTGTTTGGATGTCGGTAACCTTCCATACAAACTACAAACAAAACAGCGAGCCACGGAACACGTGACACGTGTCGTCAAGGCCGCCAACCGTCGCGAGTGAAATCTACCGCAGAAAGAACCTATGCGACGGCGCTTGGGTTCTTTCTGAACTAAACTAATTCTTTTCAAGGCTGCTAAATAGCATCGGTGATATGGAATATAAGTTTTTTCTGCACTAAACGATGTATTCACCTCCGAAGTGAACAGTACCAACAAAACAACATTTTTGGAATTTTTGTCGCTTAGGTGGTTTCTGAAATAAACGATTCAATTCCGGTGCTGTGTGAACAAATCACGAGGGACAGTAAATTTTAGTTAATTCTGAAATACTGTGAAATAAACAAAATCCAATCCATTTCACAAAAATTGTGATGTTATTTTTATAACATCATTATTTGTAAATTAGTGACTAAATGAGATCATATTTACATTTTAAACCCTAATTGTTAATTGGTTTTGGTTTTATTGCCACATAAACAATATCCTTGTATCCTGACCTTCAATTATGATTATGTATTTTTGTTTTGAGGTGAAATGTCTGTTGTTTCATAGATAAATGCAGCAAGTATTGGTAAGCTGCTATGTGCAGGGTGACCACCAAACCGGGACAATGGATAAAACCAGGAAAATGTCGGGAATTTGAAATGACCTGGGAAAAATCAGTAAACTACCCGGAATTATATTTATTTTCTGGGAAAACGCTGAGTGTGGAATTAGCACATTTTTGTATATTAGACATACATTGCACCATCTGAAAATAATCAGGGAGCAAACCTATACAGTTTCATGACTGGAGTGTTCTCATACGTCACTCTTAAGAGAAGAGGAGGAAGGGGAATATTCACCACACTCCGGCGCATGGCGCAGTGCGTTCTTGTTCTAGCTTGCTCTATTCAGTACTCCCTTGCTGTGTTTGTTCGAAAGTGATTAGAACAATGTCTACTAGGTATTCCTGACGTTATTAATCTGAATGCGAAAGACAACCAGTGCAAGATGCATTATATGCAATAAAAGTTTCAAGGGTAGGGAAGCATTTAGAAGCCACGCCCAATTCAAGTATCACAATAGAGTTACAAATAACCGAGCAAGTAACCTGCAAGTTATAGCTTTTTTTTTCCACTTAACCTGCTCAGGTCGAAGCTTACACTTCCTGTAACAAAGTCTTACGTATGGTCTTTTATTTCTTAAATTTATTCTAGTAGCTCTCTACTGGTTAGCTGTGTGAGATACTACTTCGACAGTCTTGTTATCCATTGTTCATCAATAAACTGTCATATCAGTCATACTGGCTCTCAAGCCACCACGCCTTTGTTTTTTTGCATTAACGTACCTTTAACATCGGTAGTGCTGTGAATGTTATTACTTAATAACGTAGAGTTACTTGCTAACAGAAGGAGCTGATCACCTCTCTGGCACCGTCAAGATCAGATACATCTTTCATTCAAAATAAAATGATAAAAACATAGCTGGTTGAGTTACTTTTATTGTTGAAACCTGGATAACAAAAAAATTCTTGATAATAGAATATGTTATAACCTCTAGACTACCAGTTAATAGTGTCACTAGGTGCCTTGCTATAAGAGAGCTGGCAATGGCAGGATATATCCTAGTAACTACAAGTACTCGTAATATGTAACAAAATAAGAAAATTGAAGTCAAAGTTATATTCCTGACCATTCCAAAAATGTGTTAATTGCACACTATATCACTGTTGTGAAAAAACACTTAGAATAAAAGTTGTCACAAATTTTATTGCGAGTTGAAAATGTATCTATGCGTATGAATTTGTTTGCATCTGAAATGGTTATTTTAATCACAAATGAAATGTTCTGATGCATAATCGAGCTCCGAGACACACCCATTGTCGTGCAGGGGCAAGGAGGGGAGGCAAGTGGAGTGGCCAGAGGAAAATAAAAGGAGGGATGAAAGAAGGCAAGGGTATCTGTTGTTCTCCCTGCGTAAGGAAATACCGTAGCATGTAGTGACTGTTGTCCCATGGCACAGATAAGTTACTGCTAGGAGTTTTGTTTATTCTGCAACCCATACTTAAAAAATATTTAGTAAATCTAGATCTGAATTGTTAACATTTCACAGAAAGTTTGTGTCTTCAGCCTGACCTACTGTATTACTATTGGAGGATTAGGCAGCAGTTGCCCACTTCTGTCTCCCCCTGTTATACCTTCTATTCCCGAACTATTACAAGGCAAAGGATATTTTGAGAGAATTTTGTGAAGGAGGGGAAGCTCAAGATGCTTTTGTGCTTAAATCTGACTACAATATGTGCACTAATTGGAAAACATTTGTTGCTGTGTTATGTATGAAATGTTGCCATTAATAGTGCAGGAATGCACATACAAAGACAATTTTGTTGGGGCACAGTTCAAAGTGAGGGGTATGTGGAATATACACTTCATGCATCACAAAACCTGTGAAGATAGACACTGAGATTGCACGTCTTGGACGTTAAAACTTTGTTCGAAAGAAAAAAGGGGGGGTGGGGAGAAGAGAACCATTGACATTGCTCAAGATATGGTCACGCACACGAAGCTCATACACACAAATGCTGGCTAGTTTATTTTTATATTTCCCCTCTAGCCATCAAGCGAGAGCGATAACTAGAGTCCCAACCACTTTCTTCCCCTCCAGCTCCAGGCGTCCGCCTCCAGTCGCCGACCTCCTGTATCGCTTGGCAGTTTTTCTGTTAACTGTGTGAAAATATTTGGCCATCTAAATAAATTTATATATATATATATATATATATATATATATATATATATATATATATATATATATATATATATATATAGAGAGAGAGAGAGAGAGAGAGAGAGAGAGAGAGAGAGAGAGAGAGAAAGAGAGAGTAATTAAGCAGTTTCTGAAATATTCCAAGTGTTTGGTTATTTGGAAGGAAAAAATTCTCTACTGTATATAATATTTTTTACTTTCTGTTCATGCTGATTAAGAAACATTTACTGTGGAACAGAGCTTTGTTATATTTAAACATAAGCTAGATGCAATTTTAAAGCAGTGTTCATTATCATTTCGGTGTCACTGTGTTTTCAATAGCTGTAAAAAACTCATGTACCCTCAATTATTATCACTAGAGACCCCAAAAAAATGCTGAAGCGCGAAATTCACAACATAACGCGAAAATTTGATACTTTAAACAAATTTTGTGACTTTCCTGTGATTTCGACAGTCACGAAATCCAAGAATTTTTGTGCAAAATTCTCAGTTTTCTACATGAAATTCACGGTTTTTCACACAAAATGATGTGTTTATGCCGCAAGTTCTATTTATTTATGCTATCATAAGCATAGGTGTGAAATAAACACAGACTGAAAGACTAGTGCCATGATATTATCTTCGTTTTGACACATTACTGAAATACATGTTTTTTTATTACTCTGTTTACGAGCAGAAAATATTGCTATCGTAAATGAAAACAAAATGTAACAAATGTCAACAGTCGATATGTGCCTACTACCAACAAAACAAAATTGACTGTCCACAGTTTTCGTGTTTTGGATAATATTGTTTCTGCCACAAGGCGCACTGGTGTCGATTTTTCTAACCTACTTAATCTCATGGGACTTAGATGACAGTCATTTTTTCGTGCACATATCTATGTTTGCATGCACAAATCTATGAGTGTTTACAAATTCCGTCTCCACATTTTGTAAGTTTTGTTATACAATTATATTTAAGGCTAAAATGCTGAAAACTTTGACAATATTTGATTGTGAAAGAGAGTTGAAATCAGATGGATTTTATATTTTGATCAGCGGGACACAAAATTATGATGTGCAAGTTCTGCAACGTGCGGGTTGATTGGACACGCAAAGACACGTGCAAAAAGCATGTGGCAAATGACACAAAACAAAAAAAAATTATTTTGTCAGGCAAATTCTACCGTGTCTAAACAAATCTCGATAGGCGACAGCGTGAATAAAGTAAATAAGCTGAAAGTGCAGAAACGAGAATTTGTTTCTAATTTTGTTAATATGATGCTGGAAGTTAACATTCCTTTGGAAAAAGCTGATCATCCAGCTATGAGGGAATGGTTGAACACCCATGTTGAAGGTAGGCCTTATTTATTTAGAAATGTTTTCCCCCTCTAATAAAAGTAAATAAGCATATGTAGGCCTACAATTTTATCGATTAACTTACCATTAGGGCCAACTTACCTTTACTTCAAATAAATATGCAAGTACCTCAGATTAAAAAACACATAAATAGAATGGATTGTATTGTAAAATGGTGAGCACACCACAAGATATTTCTTCACTGATTGATTGATGTTTTGACTCTGCAATCCAGCAGTAATCTTGAAAAGGTTAGGTTAGGTTTATTGTTTTGAGTAAATTAGCCCATTAATATTTTCAGTGATAAACTGATAAATGCTACCTATTTATAAGTATATTGTAAGTTATGTATACATTTTAGGTGCAGGGGATTTGCCATCAGCGAACATGCTCAGAGAAACTTATGTCCCAAAATTGGCCAGGTAAATAAGGAAGCAGTAAGGCACGCTGTAGAAGACAAACAGATTGTATTCTTGTGTGATGAAACGACAGAAAAAGTGGGCCGATGTATATTTGTGGTTTTGATTCGAGTGTTACGTTGTAGTTCGGTTCCTCTTATGCATGTGGGTGGTGTGAAAGAGTTGCCAGCTGCAACTGGGTCTCAGTGTTGCAGAGCTATTTTGTCTATTGTGGCAGAGCTTGGAATAAAATGTGAAAAAGTACATGACAACTTGTGTGACTTCACTGATGGTATGGTGCGTGTCCAGTGTTGGGCCCACAAGCTCTACATTATTGCTAGTTTGTACTGAACTGAACATGTGTGTTGCAAATGCAAAGCATGCATTTGTCAATGCAAGAGAAAGGAAGCACAAGGACAAGTACCCTCTTTTATGGCATTGTGACACTCTTTTTGAGTGTCCCTTCCCTCTTCTCTTTTTCTCCTTGTGTTTTTGTTTGTTGACGGATGATGCGCGCAGTTGGTGGACGCGTTCCTTTTCTGTTTGCAAACGCCGGTTTTGTTGTGGCTTCTGTCTGGTGGCGCAGCACGGCGGTGAGTTTGGTAATCCCTGAGGTGTTGTTTTATGCGCGCTGTTTTGGGTTGGCAACTGTGTGGTCAGCTGTGGGAGAAGTGGTTTCTCTGGCGACGGCTGGGAGAAGGGGTTTTTCTTGCCGCCTCGGCCGCTTTGGTGTGACGAGGTTGAGGTGTTTTGAGAGGGGAGTTGAAAAAGCGGCGTGAGAGAGGCAAGTCTTGCCATGAAAATTTTGAGGGAGCGCCGGGTCAGTTTCAGCAAGGAATGGTTAAAATGAGTTGGCTGTTGAACTTTCGAGGCAGAAAAGCGATCGACGAGCGTCATCACGGAAAGTAATGTACGAGAATAGGTCAAAGTTGTGGTGTCCCAGTTATTGGGTCTTCGAGCGTACATCCCGTGTATCTGTTACAAGATTATAAGTGCAATTTATTGTGAAATTTTTCCAAGAACGGTTTAGTAACCAAGATTATGCTAGGGGCACGGAGAAGTCTAACGGGGCGGTTGAAGACAAGAAGGGACGTTCTAAAGTTCTCCGCAGTCTTCTGACAACGGGACTGTGGCGTGAGGAAGGCGAAATCTACTGAGGCATGCAAGACACTCCAGGCTTCGAGTTGGTGCTTTTAGTTATTGTGCAAACAGCTGTAAATTGCGGGATGCAATTTTAAAGGCTGTTCGTCGTAGAGGCTTCTAGAAAACTGTGAGTGTTGGACGTCCTTTTTTTGCTTTTTGTGTTTGGGAATATTCGTCGTAATTATTTAATATATTTTTTGTAGACTTTTTTGCCTTAGGGTTTTCGATCGTCGCTTATTGGTCGAGGTATTCGTTGTTTTTCCCATTTGGGGAGTTTTCGACGGCGCGTCTGATATCTATTTAATGGTGTTATTTTCGCTTAAACCTTTTTTTGTTATAAAATTTTGAGCCTTTCAGGGTACACCACAGTAAATCAGTATTTTTTTTACGCACTTTGTAAATTTAATTTATAATTTATAATTCTGATAACGTCGCTGTTTAATAATGTCTTTGTGTGGTAAATGAAGGTTTTGTGTTGTGAAATGCAATCACTTTTTTATATATGTTATATATATATTTTAATGATAAATATTTTATCATATTTTTATATTTATTTGTTGGTTATCTGGTGAACTTTTATCAGTCCTGTGCGGCTGAGGATTCAGTGTGAATATAATACAAGGATTTGCTAAATCCTGGTCATTGAGTACAAAATTATAAACTGTGGTGTAAAGTTTATTTTTGCGCTAGAGATTTTTTGAAGCACAAATCAATTTGTTTTTGAGGTTTGGTCCACTAAACCATTATTCTTATTTATTACCATATCTTAGATGTTATTCCTATTTGTCTTTTTGAAACTTAGTACTGTGTTATATAAATAGTTATTAATTATAATTTTTTTTATTATAAAATTACCACCTGAGATTAGTAAATCTTTTTATAATAACATTGTAATTTTGTGTTGTATAATAATTCTGTGGGGATCAAGGGAATTGTTTTAGGGGTGCACCCTGGGGAGGGACAAGATAGAGGTTTCTTTATGAGTGAAGTCACTGATGGGTATGGTTTGGTTTTTTGAAGCTAATGCATGTGAATGCAGTGGAGCCGCCTGGACCCTCTCAGAGTTTAATGCCCTTGGCCCCATTTTTGGCTGTTAATGCTTTTTTTTATATGTGCATATTGTTGGTTTTTCTCTTTTTAATATTTTTTTTATTTAATTGCTTTTGTATTGTAATTTGTTTATGAAGTGGAAGTTGTTGATGTTGATTTTAATTTGGCCAATTACAGCTAGCATCACACACTATTCTTTTTTTCTTACGACGCCACCCCCCTTTTACCTTTTAATTCTTGATAAGCTCTGGGGGTGTCACAGCATAATCGTCGCACACGCATAATCGTCTCCCCTATGTAACCATTGTTGGTATAGTGCCTTATGATGTGACGTCTAATGAATCGATGAACGCCGGCTGCACGCACGTAAAAGGATGACTCATTGTCCCATTACGCTCATTCTACGTTTGCGCCGCATCTATCTCTCTTCCACTCGATTGGAACAACCATCAATTTGACTTTATCGAGGAACATTAAACTTGAAACACTCCCATTCGTTTCCTACTTTTCCTATCATCGTCCTATCCTTAACAGAATAACACAGATTGGAAAAATTAAATAGCAAACATGTATAAAAGTTATAATTAAAATAATCTCTTCGTTATAGTAAAAAACATATTTGAATTAATGAGTGCAAATAAAAGTAAATTTATCAATTAAATTGTACATTTCATTTCACTCCTTCTTAGTATCCATACAAAATAGTGATAATTCAGTAAAAATGATTCAATTTTATTCATAAAATTGTGCAATCATTTCATCAATGTTTTGTTATGATGCTGTCATGGTAAACTATTGTCGGTAAACCGACTTTACAGACAACCAATTTTTTTTTTCTCGCATCGGGTGTTTAGGAAACAGCTCCGCTACAATGTCGTCCATTATGGCGGGGGGTTTGGGTGTTTCTGGTGTAGCCTTTCCGAGTTTTTTTGACGACAATTTGGTAGGCTTTGCCCCAGATATCCTTCTCAAGGTCGTTGCAAATTTCTTCCCACAGCGTCGCTTTACTTGCCTTGATAGTTCGGTTTAAGTTCTTTTTGGCCTTCTTGTACTCGCTTGAATATATGGTTAGGTCAGGAGTGCGTTTTGCGGCTCTTGTTGCTCAACGGCGAAGTTCGTGACATCTTTTCCGGAGTACTGCAATTTCCGGCGTCCACCAGTATGCTGGATCGTGCCATAGAGGCATCACAACAGATGGTGATGGCCTTTATCGTTGTGAACACCATTCTTTCCATCTCACTTACGGTGTTGGGAGCCAGGTGTAACTGAAGAGTTGACCAGCTTTGTGGAAGAGACTTTCGGAGGGCTTCTAGGTCAAGCTTTCTGGCGTTCCACCTTCGTTCTTTAGGGCCTTGTTGCATTGCTGGAGTGGGAGCCACCTCAACACTAAATGTGATATGTTGGTGGTTGCTACCACTGTACTCTTCGGAGACGATCCAGTACATACATACAATACATACATAACAAACATACATAACTAACCAGGCTTGTATATCTGAATACTGTCTTTCAGGTTGGTGGCCAATGATAAACAAAATGAATAAATGATAAAATTAAAGTTTCAGCATAGGCTGTGCAATATGTTTATCTGACTAAACACAGTCTCTTTTTCGCTACGTGTAGCGAGCGGGAGAAGTTTCAAACTCTTTTTAAGTTTTGGTGTCACTTATAATCTTGAAATGAGATCCTGTATTAATATTGAACTTAAGACATGTTAATTTTTAAAATGTACTGTTTACACAAGTCTTTATAGCTCGATTTAGGTCACTGGAGGAATTATCCTGAGTTTTCAGGTTGTTTAAAACATACAGTCATTCTGCAATGTGAATGTAACGATGCATGTGTTGGCAGGCCTGGTACCTTCTGCAGTGCTGATAGTGACGCGCAGTGCAGTGCACTGACTCTCGCCGCACGTTGGTAAGCCTTGCTGGGAAGTTTCGTTCACCGCAACACAGAATCGTCGACATCCACGTCTAATGCAGCGGCTGAAACACTGTTGCCCAGGTGTCAGAGATAACAAACATTAATCTTGCTCGAGTGACTAGAGCGTTGCTACCATTCGCTAAAAAAAGTTTAGGTAAATTCAGTGCTTCCCAGACTTTTTTGAATGATGGTTGCTTTGTAATATATATTTTGATATGTGCAACTGCCTGAAGACTTCTTGTGCAGTAGTAATATCCTGTGGACAGCCTCTGTATCAGAACCTGAGTATCGCTAGACATGTGGCACCCCTTGCCACTTTCTATGGCTGTGGCATCAATATTTATTGTGTGAGTGTACTTGGTTGTCACCTAGCTCCTTACTGTGCTCAGTTACAAAATATTTGGTTGGTACCATATGCACATTTATACTAAGTCAGCTGAATGTAATTTTGTGATGTTAAAATTTTAAAAATCATATTCTTGCATTGAGAATTGTGAACACTGTCATGTACTGAATTTGTGTGTATATCATACTGCAATAAAGTATGATTGAGATAAGTGAAAACATAATTTGAAAATTGATCCATATGCAAAATGATTGGTTGTTTTGCTGCATACTGACTTGTCAGTGGGACAACATACTAGTTCAGTAAGATCATCTTGTGTCTCATGACATCACAGGCTATTAACAAAATGGGCCTGTCACATAGTGTGACAGTTAGGTAATGCACATATTGAATTTGAAACCAAAAAAAATGAACATGGGTATTTATGTTTCAAAATGAATACGTACATTTTGTGGTCCCAAGAAAAATACTTAGAGATGGACGAGTTGAGGTTTTTTGGCTTCAAGTCGAGTTGAGCCGAGTTTAGCAATTCATATTTCGAGTCGAGTTGAGTTCGAGCCAAAAATTTTTTGAAGAGGTCGAGTCAGTTTGAGTTTCATAATTTTATATTTTTTTTGCATCAAATATGATAAATAAAATATTACTACACATCCATTGATGTAATAATTGTGTATCCAAGATGCATCTGCATTATTTAAATATTTTAAATGATTAATTAGCAAATCATAATGTTATTTTTTTTATTTATTTATTTATTTATTTGTAATTGTAACATGCCAACCAACAGGACAAAGCCTTTAATGGTTGGCACACAATTAGATACATATACACACACAATAAATAAATTAAATGAAAAACACTAAACAATACAATATAATAATATAATACATATAAAAACAAAACACACATAACAAAAAACAATAAAACAAAATTCAAACGTTACAATTTAGACAATATAAAACTAAAACACACATGATCATTAAGAACTAATTAAAGTCTTTATCAAATTTATTAAAATTGGTTATTAGCCTAAAGATAAGATCATTATTTCTGTTAACTGTACATAAAGTGGAAGTTAAACGACTGTTGAAGGGAGGTACTCTTAAACCAGTGTTGTCAAGTATATATTTACAGTTTAATTTGTTAGTATAACAGTTTTTAATGAAAATAGAGTCAAGTAATTCTCTTCGACTTGAGAGAGATATCAGATTGGGTAGAAGAAGATGTTTTTGATTAATAATATTTATTAATTTATTCTGTATATTTTCGATTTTCATATTATCGCACATATTGATGTTGTTCCAAATTACTGAACAGTATTCTAGTTTTGACCTAATTAATGCTAAATAAAGTGAGAGGATAGAATCAGTTTTTGTAGCATAACATGTGACATATTTAATTAAAGCTAATGTTCTTCGGGAACTAGAAATTAAATGTGGAACATGTTGGTGAAAGAACAATTTAGAATCTAGAATGATACCTATATCTTTGAGAGAAGAGGATTTCTGAATTAAGGTGTTGCCCAATTTATAATCGTATTTGATAGGAAGGTATTTTCTGGTAAAGAATATTATTTTTGTTTTGCCTTTGTTGAGGGTCACAAGATTTGCTTTACACCAGTTATTAATTTCATTAATGTCAGTTTGTAATAATAAACAGTCATTAAAAGAGAAAATTTTTCTACTTATTTTTAGATCATCTGCGAATAGAGTGCCAGAAGAATGATTCAGAATTTGAGTAATATCATCAATAAATATGTTAAAAAGTAAAGGAGACAAGGTACCACCTTGAGGAACTCCAGAACTAGCTATAAAATTTGAAGAATTGGAGTTGTTGATAGATACAAAAAAAGTTCGATTTTTAAGGTAGCTAGAAAACCAATTAACATAATTGTCACTAAGACCGAAATTATGTAACTTGCCTAATAGTAATGAATGGTTTACAGTATCGAAAGCTTTAGCAAGATCAAAATAGCAGGCATCTACCTGACCCCTGCTAATGACTTAAATAAAAATAGGATTGAGGAAAGTAATTAGATTGGTGGCTGTGGTAATTCCTGATCTAAAGCCATGTTGATTACTAGATAAACGATATTTTAGTTGGAAATTAGTGATTTTAAAAACTATTTTTTCAAAAATTTTAGAGAGACCATTTAATAGTGATATTGGTCTATAGTTAACCACATTTAATTTGCTTCCGTTTTTATGAATTGGAATGACTTTTGCAATTTTCCATTTATTTGGAAAAACTTGGGTTCTTAAACTAGTATTAAATAAATGTTTTAATAGGGGTACTAATAAATGTGAACAGCCTTTCAGAATAAAATTAGGAATCCCGTCGGGTCCTGTAGACATTGAGGGTTTTAGAGCCCTTATGCCCCAAAGCACAAGGCTGTCAGAAACAGAGGAAACAGATATTGTATCAAGGAATGAATTTAAGGTGGGAACTTGGTAATTGACATTAGAGCACACATAAACACTTGAAAAGTATTCAGCAAATACATTAGTCAACACCACTGGATCACTAGATACAACATCATTAACTTTTAACGAATGCTGTTCATGATAACCGTTTTTTATTAATTTGACATAGCGCCAAAACTTCTTAGGGTTGTTCTTGATATTATTGTTAGTGGTTCTGGTCCAATTTATTTTATCACGCTTAATAAGATATTTGGTTTCTTTTCGAAAGAATGAAAATTTAGTATAATAGTACATATTTTTGTTTCTTCTGTAAAGTTTGTGAAAATGTTTCTTGGATTTTAAAGCTTGAATTAAGTCTTTTGAAAACCAAACAGGGTATTTAGATGGTTTTCTAATGAAAACGGGGATGAATTCATTAATATTGTGACATATACAAGTAGTTAATTGATCAACAAGATAGTTAACATCAGTAGATTCATAGAAATTTGACCAATCATAGTTTTTAACAGCATTGTAAAGACCAAGATAGTCACCATTTATATAGGACCTAGAGACTCTAGTAGAACTGACCACATAAGGAATGCTGTTAAGGCAGGATGATATGGGTCTTCAGTGACGAGTGCTTCATCCGCATGAGATACTGAACATTGTGAGATGTTTGTAAAACAAAGATCTAAGAAGTTTTTGGATGATAGGATTGTATTATACTGAAATAGACCAAGACTAGATATAAAGTTTATAAGATATTGTGCTTTAGTCTTAATGTGCGTGTGCACAATGTTGGTAGTTAGATTATTGGTCCAATCAACACCTGGGACGTTAAAATCACCAAGTAGCACTAACTCATCTTGATAAGCAGCCAGTTTATCTTCTAAAGTCTCAAAATAAGATGAATAAATATTTGGAGATGTTTGGGGGGGTAAATATATATTGCCAATTATAAAGGATTTATTCTGAGTCATTTTAACTTTTAACCAAACAGATTCAATTCCGGGGTAGTCCAGCTGAAAAATAGGCTGAATAGAAGTGAATTTAAACTTATTGACTGCTATCAAAACACCGCCACCACGATCTTTAGAAGTCAGCAAGGCGTCTCTATCATTTCTGTAGATTGAGTATTGATCTGTGAAGTAGTGGGAATTAATGCTAAGATCGTTGAACCAGGTTTCAGTTAGACAGATAAAATCATAATTAGAGATAATAATGTTTTCATAGAATTCTTTTGATTTAGTTCTTAGACCACGGACGTTTTGATAAAAAATTTCCAATTCCTTTGAAATAGGATGCACGAAAACAAATTACGGTGCTCCTCCTGGCACCGGAGACAGGTTCGTTGCAGTGACACCAGCTGATAAGGGCTTCATGGGGATGACGGTCTTATCAGTGCTGACGGAGTTATTTGATGTAGAGTCACTGGTAGCAATTTGTTCCGGGTGGAGTTTACCGTAGAAGGGACTGATTTAGCACCCACTCGGCCAGAATACTATGTTATTTATTCTATTCAAATCTTCTTCAAGAACTGCTATGTGAAACGAAGCGTAAGAATCAAATTTGGTTCTAAGTTTAACTACCTTAACATGTGAAAGATTGAGTTCATTAGTTATATAGTCAACTATCTCGTTTGCATGAACAGAAGGATCAAAATGAGTAACAAACAGTGCTTTTGTTCTTCTCGGAACAGGCTAAGCTTATGTGGTACTCACTTTTCCTAGAACCTTGAGACAATATTCATTCTTGAAACTACACATTTAGTTTTTAACTTCCAAAAATGAAAATATAAAATTTATAGAACACACACTTTTTTTTACAGAGACTAGTGTCTACTAATGTTACTTTTATCACTATTATAGGTAAGATGATACCTGTAATTAATTTCCAAAAACAGTTGTCTTTTGTTTAAAAACTAACATTATCGTGCAAGAACACTAGTTTCTCGACAAGTTTTGGGCTTAAGTTTTCCCTTCTTTGTGTGACTGTTAAACCTGCTTTGGAGAAGAGTCTTTCACTAGCAACTGATGTTGCTGGTATTCCCAAGTAATGTTTTGCCAGCTTAGAAAGATGTGGGTGACTGTTTTTATGGTCATTCCACCAGTTCAGTGGGTTTTCATGAAGTCTAATAGTTGGTATCTGCAAAAAATCATCCACCTGTGAAAAAAGACATCGGTTATCTATCAGTTATTCTGTTTCAGTTAATTTACAGTTTTCATTTAAGTCAATTTTATTTATCAGGATTGAAGGCTATTTGAATCTTGTAATACATACCTCTCTTTCGACAATGTTGCTGCTCTTTTCTCTCTTTGGGTTCAATTCTTGAACTTTTTTGTTGAGAAACCCCCAAAGGTTGTTCGTTGATGTTGAAGAACTTGAGGAAACAGCATTCTCTATGTTGTGACTGCTGGTTCCTGTAGCATTGTTCTCTTGGTCAGAAGACTTTGCTGCTGTGAGATTAAAAAGTTGCATCTTGATAGCCATTTCTTCATGCTGCTCAAATATGATCATCTTGTATCGAGGATCAAGACAGGTAACAAGTTTATGAATCATTGATTGTTTTGTTTCATAAAAACGAGCATGAAATGACTTTGAAAGACACCTGGCCAACTTCATTCCACTTCCCAGGTCTCCAATGTGGCCATTTATATACTGTTTCAGTCCATCCTCCAAACTGTAAATTAATGGGAGCACCATTGATAATGTTGGTGTGTTTTCCATGCAGAGCTCCTGAGTAGCCTGAAACATTGGTTTCAGAAGTAACACATAACTCTCAATAAGCTGCCATTCTGTTGCAGTTAAATTGTCTTTTCCACTCTTTGCAATATCTGCAGATACTGCTTCTCTTTGTTCTAAAAGTCGGCTGAGCATCATATTGTTACGATCGCGCTTGACTGCAGTGCTTGGCGTCGCCGCGCTCGTTCGGCCTGTCTGCGCCCCCTTCCACCCGCATCCTCTCCCTGGTATCTCGTGCCATACTATCTCGCGACATCCTGACCTTCGCAGCGCGCACCTGCCTCAGATCGAGTTACTTAAAGAGGCCGCACTGCGGAATAAAAGGACTCAGACATGTTTATCGGCGCATTTTGTGGGAACCCGATGCTTGTTCGGTGTTCTTTGAGCAACCGCCGCGTCCTTCGAGGACTCACGACGCGTTTCTGGGCATTTCGACGGCGAAGGTCGCCCGATATCTCGGAAACATGCCCGATTGTTCTGGACGGAAACCCAAGGGCTATATAAGGAGGTTGGGCCGACCTTCAAGTTGAGTTCAGTGGGGAGTTCTCCCGCGGCGAAGTTTCCGGGCGATAGTGCCGCGGGTGCGGCAGAGTGGCGAAGTCCTCGGACGAAGGTTCCAGGGCAGGGAGTGAGTGAGTTCAGTGGAGTCGGGAGTTTCCCGGGCGATAGAGTCGCGGGCGCGGCGGAGTCCCGGGCGAAGTTGCGAGCGAGTCGTCGTGTGGGATCTCGGCGAAGGGTGTGACGGCGGCGGCGGAGTGCGGCGACGGAGTCCCGCGGCGGAGACCCACGAGGGGTGCTGCGGCGAGAGTTGCGCCGGAAGTGCGGCCCAGCGAGGTGTGTGAAACGAGTGACTGGGGAATTGGCATTTCTTTACCTGTAATTAATTATCTGCCAATTATGAATATTATTTGTAAGTGATAAGTAGTGGTAATAAATAAAACTGTGTGTGTGATAAAAATCTTTAATTGGGCTATCCTTTACGAACCCGCTGTAAATCGTAACAATATATATGCTGTTCCATCTTGTTTCTACCATTTGATTGAGGGAATGTTGCGGCAGACCTAGTCTCAACTGCAGTGACTCCAAACGCTCCCTCGATTTTGTACTGGATTTGTGGTGCCCAACAATGGATCGACATTTTTTGAGCAAGCTACCCATTTGAGCCTCTGTTACTGCGTCATTTATACCGAGTTGCAGTGTGTGAGCCATGCATAATGTGTGTGTTATTTTTGGAGACGCAAATGTGAATGCAGCACTTAAATTTCTAGCATTGTCACTGACAACATAGAGAGGAACCGCAACATCACTGATTTTCCAGTCTTCCAATAGTTCAACGACTTTTCCATGGATAGTTGTTTAGTAAAAGCACTCGCAATACTAGTCTTCTTTTCCAAATTCGGCTTGGCCTGATTGGCAAGATCAACAATTTCGTCTTACTTTCGTTTTTGTGATCTGTGGATGTCCAAGTGCCGTATGAGTGAAGAAGTTGAGCATGATGGTGTCTTGTAAATTTTTGTACATGTGTTACATTTTGCTTGCATTTCATCCAACTTCTCGAAAAAATTCCAAATTGCAGCCCTGGTTTTAGGTTTTGGTCCACCAAAAGGTTTGTCACTTTGGTTGCTAGAACCTGCAGCTCCTTCATCTAAACTATTTGTACAACTTCTCTCTTCTCTTAAACATTTCGAATTTGGAACAAAGTAATTAGATACCTTGTTTCTACCGTGTTCCGATTTTTTCTCCATGTAAAATCCACTTAATATTTGTATCAGTAATTACTTTTGCCGAAATTCGTATGCCGTTTTTGGCGGGAAGCATTATTTTCACAGACGAGAGAGCCAAACACCCGATCGTTAGAGACCTGCAAAATTCGCGGATTCATTGACCTCTAGGATAGACTCCACAGTCCTTTAAATACTCGGGGAAATGACACCTGTTCATTGGCTACTGACACGTGAGACTTCTCAACTAGGCTGTCCGTAATTCGGCACTTTCTTGGTTTAGTGTTTCCCATTGGTTCACAGTTCCGCGGATAAAATGTGGGCCAATCGCAGAAGCGGTACGAAGGTATAGTAGTTTTGATGCTAGCCTATCGCGAAATGAATCCGCGAATTTTGCATGTCTCTACCGATCGTGCATCTTCGGTTTTTTTTTTGTTCATTGTAAATAAATATGGCAGTGTTGATAAAAGGATACTAATGGTCAATTAGGTTAGGTTAGCTACATTATAAATTCTTAAAATCATTGTGGACGGTTTATTTGGTTAGGATAGCCACATGAAAGATACGGAAAAAAAGCACGAACTTCGGGTATTGGCTCTCTCGTCTGTGAAAAGAAGGCTTCCCCTTTTTTGCTTCTCACTAGTCAGTGTTGCAAACGTCTAGTTACGTAACTTCTCAATGTAAATACACTTTCCGCGCCAAGATATTCGCCCGGAACTGTTACAACTACAAGAATATCAATATGTTTAATAAACAAATATTTCATACATTTGATTTGGTGATCAGTAACTGACTGCCAAATAAAATGCATAAGCGTTATTATTATATTTTATTCAAACAAAAAGTAATTTAATCTTAAACGTTATTGACACGCAGCGCTGCGTAGCGGAGCACAGCTAAATTTAGTTCCAAAATGCAAGGCTGGCTGGCCTAAGACGAAGCCATTTTCACGCTTCACGGCTTGGATGTTATTTACTAAATATTATAATTATTTTGTGTTTTTATTTTTAGGATACGGAAATCTCATGTTTATACGAGTTATTATAAACGGGGCACGATAAACGTGATGATTATTAATACATGTGCGTTTTGGTACAAATTTTTCTTATGTGAAAATCCATTGACGTATCTTGTAAACAAATGCGGTGCCGTATTTGAAGTAAAAGAAAATGTAACAAGTTTTTTTTTTATTATATAAAATGGTCATGTTTCATAATTTTGTCCTATAAACTGTCGCCACTATCGACAAAATCACGTTACGACGTCACGTTCATAAATGAAGGTAGGCCTAGGTTTGGTTCCACTTATACCTATTATAGCGCCGTAGCACGGTAGCGGGCAAGGTTAGGTTTGCACGGGATTTGTTTTGTTTGAAGGTCATTATCAATTCTTGCTGTAATATTGACTTGGCGAAAACGTTAAGACAACCTATAATAAAGTGCTATAATGTCACGATGCTGGTACTTAACTCGAAACGTGTTTCGAGCCTCGAACTTGATAATATATGTGACTCTGTTTTCGAGTTGAGTCAATCTGGCCCAACTCGGCTCGACTCGACTCGATAAACCAAGACTCGACCCATCTCTAAAAATACTGCATAAAAAAGTGGAACAGACACATTCAGATGAGATGCACCAAACTGAAACAAATTCTTATAAGATACTAGGGGTGGGCATTTATAATTATTTTATTTTCGAAGCAAATTCGAAGCAAATTTTTATAAATATTCTCGAATTTGAATCAAATATCGAATACTAGGCCAAATCAAAGAATTTCTTAAATGCAAACACCAAACAATGCAACGATCTTATTTATATTAAATGTACAAATTTAAAACCTACAAGCTAGGTTGAATATAAAAAATAAATGTAATCCACAGATGCACAAAATATATGCACATTTAAATACAAGAAATTCAAAATATTAAAGTACATAATAAACTACTAGTTTGGTGACAGAAAATATTTTTCAAAACTTATTTAAATTGTCATGCAAAAATGTTAGTTCCTGCACATGTTGAGTTGTCAGGGATTGACGACGTGCTGTCACCACATTTCCGGAGGAAGAAAATACCCGCTCACTTGATACACTTGTGGCAGGAATACTTAAATACTTCAGAGCAACATTTGCCAGTTTAGGATATTTAAGTTTTCCTTCATCTCTCCACAAAATGTAAGGATTGCTTTCTCTTGGTATCCTTGGTTCCTTCGGGTAACAATCTACCTCATAATCATTTGTTGATTGTTTATTTGGGATCTGATGAAACGCTGACCATAAACCAAGTCCAGAACTTGAAGGTTTGATTACCTCAGAAGATCTCTCAGGTTCATTCAGGGGAAGGTTTTTAACTTCTTTAGAAAGGGTAAATGAAGCTAGTACAGTGTTGAGCAATGCACTTTTAAATCTAGGATCGCAAAGCATTGCTGTGCAATATAGAGCATCTGACTGAAACAGGCCGCACCTAGATTTGAGAGACTTCTCTAAACACCGAGCAAATGTAATGGCATCTTTCTTGACTGCAATGTAGTCAACTAGATGCGTGTTTAAACAATGGAGAATTGGAATTACAAGTGATGATGTTGGATAATTTTCCCTGCTGATATCACTTGTAGCTTCAGCAAGTGGTCCAAGAATTTCAATAATTCCTGCCACTTGTTTCATTTCCAACTGTGTCAACATGTCAATATTGTTGTGAGAGTTTGCAAGTTCTGCTGCAACAGCCTTCCTAACTTCAGACATGACAACTTTTGGTATTCAGTGCACCATCTGGTATCGACATACTGAATTAATTCCAGCACAGGGAGCTTCATTTCTTCCATCTGGGCATGAAGCCTTTTTCTTGCTTGCGTGCTGCGACAATAATGTCCAACTATTGCTTTGGATTTGCCCAGAAGAATGTTTACACCGGGACATTCAGTTTTGGCATCACTTATAGCCAACTGCAATGAATGGGCGAAACACTGTCGTGAGATGAATAAAGATCCATCTGCTGCACGTAAATTAGCAGCATTGTCTGTGACGTAATATATAGGTATACTGCCTTCAAGACTGATACCTCATTCAGAAATACCATGTTGCTAGGTTTTCTTCAGATTTTCAGCACAGTCAGCACCATTGAGTGGCAAAGTGTTCATTGTAAATTACACATTCTCGAAATTGGGTCTCAGGTAATGGCATGTCAGACTAATATAGCCATCATGTGAAGCAATCTCCGCAAGATCAGAATTTAAACGTGTCTGTAATGTGCCCTTGCTGTCTGGGTACAGTGTTGGTATGTGGTTCCTTGAAAATGCATTTTGACTTGGAACTTTATAGTTGGGCACAGCTACTTTCATTAAATTTAAAAATCCTTTGTTTTCCACAAACTCATAGGGTAAGTAACACATGGGTATCATCTCTGCAATTGCCTTAGTTATCTTCTTCACTGTTGAATTGTCTGGACTCATTGGCAAATGCTTCCGGAAAGCACATTTCAGGGACAACTGATTTTCTTCTTTTATCACTGTGACAGATTTTTCATCACTTTTTAGTTCATTTAATTGTACAGGATGCTGTTTCAGATGATTTTGTAGAGTTGTAGTAGTACTTGTTGGAATTTTAAATGTTTTTTGACATGCTTTGCTAGTTGCTTCTTTCCCATTGGCACTCTTGGTAAAAAAAACAACCAAATAGGACTTCTTGGTTTTTTGGCAGGCGGTCCCTGATTTAAACCAGAAGTGCTTTCTTCCATTATTTGAATATCAACAGGGATACCAACGTCTACGGATTCTCCGTAGTTCCTACGGACAGAGTATGTAAACTACGAATCTCCGGACGGTGTATGGCTGACTACGGATGCGCGGCAAATTAGTTAGTAGTCCTCTTTTTTGGCGTTCAGTAAATTTTTAATCGGCAGACAAACATTATTCTGAGAGCCGTGTTCCTTGTTTTATGTATTTATTAATTACGTTGTATTCATTTGTTAGTGAAGAATGCGGACTACAGGCCAGGCATCGCGAAGATGTTTATTGCGTTCTTTGTTTTGTGTAGTTCACCTTCACAAGGCTGGCGCGCGCGCGTCGCTATCCGTGCAGCGTTGCCATTAAAGTGATGCGTAGACGTACCGATGTTTCGGTACTCGTAGCAGTAGTTTCCAGGATGTTCTGTTACGTGCGTACCTGTCTTACGCGGCGAGCGTACCATACTCACTAAGCGACTAACTTACTTGCACTGTTGCCACGCACTTCAGTTCGGGACATTGTTGTTTACACCCGGTTGCCAGTATTAGTTTGCCTTTGCCGGTTGTAGTTTGTGTTTGCGTTATCTGTTGAAATGTGGAACAGTGGTTGTTAAAATAAATTAGTCATGATATAAGGCGAAGTAAATATTTAACAACCATGTCGGGCGATGAATGCACGACCACGAAAAGACAAAATGTCGCAGCGCAGCGGTTTCGGACTGAGTATGCACGCGAATGGCAATGTTTGAAAAGCAGCGAGGTGTCGGAACATAGTGCTTTTTGTACCGTGTGTAATTGTGACTTTTCAGTCAAACATGGAGGCCGTGATGATTGCAGGCGACACATCGCTTCCAAGAAACACATCGAACTTGCAAAGGTTAAGGCGGGAACGAAATCATTAAGTTCGTTTTTTACCAAGACAGAGAATTCTCACAGCATCATGAATGCGGAAATGCTATTTACATGTTTTATAGTAGAACATAATTTACCACTATCATCAGCAGACCACGCCGGAGATTTATTTAGGGCCATGTTTCCGGACTCTACAATTGCTAAGAAATATGCATGTGCGCGTACTAAAACAACTGCAGTTCTCAAGTCGATGGCGCAAGATACAACACGCGATGTTGTTTCCATCCTGCAACATGGTAAGTTTTCCATGGCAACTGATGGCAGTACAGACCAAAATAGTGTTAAACTCTACCCCATTTTGGTCAGTTACTTTGACAGTTCTAAAGGAGAAATAGTAACTGCTTTGCTCTCCATTTTAGAAACAGACGACAACACTGGAAAAGGAATTTTCTCTGTTATTGATTCAGAGATGAAGGCAAAAAATATACCTTGGAAAAATTGTGTGGCATTTGGCAGTGACAATTGTAATACAATGTTAGGGCATTTGCAAGGAGTAGCATCCTTCTTGAAAACAGCAAATCCTAGCATAGTAGTTCAAGGTTGCGTGTGCCATTTATTGCATATTTGTGCCCAGAAGGCTGCAAAACAGTTGGGGAGTGACATCGAAACATTAGTTGTTGACATTTACTATTACCTTGAAAAAAGCTCAAAGAGGAAAAAGGAATTAGTTGCTTGCCAAAAGCTGTGTGGTTTGAAAACACACAAAATTTTGAAATATGTTTCGACCCGCTGGCTGTCATTATTGGATGCTATTAACAGACTTTTGGAACAGTGGGATGCATTGTTAGAGTTGTTTGGTGTCGAAGATGAGTCAGTTAACGATAGCCATAATTCTCGTTTCTTAAGTGTAAGGAACATTTTAAAATCTCCTCTCACCAAGCTGTACTTTTTGTTTCTTAGTAGTGTATTACCCGCTTTCACTTCTTGCAATGTAAAGTTGCAATCTGAGGCTCCATCCATACACATTGTTAGCAGAGAACTGTTGGCCTTGTTCACAGATCTGTTGGTTCGTTTCATGAAACCAGATGCAGTTGTTTCAACTAATTCTGACATAACTGAGGTACAGTTAAAAAAACGGCATCAGAAATCAGATGAAAACCTTGTGATTGGAGCCAAAGCAAGAGTTTACTTAAGGGAAAATGAAGAAATACTTTCTACATCACAGTTGAAGTCATTTTATGAGTCTGTCAGAAATTTTTTTGTTGTAGCTTGTGACTATATGATTTCTAAACTGCCCATGAAGGATAAATTTTTGAAACACACTGAGATAGTGGATGTCAATCTTAAGAAAGAGAAGAACTTTTCATCTGTAGAGTATCTTATGTCTCAATTTCCTGGGGTTGTCAATGAAAGTGAGATGGATGAAATAGAGCTTGAATTCAGTAGGTACCAGATTGACGAACTAAATCAAGAAATCCTAGGTTCACCAAAAATGGACGTATGTTGGGGAAAAATCTCCAAATTGGTAGATGCGAGTGGCAGTGTTAAGTACAAGGTTCTCCCAAAACTTATGCTGACCATATTATTAGTTCCTCACAGCAATGCTGCGACAGAGCGTATTTTCAGTATAGTAAGGCAAAATGCTACTGACTTTCGTGCAAATCTTGGAACTGAGACATTAAATGCTTTAATGGTTGAAAAAATAAAAATGGGTGCACACGGAGATAAATGTTACAAAAAGAAGTTTTCCAAGAAGCAACTAGAAATGGCTAAGCATGCTACTGTTAACCAGTTGAAGCAAGGAGGGGTGCATAAGGAGGATTTATAAATTAACTTGTTGGCACACTGCTGAAATGAGACGATTTTGTAAATATGTGTGTGTATATAAGTTAAATGTATATAGACATTCCAGAAATGAGTGTACAACTTAAAAAAAAAAATAGTAGGCCTAGGCCTATTTCATAACTTTCGGAAATATGTGATCATAAATTCCTGTTGAGGTGAGCTTGCAATTTTTTATTTATAATTTAGCCATAAATGAGATATTTTAGTTGTGAGTGCAGGTAAATGTAATGTACTATGTTTTAAGTGTTCTGATTTATTTGGTCTCTCATTGTGTTTGCATGTGCGTTGTATGTATACAAAAAAACAATTTTGGTCATTTGTGAGTTTAAGAGGGCAGATAGCACTTAAGGTGTTCATTGTTTTCTCTCTTTCCCTCAAGGCTACCAATGTGTATAATTTTTAACCTGAAATATTATAAAACAATAGCAAATTTCCAACTGGTAGTATATTTAATACTCAGATACAAAAACTGCGTAAATAGCAGTTTACACCTTGAAATTCAAATTTTTCCGGGGGTGGGTCTCCGGACCCCTCTCTTACAAAGTGTGGTCGATGATCCATTGGCGAGGAGGGGTGACTACTGATGAGACTACTCAGAAGTTGGCATCCCTGTATCAAATACAAATAATGTAAACTGCTAAAAATCTTTCACACACGTTTGCTAATACATAATTTAACTTAACCATCAATGCAACATTCTCCATTAACTTAGGCCTTTTGAACCTTTGCCAAAAACTTAGGCACGTAACATTTGCTATTTGTATACAACTAAATACTGTATGGTAATATTTTATACGGCCGGCTGAACTTTCTACGTTGTTATCGTATAATAATAATAATAATAATAATAATAATAATAATAATAATAAACAAGAACAATTGACGGTAAAAAAAATTTGTGTTTACTTTTGGCCTTAAGCTACACGCACAGCCGTTTAGAGGCAAACTACTTATTGTTTATTACATTCCTTCCAACGTAAAAAAAAATATCTTTACTCTTTGCACAAAAGCAGGCCCGGCCTAAGAAGTGTAGAAAGTGTGTGGGTGAAAAACGGAGTGGTTGTATGGTCGACATCTTTATTTACGATTATTCACGAAACTCATTTTTTCTACTGTTCCATCCATGGTATATTTTCCCTGTTTATTTATAAATGAATTTTATTCAATAATCTTATTTCATTGGATTCAGTGCCGTAACTGCTGTTTTATAAGTCCGTTGGTGATATGCATTATTGACGTAATTTATGCATGGAAAAAGAGCTGTTGTGGGGGGAGATTAAGACTAATACCGAAGTCGGGAATGGATCTGGCACGTTTCTAAACATGAAAATAATTTATTGGGAGTTGCTTTTTGCTTTTTTCTCAGCAAAATACAATAATGACAATTATTTTACTCTAAGCCAATGTAAGTTGAACAAAGTATAACGAACATATTTGTATTATGGTTGAGGTTAGTATTAATGATCAGGCTAAGCATGTGTGTGTTCTAATTATGCGAAGATAACTCCAAGTTGATGTTATTGATCGTAGGCATTCTGTAGTTTTTAGGCAATGTATGTATAGTAAAAGATTAGCTTAAAAACTCTTGAAATGTTTTTTTTTCTTCTATTTTTCGAACTTCGAATAATTTCATTTTTTCGAGGACGAATTCTCATATAACAAATATTCGATTCGAATTCGAAATTTCGAAGCTTTGTCCACCCCTATAAGATACAGTTTTTACTCATGTTCAGTCTTCTCCTCCCGTAAACCTTATACTCACGAATGGTAACTAAAGATGGGCATCACTTGAAAACTCAAGAGAGTAACTGCAGCTCAAATCGACTTGAGAGTCGAGTTCTTTGTGCTTGACAGGATGAAACTCGTCTGTATTTTTACTAAATGCTGATGCATATTTGACTTGGGCAATGAGCATAAAATTATGTATCATTTTGTAAACACTTCAAAGTATAATCTTATATTTATGTTCTTGCAGTTTTCTCAAAGATTGTTTAATTTTACATAATCACTCTGCCCGGTAAGACAGATGCTGGGAAGATCAGCGAAATGGATATGAAGTTATGAGGAGAATGTTTGCAGTTACGAGAGGCGAGACAGGATCAGGAATGAGATGGCATGGCCAAGTTCAGAGGATGGGAAACAATGGAAAAGGCCCCAAGGAAGACAGAGGAGGTAGGAAAAGCAGATAGTTAAAAGAGTGTAGAATAGAGGAGAAGACAGGAAGTGAAGGAGGAGGAATAATGGAGGGATGGAGACGTTTTACTTTGCTGACCCGGCTGCATGTCGGAAGCAGTTGAGGACACTGCTCAAGAAACCTACAATATATATTCAGAACTCTGAAAAAGATGCCATTTGGAAAATGGCCTACTGCACATCCTAGATTTAAACACCGCTAATATACTTTTAAAAGGAATTGTCTTACTGTGTGCATTTTTCCCCTACTGCAGCAGCAATTGATAGCATCGTGTATCGGCACCAACACAAAAGTGATGCAGCATGTATCTTAATATCTGTGATTGTCATTTCTGGCTTATCTGACTTTCTTACGCGCAATATTTTTTAGTTCACGTATTTTTGCCTTTGAATTCTAATTTGATGTAACTTTTCTGTAATTGTCTTGTGTGGACACAACGCCCCTTTTGATGGTCCGATTAGGGACCACGCACTGTTAAGTAGGCGTCACTTGCGTTTTTCTTGGCCTTGAGAGGTGGCTCGTCCACTTAAATATACGTCGTGTATTTTCCTTGTCAATTATTAATGTCACTATTAAAAATGTCTAACTATTAATGTCATATTAAGTGAAACTTAATTGTAAACATAGTCTGTCTTGCTGTCTTACTGTTCTTCGATTTTTCTTTATATTTGGCCTAATTAAATGCAAACGCAAATCGTAACTGATTAATGTATTTCCAGTGATTAAACCTGCTCCCAAACACCTTTCCCCAGTCCCAGCCATGCTATGGCCCTCGCTCCTCGCCTTTAAGCTTCTGGGCTTTCAAAATAAAAATATATAAAATATAAAAATAAAAATTCTAGGGAAAGGCCTTCACAATTACAGTAATAGTCCGTTATAACCTAAATTTATAACGGCGCCAAAAGTTTATGTTATAGCGAATTTTCGTTATAGCCAAAATTTAAAAAAAAAATCTTATTTTTGTAGCATTTTTAAAATATATTATTTTCTCGCTTGTTTATACTATGGAAATTCACGAAAAAAGTAAGGAAATATTCATAAAAATTACTAAAATAACATTTTAAAGCTATATCAGCACTTGCCGACTGCGAAATATGAGACCGCGTGGCCGTGATAAGGCCGTCACGCACATCGTGGCTAAGTGCACAGCTGTTTGTTTACATGGAGACGGGCGGGCGGGGTCACGCAAGGTCATGCCGGCCGCTTCCTGTCGCTTTGACCGCAGCTGGTTTGCAGGAGACATGTGCGCGAAGCTGATGATATCGGGTGCATATTTGCGGAGTTTTGAATACAAAGAAAAAATTTTTTAAAAATCTCTACGTTGGACAACCATACAAATTATATAAAATAATTTTTCCGACAATTGGTCAGTAACACAAAAATAATCACTCGTACAGACCCTTGGAAATTAACACAAAATTAAAAATCACTTTTTAAAAAACGAATCAAATTTCGTTTGCCTTGATTTCACTAGACTTTCGGACAAAATAAACGACTGGACCTCTTGGAAGTTCATCAAATCTTTCGTCGTAACATTTGTATGCTGATAAAAACGACAGATTGTGTCAAGTGCCTCCATCATTGACGATTTCGACGGAACAGATACGTCACTTGGTTCGTCGTCATTATTGTCATCATCTTCAGACGCCGCTTCGTTATGATTAGAAAAGACGAGCTCGTCAAGTTCCGTGTTTGTCAACTCCCCGCACGCTTACGATGCAAGTGTGAGACGAGTTA
Organism: Bacillus rossius redtenbacheri; assembly: GCF_032445375.1. Lineage (NCBI taxonomy): Eukaryota > Metazoa > Arthropoda > Insecta > Phasmatodea > Bacillidae > Bacillus > Bacillus rossius. The sequence continues at coordinate 1,546,915 of NC_086333.1, read as the reverse complement.
TGCTCATGTACGGGCTACAATCGGCGTGATTCTAAATAAGTAATGCTCGCAGCGGGGCCCTGTCTTGTTTTCGTTGCCGCAAGGCAAGCCATGCTCGCTGTAGGGCCCCACCTTGTGCGGTGTTGCCAAGACGGTCACATCGTGCGCGTTGTTTCGTTTGCCGGACGTGTGGAATTGTGCGAAGCTGTTTTTCATTTATTAAGGAAATTGTAGATGTTTCCTCATTGTTTTAGAGCAAAATTACAGGTGTGTAATCTATCGCGATATCGAAAATGAGCCCACGCTGCATTCGTTATTTCCGAAATTTTTATCCTACCCAGCATATGCAAAACTGACGGTGCCGATGTCAATTATCGTTATAGCGGACTTTACGTTATAGACCGTATTCGCTACAACAGACTTTCACTGTACTAACTTTTAAAGAATCTAGTAGGAATAAAAGAATAATTTAAAAAAAATAAATCTTATAATGGTATTGTTACGATCGCGCTTGGCTGCAGTGCTTGGCGTCGCCGCGCTCGTTCGGCCTGTCTGCGCCCCCCTTCCACCCGCATCCTCTCCCTGGTATCTCGTGTCATACTGTCTCGCAACATCCTGACCGTCGCAGCGCGCACCTGCCTCAGATCGAGTTACTTAAAAGAGGCCGCACTGCGGAATAAAAGGACTTAGACATGTTTATCGGCGCGTTTTGTGGGAACCCGATGCTTGTTGCGTTTATCGGCGTTCTTTGAGCAGCCGCCACGTCCTTCGAGGACTCACGACGCGTTTCTGGGCATTTCGACGGCGAAGGTCGCGCGATATCTCGGAGACATGCCCGATTGTTCTGGACGGGAACCCAAGGGCTATATAAGGAGGTTGGGCCGACCTTCGAGGAGGAGTTCAGTGGGGAGTTCTCCCGCAGCGAAGTTTCCGGGCGATAGTGCCGCGGGTGCGGCAGAGTGGCGAAGTCCTCGGACGAAGGTTCCAGGGCAGGGAGTGAGTGAGTTCAGTGGAGTCGGGAGTTTCCAGGCGATAGAGTCGCGGGCGCGGCGGAGTCCCGAGTGAAGTTGCGAGCGAGTCGTCGTGTGGGATCTCGGCGAAGGGTGTGACGGCGGCGGTGGAGTGCGGCGACGGAGTCCCGCGGCGGAGACCCACGAGAGGTGCTGCGGCGAGAGTTGCGCCGGAAGTGCGGCCCAGCGAGGTGTGTGAAACGAGTGACTGGGGGAATAGACATTTCTTTAAGTGTAGTTAATTGTTTGCCATCTTAGAAGATTAATTGTAAGTGACATAAGTAGTGGAAATAAATAAAACTGTGTGCGATAAAAATCTTTAATTGGGCTATCCCTTACGAACCCGCAGGTAAATCGTAACAGTATGATAATTATAATTTACTTAATTCACTTGGCACAAATTACTTATCACCTAGAAAACATTTATGGATTTTAATGTAGTGCTAATAATACATTAACATAAACATTAGGATTATTACTGAACTCAGCTGGACTTTAAAGCTTGCAGACTCATCCATCTCTCCTGTTTATGACTAGAAATGTTAATTTTTTGCTGAATTTATGTGTGGAATCCTCCCATACCTTAACTTTTGAATCGCCAAAAAGTGAAGAAACAAAAAAAAATATGAATATGTCTAGTGCCAGCCAGCCTTCACGACGCACTCGCTGTTCAAGGGTGACTTTGACCTCAGCTGAGCTGCAGTGCCACATCGCTGGGTTATAGCCCTGGAGGGAAAGAAGCATTTTCTCATTTGCACTTTGATCCCATCCTCATGGTTCCAGCAGCTTGCATACCGTGCGAGGATGGGGGTAAATTAAAACAGATCCTCAGCCAAGTTTAAACGGAGCAATAATGTATGTGATTGAAGATAGAAACATGTGATTACAATTTTCAGTATCAAGATGAAAACGTTTAAAGTTAACCAGCAGTACGTACGGCTTTCTTTCATTTATACAATTCTGACTTTGTAATTGGAAAATATAGTTGGTAAATTCTCTCTAGAAATTATGTTTACCTATCATTAATTTTTGTGAATTTTTGTTTTTATAGTTTGTTGTGATGCACTTTCCTTGCTTATAACTGTATAAACGATCTCTCCTTCACAAGGCAGCTGAGATGCAGCAGGTGCGGCCAATGTCGGTTCATGAGATGATTTGTGATGCACGGCTGGTTAGCAGAATCTGGTGCCTTGCAATGCTGTCAGCTGCTCCTAAACTTACAACTGATTAAGAAGAAAGGGTGGGAACGAGAAACTGGCAGTGCAGGCCTTGGTTTAATAACGGTTTACCAAAGTTACATTACATTTCATATGCCAGCTTATAAATCTTACCCAGCAATTACACTCAACAGTGGGAGAAAATAATTTGAAGATAAATAAAACATTCTAAGTAATTATTTTATTTCATTTGTATCTATATGAGTGCTGGTGTTTTATTAGCACAGAGAATTATTGGTAAAAAAATCATTCTATTGTAATAGACATTTAAAATCTTTTTTTTTTTTTTTAATCATACACTTAGTAGTGCCTACATAATTAACTTAAAATTTTTTTTTAACTCTCTGTATTTATTTTAATAATGGTATTTTGACATTATAACCTGTTAGCACATAATTATTCAAAAATCATTCGTTGTATAGTTTTTTAATAGACAAAATATACTGATTAAACCAAAATCACAACACCAAAATAAGTACTCAAATTATTTTTCATTCTAGATCACAGTTTTTTAATTTTGGTTGAACCCCCCTTTGTGCTTGTGCCATTGGGTAGTACCTTTATTTATAGTCCTGGAAGCCGCTTATAGCCACACAATTGTTCGTTGAAAATTCCAGAGGGCACAAGGGAGAAACGGAATGTCCAAATGGTGTTCCTCAAGTAAACCTTAGAGAACACTGTGGATCGTTAATGTTAATAAAAAAAATTAACAACTAGATAAAAAAAATACAACATGGGTGATTGTGCCATATTCCCTTGTTTATTTGTTAAAGTTAGAATTTAAAAAAACTATTTCTGTAGTTGGTATTTTCTGAATTTCGGACATATTATAACTTTACAATTTCAATACATAATAATGTTAGACAGATTCAATTTACTAATTCAGGGGCCCCTCTAAAAAAAGAACATAGACAGAGGTTAATAATAATTTTTGCGTAGTCTTTTGTCTTATAATAAAACCTTCGTAAAATCAGTTCTGTTATTTTAACAATATTAAAAGTTCACCGAAGACTGGCCATGACGAGGGGGTCGGGAGAAATAAGAATGTACTGTACCACAAGCATGATCAGGACTTATTGCCGAAAATGTCGTTGAGATGCAATAGCTTCCCGGTCACCGGAGAAGGCTGGCGATTTTCAGGGGCTCCGCGAAGTTGGAGCCGAAACCCCAAGAGGTTGGGAGGGTGGTACTCCGGAGATTTGGAACCCGGAACTTTGGAACTTGGGACTTTGCACCCTCTGCAACCAAGAAATAGGTCACAGAGTTTAGAAAATGTAAAAAAATTACAAGGGAGGATACAAAAAGGGATGTTCCGAGAATTATAGAGTTTGGAGCTTTTGTTTACACTCACCATTCTGCTGAGGGTGAATTCCGAAGAAAACGGTCCACGGGATGGCACTCGCGGACGCGGGTCGCGTAAGCGAACATAACTAGATTACTACGGTGATGTAAACAATAATAAAAAAAACCAACTAGCTAACTAGAAAAAAAGAGACGGGACTACTCCCGAAACTCTGGTAATCACATGCCTAGTCTTTGTTGGAGCTCTCCGACAGCAAAAGAAGAAAAACCGACGAATTGGCGGGAGCCAAGTCTCTAAGACGACCGTTCGCGACGAGAGCTCAAGAAAAACTCTCCCTTTTTCCTAAGTGGCACGAGGTAACAACGGCTAGCCCAGGGAAGCTGGGACTCGAGGGGAAGGGAAAATTAGCTGATTGGCCGAAGACGCCTTGGTGGGGGTCGCTCGAAGGGGCTAAAAGAAATTATAAAAAAAAGGGGGGGGGTAAGTTCTGTTGGTCGGGCGGTGCTGCTCTCTAGGTAGGTGACACGAGAAACTAAGGGTTAGCCGACAGCTCCGGGACGAGCGGGAAGCCTACTTACAGGCGTTCGGGGGTAATTTAGTTCAAAACAGTGCCACTAGATGGCACAGGTGAGTCGTTTGGCGCTAGCAAATGGCCCCGAAGAGTCTGGCGGGGCGTGTCCAGGAGAAAACATGGAGGGGAGGGGGGGGGGGAAGGGGAAACTGCACTGTCTGTGAGAAACGACGGTCGTTCGTGACGAGACGTTATGCTAACGTCGGGTGGGACATGAGCCGCGCATGACAAAAGGTGCTCATGTCATGCTGCTACTCGGATCTGAGCTCGTCGTGAGAGATTGTCGATGGCAGCAGTTCCTGTCACGAGAGGGGATCGAAATGACAGACGGGAGGCGTGTGGCTAGGCGAGGAAAATTTGAATCGCCCTGCTGAGTTTAGCAGGCGTCGGAGAGAATGCTGGGGGGGAACTTAGGCTTGGGAACTTGGCAGGGCCACTGCTATAACAAACTTTAGGTGAGAGTGTATACTGAGGGGGGAAAAAATTAAATTGAGTCGCAAATTTAATACGTAAAATTCAGATTAAAAAAAATTGAAAATTTTTGAAAATAGGGCCGAAAATCTAAATTGGCGGCACATGGTGAAGAGATTTGTGTGTTTCACACACTAATGTATTACCTAATACTTGACAACTGAATCATCAATATTTGAATACTATTTCAGATCACAAATTTTAAGTGTAATCACAGACAATACAACTACTTTGGAAATTCTGAAGATATATGAGTGCAGAATACAGAACGTAATTAGATGTAACAAAGTTGTGCTGTAAATAACTCTCATGGTATGTACCAACCATTGTTACGGGAAAAAAATTGGCCTTTAAAAATAGATTAGGTCAGAGTGCTGAATAGGTATGTGTATAGCAGCACTATGCAGGTGTGAAAGTGGTTAGTTTTCAGATGACAATATAAAAACAATAATAGAATCTGAACGACTTGGCAGAATATGATGGAATTTGCAGACTTGCCAACCTTTACGATTTTGTCATAAAATGTACGAAAATCTCGTCCGTTTTACGATTGTACGAGGATGTCTGCATTTTTTACTAATTTTACGTATTAGACGTTTATTAAAACACATATTTTCCGTCCGCCTTAAAAGTTTTATTGTATGGTTTGTGAAAGCTGTTGCCATGTGTTGTTGCTGTGGAAACGAGTACGGTAATTGAGTTATATTATTGGTCGAAGGCCAGCGAACCACGTAATTGGTTGTTCTATTATATCTTTACTTATTGGCCACCTGAGTTACATTGATGCGCTTACAACCAATCACGAACCAGTTTAAATAGCATTTTTAGTTTGGTAAGATGGTTTCGTGCATTAGCGTATGTTGTGATTCTTCAGTTAAAGTTGAGCCAATTTTGATTTTGTTTGTTACAGGTTAGGAAACAAATTTATTACATGTTTTTAATAAAAACGTGTTATGTGCACAATTAATGGAAGTGGAATCCAGTGAAGAAGAAAATGCCCCCGAAACGTGATACGCATTATTCTCAGGCATTTCGCAATACATACACGCGGGATTTTTCCGTGTATTCTTAAATCAAGCAAGGGAACACATTTTGTTCAGTGTGTAGATGCAACATCAACATTGGGCACGGCGGAAGATATGACATCAATCTCCACGTGAACTGTTTAAAACATCTCGCAAATGTTAAAAGTGTCGCAGTCAGTTCAAAGGTTAGTGATTATTTCGCTAAAAATAACAGCACAGACAATGCTGTAATACGCGCAGAATGTATGTAAACAAACTTTTTGGTTGCACATTATATTCCTTTAAATGTTTCGGATCACGCCGGCCCGTTATTCAGAAAAATGTTTTCAGTCTGAAGTAGCAAAAAAAATTTGGTTGCGCAAGAACAAAGTCGACGGCTATCGTGAAAGAAATGGCAACAGATGCAACTGATAAAATTGTTTGTAATTTACAAACTGTGGCATTTTCAGTCGCGACCGACGGCAGCAATGACTCTGAATCCAAATTATATCCAATAGTACTAACATTTTGTGATGCAAGTCTGAAAATGATAGTGTCAAGCTTGCTTTCATTACCAGTACTCCAGGAAGATTCTACTGGAAGAAATATTGGGGGGTTAGTTATTTCAGAATTGCGACGTTTGAATATTTCGTTGGAAAATCTAATTGCGTTTTCTGCTGATAGTGCTCCTGCAATGTTGGGACACAGAAACGGGGTTGCAGCAGTTTTGAAAGAGAGTCGGGCAGAACTTGTTGTAGGTTGTCCATGCCACCTCATCAATCTCTCGCAGCTACTCTCCCGTGTCAAATTGAAGATGTTCTGGTTGATATCTATTATTTTCTGGAAAAAAGTGTGAAAAGAAAAGAAAAATTGCAGAAGTTCCAAGTACTGCACGGCAAAGAAGCAAGAGAGATATTGAAACATATATTTACAAGATGGTTGTCACTTGGCAAGAGCTTAGTTCGCTTACTTGAGCAATGGGAGCCACTGTTGAGTTTTTTCAATGATGAAGTATCTGTCCAGAAACAGCAGTCATCACTGATGACTTACAAAATTCCAAGTTGTGATTCAGGAAAGAGTACTTCTATATCGACACAAATTGTTCCAGTGAAATCTAAGTGTCCAACTTCTAGTGATTGATTTTCTAGTGGAAAATCTGTATCAGGTACTCAACTGTTTTTAAAAAAATGTGAAGTGAAGCAAGCAAGCTTTAGTAACTCACAGGCTGCTGCAAAGAAGCAGAAACTGGATGGGACTGTACAAAAAAAAAGTGTACTTACTTCAATAGTAGTGTTTCATCAGCAAAATCAACATTAAAAAACAAATGCAGCACTCTTTCATGCGAGGAAAATTGTTCATGTTTTTGTCTACACCATCAAATAAAGCATTCTGTTGTTTTTTAGTTCATGTTACACCTACTTTCGACAAAGTTCATGTATTGTTGAGAAATTTGCTTTGCGGCCTGTTGCAGGAACTGTATTCAAAATTTGTAAAATCAGTGGCAATCAAGAATAAGCCACCACTTTAAGTCAGGTATCATCAACTTGAAAATCGGGATTCAGAGTTAGTTATTGGTTGCCCTACTTCCATAATTGTTGACTCACTGGCTGATACTGAGAAGCTTGAATTTTACACTGCAGTAAGGAAGTATTTCACAACTGCCTGTGATTACATCCATCACAAATTTCCGTTGAAGAATGAAGTTGTTGAAAAAGCAGAAATTGCAAATATTCATGATATTGAAAATGCTGCCTTTGCTAATGTTAGGTATTTCATAGATATGTTTCCTTTTATATTGTAAGTGAAAGGGAATGAGACGGTTGACGCTGCAATGGATTAGCTGCACAAACAGTTTACTGCTCTCCAGCTAGAAGACATCTCTTCTCTTGTGAGTACAGATGAGCGTGTTGATGTGAAATGGGCTTGGATACACTCCTAAAGTTTGACAGAGTAGCCAAAATAATGCTTTCAATACTGACTATCCCGCACAGCAATGCGGAGTGTGAGCGCGTGTTTAGTCTTGTGACAAAAAATAAGACAAAATTCAGGTCACAGCTTTCAGTCCCGTCCTTGGAAAGCATGCTTGTCATTAAGTGCAGCCAAACAGGAGTCTGTTATGAACAGCAGTTTTCTGAAGAATTCTTAAGAAAGGCCAAAAAAGCAACTGCAGCGCCTTTAAAAAAAGAATAATCTAGGTAATTGTGTGTGTGCAGACTTTTTGTTTTTCCATTTTTTGTGTATTTTTTTTATACTTTTGTTTATTTGTGCTTACTTATACTTACTCAGTCATATCTCTAGAAAACATTCCTGACTCAATTGGTGAGTGTATTTATACAAATCAGTTATATTCTATATTTAATTCATTGCAAATTAGGAATTTTGTTTACTGTATTAAAAAAAGTTAACATTTTTCTGGCAAGTAGTTCTAATTAAATCCTTTGTGTATATGGAGCATGGAAGTTAACTGATATCAGTGTACAAGATGTATCAAAATTCATGTTACAACGCTTGAGGGTAGAAAGCTCTTATTATTTGGAACCATTTTTTCCAATAAACATGTTGCCGGAAACGCGTAGTTAAGCCCCTGTAGCCATGAAAGAGTCAGCGTAGGCAACCCGTTGGGCTTTGTGCGAGACAGACGCTGCTGTGGTGAATTACGTGTTTACGACGCCGGGCAGCGCTCAAGAGGACTGTACGATGTCGAATGCTGACCCCCGCTTCTTTTTACTTCCGTTGGTGGCTCCCTCACCTCTTTTCTTCCGTTCGTGCCGTGCCATAGCACTGCGCAGCGTGACATCGTAGTGTCGCAGTGTGTTTTGATATCACTGGTGCTATGCGTTGACTGTTCTGTCGTACAAGCAAACTCGTGTTGTCATTTCTTTCGCTGTGGTTCTGAAAAGGGTGACGTTTTAGTGGAGCTCATTGGAGTACACGTTTAGTGAGTACACGGACATGCTGCTTGTTTACGGGGAAGCTAGACAAAATGGACGAGCTGCCCGTCGTCTGTATGAAGAACGATATTCGGGTCGTAGGATTCCAGCTCACACCATGTTTGCAAGACTTACTCAGCGAATGCGTGATACTGGTACATGTGCCGTCACAAGACCACATGCTGGTGCTCCACGCAGGGTTCGTACACCCAGTTTTGAAGAAGATGTACTTCAGAGATTTGAGGAGAGTCCGGATACAAGCACAAGGGCAGAAGGTTCCGATATGGACCCTGACAAAATGGCTGTTTGGCGAATTCTTCATGAGCAACTCTTGTACCCGTACCACCTTCAAAAAGTGCAACACATGGGTCCGGCGGACTATCCTCTTCACATGACATTTTCTAGTTGGTACATTCGAAGAGTATTGAGGAACCCCGAGTTAGCGGTTTTATTCAGCGATGAAGCCAAGTTCACTCAAGACGCTATTCTCAATTCGCACAACAGCCATGTTTGGAATGTCAATCCGCATGCAACGTGTGTTACAGCTCGCCAGGAATGTTTTTCAGTTAATGTGTGGGCCAGTATTGTTGATGGCGTACTCATCGGGCCTTTTTTTCTTCCGCCACGACTTACCGGCGCCGGATACCTCCACTTCCTTCAGAACGAACTATCAGGTCTTCTTGAAGAGGTTCCATTGCATGTCCGACGTGTGATGTGGTACCAACATGACGGGGCACCACCTCATTTTTCCCTGCATGTGCGAGAGTATTTAAACCAAACATTTCCAAACCGATGGATTGGACGAGCGGGCCCTGTCGCATGGCCGCCAAGGTCACCGGACCTAACCCCGTTAAAAGGGCTTATCTACGCTACACCGGTAGAAACGGTAGAAGAGCTTACACAGCGAATCATTGAAGCGTTCAAAATCATAAGGTCGACTCCACACATGCTCCAGTGTATCCGTGAAAGCATGATTCGCCGTTGCCACCTCTGTGTCGCTCAAGGTGGGCGTGTTTTTGAGCCGTTGCTTTAGGCTGTCACGTTGTTAAAACGTATGCAACAATTTCAATGTTGTGAAACAAAGCTGAAGCTGTGATTGATTTCAGAGTGAAATTAAAATCTGTGCCACGATTAAAAAGGTTATTTCTCTACTTGAACGCCCGCACATCCACAACATAACACTCTACAACGGGTTGCCTACGCTGACTCTTTCTGGGGCTACAGGTGCTTAACTACGCGTTTCCGGCAACATGTTTATTGGCAAAAATGGTTGCAAATAATAAGAGCTTTCTACCCTCAAGCGTTGTAATATGAATTTTGATACACCCTGTATATTGTAACAAAGGTACACTCAGTTTGTTTGTAGGGTACCACAAGGAACGAAGTTTTTTCTTTGATGTGATACTAAGCAAAAAGTTTCCATAATGGTAAATAATGAGCATGATTGTTGGTCTGCAATGTTAATGTATGTTAAAACTATTACATAAATTGAATTACTAGAAAAAATTGTGATATCATGAAAGTTTATTAATTTTTCAATTGCCGCGAGCAGTTTACGCGTCTGATATTATTATTATTTATGTATTTTACTAATTGAGGGTTTCAAAAGTTGGCAAGTCTAGATCTGTTATGTCGACTAGATATTTTCATTACAGAGACCTGAATGTAAATAAATAGTCAAAACAGTGTATAGTTTTTTTTATAAAAATGGACAAATGTGAAAATTAATTGGCTGTAATATTATTAAAATCACATAAGAAAGCCTACATAGTAACCAAATCTTAGAAAAAAAAATATATTTTATTGTAAGACTTGGTTATTATTGAGATTATATTATGTGATTTTAAAAATTTTACAGACAAATAATTTTAATGTGTGTCCTTTTTTTTTGTTTCAAGCCCCAGTTTTATGAATAACTATTAGAAATTTTTTGGTGTGAAGTGTTAGGATCACCGCTTCCTTCAAACACCGCGCGTCTGCGCGGGCGGCGGCTCGTCGTCCCCTCCTTCCTTCCCCCTCCTAGTGTGTGCCTGCTTGCTTCTCCCCTCTCCTCCTCCGTCCGGCGCATGCGTGCTGCGCAGCACATATGTTATAAAAACAGACGTTTTCAATTTATTCGGTCTTGTTCTTCTAGTTCTTCTTGTATCAACTAGCTCGTCTGATCTCGTTTAGTCTCTTGTGAGAGCTCGAGTAGTTGTTAGCCAGCATGTAGTCAGTCAGTCAGACTTTATTTTTGTTTGACGTGCGCGACTTTGGGGGAAAGAAAATGTAAGTTGAAGTAAGGCGGTGGCCCTTGCCATAATGTAAACGTTTGTTGAATTTTGTGTGTTTTGTCTAAATTCCCTTTCGATCGCCACCTGGAAAATTACTTTTGGATTTCATGTAACTTGACTTAATTTAACTTCACTTTGTTTGTAACTGTTCTCCCCTGAGCCGTCGACGTACGTAAAACGTAACGTTAATATTCATTTTAAGAAAATGTAACTTACTTTTGTAACGCACGTAATGCGCATAAGGCAGTGGGTTTTCCCTGCATTTTGACAATCTTGTAATTTGGCAGTTTCAATGCGTCTACCTTGTGACGCCCCCTTTTTAGGCCCCTTAATGGGACCGCGCATGTTTTGTACCACGTTGCGCCGGCGTAAACTCTCACCTTTTTTGTCGCCTTGATAATGGCTCGTTCTCTTTTGCTGTGTGTATTAAGCACATTAAAAAACCATATTGGTTTGTTTTTTACGTAAATGATTACCTTGTTATTTATTTTTGTTTGGTTTTAATAATACTTAATTATTGTTAAAATTTGTTGTGTTACAAATACCCGTTCTCAATCCTTGCCATGCTATGGCGTTGCACCCCGCCCTTACGCCTATAGGCATTACAGGTGTGTAAACATCTTAGCTCTTGATAATTTGATAGTATTTTCGTGAATGGAACAAAAGTTGATTAGAACGAAAATGTGTAAACATGGTGCTGCCATCTATGGATGTCTCAAAAATCTTGAAAAGATGGCAGATCGGTGTGATTCATCCGTATATATTAACTTTCACAAATATCAGGGATGTACTCAGTGTATTGGCGTGCCAAACTTAACTTTATAATGGTACAATTATTCTTTAATACTGTTTTTATAATTTATAAACATTTAAAGAAATAATGGCAACTAAAAAACAGACATACAATTTTGACAATACTTAGTTAACATTGAAATGTAGAAATGGCACATCATTTTATTGACACACAAGAAATTGTTAGCCTACATATATTTGACGCCACGTTGAGTCAGTTCAATAAGGTTAATGTTTGTTTGTAGGAGTATTTACAGACCGATTTCTGTTGTTAGAGCAAAAACAAATATACATACTGTTACATGCATGCTAGCAGGTAAGGCCGCGATGTGTACCAGGTATCTGAGCAGTCTGGCCAGCAGCCCTGCACGGGCGCTTATGTCACGCATGCCATGCGTGTCTAGCCGAATTACAAGGGTCTGGCTAACCATGCCCCTCTTTTCCCCACCCCACCTCGGACTACTGTCACTGACACTTTAAGCAGCCTGGGAATTCTGCTGGTTTTCCAAGTCCGCCGCACGGAGTGGCTGCCTTTCGAAACTTCTTTGGCGTTGGGTCGGCCCGGAAGGACGCTCTCATCCCTTCAAGGGCACTATGGGGATATAAGCGATGACGCCTGCCTCCTCGGGAGTTCCGTGAGTTCGGAGAGTTCCGCGAGTGAAGGGAAATGCAACATTGGCGAAGTGGGTGAGAGACCCCTGACGAGGAGCGACGGGTCCGTGAGAGTGTGACTGAGTGGCGCAAAGCTGTGTGTGCGAGGACAGGTGCGTGGTAAGGGGTGAATCACTGTCAAGCCTAGCTCCAGTGAGGAGTGCGAACTGTGGAACTTTTACAGACACTGAATGGCTGGCGACATGGTGATGAGGCATTTTTAATTTCATCTATATATTAGTAATGTAAATATTAGTAAGCAATAAAACTGTAATAAAACTGAATTGGGCTATACCTTACGAACCCAGTTTTCTCCCCATTATTCATAACATTTTAGTGTCAGAAGTGGGATGGACCTAATTAAAGTATTTAGTATTAATTTATAGTGAATTTAAAAGAAATATATATTTAGATTTTTGAGATTGCAATTAGTGTTAGGAACTGTAGTTAGTTTTAAGTGTAGTTGTGAAGTTAGTTGAAGGTTGGATTAGCTCGTAAGTCAAATTACAGTGTAGTTCATAGGACAGCAGTTATAGTGACAGGCTGGTAGTGTTTGTGTATAAGAAAGATGGCTGCCGGCGTAATGGCATTCTTAGCCGAAATGAAGAGTAGCCAGGATGAAATGACGAAGGGCCAAGAGGACATGAATTATGAAATGGAGAGTAACCAAGAGATGAAGAGAGAAATTAACTGTCAAGAAGAGGTGAAGAATGCCATGAAACCTAGATAGAGGACATCGAGAATAACCAAGAAGAAATGAAGATGATTAATGAAACCAGATTCCAGCTGGAAGGTAAAGTGCAGAGTTTGGAGCAGGCAAGAACAACTAATTCAGCTTGAATAGGCAACCAAACGGCGTGTAGAAGCTGTGACCGAGGAGTGCCATCGGATGATCAAGAAATATACAGCTACTGCAAACAGGACGAGTTAACTCCGAGGATCTTAAGGTGGAGGGCGCTTCCAGCAACCACACAAAATTCACACCACCCATCTTCGATGGTCAATCTTTGTGGACAGTGGAAAGAAGACAATTTAAGGCAGCTGCAGAAGTAAATGGTTGGGGCAAGGAAGAAAAAGCTATGGCATTTGTCTTGGCTCTGAGAGGATCTCCACTAGAGCTGCTGCAGACCAGAAAGACTATGAAGTATTAGTAGAGTAGAGGCCCTTGAGCTGAGGTGTGGGGACAGACAAATGGGCGAGGTGTATAGAACAGCCCTGAAGACACTTCTCAACAGCAATCTTCAGAAACACTCCAAGAATTCAAAGCCGGCATTGAGCGACTCGTGCACCTCGCCTACCGAGAAGCACCAACAAAGTTCCGCCAGCAGCTAGCCACCAGTACTTTTATAAACGTCAGCAAACTCTTTGTTGCTGCGAGGCCTTCGTCAATGCCCTGGAAATCGAGGCAGCTCAAGAAACACAAGCATCAGGACAAGGCGAGTTAGACTGGAACCCTACAGTGGAGCAAATGCCAGGAACACCACTAATGAAGTACATAGATATTCTCAGGGCATTGAAGAAACTGCTGAATGACACTCCAGGTAACCAGACCAGGAGAGCAGGAGGATCTTGCGGTGCTTTGTATGCAATGAACCAGGACACGTCCAGTGCGACTGTCCAACACGCTGGAAGACCAAAAGGTAAATGTGCAGTAGCGGTTGTGAGGGAGCATATGCCAGCTCTACAGGAAATAGTAGCCCCTAGGGTTTTTCCTGTATACGTACTTCACAGAGGCCATGACAGTTTGTTGCTCAATGGATGGATCAATGACAGACAGTCTTTACATACTGTTGACACAGGGGCTTCAGCATCTATAGTTCGCAGAGACATTGTAAGTAGGGAAACCTGAAGAGAAAACCTATCCCTTACAGACTAAAAACAGCTGGATTTGGAGGTAAAGATTAGAACTTGGACTTTAACACAGACCTTTCTTGTTGCTTATATCACAGATGTGGTAATTCTAGGAGTGGCCATCATGAATCGATAAAGATTCGTTATTGACATGAAGGACAGGAACTGCATATTAAAGATGAAGAGGTGGTCTTGTTTACCTCACAAATTAGAAGTTCCTGTAATGCAAGTGGTAGTTAGCGAATCGGTTCCAATTCCAGCAAACCATAAGAATATAATAGCAGCTAGGATTATTGGAGACCCTAGGGGCAACATGAGCTACCTGATTGAGCCAAATATGACATTAGGATTGAAGACGCTCTTGATCGTTCGAAGCATTGCAAGTTTTTCTGAGGTTGTACCAGTCAGGGTGGCCAAACTCAATTCGTGAAAAAGGGTTCTGAAACAGGGAGACCCCATAGATAGTTGTAAACCAGTGTCTTGGGTAAGCCAGTATGAGTCTTCCTCACCTATTAGACATGCTGATCAACCACCGAACCTAAATCTAGAACATTTATTAAGGTGATGCCGAAATAATCTAACGTAAAGAAATAGAAGAAGTCACAGCTTTTCTGGTAAGCAACCAGGATGTATTTTCCTTAGGGGATACTTATCTTGGGAGAACAAGCCTGGTCCAGCATCACATTAACACAGGTGATACCGAGCTAATCCGACAGGCACCATGGTGCCTGCCTCTAGAAAAACAGGAAGAAGCAGAGAAGTTGATAGTGGGTATGATGGAGGGTGGTGTAATCGAACCATCAGTGAGCCCTTCAGTATCCCCAGTCGTTTTAGTGGCAAAGAAGGACGGCCAACTGAGGTTCTGTGTGGACTACTGGAAGTGGAATTACATTACCAAAAAGGACAGCTAACGTCTCCCATGTATCAATGACACACTTGATACACTCTCTGGCATCAAATGATTCTCCACTGGACCTGAAGAGTGTTTATTGGCAAGTAGAGCTGCACCTCAGAATAAAAAGAAGACTGCTTTCACAACAGGGAGTGGGCTCTTTTAGTTCACTGTGTTTCCATTCAGGTTATGTAATGCTCCTGTAGCTTTTGAGATTGATGGAACTTGTCTTGCATAGCTTGACTAGGGAAACATGCCTAGTATATCTGAGACATTATTGTGGTGGGAAATACAGTGAAAGAACATTTACAAAATTTCCAGCATGTATTAGACAGGCTTCACCATGCCTATATTAAGTTAAGTCCTAAGAAAATTTTCGTGTTCCAACAGGAGGTAACTTTCTTAGGTCATGTTGTATCGTAGGATGGAGTGCAAACTGATTCTAAGATCTGTTACATCAAAGAGTGGCTTAAACCTAAGGATATGCATGAAGGAGTTTCTTGGGACTCTGTACCCATTATATGTGGTTTGTGCCTGGGTTCTCGATAATCGCAAAACCATTGCGATAATCAGCTGACCGAGGACAAGAGACAATTTATATGGACTTCATCATGTCAAACTGCCTTTCAAGACAAGGAATCCTTGTATACTAGCCAATACTTGCTTACCCCCGTCAACATGGAGAGTTCTTGAAATGATTCATGCAATGGGGAATTTTGATTTAATGCAGTTATTTGGACATACACCATTGCAATTGCACTGTTTGTCATGGGAAAATTCAGAATAAAAAATAGAAATATGAATATAAAAATATTCACAGAAAAAAAAACTAAAATCCAGATTTGTTGTCTGCCTACATTTAAACTCTCTCTTTGTTGTTAGCCCACTGTGTTCGTCTATGTTCATATATTATTTTTTTCCATGACTAAGTTTCTTCAACGGAATTCTTGTACTGCATGATATTTATATATTGAACTTTTTTTTCCGTGCTGTCGTCATTGTGTTGTCCATAATACTTATTTAGTTTCATTGTTTATTCCGTTTGTCCGACATAACCTGATTCAGCCCTGTTTTCTGTGAATTTTTTATCTTCATATTTCTTTTTTTTTCTCAGTATTTTTCCATGACAAACGATGCAAATTGCAATGGTGTATGTCCAAAAAAACTGCATTAAAACATGGAGAGTGTAACCTCGACGCAGATACAAGCGGAGATGGGTTGGGTGCTGTACTTTCCTACGTTCAAGATGGAGATGGACAAGTAATAGCATATTACAGCAGTTTTGTCTAAGCCTGAACCCAACTATTGTGTCACAAGACAATAACTCTTGACTGTAGTGAAGTCTTTGCAACATTTCCACAAATATTTATATGGGAGAAAATTCTTTTTACGCACTGACTGTGACGCTTTTAAGTGGCTACTACAGTTCAAGAATCCAGAGGGACAACTTGCTGGTGGATTGAACAGATACAGCAATATGATTGTTGAATAGAACACAGGAAGGGATGAAGTCACAGCAATGTCAATGCCCTTTCAAAGACCTTACAAGGTAGACGGCAACCATTGCAATAGGGTGGAAAAAAATGTGGGAACCGAAAATGTTCGGCAAACGACAATAATTTATATGGATGATAAATGGGATAATGCCAGATTGAAAGCAGCGCCGCGGCAAGATCCTGAACTGGCCCCCATTATAATCTGGCTAGAGTGGTACTGGATGTCCAATATGGCATGAGATCTCCTGTGACCGAAGGGCTGTGAAAGCACCGTGGGATTCCTTGAGGATGGTGAATGGGCTGCTAATGAGGGCATGGGAGTCTAAATGGAAAAGTAGTTACCATGCAACTACTCCTTCCAAAGAGGCTAGTGGTATAGATGTTGAAAGATATCCATGATTTATGGGTGAACAAAACTAGCCAAGATCCATCAAAGCTACAGTTGGTTGAGGTGTAGGCTTGGTGCAGACAATGCGAAGCATGCTTGGCTAAAAAAAGACTGCCATCTCTGGAGTCGTGGGAAAATGAAGGATAGCCATCAACATTGCTGGACCATTTCCCAAGACTAACAATGGTAACCAGAATATTTTGGTAGCAATGGATTACTTCAGTAAGTGGCCAGAGGCTAAAGCACTTCCTAACCAAGAAGCCACTACCATTGTGGATACAATGGTCAACAACTTCATTTGCAGATTTGGGGTACCAACGGAGCTCCACTCAGACCAAAGCCGCATTTCGAGGCGACAATATTTCAGCTGGTGCGTCGGTTGCTGGGAATAAATAAAACCAGGACTACAGCCTTACATCCCCAGTCCGATGGCAGGTGGAGAAGTTCAACAGAACTCTTGAGGACACCTTGCCAAGATTGTGGCCGAGAATCAACAGAATTGGGACCAACACATCCAGTTGTTTCTGATGGCATGTAGGGCTACCATCCATGACTCCACTGGGCAGACCCCTGCGAGTATTGTGTTTGGAGAGTAGTTGAGGCTGCCCTGTGAAGTCAAGTTCGGTCGTCCTCACAGAGAGCCGACCAGCACCACTGATTATAAGATTCGTCTAGAGGAACGAATGGTGCTTATTCATGAAGAAGCTCCGCAAAAATCTTTGATTAGCTACAAATCGAATGAAGACAAGGTACAACCTGAATGCTAACTTAAGTGGATTCCAGGAGGGCGATTTGGTGTGGCTGTACAACCCATAACGAAGGAACGGAAGGTGCCGTAAGCTTCAAGCAGCGTGGGAAGGCCCTTATGAAGTCTTTAACCGCCTAAATTATGTGGTCACCGCATCCAGAGAGGAAAGTGGGGACGGATGAAAGTGGTACATTTGGACCAATTGTGGGAATATGTCAGAAGGGATGCGTTACCTGTTCAAGACGAACAGGTTTAAGGAGGGAGCAGTGTTACAAGCGTGCTAGGAGGCAAGGCCAGCGAGTCTGGCCAGCAGTCCCTCGCGGGCGCTGATGTCACGCAAGCCGTGCACGCTTGGCCGGATTACAAGGGTCTGGCTAACATCCCCCTCAGCGCCCTGCCCCGGACTACTGTCACTGACACGGGTTTCCCAAGGCCACCTCACGGAGTGACATGAATAAGTGCTGCCTTTCTGGACTTTTTTGGCATTGGGTTGGCCCAGGATGACGCAACATGTCACAGCCGCTCTTGTCCTTTCAAGGACGCCACAGGTATATAAGCGGCGACGCCAGCCTCCTTGGGAGTTCGGAGAGTTCCACGAGGAAGGGAATTATATCATCAGCGATGAGGGTGGCGCGACAAGGAGCGACGGGACCGTCGGAGTGCGATTGAGTGGCGCGAGGCTGTGTGTGTGTGCGTGTGAGGGGTGAATCACTGTCGAGCTTAGCTCCAGTGAGGAATGTGAACTGTTGAATTTGACAGATATTTAGTGAACATTTTAAGTACGATTATTTATTAGTAATGTAAATATTAGTAATTAATAAAACTGTAATAAAACATTGGACTATCCTTTATGATCCCAGTTTTCCCCACATTATTCATAATACATATTCATAGTGTTGTTATATGTGTTTGAAAATGTTTCAGGTTGATTTATTTTAATGTATCAATTGGACTGTAACTTTAGTTTGAAAAATACGTAAAAGAAAGTGCTATGTTCATAATGCTTTAGTGAACCAACAAAATGTTATACATATGTCTCTGATTCCATGTTTGTTCCAACACAATTTTCCTGGCTAATAAATTATAGGTACAGTACACTCCCTATTTAACGCGGTTGTCGGGGGACATAACTTTTACCCGCGTTGTTGTATAACCGCGATGTTTCGATGTGACCAAGGTCAAAAGGCATAAAACACCGCCTGTGTTCTAATAGGTCGGCAAGCACGCACAGTATAGACGGCCCGCCTTTGTGCGGACTTTGCATCCGCAGTTTTCACTAAACGCGGGTGAGAAAATAAAAATAATAAATTTTAAAGATAAATAGTAAATGTTGAATTTTTTTTTTCCGCATGCCGCGCACAGTTTGTCGCACGGCCTACAAGCGCGCCACACGCCGCCATACACACGTGCGGCACACAAGCTTCTGCCAGTCTCGTGGTGTCAGCCACAGTATCTGCTTCGTCTGAGTGTCCGTAACAAAGTAAGGGCAGTGTGTGCGGTTACACACGATTCTGTGGTCAAAGTCTTCTAAATAGAAAGGCCATAGTAATACTTCAAACCGAATATGAATCGCAAAGTACCGAGTTTGATTGACAAAATAAAAATTCTAGATTTACGTACTTACAGATAGCGTGTCTTTTGCAGAAGTATGCAGCAGATACATGAAAAACGATTCTAGCATTCGTACAATATAAAATAAAGAATCGTCTATCGTGTAAAGTGGTTAAACTTTGTTATCCATGCTTACATTAAATTATAAATGGTCACATGTGGGATACAAAAATTGCGCCAAAATAATTTTAGCGCAATCAGTGGCGCCGTATTAAAAAGTCTGTTAAACGTTGTCTTTACTTATTCCATCAAACGCTGTGTCGAGTTGCTGAGTGTGTGTGGCTCGGATCGGCAAGTGTTATATTCCCTAGCCTCTGGTTAAAGGTCGGGAGGCCGCTACACATAAACATATCCGGGGCTTGTTTACTACCTCACGGCAAAAGTGGTACAGTATGGTTCACGTAAGTATTGGACCACTGGGAATTCCTCGGCAAAGATTAAAAATACGCTAGCTGATTTACTTTACTATTTAATGTTAAAACATTATACCAAAGTAAAAAGATGAACGTGTATAATACAACGAATAAAATTACGTCTGTAGGTTCAAGTTATAACAAAACATTTATATGTCTCCGCTTGTCAACACACGTGAACACGAGAAGTGTGCCGACGGAAATGAGTGAACTACTCAAGGTCACCAGACTTCCCCCCTTTCGGCTTAATCGCCCCTCTCATCACTGGCGCTTATATTCCACTCCTCCCGTCTACCCGGGTGTCTTGGTCGCATATTCTCAGCTCGCCTCTCCCCTCCCAGCGCTTGCCGTCAACCAAACCTATCCAACATCAATCCCCAGCCGAGTCACGTTGGATAATGTCGCTGGACGGTGGGCTTTATCGGGTCCCCTGTCCGATGCTTTATTTGTGGGTTAAAAAAAATGTTAAGAACTAGTGTTTCAGAAAATAACACTGGGCTGGATTGGACCATAATTTTAAAACACTACAAGATAGAGGAATAATGTACGGAAATATCTTGTTTAGAATTTCACTGCGGACATTTTCTACGCCTAGGCTTTTTTCTGCCCGATGCTTAGTTTGTGAGTTACAACGCAAAATTATCCTAATCGGCTGTCAACCATTTATTCCATTGTTATTACAGTAGAACCTCGTTAATCCGTGACGCGCTAATTCGGGAATCGGATAATCCAGGACGATTTAAAAGTGCAGAAAAAAAAAAGAGAAGTAAAAATTGTCAGCGCTTAAAATTAACGGCACGCGGGCCGGCCGCCGGCAAACACTGCAAGCCTTCGCATAGGCCGCCAAACTCTGCAACGCTGTTTGTACCGACCCTTTGTGTCGCCCCCCTTTCAGCTGTCACATTTGTCACTCTTTAAACTTGAGGGGGATGTCATGACTTCTGCTTCCCGTCTCCCTTTGTTTGTTTCCACCCGCCAACGCACGGCAGGCGCCTGGCGAGTGACGTGTCTGGCTGGCTGGCATTCGGCTGGACGAAGTGGGATGAGTTGGGGGGGGGGGGGGCGGGGGGGGGGGGTTGGGGGCTACCCAAAATTGATGTGTGCAAGTTCAGCACGATCTTATCTTTCTCTCTTCGGCTGTTGTAAATGACCGTGAACTAATGGCTAGGCAGTGCCGTATTTTTTTAAGCCCAGACTAATTCGAAGACGGTCCTTACCTTGAACGGATTATCCGGGTTTATTACTTTTTTTTTTACGGGATTTTAATTATCCGGGCATCGGCGGGTCCCAATTAACACGAATAATGGAGAGTTTACTATTTTTTATCCATCTGCTGCCAAGGCGCAGTAAGCCTCGGGAGATGTTACGTCACATGACCTTGGACTTAACCCAGCTGCACGCTGGTGTCTGAGAAGCTTGACAAGACCTTCCGGGCTTTTATTCGCTAGTCCGTGAAATTCTGTAATCCGTGATTATCTCGGTCCCGACCATCACGAATTAACGAGGTTCTACTATTATTATTATTATTATTCATTTCTGATTGGGGGACATGGTTTGACCCGCGATATACCCGATTCCGCGATCTATCGGGGCGCGGTATACCGGGAGTTTACTGTATTTTTAAAGTCACAATTATATCTTGTTATGATTATTCAAGGTAACACTTTTCAATCATTTTGTTAACATACTTAGTTTCTTATAAGCAACTATTTAAATGTAGTTTACTATTACAAAAAATATTTTTTTTAACAATTTTTACTTTTTATTGACAAGCAGTGGCAGTTGATTAGCTAGCTGAATGTTTCCCACATTTTCTTATTTAGTGTGCAATATGCAGTATGTGCTGATAAAGCATCTATTCAAGTAATAAAAATTGTATTTATGGATTTTTTTTTTAAATAGCTGAATATTTAAGTGATCTAAGACTTTGTATTAAGCAAAGACTTAGATCTTAGCCTTAAAACTTCAATTATCAAACTATTAAAAAAAAAATTCATACCTCTACAAATAGCCAAAGTAGTTCTCAAACTTTTGAATAAAAAACATTCTAAACAAAAAAAAAGTTATTAAAAAATATATTTTCCCCATTTCAATTATATAAACATTTTTTTTAATGCAAAAATTACAGGCAATTTCTTGCTACAATTTTATTACACACATGAAAAGATTACAAAAAATAATTATTTGTTTATTTTTTACTTTTAAATTTTTTCAAAATGAAAATAAATCACAATCACAATCATGGTACTCTGCCAATAAGCAGAGGTTGTTAGGCAAGGAACTCCACAATACTCAAATATACTCAATAAATTAATCAAATATTAAATAATATTTATAGCTAAACTTGTTAAAGAAACACAATTTTAATAGTCCAGCAAAGTCTTACATAAGTGTTTAGATTGTGTTAACTTTAATACCTAGTGCTTTGCCCTACTGTGCTATTCATTTTTAACAGAAATACTGAGTGGTATCACCAATCTATGTATATAAAATATGATGTTGGTACATATGTATGATGTTGCTAAACTCCGACATCATTTGACCGATTGCCATGAAAGTTGGTACAGCAAAGTGTTATTTTTTTAGTGTAGAAGGATAATACGCTATCCATTTTTTGTAACTCTACGCTAGATGGCGCTGCAGTGCATTAACTTCTAAAACGTAAAACTAATTGCTACAAAAATTGGTATACATAAATATTTGAACAAGGAGAATAGATGGCGCTGCAGTGTATCAACTTCTATTCTGTAGAACAGATCACCATGGAAATTGGTATATTGTGATTTTTACTGTCCTTAATCTTCAGTAACAACAAATAGTGATTGTGACTGTGTTTAGTATTTGGTGAATTTAAAATGGAATACCATCGCAAATGCTTTATAGAATCTAGATTACAAACCATCCATTAGACACACAAACATAGAGGTAAATACACAATGGCAGGACAATGTCTGCAGGGTTCTGCTAGTAATATCTGAAAACACACGAATAAGAGTGGCCATGATGTGTACCAATGCATTCTTGAAATATCAGAGAGGAACCCTTGCAACCATTTAATGCTCAAGTACAGACAGTGTGTGTAAAGCTACAAGAAACCATTAACCCTCACTGTTTCCACAATGTACATACACACTACTACAATATAAAAACACATAGCTAACAATGTTACAACGTTAAGAAGGGGTGTGCAGACATTGCATGATTTGAAATAAGAATTATAATTTTGGTTTACAAATGTGAATTGTTTTGGTTGCTGAAGACAACAATAGAACGTCACATGAAAAATATTGATAACAGATAGTGCAAAAATTAGGAGTGTATAACATGTAGATAAGTTTGAAAATATGGGCTTATGTAGGTAGCGGTGCTGTCCCGAGTCTTGTCAACCACCAAAACAGAAGGCCTCAGAACGACTCTCTCCACTTGCTCAAGACTGGCTTCAGATTGGTTTGCAAACAGTCACTACCGCTCCCCTATGAGAGAACAGCAGAGCTACAAGAGCTGCAGTGGCGTAGCGTGGGTGGGGCGGAGGGGGCGGCCCGCCCCGGGCGGTAGCCCGCGGGGGCGGGTCGCCGGTGAAGCGGGTTGAGATCTGATCTATGATTCATTCATTACATGTGTCAGACACACTATAATGTTCCATTTTTATCTAAAATTTTGCCCACCAACTATTTTTTAATATTTATTTAAAAGAAAAACTGCAAAATCACTGACAGAGCTCTTTATAACGTTTGTTTGTTTACATACGAACGGCAACATCGCATCACGCCGCGCCGCCCGGCGCGCGCGAGCCGAGTTGAGCGGCACTCCTTATTATGTTAATTACTCATACAAAATCTTTTGTTTCACGCGTCAGCCCGTGTCGATGCCTCTCTTTCGCACTCAGCAGTTTGTTGTTGTTGCCTGTTCTGAATCAGAGGAAGATATAAGTGGTAAAGGACCACTGGAGCTCCTCCAGTTCATTCAAAAACTGAATCTCGGAATTTCGGTTCCAAATATGTATAGTCATCTTGATTTGTATATATTTGACTTTGGCGATTAGTGTTGCAAGTGTGAGAGAAGTTTTTCGAAGTTGAAGCTAATAAAAAATTACCTCAGATCTACTATGAGCTCCGCTAGACTATCAAACTTGGCTATATTGTCGATTGAACAAGAATTGGCTGCTAATATTGATTTTGACAAAGTTATTTCTGACTTCGCTGCTCATAAGGCCTGTAGAATCCGCTTGTAAAACCGCTCATCCTTTTTTAACTTCAATAAAAGGTACCTCATTGCATGTGAAATTTAATTTTAATTAAGCACCTATAGAATGGGGGCGGCAAAATGGGTCTCCCGCCCCAGGCGCCGAGATGGCACGCTACGCCACTGAAGAGCTGTGCCAGATTTGTGCGCACCAGACCTCAAGGTCGGCTCGAGCCGTTTGTGCTTAGCCACACGTTTAGACTGCAGTACACAGCAAATGGCACCCATTGATACTACCTGTCTTGTGAACATTAGAATTCTTACTTTGATATATGATTGATAATTGTAATATTTTTTTCCATTTTACAATTTGTTTTTGCATTGTCTAGGGCTACGCTCACTTGAGACCGATGTGCCGCCACCACCACCCTCCTCATCCGTAACATCCCCATCTCTGTGTGTGCGTGTGCAACGTGAGTGCTCGAAGCAGAGTGACATTCTCATAAATACATCATAACGACATTGTAATTTGCTTCTTTTCATTCCCCACGGGCTACATTCTTTTCAGCTACGCTCAATAACTTTTTATTAAATAATTTATAATAATTCAATTGTCTCTAGACAGACAAACATCCTGAAATGCACCCCTGAGCCGCAATCCTTTTTTAAAAGTTATTTTAAATACATTATAAAGAGTCTTTTGATAGAATTTATTTGTATGAAGGGTTTTTATGTATAAGTAGAGGCTGGAAAAATTATCTATTTTTATCCAAAATTAGCATCTATTATTGAGGAATTAGCATTGTAAGTGCAGCTTATTTAAAACTTAATATTTACATTCTAACACACTCCCGCTACAGTAAAATGCAAGAAAGAGAAGCCTGTTTTGTTTACAACTTATCAGCATACAACTTTCGTCTGTGAGATAAAATCTAAGTGGCAAACATTGATTTAAATAATTAATTTTATTAATAATTATACAATCACATATGTCATAGACAAACAGAAAGTATGAATATAAGGTGAGTCAGGTATATGAAAGTCTACATACACCAAGGGTTTTTTCTAAGTATAAGAATAAAACCTTTTGTAAAACGATTTTTAAAACTACCAAATTGATATAGCAGTAATGTCACATTTTATAAACAATCTTTTTACAAAAGAATGACGTTTCAAACTAATTTAGATTAAAAAAGTATTTATTTTTTAAATTAGCTAAAATAGCATTTATGTTGGAAATTAGCAAAAAAATAGCATCTAACTATTAATAAGCAAAAAAAAAATAGTATCTATAGCAAGATGCCAATTTTTCCGGCCCCTATGTAAAAATTTTTAAATGTAAGCTAAGTACAAGTTTTTAAACTTAAGCAGCACGGATCCATCAGCAAGGTGGAAAGAATCAAAGAAGTTATAAAGATGAAATAATTAAAATGAAATTATGTTCTATAACTATAACTTAAAAAATTCAATAAACATTAATTGTGTAATGATTATTATTGTAAATTAAATTTAAACATATTTAAAAATTTTTAAAAATGCACAAATAGAACATTTATATTTTAAAAATTCTATACAGCACTGTGCTGCATTATTTAAATTCAAAATGAGATTTTAATTGAAAAGTTTAAGATAGTTCAGACCAATAATTAACTTTGATAGTGACATGATTAAAAATATATTTGAGGTTATCTGTCCAAATTTATTTCATGGAGAAAATTGGAAACCATTTTCTGTCCAATACTGCCCCTCCAGCTGTAGTGTCAAATACAGTTGGAGACAAGTATATGAGAGTGTGACAGTGCCGTAGATAATTAAAGTGATCATTGCAAACAGTACCAATATCAAGAACAAGTCAGGTGGACAATCTCTCAGCATGACTTCTCTGTCAACAAACCTCATCTTCAAATGATAGTGATCATAATAATGAACAAATAATGACAGTGACATAACATAGATCAACTTTAGCTACACAGTACTTTTCTGTACTCTTACTTTTATTTCCTTCAAGGCTTTCTTGAGAATGTATATGTATTTACTGCTATTGTATTGATCATTTTCATGCACACTACACTTGCAGTGAGGAAGGAGCATCTAGTTAACCTGTTTCATATGATGATACTTTCATTTGGTCGTATGATAAGCCTACGATCACAGGACGTAAAACGTAACAATTATGTCACCATCTTCCTGCCAAATGGATTACGCTCTTTTGTAATGGGAAACTGTTATGACTACAGAAGTTACAAAACAAGGCTGTTTTAAAGAAAACATGGAACACTTGAATTTATTAAGGCTCTGCCTTTAAGCATACAGACTAGAGTACAGCTCATATTACTGTAATAAATAATCACTGTGCTAGCATTTAATCTCAATGTAGGCACAAAATAAATACAAAATATGTTTTGAAACTGAACCAAAAACTGGCAATCCACACACCCCTTAAAAAAATGAGTATTTTTTTGTAGTACAAAAATTAAATTTATACAAATTTAAAAAAAAAAGTAACCTTAGGAATTTTGGATAAACCTGTAACAATATATAAACTTTAACACAACTTATAATACAAATAAAATCTCTAACACAATATGTATAACAATAAATAAAAAATTTGGCTTTCCAAAGTTTATCAATTTTTTAAAATATGACATTTAAAATTTTCTCACAGTAGTTTTAGGTTCTTAACAAACTTTAAAAATATATCTTTATATCATTTAAACTTAAGAATTTAATTTGAATATCAAGAATATCTAACTTACAAATGGTACTTTAGTTATTAAATTACATTGAAAATTTATTAGAGAGATTTAAATTTACATAACTTTGTTGTGCTATTATTTCTTCTTTGTTAATACCTCAAACATTTGATTGTGAAATAACACTGTCAGTCATACATAATAATTACTTGAACACCTAAAGAAATTACAGTGACAATACTTTAAAGAATTTCCTGCTTAATAAGTTTAAACCATTTTGTACTTGACGTATAAACAATAAACACAAAGTATTTAAACCATTTTTAAGAACATTTTTTGGTTAATAAGTATAAAGTTTAAGTGCCTTACTAAACGTCTTAACAAAATTTTACTGTAATTATAAAGACAATGATGTCCCATGACGGTAACCAGGGATACGACCATCTGAGGTTCCTGGACAAAAAGAGAGGACCGTCTTTTAAGTGTGGAATGTGAATTGAATAATGTGTGACTACAGTGAAACATAATTATAACAACGTACCTCACTATAAAAGATTTCTCACTTTGAAATATATATTTTCAGTTACCAGCAAGGTGTTTTACATTTAGTAACAGTTAGTATAAAGTACTTTCATTATTAAAGTACCAAAAACATTGTAATGAGATTTTACTGTATAAGCTGAAAATAAATGATACATTCAACCAAAAAAAGAGTAAATTTATTTTTTATTTTCCTTATTTTATGAGAGTTTGTAGCCAAACAGTACGATTTTAAAATAATCAGCAATCATTTGCTCTTGAGAAATACAAAAATATTTTGAAAGAAAATTAAGAAGTGTGGATGGACTTAAAACAAATATTTATGTGTGTAACAGCTTTATAGCACAAATATATTTGTTTACTACTTATACCAATTTTATATAACATTTCTATCTCATTCTGTACCAGTAACTACTACAGGTCAAATTACTGACTGGTATAAATTCATTAGAATGTTCTTGTAAATACTATGTAACTGAGAGATCAAAATGTACTGCAAACTATTTTTTTGTGTGATATTAAAAATCAAATTTGAAAATATACAACATAACATCCATTATCGATCATAATGCAGAGGAACACCTGACCCATAATGACATCACAGGGAACAGAACTACACAGCTTATTTGGAAGAAAATGAAGATTAGATTCCTCTAGACACCACTGTGTTAGTAAAAATAAAACTATTCCGAGTGGGTCATTAAGGTAGACGCACGCACAGCAGGAATATGTATGCACATTGCAATTGGAGCATTAGAATTTTTGAACGGGTACTCCATCCTGTGTGTCTTTCAGTCATCCACATTGTACGAACCAATATGTACGATGCAGGTAGGCACTGTCTTTATTTAATAAAATATTGAAATGTACTTCTTAAATCCAATCCATGTCATTGGTGCCGTGCATGAGTTGATTACAAGTTTTTCATGCGCCTACCTTTTACATCAACACAGACTTAACAATACACACAATATATGCATATCACAGACAATCCACACATCATCTGATTAAAAAGACTAGTTCTGATTCACTGTGCTATAGTTTAAAAATGAGTATTATAATTTTAAACAAAAATATATGAGCAAACCAATGGAAAATATATAACCAGGCCACAAACTTTTCAACAAATCAATTAGTTAAATTTTTCACCGAACTTAAACCAACAGATAAGAATACACAGATGGTTATCTTTTGTTTGTTCCTGTACTTAAATTGATACTTAAGTTTGTTGTTTATACTGGAGGCAAGAAGATGGAAAACAGGGTTTAGCTACAACTAGTCACTAAACAAAGAAATCTCATGCACAAAAATGATTACAGTCACCAACAGCATATTAACACACTCTTGACATCCTTAATGCCTAATTTCATCATAGAAGTGCACAATACAGTACCGTGTTCATATCTGCCAACTTTTACGATTTTCCCGTAATTTGTACGGAAAATAATTCATATTACGATTGTACCGAAATTCTGAACATCTTACGATTTTTGTCTGTCCAAAAATGCAGTATAATATTTTAGTGCTCAAATAAATGTACCGTTTGAGCAGCATTTGTTATTGTTTAACAACATGACGTCCGCAATAATATGAGAATAATGGAGTCAGAAAAAAATCGTTCCGAAAAGAAAGTAATTTTTGTAAGTTTCTTTGGAACACAGCAGGCTGGCTGGAGACGAGTGATAACGACTTAACCGTTTATGTACGAGTGCGGTAAATATTTTATAAGTTAGCGCTTGTAAGATAATATGATTTCATAATGGCTACGAGTAGTAAAAAACAATATGAACAGGTGTTTCCGTCATCTTACTCAGAATTATTTCCTTTCATTACTAAGAGTGAAAAAGGCTCTAATTTTGCGTTTTGTAGTGTTTGTCGTTGCGACATTAATGTTTCCCATGGCGGCAAGCACAATATTTCCTATCACGTCAAGAGCTTGAAACATGCAAATAACGCGAAGCTTGCAGAAGAAAACAAAAAAAAAATCAGAAGTTTTTTTCCGTGAACCGCAACAGTGACAGTGATGTGATTAGGGCGGAATGTTATTTTACAAGCTTTTAGTGGATCATAACCTTCCATTCAGCGTCGCTGACCACGCCGGGAATTTGTTTCGAAAAATGTTCCCAGGGTCTCATATCGCAAAAATGTACAGCTGTGGGCGCACTAAAACTGCAGCAATAGTAAAAGAAATGGCTTCCAATACTACTACTTCAGTAGTAAAGTGCTTGCAAAGTGGCTGATGGAAGCAATGACACAAGTAATAAGTTATATACTCTCGTGGTAACTTATTACAACCCTGACTGCAGGTAGTAACTAGTTGTGTTTTGGCCATACCTTCATTGGAAGGTGCTTCTACTGGTAAAAATATTGGGTAGTTATTGCTATCAGTACTTGAAAGCATTAATGTGCCAATTCATAATTGTATAGGTTTTGGCTGTGGTTGGAGTTAAAAATGGTGTTATTTCTGTATTAAAAGAAAAGCAGCCAAATTTAGTAGTCATAGGTTGTCTGTGCCACTTAATTAATTTGGCTGCAGAAAAGGCTTCTGCAAGTTTGCCAGTGAGGGTGAAAGAAATACTTTTAAAAAGAGCTAAACATGCTTCTGTACAGTATCTGCAAAATTCCAGTGCACAGTCAAGTAGTCGTAGGGAATAAGTTACTGTTTTTTTCCTACACTGTGTGTTTGTGTGGCAGTTTTGTGTATATATTAACATTAACTCATAATTAGCAAATTTAACTACATTGACAAGAAGTGATTTTTTTTCTGAACTGATAGTAATGACATGCTCTAAAGTGAACTTAATTTTATGATTTGTGCTCCAAAAGGAAGAAACTAAAGGACTTATGATAAAGGCCTATCTCGGTAAGAAAAAATATATATATACATTAACTTGTGTACATGTGTATTAAATCATTTATTTTGTATTCAAGCTGTTAAGTATTAATAAATTACAGTAACTTTTTATTTAACTTTCGTATTTTGGGTAGAGACGTGGTGTTATCAATGCAAAATAAACACGTATTTTCTGGATATCTTATTTTAAACATCGTGCCTGATTTACGCTTTAGATTTGTTAATTTGGAAATCTTACTGCTTGCACTCCTAACAAGTTGGCAGGTATGCTTGTTTTATCACAGAATTGTCACACATTTTATACTAAAATCAAGTTTAAAAAATAGGGGTGCAACGTTTATGCGAAGAAAAAAAATTTGTTAGGTAAAGTTAATCATAAAAACCAAACCCATTCATGCAAAGTACGTTTATTTAAAAGTGGAGTATACAAGAGCACGCCGAACAATTTAAATTAATAAGTCATGCAACAAAAACCTTTCTTCAACTTGAAATAGAAAAACAAAATGTGAATGCGTATGCGAGCCTGAACTAATGCGTAACTATCGTCGTAGTACACACTTACCACGAAAGAGTGCGGGCCATCAAATGTAGTTAACTCGGCACTCGACAGAGAGCGCGCGTTTCATGCAATTGGCGAGATAACGATATTCGACTACGTGCGCGCTCTATACGGGAAGCAACATAACCAAATATATGAATGATGCCAACTAGCACTGGCTACATTTTTATAAGCGGTACAGATAAAAGACAGATAAAGGTTATAACGTGTAAAAACATCTTTAAAAGAAAATATACACAATAGACAACTTCGTATTTCCGTTAATTAAATAATTAAGTGGTAAAGTCCGAATAAATATTAGATTTATACTTTAAAATACATTGTTTTATACGGAAAAGATACCTACACAAAGTGCTCGAAATCTAATAGCGGGACCAAAAACATCATGTAACGTTTACGCGAGAGGTTTTTTAATCCAAATTTTGATGCACTAAAATATTGGTGCGACGATTATGCGATAAAAGAGGGTATTTAACGTAAACCAATTCAATGAATTTAATCCATAACAACTGAAACTAAAAGGAGGGTGGTAACATTATAATCGCGAACTTTTATCTTGCAATCAGGAACGGCTTAGTTGAAAAACAACATGCTCTGCCTGTAAAGTGCATCATGTTTGCTTCCTGAACCTCTGCAGGGGGAAGGAATAGTCACGCCACGTTCCCCCGGCCACCGCATATCATAGCACCACTGGCTTTCTGAACCACCTGTTTTGAACTGCAGCCGTATAACTGTTTGCTGTTTCAAGAAAGGCCATGTGGCAACAGCAGCAACAGAAGGGCTCAAGTAAATAACAATAAATTAATGTTCACATACTATGTACTGGAACTGTGATCCATTCAGTCATTTTCCTAAAATCATAATAAAAAAATTTTGAAGTTGGATTATATTCAGAGTTGCATTATTTTTGGGTAAATACAGTATTTTTTCATACAAGGTACATTTGTGAGGATCACACACCATTTCTTTTCTGAGTACATTACCAAGCACAAAATGCTTGTCTTCAATTTCTTCTCACACTAAATATGTTAGGAATGCACAACAATGTGCTTTATTCTATTGTGAAGAATTGGGTGACGTGTTTGTGCTCCCTGTCTGTCAGTTCATTCTGCAAGCAGCTGATTGTCTCGTAATCATTCTTTACCTTTGAAATAAGTGGCTGTTAGTCGCTTGTACTCCATCTTAAGTTGCTTTTAAACAGGTTTAACTTCAGTTGTGAGTGGTTCTAGATCAGTTTATTTCCTTCATAAACTCACCTGGGACTCAATTTTTTGCAATAACTTTCCTCTTCCAATTTTGACACCCTGACAGCCATCAATATTTTAAGTTGATTTTTATGGACCTGTTTAAGTAAAAATAGTTTGATCTGCATTTAACATTTTATTGGAAAGTTTAATGTATAAGGATGTACCAACTTAAAAAATTTCAGACATGAATTTACACAAAAAAATTCAAATATACAAATACTGTATATACCTTAATATAATGCAATGAATTTTATTAAAACAGCTAAAGCTGAAAGTAAGGGTCAGAGTATAATCGCAAACCTACATCTTTGCTGCTGGCAGAATGTTTTGAAACGGCGCGGCGAGACAACTATTTTAAGGTCGTGGCCAAAACGTGAAGTAACAGCGCAAATAGTTTGAGCTTGGGTCAGTATCAGAAGTGATTGTCGTTTGGTCGCTTGTGCTGTGTTTGGCATTGTAGGAAAGTGAAATTTTTTTATAAAATGGATACTGTAGAGAGTTCACAATTTAAAATGTCAAAAGGACTGAGACAAAGTTATGATGCTAACTGTAAGATTATAGTGGCAAATCACACAATTCAAACCAACAACTGCCAAGCTGCTCGTAAATATGACGTTACTGAAAGCAACGTGCGTAATTGGAGGGCGGATTTGCTTCGTCTCAAGAATGCAAATGGTTCAAGAAAAGCATTCAGAGGGCCTAAAAAGGGATGGTATTCTGATATTGAAACCCACTTGGTAAATTCTATCAAAGAGAAGAGACGAGACCGAATTCCAATTTCACGAGCCGTAATAAAATTAAAAGCCGAAGATATTGCTCGTGAATCGAACATTCTGCGGCTGAGCTTCAAGGCAAGTACTGGTTGGTGTGTAAGAATGATGCGCCGTTACGGTTTTTGCTAGCGGTGCAGAACACAACTAGCAAAAAACTGCCAAAAGATTTCCAAGGGAAAATGATTAAATTTCAGAACTAAGTAATTGGTTTGCGAAAACATTATTATTTGTACAGCCAAATAGGAAATGCTGACGAAACGGCAGTGTATTTCAACATGCCCAACAACAGTAACGTTGAAACAATAGGCATTAAAACTGACACCATGAGAACGTCTGGATAATAGAAGCTGCGAATCATGTCGAAGTTATCCGTTTTGACAGATGGCAAGAAACTGTCACCATTCATCATCTTAAAAAGGAGAACTCTTACCAAAGAAGCGTTTCCGCCAGACATAATCATTCGTTGTCAAGAAAAAGGCTGGATGACGAGTGATTTGATGCAAGAATGGTTACGACTCGTGTGGAATCGACTCCCAGGTGCACTTCTGAAGAAAAGGGGCATGTTGGTCCCTTGATGTGTTTCTGGGACATCTGACACCTGAGGTTAAAACTACAATAAATAATCTTAAAACAGACTTGGCTGCTACACCAGCTGGAATGACAAGCCAGCTACAAGTTCTTGTTGTTATTGTCAACAAGTCATTTAAGAAAACCTTCGGCAACAGTATAGTGACTGGCTGTTTAGGCAGTAGCAGCAGCAGCATTGCAGACATTGACAGCAACATAACAAACTCTGTTAATATATTATCTTTGAAAGATTTGTGCTAAGATTACATGTGCTAAGCAATGGTGTATGTCCAAAAGCCTACATCAAGTCTGTTAATATATCTATGTAAAATAAGTGTTAATGTAAATACTATTGTTTAGTGTTGTGACAAAATTCAAATTTATATTAGCCTAGATAAGTTTAACTATTTAAATTTTATTACATATTTAATTTAAAAAAATTAAGTGTTTGGTCTTTTAACTGTGAATTTCCTCTCCATAATTGTATATTTCAACTGTGTTCTCCTCCCTGGACTCATTCAGAAAGTTTGGTGCCACATTATATTTAAAGTTGGGAATCCTTGGGTAAAACGGTAATAATTGTATTACGAATGCACCAGTTTACATAATATTCAAAACGAAATTCTGAACCTCGTCCAAGTACCTTTCAAGTTAGGTTCATTGCATGTGCAAATTTAATTGTGCTGAGACATTACAGATGTATCAAATGTGATTGGTTAGAAAATTATTTTATTTGTGTCAAGTCCATAGCACTATTTGAGATCACAGCATCACATGGCCTAGGCTGATCAACGGGGCTGTATACTTCTATATTCAACAGTAATCTACATATACAATATCTTGACTATCTGACACAATTTGTACATTTGTACGTATTTATTTTTATTTGCTGATGCCTTACAAATAAAGGTCTGAAATGGGAAATGTCATCAGACATACACAAAGCCAAGTGCTTGTTGCAAGTACTCCTGGAGACTTCAAAAAGCACTCCTTAGTGTACAACTACATAGCAAACAGTGCAGAACAATTTCTCCTATTACACTTCCTTATTTTACACCTTCCAGCATTTCAGACCATTTACAATGACAATGCTATTTTTTTTCTCCCATTTATTTGATTTTTATTTTTTTTTTTTATACTGTATTCACCCGAAAATAAAGTGATGAGTTTTACCAAAACTGCTGAAAATAGAAGTAGAGATCACATTATATTCGTAAACTTGATTCTTGTCATTGGGAATAGCTGCCTGAAAACTGCATGACTTGTGTCACTTTGGCCAGGTGCTTCCAGGCGTGACAGATGGGAAGATAACATGTGGACTGAGGCAGAGATGCAAATGGAGTTTGTCTTCGCTGCGGCTGCTTGTGAAGGCACTCCTCCCCTCTTTCACCCTCCCAGACGACCACCGTACATCACCGCAATCTCCGCTTTCCGAACAACCACTTTTGAATCCGTCATAAAACAATAGAAATTTATTAAGTAAATTCACTAATTCTAATAATTTTCCAGTGCTATGTACCTGAATTGTGATTTACACTCCCAAAAGACATATTTCATAAACTCATAATCAAAAAATTTGGGGTTGCGTTATAATAAGGGCTGGGCCGATCACTCCGATAAAGATCATTTCGGCCAATGATCGGCACCGATCATTGCCGATCACTGATCAGACAAATTAAGAACTAAATAGCTTGTTTGATGTTAATAATAAAAATCTAAAAAAAAAAATTAATGAAAAAGTTACCTTATGATAACTTACCATTTATTTAACACTTCTGACAGACAACAATTTGTTCATAGGTTTTTAAAAATCAACAATAATATAATGTAAGCTAAGTATTTGCTATTTCTACTATTTCTAGACCTTCCTACCCCACAAACCAAAGTACCCATACAACACTCTTCACAGGTCTTGAAAATAAGTGCTTTAAAGAATCACTAAAATAGACAACAAGTCACCAAGCCTAAATTAGAAATAAAGAAAAAAAAATATCAGAAATGTTTGTTTGTTTTTACAAACAACTTTATGCAACAGAACAATTTTCAATAAAATTTTAACTTTAGAAACTTAGAATACAAAACAATCAGATTGTAAGGAAACAATAACAAACAGGTATATTAGTTCAAAGATTAATGAATGCACAAAATATGAGATCCATGCCTTGGTAAAGAGCGTGCACCGTTTTCATAATCATTGCTAGTTTGCGCCACTAGTCTCGCTTCGGTGCTGGTCATAGATGCTACCAGCGAAGTGCACACTCTTCCTGATGCTATCCATATATATGGCGCAGTAAAGTTAAATCTTACGTTTGCAAAGGTAAACAATGGACGTTTTTCAATAAGCATTACACAAAGTTTATAAGGAGGAATAAAACCAAACCATTTGTGAATTTTGGGACTTTTCCGCTTCGTAAAAACGTATGAAACGGGAAATTAAATATTTTATTAGTGTATGTTCCGGGAAAATAAACCATTGTAAATATATTACTTTCGGCGGGACCAAAATTAAGCGGCGTATGACACGGGAAAATGTATGAAACAGGAACGTATCATCGAGGTTCTACTGTACTGTAAATTCGTGTTTTTGTTGATACGTAATTGTAGGCCTACCTTATTTAGTTATTTTGTAAGTAAATTTGAAACGTACAACTTTGGATTTGTAAGCTTAATTCAGTGTTTATTAATTTTGATTTAGTATGTAATGATCGGCGTATGGTGATCGGTATATAATTTGCAGATCGGTACCGATGCCGATTATTGTGATCGGTGATCAGCCCTAGTTATTATTTGAGGGTAAATACGCCTCAGAGGGTGGCCCAGTGCAGCAGCTGCAGGCCGCGCAGCAGGCCCAGCAGCCAGGGGGCTCTCAAGGGCTCGCCCGGCCCGGGGGCCAGCGCCGAGGGCCCGGGGTACAGCGCCCGCTTGTCCGGGGGACAGTTGGTGTGCGTCGCCACGCCCGCTATCCCATCGCAGTCCGTCAGCTCCAGCGACTTGTTGAAGCAGATCCTCACCTCCGCCAGGTACGCCTCTCCCTCCTCAAACAGTCACAATGTCACATCTCAGTTCGTGAATTTCCCTGTTCGTAATGCAACATTATTTGAAGGTTATAAGTCTAAATACAGTTGGGAAAAAAACATCTCACAAACATTCACAAAGTTGATAAAGTCCCATGGTCACTTCGCATTCGCGGTACCATTGAGGACGCATATTCCTTCGCACGACTGCAAACACAACAGCGGTGTCATGGGCTCGTGCCAACGTACCGGTCAAAATATTATAATTATTTAAAAAATATAAACCGAGATCAAAAATATGGCTCATCCCAGACCAGCAGACGCTAACTAAATTCTCTTTTATCTACAATTAAATTTGAGGTTTGTGAGCCCCCGAAATACGCACTTTAAACTATTCAACATTACAGTGGAGTCCATAAAAGCAATACAACTACATCTAACCATATAGCTGCATAGCTCCATCAATTAGTTGTGTAACGGTTAAGAAAGGTACTATAATAGAAATGAATGGCCGCAATGAACATGTTCAGAAACTTGAGGATTTCTTAGCTGTGTTTGACTTAGAGTGGACAGTTGAAATGTCAAGAAAGGCACACAGAACATAGGCTGAGCACAAGTGGAATAAGCCCAAAATAGTTCCCTTAGAACATGGTATTTTACAGCTTAACAAATTTCTTTTAAGTAAGGATATGGATTTGTCACTTGAACTAAAGAAATCAGCAACAAAAGAAAACTTTATGCTACTCTGTGAAATTACGCTTTGCCGAACGTTGTTGCTGAATCGTAGACGAGTAGGTGAAATCCAGTTCATGAAGCTCTCAGACTTTCAGAAAGCTCCAGATTGTGACATGAGTGACATCTTCCAAATGCTCACAGAGACAGAAAAAATTCTGGTGAAGACCATGAAAAGGGTCGAAACTAGGGGGAAGAAAGGGAGAAAAGTGCCCGTCATTTTTACAAAGGACTTGCAAAATGCAATTAACTTGTTGATTGAAAAATGAAAGCAGTGTGGAGTTTCAGAAGAAAACAACTTCCTATTCCCTTCTTTGAACCACCAATGTGGGTACCATCGGGCCGATGCAGTTTTGTGTAAATTTGCATTACACTGTGGTGCGAAAAACCCAGAATCGCTTACATCAACCAAATTAAGGAAACACGTTGCAACAATGAGTCAACTACTCAACTTAAGAGAACATGAATTAGATGCTCTGGCTAAATTCATGGGGCATGACGTAAGGATTCATCGAGAATATTATCGCCTCGCGGAGGACACAATGGACTTGGCTAAAATTGGAAAGCTTCTAATAAACATGGAGGCAGGAAATCTACAATCAATGAAAATAAAAATTTAGACGAAATTGATGTCAATGGCTACGTCTCAGAAGAAGAAGATACAGATGATGATTTCACTATGGATGCTGAGTTAAGTGAAGAAGCTCCACTTTAACAGGAGATAAGTTCCGAACTACCAAATTTAAATAAATTACCTGCTACTCATTCCAGTTCTAAGAAGAAGAAAACAATAAAGGGAAGACCGATGTGGACACAGGAAGAATTAAAATTGGTCAGATCACATTTCAAGGGATTTATTCAACTAAAGGAACTTCCAAAGAAAAAAGAAACAACTGAATTTTTACTCAAGTATTCAAACGAAATAAAAGATCGGTCGTCGAGGGATGTAAAATATTGTGTCTACAATACTATTCAAAAGTCAGTGCGACAGAAGTGTTATTTGATAACATTCAGCCTGGAATGTAAAATTAGTGTATTATTCTATTGTGGTGCATATATCTTTGAAGCAAGCAGACAATTAATGACTCATTTAGTTAAAAAAAAAGATTTTCTAAAAAATTTTGTGTATAGCGCTGAAAAGGCTATAAACCAACTATATTAACATGTTATACAAGTGTATAAAGATTGAAATGTGTAAATTATACATCCAAGAATTTTGAATTGTATAAATATAAAGACTGCATCATATTGCATTTGTGATGTGTAAAGAAGTTTATATTTTAAACATAAATGACTGTTGTTCTGATTCAAGTTTTAGTTTTGCACTACTATTTTGGTAAATTTGCTGTGTAAATGGTTTTAGTTTTAATTTTCAACTCTGTTTAAATTGTGTCTTGTATGTGTTTTTGAATTTGAAACATGAATATACTGTTTAAGTGTTCACTGTATAATGTTTTTTTTTCTGTAACATAATAATTGATGTAAATTAAAATACATACAGTCAAACCTCTCTGAAACGACCCCTCACGGTTCCCAGGAATAGGGTCGTAATAGAGGGGGGTCGCAATAGATGTTTTCCAAAATTTTCAGTTGATTTCAAACCCCCCCCCAACCAATACTCACCAAGAAACCAGCCGTACAATGGCAGGATGCTGTCACTCACAATGCTAGACGGCTTTGCTTTAAACCCACTTCAACCTTCATCACAAGTCCGTCGCCTTACAGGCCACCTCTAAAGAAAATATGTCAAAAGACAGTTTATTTTTACTGGTTAGTTTACGTACGTTTTCTGCTTGCCGTAGTTAAATACACTAGAACCCCGATATCACGAACCCCGGATTAAACGAAGCAGTGATTTTACGGATACATTCTCGGGAACCGTAAAAAAATTGGACATTTTGACCAAAATGTGAAAATTAGAAAAAAGTAAAAAAAAATTTTAAAAAAAATTGAAAGATCATTAAAATCTGTTAATTTTAACACACTGCGTATTTTTGTGTCGGCTTTAATACTTCCAATAATGTTCATGTAAGAATAACAAAAAAATAATGGGACATTTCCTGTAAACATATGGCAGCTGTAGGTTCTGCAACACGAGTGGGCGCACACGAAGCTCGCCCGGCTGGCTGGCGGCATCGTCTTCATGACGCATAAGCTCACCCCTCCCTCCTCTCTTGTTAACATTGTTCAAGGCTAGCTCATCCCTCCCAGACACACAAACCATCTAGTGTCCTCCCTTATAACACCCCAACTTCGCTTCCTTTGAAAAACCTTCAGTGAGAAAATGCTCATTTCACCCTCCCTTCTCCCGTAAAATTGGGCTATTATGAATGGGGTACTAAAGCGGTGAGGGAGGGGTAAGATCGTTGTAAATATTTTCGGACCCCTCCCTCCGCACCAAAAACGCCCAAAAAAAAGTATGTCAAAATATGGCACTTTTACACCAAGTTTGGGTTCAGTCAGCTCTGGCAAGGAATTTACAAGCTTTCAAACTTAAATATAAATGTATTTTAATAGCAAGGGTCCTATGAAAAGAAATAAACAGAATAAAATCAAGCTACTGTCACCAAACAAAGCATAAAACGGCCCAATGCGTGGTCGCTTCGTTATTGCTCACGCGAGAGACGAGACGTGGAATGTTAGAAGAAAGATAAATACGAGGGAGACAGACGGCAGCCAGTGTGTTTCCTGCGTGGGGAATAAGTGGCGTAGCTTTTTTTTTTATGCTGGGTGAAGCGACCTTTTTCTATCAACCCACGAGAAAAGATAATTGCTTGAGCTGTCAAAATAAACATCGCTGCGGCAGTTAAAACAAGTTGAGGCGGGCGTGCATCCAGTCGGTCGCTGTGTATATCTCTTCGAAAAACATAACATCTCAATTCATAACAAGATTCATTATAACCTACACGTATTGCCGGATGTTTTCAGCCTGATCCATGCAAGTTCTTTAGCCACGTTTCAAATGAAAACAACTGGCGGGCCAGTGTTGTGCCCTGTTTTGCGGACACACAAAGCTTTTATCAATTTGCTGACAGTTTTAATATATTTTTACTCTACTCGTTAAAATGAAGCAGATAACATGATTGTTAAATAAAAGCAGCATCCGAGATCGGCCGCAGCACACGGTATGGGGAGAGGGTGAGCAAGGGCATAAGAGTGAGCAAGGGCGAGCGAGCGGCCGACTACCATGTTCACACGCTGCGGCGGGAGGGTTTTTCCTGCATTGCATTACAGTAGAGCACCCCTCAACCGCAATTCCCACAAACAGAACTCCCGATATCCGGAAATAATTTTCCAAAAAAAATTAAAACATTACAAAACATTTCTGCACTGGAACGAGGCGTTTTTGCTTTTGCCTGACTGTACATGTCTTGTAGGCGCGCGCGCGCACGTCTGTCAGACAGCTAATTATAGCCAGTCTTTCCCGCGCATTGCGTAAATACACAGCTGGTTTTCGCGTCGAACGTGAATTACTATAAAGATGTTTATGCTACAAGTAGTTTTATTGTTTGACTAAGTCAAGTAAACGGAAAATTCCGGCCGGCCCGAGAGTATGTTCACCGACTCCCACTACACACGCTGACACACGTGATAGCCAGTAACATTTACTTCCAATGTGTGATGCTTTCAGTTTGTAGACAATAATTTAGTATACAAATATGTATTATGTACTTATTTATACGTTAATATATGGTTAAACAGTCTACATTTACCTGCATTTCTCTATCTCTGTGTTTTTAAACGAGATGCTTGAAGTGTTATTCTTGTGTATGTGAAATGTAAACTGTGTGTGGCAGTGACTATACACTCTCCAGGAAGTGTGAATCACTAGCACGTCAACACAGAAGTAACACAACACTGCAGCTGTAGTCCTACTACCTCCCCCTAACCCTCCTCATCGTCATCCTCGCTCACGCACGCACCCACCCACAGTGATAAGAAACACATGCCTGCCAGCTTGCTTGAATGAAGGTCATTCAACCGGCCCGGAGGCCGGGCCTACCGCAACTCCCCTTACCCGGAACTTTTCCATAACCGGAATAGACCTCCCCCAATGATTCCGGTTAAGGGGTGCTCTACTGTAATAGTAATTAATATTTAATGGTATTTTATTTATTAAGTCATAATACACAAAATCAGAAAAAAAAGAAGGAAAAAAGAAACACCCTGCATAAGTCATCAACAATAGTTCACAAATTCAAGCCAGAAAATATACCAAATAGGACTTTAAAAACTAAGCAAACATTGTCAACCAATAGTAATCAAAATCAAGAGAAATCCAGCAGGTAGCTTTGCCTTAACTGCATACCACACTAGACACTCGCAAAAAGCTAAACGTAAACACGTTGCCACAAAAACCTTTATCTGCACCTGCCGGCAAAGGGACGTGGAATGGGGGTTGTCAAGCGCTGACAGCGGTCGACAGGAAGTGGTATCTATTTTTAGATATGCGCCGCCTACGGCAGTACAGCACTCGGCAAGAGAAACGCAGTAGCACGCTACTCACCACAAGAAACTTATTTTCTATCTGATTTTCTTAGGATTTTCGGCAATTTTTCACGGTTCCTCGAAATCGGGTTGTAATAGAGAGGTGGTCGCAATAAATGGGGTCGCAACAAAAAGGTTTTACTGTACTGATTTTGAGTATTACGAGAGTTTGACTGGTTACCAAATTAATTGAAAAATATACAATTTAATTAGATGTTTCAAAAGGTTGTTAATTTAATTTGGTGGTAGGAAACGTATTAGAAATTTCAGTTTATTAAATAAACACCTTTTGTAGCTAAAGTCTCCTAATTGCTTGTGTATCTACTTTTAAACGATGCTGTTTGAAGTGACCACACCTACACTCAACATGTAACATATTTTTAATGTTGCTATCTCTAAATATATACTCCTATATTATTTAAATTTAAGGGCGTCCAAGTAAGTTAGGTTTATAATTTTATATTCGCACGAAGTAATTTTTGTGTTTTTGTCTTACTAGTGACCTTATTGTTCTCTTATGTAGTTTTTTAGCCTGCAACTTTATTCATGTAACATTACGTCATATTAAAAATTTTACGCCACGTGAATTCAAAGAACCGTTTCGAAAACAATTTAAGTACTTAAATGAAATAATTTACTGTAAAATTAGAAGTTACCAGTTTAATGCTTTTAGTTACGAAAACAAGCCATATATATGTGTAGTTTTGACAAACTATAGAAACTAAGCTTTCTACTAGATTTTCAGAATATTTTTATATTACAAAAATAGGTTTTTGTATTTTCTTGACTTATTTTGAGAACGTCCGTTTGGTATTCGTTAGGCTTTCGAGCTGGTAACATACCAATCTTTACTTTGATATGTTATTATTGACTAATGCGAATACTAGGCCAGTTAAATGTTTTTCATAAGAATATTAAGAGATAAGTAGGTATACTTAACAACATAAAATATACTTTGTAAACTTACTAATTAAAATTTTCAACCATGAATAGATTAATAGATTCTAGTATTCTCTCTTATTTAAAACTGATGGTTCAAACCTTTTCCCGGCATCTTTCATAAATATTTACTTCAGTCTCACCTACATAGCTATATTGGGGAAAATTATGAAAATTTTGGCACTGAGACATTACGTTGTCTGCACTTTAGTGGGTGACATTTACAAAAATAAAGATTGGTAATACCCACTTAACTTTATAGTGAATGAACTGCTCTAGTGCTGAACGAAGCCACTGGTAATGTGGTTTTTTCGGGGATCTCCTGTTTCCCCCGCCTCAACTCCTGAACTGCCGCAATCATATGGGGTTACCGCCCACAAAAATCACTCCACTTCAAGTAAGCTACCTGTGTTTTAATAATACAGTATGAATAAATGCAATGCAAGTTTTAGTGGCGCAGGTAAACAACAGTAACAAAGGGTATAATCATTTTATTTTTTTTCCTCACATAGACATGCAAAACTGTAAGCTTAAATAAAGTATCGAGAAAAGTGTACTGAAAGAATAGAAACAACGAAAACAATTCTATATTGAATCGACATTCATGTTTTATTGTGTTGTTTAATAACTTTCCACAAATTCATTTGATGTATCTTGAGGCAAGAACACCTTTGAATGTCTTCCGTTTGTCACTTTTTCATTCATTCCTGGCGTTAACATTGGCTCATATTTGTATGTGTTAATTTATATTTATTTTTTCCCAAATCAGTGGTTAATCTCTGTGTAAAAGTGTTCAGGATGACTCTCAATAGCAAGTCGAGGGTTCGAGTATGGCCAACATTTCTTGGCCATGCGGGTGAAATTTCAAAAGAAAAAAGGCTCTCAAGGAGTATGCCAACGCCTTTAGAGAAAAACCATACTCAAAATGTCACTTTTTGTGGTCCAGTAGTTCGAAGTAAGGGTTAATACGTAATACTTATTAAATAACATAGGGGTACACTAATTAATGTCATAATGGAACGGATCCAAGTCATTATGCACACCCTAATTAATTTTAACTTAAATAAATGTATTGGTTTTTTTGCGTTGATATAGAGTTTGAAAATTTATCCCACATATAAATTATATAACATGCAATAATACATGCACAGTATTGAAAATCTTTTGTTACTAAAAACACAATCATCCCATTTTACAGACTGGGATGAAAAAATCATTTTCTCCTAGCAAGCCACCAATACCAAAATGTATCGATAGAGGATTCTGCTTAAAGTCAGTCCAACTACAAAGAGCCTACAGCTTATTCAAAGAATATCTGAAGAAAAAAAATTGATTTTGCTATATTTAAGAATGTCCGACAGTTTGTCTCAGTGGTTAGAGAGTCTGGCTGCAGTCCTCTTATTGAACGTAGCGCAGCGAATGAGTAAGTGTGTAGGTCTTTAGATAGCGTGCTAGCAGATACAGTCCTCAGTTAGTGCTTTTAGAGTTAACTAGTGTGTGACCGTAGACATGCAGTCCTCTTATTGAGCATAGCACAGCGAATGAGTTGGTGTACTAAGATTAATGTTTACTTGTGAGTTAAAATCTCTCTAAAGCTTCAGTAGTAAAATTTGCGCCACAATTGCAGCATATTATTTGAACATCTACTTAGTAAATTTTCTTATGTAATTATTTACCAGTTTGAGGTTATTAGAGTGTCTTCTATGTGTGCAGGTTATTTATTTGTTTTTTAAACTTTATATTAACATAATTTTATCTGCTTTAGACTAAATAGTGATATTTAGTGTGCCAATAATTTGCGTATAGGAAATTATTGCATTCGTTATATTGCTATAACACTCGTAACACATAGTTTCACGAGTTACT
The DNA here is from genome assembly GCF_032445375.1 of Bacillus rossius redtenbacheri. NCBI lineage: Eukaryota > Metazoa > Arthropoda > Insecta > Phasmatodea > Bacillidae > Bacillus > Bacillus rossius. The sequence continues at coordinate 1,502,861 of NC_086333.1, read as the reverse complement.
TCATTTTGTTTGAATATTTAGTGCAGTTATATTTACAATTTAATGCTTCCGTCTACGATCCTTAAAAACCTGGTTGCTAACGTTCTTAACTCTAAATTAAATAACGGATGAAGACAACGTTACTTTGGGTTCGTGTCTCTAGGTGACAAAAATCTTTTATAGGACTCAGGCATTTTAAATAAATTGATTTCAGTGTGCAATACATTTTGTTATAAACGAATTTTCAAATTTTGATCCCTAGCAAATGATTGATGGCATGCAGAGGCACATCCACCAAACTTTCGTCGTCAGCAAAAACATAGTTTAGGGTTTAAACAATTATGAATGTGGCTCGTTCTACAGAAGACGGCAGCCTCGAGATGTTATCCGTGTTGGATGCTCAGAAGTGACGAGGCGGTAACAGCTAGTCTTGACGATCGCGCCCCGAGTTCCTTCGTCCATATGCGCATGGCACTGAGCTAGCGCGCAGTATTTGGTCGTATCTCTGGAAAGACTTTACCAAATTTCATTGCATGTATCTCTACTTGTTTGCTACATAACATGTGAGTAGTGCTTATATGCTGTGGTATAGATACGTAACATGCAGTTGATTAGGCATGTTGGCGAGTTCTGAGATGGTATTTTCAATGTTCGTAATGTTTCGATAATAATATATATCCCTCATTTAAAATGTGTTTTTATAGGTACGTTGTAAAACAGAGTAAAACTAAAAAAAAAAATTCTTATTGCTAAACCTCTGTAGGGCAGTTCAACTGTGAAGGAGGCCGGCTACTTAAGTAACCCAGGTAATTAGACTTCTACGGGAACCACTTTCTTGAGGTCCTCGCTGTAACAAGTCCTCGAAATGGCGTGTGGCGTTAGCAGCGCGGAAGTCATGTCCTCAGATCAGTGCCAATCGTTAAGCTCCTCGAAAAGGAGCATGCGTTCGTATTAGGTGTGTGTGTCTGTGTGTGTCTGTGTGTGCGAGAGAGAGAGAGAGAGAGAGAGAGAGAGAGAGAGAGAGAGAGAGAGAGTTTCCAGATTTTTGATGTAAGTTGTAGGAAACCTTCCAACTTATGCAATACATACAGACCACATTTAGAATTAATGGCCACAGTAATGTTTATGAATTTTTAGAATTTTTTTTAAACTGATGATATGAAAAAGTTCTATGTTAAATAACAGAGAGAGGGCCCCCAAGCCTTTGGTTTCCTCCGGACAGCTCGACGGGGGCAGTTACCTTATCGGTGACGCAGTGCACCACGGAGTCTGTGCCCAGCACGCCTTTCACGGCGGTCCACACGTCCTGGCCCAGGTAGCCCTGTGTGTTTGGGATGACGCCCGCCCTGCCCAGCACATCCGCCATGTTGTACTGCTTGGCCCAAGTCAGTGCCTGCTCAAAGTACTTCAGCTCCGAGTCGAGGGCCGGCAGGGCTGCACACATCGCGGCATCACAACCATCACTACACCACACACATCTACACTCCTTGGTTCAATCAACATGCAACACATACTACTATCACTTTTAACTGACCTGAAAATTAATTTATATAATAGATTTTTCTTTACATGTGAAAAATATTTTATATTGTATACCGTCATTCTAACGTAATCTTCAAAGGCTTAAATTATATCTTTTTTTTTAATTCATTATTTATTGTAAAAGCAAAAAAATTTGTAAGTTTGGATGATTCCATAGTTTTTAGATAAGCCACGCTCAGTCACTCAGCACATTTTTAATTTTAATACTGGGTTTTTTCTCTGGTGAGCAGCTTTCAAAAGAAATTATATTCCTATCAGCATTTTGGGTGTGTGGGTGTGTGGGTGTGGGTGTGGGTGTGTGGGTGTGTGGGTGTGGGTGTGTGGGTGTGGGTGTGTGGGTGTGGGGGTGTGGGTGTGTGTGGGTGTGTGTGGGTGTGTGGGTGGGTGTGGGTGTGTGGGTGTGTGGGTGTGGGTGTGTGGGTGTGTGGGTGTGGGGGTGTGGGTGTGTGGGTGTGTGGGTGGGTGTGGGTGTGTGGGTGTGTGGGTGTGTGGGTGTGTGGGTGTGGGTGTGTGGGTGGGTGTGTGGGTGTGTGGGTGTGGGTGTGTGGGTGGGTGTGTGGGTGTGTGGGTGAGTGTGGGTGTGTGGGTGAGTGTGGGTGTGTGGGTGAGTGTGGGTGTGTGTGTAAGTGTGTGTGTGTGTTTGAGTGAGTGTGTTAGTGTTAGTGTAAACCACAATATAGCATTATGGGAACGAAGTGTGAGGCAGAGGCAATGGTGAGATTGCTGCATTTGGGCGATTCTTTTGAGTTGGTGGAGTGGCATATTGTCGGTAGTCGCTTTAGTGACTAAGCTTGAGATAGAGGCAGAAAGAGTATAAGACACTTGTCATACATTATAGCTATAAACTTGCAAGTCAGCAACAAACCTTTCATAAGAAAAAGGCACCATAATACTGCCCAGATAAGGTGTAATCTTTAATTTTTTTAATGTAGCTTAAGTTGGTTAATGTGCCAAATCAACAAACACTTTTAATTAATTGTAGTTACAATTTCTTTAAATTTTTGATGTAATTACATTTTATTGAGCTAGAAATTTAAAAGTAAATATAGTTGCTACCTATTGGGGGGAATCGAGTTCATGAGGTATAGACAAATTAAGTTTTATTACAGTTTTATTAGTTACTAATATTTACATTGATAATAAATAATTGTACTTAAAAATGTCCAATCACAAATCACTATCACTTAAAAAAGTTTATTCTCAAGTCACTCAATGTCTGTCAATTTCCGGAGTTCGCACTCCTAACTGGAGCTAGGCTAAACACTGATGCGCCCCTTACCTCGCGCCTGTCCACACAGTCTCGCGCCACTCAGTCGCGGCACTCTCTGGGGAGGAAGGGAGAGGTGTATGTCTCTTGCCCCGTTTGCCTGATGTCGCACTTCCCTTTGCTCGCGAAACTCTCTGAACTCTCGGAACTCCAGATTGTCGCGGGACTCGTTCGGAACTCCCACGAAGGCCAGCACCGCTGCTTAAGTACTAGTGGTTCATCTTTCCAGAACTGACGAGAGCGGCAGTGACGAGTCAAGTCATCCCGGGCCGTCCAGGCAGCGTCCATTCCCGCCACTCCGTGTGGCGGCCCGCATAATTCCCAAGACAGTACAAAGATAGATTACAGCGCCGGGGAAGGACCATGCGTGGGGAGCGGAAGGGGAAGGGGGTCGCGGCAAGGCGCGCGTGGCATGCCTTACGTCAGTGGACGGCACATGACACGGCGCATGACACCAGTGGTCGGCTCTCTGTGAGGACGACCGAACTTGACTTCACAGGGCAGCCTCAACTACTCTCCAAACACAATACTCGCAGGGGTCTGCCCAGTGGAGTCATGGATGGTAGCCCTACATGCCATCAGAAACAACTGGATGTGTTGGTCCCAATTCTGTTGATTCTTGGCCACAATCTTGGCAAGGTGTCCTCAAGAGTTCTGTTGAACTTCTCCACCTGCCATCGGACTGGGGATGTAAGGCTGTAGTCCTGGTTTTATTTATTCCCAGCAACCAACGCACCAGCTGAAATATTGTCGCCTCGAAATTGCGGCCCTGGTCTGAGTGGAGCTCCGTTGGTACCACAAATCTGCAAATGAAGTTGTTGTCCATTGCATTCGCAATGGTAGTGGCTTCTTGGTTAGGAAGTGCATAAACCTCTGGCCACTTACTGAAGTAATCCATTGCTACTAAACTTTACAGGTTACAATGTTTAGTCTTGGGAAATGGTGTGATGATGTTGATGGTTATCATCTCAAAGGGGGCACCTAAATTGTAGGTCCTCATTTTCCCAAGACTCCGGTGTTATGGCCTTTTTTTAGGCGAGTATACTTGGTATTTTCTGCACAAGCCTGCACAACCTGGCGACACCTCAACCAACGGATCTTGGTAGATCAGGGATTTCTATCAACACCTCTGCCACTTGACTCATTGGAAGGAGTAGTTGCAAGGTAACTACTTTACTATTTACTCTCTCCCATGCCCTCATTAGCAGTCATTTCACCATCCTCAAGGAATCCCACTGTCTCCAGTAAGCTTTCACAGCCCTTCGGTCACAGGAGATCTCATGCCATATTGGACGTCCAGTACCATTCTCTAGCCAGCTTATAATGGGTGCCAGGTCAGGATCTTGCTGCTGCACTCTTTCCAGCTGGCATTAATCAATTTATTTTTCCCATAGGTTACCATACCTGCCAACTTTGGCCAGTCAAAAAGCGGGAGGTTTTTTAGTGGAGTAAACAATGCTTGTTGCCCCCAATATAGCATGGGAGGGGGGGGGGGGGGGGGGGTTGGTGAAATTTTGTTTATTTTGACGGAAAAATCACGACACAAAGAACAAAATGCAGCATGTTCACCTTTTCTCGATTACAAAATGCACGGAAATTCGTCACTAAATCTCTTCTTGTACACAGCAAGATACTTCACTGTAGGCCATTTCTATTAAATCCCTATAGCGGAGTAGGCCTACAACTAAACGCGTACAAAATACTCATCACGCAACTGCTTCCACAAAATTATATTTTTATGAATACACCGTTGAATAAATTCGAAGACTACTAAAATGCTACCTCTACACTTATTCTGTGAGCACAGACGCGAACAAAGGTGAATTTGTTCGGGGACGAACAAACAATTCACACATAGCCGGCTAACAAACCAAAGCGAATTTGGGCACAAATGTAAACAGTGGTATCAAACTCATTATTAATCCAGTCCGTCTTTATTTCAAAACACCACCGAAAACACAGTTTACAATGTTGACAAAACACACCATTTTGGAAAACAAACTTTTTTCTGGTTGGCTAACAAACACCAATGACGAACGTGTACCAAAACAGCTCCCATAATTATCGTAAATAACTACGTTTCTTTCTTAGATGTACGCTTAACCAAGAGTTTTAGCCGACAATTGTGGGCATTTAGGCTATTAAAATAACTACACGTTATGGTACGAACCGTAGTTACTATACAATTGTACGGAATAATGGTACAAACATATTAATTCTATAAATTTATTGGATTAAAAACTTAAAGAGAAACAGAACCAAAAAACGGGAGATTTTAATGACAAATCGGGAGAGCGGGAGAAAGGGTATAAAATCGGGAGTCTCCCGCCTAAAGCGGGAGGGTTGGCAGGTATGGGTTACCTATATTTTTTCGCTGAACATCTTCGATTCCCTCATTTTTCTCCGCCTCATGGTTGCAGTCTAGCTTCGGGAGAGGGCATCGACATTGCCGACTTCATCCCTGTGTTTTATTCGACAATCATATTGTTCAATCCACCAGCAAGTTGTCCCTCTGGATTCTTGACTGCAGTAGCCACTTAAGGGGATTGGTGCACCAGCATCGTATTAAAAAAAAACAATATATTTGTTAATGATTCAGCTGCTAGAGAAGATTTGAACCATTCTGGTGTAAAATTTATTTTTTTATTTTTTTATTTTAATTAAGTTATTGCTGATTTTCGGGAATTTTTTAAATTCAAGCTTTATTAAAAAACTTTAAAGAATTCAGTGGTAAAACTTTGGCAGATAAATTTTCAGACACGGGAGATATGACTGTGACCATTATTTTATCTGTAATCATTATTAATTTAACGTATTTACAATTTTAATTTTAATAAATGAGCTGCTTCGAAATTGCGTGATATTCATTTGCGAATTTAATAACATTCGCGTTTTCATTTGTAATTCAAACGCCTACATATATGTCGGCTGAATGATTGACTTTATTTTAGTCTTTAGCTTATTGCAGTCGGACCTAAAGTAAAAACGTAGCTGTAGAAATTTGAGCAGCGTGCAAGCTCGGATACGAGGAATTACGGAGCGCGCTGGACAGTAGTGACACCTTGCGACAGTTTCCCAAACTTTTTGCAGCCTGCCACAACTGTCTGCTGTTTACGAAGGGGAGACGGGATTTCGCGGGAAACTGATATGAAGGCCAACGTACTCATTTTCAGTAGATAAGAGAATGTGTTTGGTCTAGCTCGGCGTATAATTGAATGGTTATTCTGTTATTATTTAGCACAGTGATTTAGCTAGATGTTTTTTGTTGTAAACGTGAGATTTATTCAGGAATAAAATGCCGAAGAAACCTCCACCAAGCAGAGTACACAAAAGAACAAAACTATCGAAAGCCATTAGAGCGCTTAGAAAAAAGAATAAAGAAAGATAAGAGATTATTTTATTATAGCATTTTTTTACCATACATTTATTTTTCAGAGTTGCGTATGTACAACGCGATGGACGCGATGCGACAACAAAAAGATGTGTAAAATTGTAAACAAGTTATTTTTTCCAGCAATGCGTGAACCATTCATAAACTATAATCAACATGTATCCGTATAATTACGTTTGAATTTTTTTTATGACAGGCATCAATTTTAACAAGTTTATTAAGCCACAATAGACATTTTTTCAGAAAAAATAAGTGTAGCAGAAAACACTCAACATAGTCTCACACAAAATCAGTTTACATGAATGCAGTTTTAAGAAGTAAGCTACGTAAATAATAGTTAAACATTATTTAATATCTGCTGGTAACGTTTACAAAGTATCAGCTTCGCCTTCATTCACGAACAATATTCGTGAGCTTATTTATTTATTTTGCTGGAGTTTCGTTGGTGACTGTTAGGACTGCAAAATTAGTAAACATTTTTCACCCTATCCTGAGTTAAATCTAAGTGTGCGCGGTTAGATGAGGACCTAGATGTGTCTCAGGCTTACGCCTTTACACTCTACTCAGGGCGCGTTGCCATTGACCTGTAGGATAGTCTCAACAAACCTCTACGGACTCGAAAAATGTCACCTGCTCATTGGCTACTTGACTTGTGACAACTGTTTGTTGTAATGCCTGTGATTCATCGTTGATTTTGTTGAGGAGTTTTCAATGATTCAGAGCCTCCCATTTAACTGTGGACGAATTGAAGAAGCAGTACACATGTTACATGCTTGAATTCATAGCAAATGGAAACCACAAATATTTACTGATGTAGTGGTTGGTAAAAAAAAATATTATTCGTATCGCGTCCATCGCTTCGCGCCATGTTGGCTCCTATATTATAAGTATATACAAAATATAACGATTCATTTACGACACTTAAGATAAGGTGTGTAGGATTTTAAGAATTCACTTGAATTAATATTTAAGAACATATTTCAGGATAACTTGTGAAGACGCTCGTACAGACGGCACCGGTTGTGATGACTCATTGTTACCAGAGCAGGGGCCATCTCGTGTACACGAAGTGGCATGCGAAACCTCAACACAACTCGAAAGTGTTAGATTGGTGATGTAATAATGTCTCTTGGAAACTACATAAGATTTTAACTTCTTTTATTTCTCCATAAATTCGCAAATCACCATGGCGGCCATTTTACGATCACAATTTAGTTCTTAAATTTTAAATTAGTTTATTTGTTGAGAGCCTGGTACAATGTGTCTGACCACTAAAGCGATCCGAGCCGCGTAGTGTATACTACTGCGAGGTTGCCGAAGTAGGCTCGGGTCGGGACGAATTTCGCTGTGAAGAAACAAAGGTTTTTAATACATGGAAAATTATCCCAAAGCCGAAAATTTGTACAGTAGTAGAATGAACATTTCTTAGTAACACGTCAAAAGTTTAAGTACTGCCGCAAACCTTGTGCGTCACACCAAAAACGAGCAGTTAAGTCCAAAATGACAATTTTTTGCAACAATCCACAACAATGGATATTGCAAATGCAGTTTATGGAGTAGACCGTCAGTATGGAACCCAAAATAATCTTGAAACATTGCCCTATCTGAGGATAGTGATAAAAAGCACAAAGTTTAAACATGTTTCTATAAAATAGACATTTTAAATCATTAAAGTTAACGAATTCACTTTCATTCAATTTTAAGGAAATATAAATACATCTTACATAAACTTAAAGAGCCCAACGTGGAAATCGCTTAAAGTAATCATTGTTGCATATTTATTCATCTTTAAATTGGTATATTTTTTAAGTGTCTCATACAATTAGTCTGACCACTAAAGCGATCCGAGCCGCATAGTGTATACTACTGCGAGGTTGCCGAAGTAGGTTCGGGTCAAGACGAATTTCGCTGTTAAGAAACAAAAATGTTTAATACATGGAAAATTATCCCACAGGAAAAATTTTGTACAGTAGTAGAATGAACATTTCTTAGTAACACGTCAAAAGTTTACCGATGAAACCTTGTGATCACACCAATAATGAGCAGTTGTGTCCTTAATGATAACTTCTACAATGATCCACATAAATGTTTCGTAAATTTAATAACTTTAATACTTTTTTAAGTCTGTTCTCATTATGGCACCAAAGTAATATAAAAGAATGTCCTACATGGTAACTGTGATTAACACCTCAAAGTTTAAACGTCCTATTATTAAATTGGTAATTTTAATCATAAAAGGTAAGAAAAAAATATTTTTTTTATAGAAATTTGACATGTTACATAAATATGTTGAGCGTAACGTCAAAATCACTTCATAAATACTGTCTGTTTTTTTTTTTATGTATATAAAAAAGGTTTAAATGTGTATATTTTGAGTGTCTGTTACAATAGTCTGACCACTGATGTATTTCAAGCTGCGTAGTGTGTGTGCAGCAGTGTTAAAGTCGCTCGTGCTGGGACGTTTTTTGCTCCAGAAAACTAAGGTTTTTAATGTATGGTAATTCCAGACTGAATTTTACTCTGAAAGAATAAAAGTTTCCTAACTGCAAGTGATTTTTGTTGCAAACGTAGATAAAAATCTTCCAGGATGCGATTTGCTTAGGTAAAAATGTTAGTATGATCGACTCTTTAATTTCCAAATTATAAATAAATAACAATAGAACTTCCCGGAAAGTTGTGATAAACTGACGATATTGCGCGAGTAGCAGACCCGTACGTGACTACAGAAAAAGGCTATTTTCCTTGACCGTTAGGATTTCTGGGACGAACACCCTCTCACAGCTAGGGTCATAAAATACGGTCAAACTCTTGCGAAAACATTCACCACCGCTCTTTGCCACCAGCAATTCAACGAAGTAAGCTAGGCGCAGCACTCCAATGAATTAACTTAGAAAAAAAATACTAAATATGTAATTTTATCAATACATTTTACAACACAACTTATGTTTTATTTATTTTCTGGAAAAAAATAATATTATCATACGAATTAAGTTATAAAAGTGACAAAACTCAATAAGCACATTTACGGTGTATCGTTTTCTTCAATTGTTATGTACATAGTAAACTAATTTCATACAATTAAATATATATATTTTATAATATAGGCTACATTAAAATTTTGCACAGTTCTGATCTAAAATAATATAATGTATTAGAAATAAAAAATATTTATATTTTTTGGTATTAAAATAATTTTTAATAATAAATTTTTTGTAACAAAATACGAACACGCATATATAAATCCAGAGGTCCTCTAGAATTTTGATTAACAAGTTCCAAGCAGAAATTGTTTATTGTTAATTTTATTGTATCAAAAATCATTCATATAAGAAAAAAGAATATGTATATCTCAATAGATGTAACATGAATACACCCTATCATATGCATTAAATATATTTTAAGTAATCCTTAAATAAGACCAAGTTTATTGAGTGTCGCAGTACGCAGCGTGTTTCAAAGCACGCCGGCCGTGAAAGATCAGTACGGCCGCAGTACACTGCAACGCTCGGGCAGCTTTAATGAGGCAACTAATTATGCTAGACTCTTTATAAATATACTATCTTAAAGCTAAAAGTATAATTAAAAGCATTTATTTAGACATTTTTTCGCATTGGGCTCTTCAAATCGGTGTAAATCGTATCTTTATCTGAGTGGCAAAGATTAAAAAAAAATATATGTCGTGAATTAATCGCTTTATATCATATCGCTTTGGACAAATTGTTCACAGGTTGTCTTGGTTTCCTGGAGTAACATGAAAGTCTACGCGGGGAAGGGCGGCTACCTGATCCGAGAATGAAGGATAGGGCGAGATGGGAAGCGAAGATAAGAGCTGGTTGGGTGTCCGTGTTGGAGAGAGAGAGAGATAGAAAGAGAGAAAGGCGATATTGTGGAAGACCTTCGAAAGATTTCCGCTAGATGGCAGGCCTCAGAGCTGCAACATTCGACAACCTCCCCTCACAGAAGCTCTCTCGCCACTAACTTGCCAAATCTCACCCGCTAGCTTATATACGTGCTGGCTGGCCATACAGTAGTAATAAACAAGCATTTATGAAACACTTAAGCTCATTTCCAACAAATTCTGACGAATGACTGTTTTTTGTCCTGCACCAATCCCCTTAAGTGCGTCACCGTTAGTGCTAAAAAGAAATTTTCTCATATAAATATTAGTGGAAATGTTACAGATACTTCACTACAGCCAAGAATTCCCATATTGTGATGCAAAAGTTGCATTCAGGCTTAGACAAAACTTTGCTGTAGTATGCTAAAACTCGTTCATTTCCATCTTGAATTTGGTAAAGTACAGCACCCAAACCATCTCTGCTTGCAACTGTGTCAAAGATATACTTTCCACGTTGACAGGTGTAGGCATGTATGGGGCTAGTAAACAGGGATTCCTTCAGGTCTTGAAAGGCAATCTCACATGCTAAAGTTTATATAAATTATATCTTGTTCTAAGTCAGCTGATGCAATGGTTTTGCTATTGTAGAGAACCCCGGCAAAAACTGTCTATAGTAGTTACAAAGTCCCAAGAAACTTCTTACTTCATGCTTATTCTTAGGTTAAGGCCACTCCTTATCAGACTGTATCTTCTCAGGATATGTTCGCACTCAAACCTGTGATACAATACGCCCCAGGCATGTTATCTAATGCTGGAACAAAAAGCACTTCTTATGACTTAACTTAAGATGGGCATGGCAAAATCTGTCAAATACATACTGGAGATTTCGCAAATGTTCCTTCACTGTATTTTGCACAAAATAATGTCGTCCAGGTATATTAGACATGTTTTCCAAGAAAGCCACGCAGGATAAGTTTCATCAATCTCTCAAAAGTTGCAGGAGCATTACATAACCCGAACGGTAACACAGTGAACTGGAACAGCCCACTATATGTTGTGAAAGCAGTCTTCTCTTTATCCACTTGCCAGTAAACACTATTCACATTCAGTGTGGAGAACCATCTGGTGCCAGAGTGTGTATCATGTGTCTCATTGATACGTGGGATGTAATCAGCTTCTGGTAGTCCACACAGAACCTCAGTTGGCCATCCTTCTTCGCTTTTAAAATGACTGAGGAAACTCAAGGGCTCACTGATGGTTCTATTACACCACTCTCCATCATATCCACGATCAAATTCTCTGCTTTTTCCTGTTTTTCTAGAGGAAGCTGCCGTGGTGCTTTCCTGATTTGACTCCACATCACCTGTGTTGATGCGATGGTAAACCAGGCTTGTTCTCCCAAGGTCAGCATTCCCTAAGGAAAATACATCCTAGTTGCTTACTAGAAAATCTGTGACTTCTTCTATTTCTTTATCAGTTAGATTATTACGGCATTGCCTTAGTAAATGTTCTAGATTTGGGTTCAGAGGATGCTCGGCATGTCTAATAGGTGAGGAAGACTCAGAGGCTTACCCAACAGACTGGTTCACAGCTAGCTATTGGGTCTCCCTATTTCAAAACCCTTGTTCATGAATCGAGGTTGGCTGGTACAACCTTGCCGAACCTTGCAATGCTTCGAGCGACCAGGAGCATCTTCAATTGTTTTGTCAACTCTTGCTCAATCAGGTAGTGTGGCCATAGGCGGCATGGCCACTTGATTTTAGATTTATTTTAATTAATTTTGAATTATGGCTGTTACGTAATTTTAGTTTTAATATTTACCCCTTCCCTTTTTTTTTATAAGTATTGGTCTGTTATAAGTTTTGTAAATCTTATTTTTAAATATGTTTTTATATTATGTTATTTTTTACGTTAATGGTTTAGTTTCTTAATATTTAATAATAACGCTTTGGACTTTTAATCATAATACGGTGTGCGACGCTTCCCTCCTGTGAACATGCAAATGGACTGTTCCAAGGCTATAAGGTGGTGGGGGAAATACGTCAAGGAGGACAGAATGACCTGTATGAGTGAGTCGTCAGCTGATCGCCGTGTGTGGCGTGTGTGCGCTTCGAGCGTAACGAGCGCGATGGCTCGTGGTATTGGGCTGAGCGAGCTCGCGAATACTTTTTCAATAAAATCAGCTGACGTGTATTAAGCATTGGGAAATACTTACGTCGTTACGGGTGCCGTCAAGAAGAAGAAGAAGAGTTCACGCTACATTTTCCGTTGATTGCAGAGTTAATATGAAGCATTTAGCACCTCTGCTAAATTGCAGTCCGCTAAACTCCGGGCCAGGAGGTCCGGGGTGTGATTCGACGTACATCGTTCTTCCAAGTAAGTGATTCCGGCCCTGAACTTTTGCCCCTGTAATCCCGGGGCGTTGATTTGCACGTTGCCAAAATAAGAGTGAAGAATTCAAAAATAACTTCTCCAAAAAGACCCTGCCCACAACTTCGAGTGTATGTTCCATCGTGGTACCAATTTTAACGAACTTTGTATCATGCTTGCCGCGAAGCGTCGAAGATTAAAAATCACCCGGGTGTAATTAAGACATTTTAGAGTGACATTAATTTTTATTAACCTTTATTTAAAAAGTATTGTAATTCATTATTTATATATATATATTCTTGGAGCAGTTTTTTTATCAATGTCTGATTTTATTTATGCGTTTATTGCAGTATTTATTTATTGGTATATACTAAAACGTGGCTATATTAAAAGCCTCTGTAGCTCTATAGGGCAAAAGGTTATAGGTATTATTGTAATCTTTTTGAGATTTTGTCTTCAATTAAATTGCCTGCCATGTTCATGCGCAAGTAGTCCTATTAAAGTTTTTGGAATTTTAAGTAATTACGTTTTTTTTGTTTTAAATACTATTAATCTGTTCTCTTCCTTTTCCAAAAGGTTTTTGAATAATTTACTTAAGAATTTTGGGGCACCGGTTTATTGGAGCAGCCCGCGAAATAATAATTTGAAAAAGATTGGAGTGTTTAAGGCTGTTCCCAGACGGGTGTCTGACTTGTGGTGGTGTGACACAGGGGGTGCCAACCACGACAGTAGCTTATGTTGCCCCTAAGGTCTCCCATAATCCTAACTACTATTATCTACTCATGGTTTGTTGGAATTGAAACAGATTAACTATCACTTCCATTACAGGAAGTTCTAATTGGTCGGGGGTAAACTTGGCCACCTCTTCATCCTAACATCCAGTACCTGTCCTTCCATGTCAATAACAAATCTGTACAGATTAATGATGTCCGCTCCTAGAATTATCGGTGATATCAGCAACAAGAAAGTTCTGTGTTAATGACCAAGTTCTAATACTTCCCTCCAAATTCCGCTGTCCATGTACCGGTGAAGTGTCTCTGGAAGCTGTTTTGAGTCTGTAGGGGATAGGTGTTTTCTTCAGCTTTTTCTTACTTGCAATGTCTGTGCAAACTATAGATACTGATGCCCCTGTGTCAACAGTAAGTAGAGACTGTCTGCCATTGATCCATCCATTGAGCAACAAACTATCCCGGCCTCTACGAAGTACGGATATAGGAAAAACCCTAGGGGCTACCATTTCCTATAAATCTGGCATGCACCCCCTCACACCAGCTCGTTTCCCTGTAGATCTCTTCTTGTTTCTCTTCCTGCTGCGATGTCTTCCTGAGTGTCGGACAGTCGCACTGGATGTGTCCTTGTTTACTGCAGAGGAAACACCATGGGGATGTCCTGTTCTTCAGGTCTGGTTACCTGGAGTGTCATCAGCAGCTTCTTCAATGCCCTGAGAATATCTACTCCATCAGTGGTGTTTCTGGCATTTGCTCCACTGTAGGCCTCCAGTCCAGCTCTCCTTGTCCTGATGTTTGAGTTCCTTGAGACACTGCGTGGACCCAGGCCTCGCAGCTCTTCTTGTGCTGGGCCAAACTAAGAGCTTGCTGAACCTCTGCATATCTGAGTCCCACAATAAACACACTTGTGGTTAGCTGCGGCTAGTTACGGTCTGTTGGTGCTTCTGGGTAGGCGAGGTGCACGAGTCGCTCAACGTCAGCAGCTCCAGTAGAGATCCTCCAAGGGCCAAAACGAGTGCCGTAGCCTTTTCTTCATCGTCCCACCCATTTACTTCAGCAGCTGCCTCAAACTGTCTCCTGTAGACAGCTCACGATGATTGGCCATCAAAGGTGGGTGGCTTGAATTTTGGGTGACCCGTTGCACCTTCCACTTTCACTTCTCAGAATAACTATTCCATTATGTAGCAGATGTAGCTTCCTTGATCATCCGATGACACTCTTCAGTTACAGCTGCAACTCGCTGTTCGGTGGCCTATTCAAGTTGAGCTAGCTGTTGCGCCGTCAGTTCATGTTCTGCTAGATGTTGCTCCAAACACTGAACTTTGCCTTCCAACTGGATGCTGGTTTCATTGATCTTCTTTATTACATCTTGGTTCTTCTTGATGTTCTCTATCTATGTCTTCATAGCATTCTTCATCTCCTATTGGCGGTGATCAATTTTTTTCTTCATCTTTTCTTTGTTACTCTCCATTTTGGTTTTCATTTCGTCTTGGCCACAGTTCAGTTCAGTTCAGTCCAGAAAGCTATTATGTACTTAAGTTCGTCGGCAGCCATATTCCTTGTCCACATACACTATTTTCAGTCACTATCACTACTGTTCTTATACTGTAATCATACCTCTGATCCACCCTAACTTCTACTCAAACTTAACACTAACTTTACTACAACTACACTCCAAACTAACTACTGTTCATACACTAATTTTTATCTTGAAAATCTAATACCTTTTTTATTGTAATATAACAAAATCCTAAATCTATTAATTACAACTATCCCACTTCTGATATCAAAATGTTGCGACCTATTGGGGAGAACTGGGTTCGTAAGGAATACTGCAATTAAGTTTTCCAATTAAGTTTCATTACAGTTTTATTAGTTAGTAATATTTACATTAATAATAAATCATTGTACCTAAAAATATCTATCACAAATCACTAGCACTTGAAAATGTTTATTCTCAAGTCACTGAATGTCTGTCAAGTTCCGCAGTTCACACTCTTCGCTGGAGCTTGGCTCAACTATAGTTCGCTCCTTACCTCATGCTTGTCCACAAATACCACAGTCTTACGCCACTCAGTCGCCGCACTCTCGCGATCCAGTCTAACTCTACATCGCGCCACTCACCCTGTTCGCCGATGTCGCACTTCCCTTTGCTCGCGGAACTCTCGGAACTCCTGGGGAGGCTGGAGTCGCTGCTCAAGTACTAGAGGGTCGTCTTTCCAGAACCAACAAGAGCGGCCGTGACAAGTAGCGTCATCCCGGGCTGACCTGACACCCGAACCGTTCAGAAGGCAGCGTCCATCCTCACCATTCAGCGCAGCGGCCCGCGGCCGCTCAGCAAATTTATATGGAGGTTTGAAACTGAGCAAAAATTACGTATTAAATAATGATTTAATAGTACATATTTAATTTTGACCATTTATCTATATTCGAGCGCACAAGAGCTGAAAAGGCTGTCAATTTTTTATTATAAAAGTCGTATCTCTGAAGCTAATCAAGCGTGATGTAAGTTATGTGGTATGATTTATAAACATGCAAAATCTACCAACAGTTTTTACAGCTTTTTGAAGCGCCAAGGCCGCTCGGCAACGATGGATAACGGCGCCGAGGCAGGTTGATGTGCGAGGAGCGTAGGGGGGAGGGCGTAGCGATGACCCTTGGCATGCCTTACATCAGTGAAGGCACATGACATGGCGCATGATGCCAGTGGCCCGGCATGGCCACGAGCCAGCTCCAAACCTGGCGCGTGTCACGATCCTGTCTGCAATCGTAATGCTATTAAAATTTTTGAGAAACTTTAACTCACTAGACTGGGCAGTACGTACGGTTACACAACTTGGAGACAGCACTCACTGGTCAAGGTTGATAGGAAGAACACCACCCTTGCCTGAGGCTTGGCGAGCTTAGTTATTGTGTTCGAAGAAGGCAAATGGGTTGCAAAGAGCAACACCGTTCAGTTTAAAAAGATTACAAGTGCTGTAAATAGAAGTGCATAGGGGCCAAGGTAGTCACATCTCACCAAGGTGATACAGGTTCATTTCTCAGTGGAGTCACACTTGGATTTTTCACACCCGTGACAAATGTTGGAGTTGGCCTGAGGTTTTTCTCAAGGTACTCTCATTTTCCGCACCATTCACTCCATCAACGCACCATCATATGTGGGCCACAGCAAAAACATCCAAGTCAAGACCATGGCACGCTGATTCTCTGAACCTGCAGTTCTGCTCCCACCAGTCCTAATGCCTAGTTACGGTCGTATTGAAGAGGAAGAGGCGTGCTGGGAGAGACACTCACACAAGGCACATTTGCCGTGCTTCTTCCACTCGTGCTTCCAGAAATCGTAAGTGCTGGTGCCGTTCTCAATGTTGGTCCAGTAGGCCAAGAGCTGCGGCTCAATGCCCTGCAGCTGTGACATGTTGAAGTGTAGGGGCGAATGGCAGAAGAAGGGCCCGAACGAGTGCAGCTTACTGGGCCTGCAACAGGAAAACATGCTCCATCAAGCACTAGAGAAAATACTACAGTAATGGGATGTGTATCTGCAAGTGGACGTGTTTAGCCGCCAATGGTTGTGTTCAAGTCTAATAAGTTGAGGTCTACATGGAAGGAGAAGATGACCTGCCAGGTACTACGTACACTTGCAGCGAAAATGACTAGACGACTAAACACATCTTTCAATCTTTCTTCTTAAAATTTTGTGAACAGGTCACAGAAGAACCACTTCTTTTGATTTTGGATGGACACAAAACTCATCTTGATATTAGCACAGTGAATATTGCCAGAATATAAAATGTCTATACTGAAGATTCCCGCTCACGCTACTGATGTTCTTCAGCCACTCAATGTGTCATGCATCAAGTCATTTAAGTACACATGGGATCTTCAATTAATAAAGTGGTATCGTGAGAAACACACAAAAATTACAAGTCTGAATTTGTAAATGTCATATGTTGAGCTTGGAAAGAAGGAATCAAGTCTGAAAATGTAGGAGCGGGCTATTCGGCTACAGGTTATCGTGACAAGTGCCCTGTTGATGGATTTGACGAGAAAAGTATCAACGTTACAAGAATTATTTGCAGCATGGCCATTCCAACTCTGAAAATTATGAACCTTCATTTCAGGAACAAGATGTGTTTCAAGATCACACCTGCCCTGAACTTGAACCATGCACGTCAGCATCATAGTAGGCCTGATGCTCCTGCAGTTTCACAGTGCAAGCTCTGTCCTCTGAGAAGAGAAGAACGGAAACTGAAAAAGAAAAATTAATAAACAGGAAGAGATTAGACCAACAAGGATATGTAATTACCTGAGAAGAATGTGTAAGGCTTGCCACTGAAAAAACGAAAGAGAAAGAAAATCCATCAACATCCAGAAATATAAATCAGGAAAATGAAGAAATTGAAGGTAAACATGAAAAGATGCCTAACACGAATATTGTACAAACAGGAAAAATACAAGCAGGCTTAGGAGAAAATGAAACAACTGATTACAGTGACAAGAATAAAAGCAATCAAAATAACTTTCTGAATAGTGATTCATCTGATTATATTAACCTTTGTGAACCAGATTCAGATGACTTCATACAGTTATAAAACCCAGAAAAATTGAAGAAAGAGTATTTTGCTCTAGCATCTTTCGAAGGTGGAAAGCGGGTTGCAACTAAGTACCACTATGTTGTACTGATAGAAGAAGAACTTGAGGACGATGAATTCAAAGACCGATAGTGATGAGCAAACTTCTAAGAAAGTTGAGAATTATGTATCAGTAGTGAAGAAGAAAGATATAGTGGCAAAACTGCCAGTTCCAAATATAGTTAAGGTATGGGACCGATTTAAATACTACTTTCTGAAAATTGTTGATGCGTTGGAAGTAGCCTACTGCTATAATATATTTAGGCCCTACTTCAAGTTACTGGGTGAAAGTACTAACCAAAGTATTTAAAGACTTAATATTTACCACTGGCATTTTCCTTTTCAAACATTATTAAAAGTGTTCTGTATTTGTTGTTTGTGTTGTAATATTATTATTTTTAGAGAAACATTTGTGTTTTAGTAACGTATATTTTCATCACAAAGAGTAAAACAATTAGGCTATATTTACTGTCTATATTCAGAGTTTTTACTACAGAAAAAATCATACTTAGTATTGTGCAAAATATTGTTACGAACGTGAGCAGGGCCACGGCAGCCGTGCTGCGCGCGCCTGGTGGATTCCCCTCCCTCCTGCCCTCCACTCCCCGTGCGGTGCTGTGTCTCAGCGCTGCTATCGGGCACCTTGCAGTTGGGGAGTCCGCGGGCCCCCAACGCGTGTCTCTAGATTTCTAGCGTCGGGTCGGCGCGGAATGACGCGACTGGCGACTTCTAGAAGTGGCGCCTGTGCCTATATAAGCCCAGGGCACCGACCTCCGAGGAGTTGAGTTGAGTTGATCCGGGCGAGAGTGCCGCGGGTGCGGCGAGAGTCCCGAGCGAAGCATCGAGCGGATCCTCGGCGAAGGAGAGTGCAGCGACACGAGGTACACGAGGAGTGCTGCGGCGAGAGTTGCGCCAGAGGTGCGGCCCAGCGAGGTGTGAGGTGTGTAACAACCGAGTGACTGGGGAATAAACAATTTTAAGTGTAACTGATTATTAGTAGGGATGGTGATGTTTCGTTTTCGCGAAATAGATGCGAAAATATGCTAAATTATATTTTTTCCGCTATAAAATGTGAAATCTAGACTATCCCGAGATAAATGCGAAATCACTGTAAAAAACGTAGATTCGTCTTCACTCTACACAATTTATTTACCGATTGTATTTCGTTTCAGTTCAGTATCAAAAGAAACCATCATATTATGGCGTATTCAGCACAAGTATCTTATTGTCACGTCATTCACAACACTATTGTTCGTAAATATTGAATCAAAAATGGCCATCCGTGCCTCGCGATTGTAAACAAAGCAAAGAACAACTAGCTGAAAGAGTGTCCATCATCTTGCAGAGTACAAGTTTTTAGGCCACTATATTGCGACATCTCTGCTTCGCCGCGCTAACAATCGTAAGTCCCATTTTCTGGCTGTATTTGACGTGAAAGCCGCGTTCTTGTGTAGTCTGTGGAAGGTGGTGTGTTTACAAATACGTGCATACTCGTGAATGTGTTGTATACTGTTATTTCTCGTGGTAGAAATGGAATGAAACGTAATTTCCATTCGCGATCGCATAAATGAATACAAAAGTGAACAGTTCTACGAAAGTGATACGAATATTTTAATGTGCAATTTATGTAATCGCCGTCTGGAGTGGAAAAAAAAAGATGTATTTGAAAAGCACATTAAATCTGAGGGACTTCAGGCTGCAAAAAAAAGATTCACCGAGAAATCGGATGAAGAAAAAAAGTCGGTAATACGGCAAGCAACGGTTTCTGGCATGATCGAAAACTAAAAGAAGGCTAAAATTGAAAAAAAAAGAAGAAAAAATTTGAAAAACAGTTTCAATAACATTATTTGTGCACTCTACATCAACTATGGCCATGAACACTGCTAAAAAATATTTATTGTAATTTTAAGTATTCAATTTATTGCACTCATAAGTGCTAAAAAGTTGTTTGGAAACCTGCCAAGATAGGCTATCTTTGTAATTGTGCTAGATCTTTATATCTGTGGTTGTTAATAATTAATATGTGTATTATTTAATGCTTTTTAAAATTATACTTTTCTTCAGTAATGTAAAATGAGAGAATTGGCGAAATCTTGTTTTTAAAAATGCTACAAAATGCTAAATTTCAAATTCAAAATGCTAAATGTTATTATTTTAAATGCTATAAATCACCATCTCTAATTATTAGACATTTTGAGAAGATCATTTGTTAGTGATGTAAATACTGGCAATCGATAAAACTGTGTAGTAAAATCTTTAATTGGGCTATCCATTTACGAACCCGTTAGTTTTCCCACAACGATGTATTATTTAATTTTAATAAATCATAACAATATTTGGTCCATAAGATGCATTCACTCTCTTTGATGCCATATTTTAGTGGCTTCAGCTAAAGTTATAATTTTTTTTTTGCAATGCATGAAACAGTGGAGTGTCCCATAGTAATCCCCCCATTAAGCTGTATATGTTTACTGCTGTGGAATTACAGAGGTGAATCACAATTTCCCCAAGCCTATATCACATTCATGCCAAATGGTGGGGTTAATGTGATACTGAGTTTTTATTTTATTTAAACTAAACTAATGAATATAGATTTTTTTTAGACACTGTTACATGCAAAGTAATTGCTAATTTTAGTGTTTCTGTCACTTTTGGGTCCTTGTAAAAACAACAGTTTGCAAGATATGATGAAAAGTTTAGTTTTTTGTATCATATCCATTCCAACTGACCTACATTTATAGACACAGAACCAAATAAAAAGTAATTTTCCAAATCAAACTTTAGTGAACATGATTTATACTAGTGTATTTCCCATAGTAGCTTATTCATCAGGTGAGCTAACGTAACCACTGAAAATCCCACTGTATTGCATTTATTCAGCTTTCTGGCTTGTGCACCCCCAATGGCATTCAGCCAAACACAGGTTGCTAATGAAAGGGCTGTATGATAAATGAGAGCACTTAAAATCTGGAACTTGCAATACTAACAATGACTCACTATAGCGACAACTACTTCCAGTATTTCCAGCTATTACCATAACGTGCTTCTACTGTTTTTAATGATCAAGTACACGGAAGATCGGCAGTCATACTGCTGGTGCAGGGATCACGAGCGTACCAGACTCCGTGCACGGTCCAGATGCTGCGCGCTAGGGGCAGCATGCAGGTGTGCCGTGCCATCTTCTCCTTCCACTCCACGCATGTGGTGGTGGGCCATTGCTGCGAGAACACCAGCACGTCCCAAGTCGCGTCTGAGCTGTTCGCACTGTGCACACGGTACACTCACATTACATACACTTAGTACTTGCAAGTTCCCAATATCTACGAGCTATTTATAATCATAATACCATGCAATAAGCTGTATTTCAATAGCTATAATCAGATATTTATTATCGAAAAAATGTATCAAAAATAAAAGAAAGAGAATCATGCAGAAATAACTAGGTAAGAAACAAACTCTAAACGAGATACATTAAAGACCCCGTCTACCTGGGCAAACGTACTGTGTGCTGAGCTTCAGAAGAAAATGAGCTATTTAAAAACTGCTCAAGATATCAGAATGGCGTCTGTTTACAAAAAGTAAATAAGATTGTGCTGAATGCCCCGTCAGTTTAGTAGGCCTATCACAAACACATTCAACTGCTTACTTTATTTTAATATTTTATGTTAAAATAAAATACAATTGGATATGTTACACAAAACCACAGCTCCAGGGGACAATGTTCCTTATCGCATATTCAGTTTTTATCAAAGCTTAATTAATGCATAGATTCAAGATCAAATATCAAAATCACATATATTTTGGTAAAGGGTCATTCCATATGAAATCAACCAGAGGCCTTAACCTCTACACCTTAGATTTTCATGTTTTTTTGTCTATTAGTAATATCAACTAAATACATTAAAAACTTATTTTTTTCAAGTAGTTTTTTATGTATAAATTTTTCAAAATTGCAAAAATAGCCAATTTTAGTAATGTTTTGGATCACTCAAATACTTGTAGGTTTCCAACCAATGGTGCTCGAAGGCTGTTTGACAGCTCATTTTAAAGGTCATTGTGATACGGGGGCCGTAGTCTCTGATATTTTATAACTGAATTTTAATGCGTGCTCGGGTTTTATGGGCGCCACCGTGCCACGTGCACGGACCTATGTGAGACTCTTTCCCAGGGTCGTGACGTCGCCCATGTGAGGCGTGATTTTAATTCCCCCCTGAATAAACCTAGCACGAATCCCTGCCCACTCTCAGCGTCGGGCACGCTATTATCTACGCAGTGGGCTCTAAGGCGTCCCACACGCCGTCACACTCCATGTGGTCAAACAGATTTAAATAACAAAATAATACGTTTGATTTACACACCTGATTTATTCGGTTAATGCAACTTACACACGTACACGGTTGAAACTGTTTAAAACGCCCGCGGCACGAATCGGTTTGGGTGTAAAGACCCCCACGTGGTCACATCTCAAATTACGTAATACATAGGAGAAAAGACCGTTACTGGTCGTAATACACTTAATGAAACAGTCCCCCGACCGAGAGGAGCTCCGAGGACGAAAAGAAAACGATTTAGAATGAATTAAATTTAAAAAGAATTACTTGGCGGTGAAAACAAGCGGTGAGGTCCCCGGAGTGCTGAAGCGTCTACTCTCGGTCGTTGATGGCGGCGGACTGGGGTGAGATCATGGCTCGGTTCGACTAACATGGCGTCCTCCCGCCGAAACAATTGCCGTTAAAGATATTTATGAATTCGTGCCACGGGAAACTAAAGTAACATGACAAGAATGATTTAAAAATTATGTGACATTTTCTGAATACTGCAAAAGTGCAACGTGCGCTTCGGCATTCAGACGCCCGCCAGCTCCTCCCCTTCCCTCGTTCCCCTTAAATCCCCCTCCCGCCATCCCTTCTGACGTCCGCGTGACGTAGGCGCCTCCTTCCAGGCCTACTGAATGCGACACTAGCGCCATCTGGATTTTTTATATATATGGCTGTAATTATTTTGCTCGTTCTGTTCTGTTCCGGGAGCGATCGCCGTGAGGGGTGCTTCGGCGTCGCGCCGTGTTACGCATGGCTTGGAGGTGTTCTCTGGTCGGTGTCTTACATTTTTTTTTTCCTTGATAATTCTGTAGTTTTGCCTTCTGCATCATGTTTGGCTTGCCTCCTTGTGGCCTCATAAAGTAATGTTTGCTGGACAACGTATTTGTTTCGTAATTTTCTGGTTTACATTGCCAGTGTGTTTCACCTTGTGCATTTCTTTTATTTTGTTTTTTTTGCATTCGACCCATTTTCTGTTAGGGCGTTTGCCTTTTTCTCCGCCGCACCTCTCACGTCCGGACAGACAGCATTCTACCTGCTATTGCTTGATTTAAATAACGTTAGCACATAACATTTGTATATTGGCTATTTGTATTGCTCATCAGTACCTGTTTACGTAATTCTTTCTTTCGTAATTCTTGTGATGTGTTGCCCCTCTACATTCATATGGGGCTTGATTTAAAGAATAATAAAGTTGTGTATTTTTGTATTTCTGATATTTACGCTTATTTCTTTAGGGGTTGCACAACACGTCTGGCACTCTGCCTGTCCCTTCACAAGGGCCATTGTTTTTTTTTATGTTTCTAATTGTTAACGTCATTGAGGTAAAGTGAGGTGGATTTCCCCTTCCCCTTCACGATACTTCAAAAGAATACTACAAATTACAATTATTAAGGAGAACATTTAATTATTGTCTGGCTTCGGGTTTCCTCGGGAATGTCCGGAAACGCTATTATATTTTGTTACCTTATTTTAATTAAAAGTACATAAAACCCTCCCGGCCGATCTGCCGTCACGTTGCACATAGGGAACATAAAAACAAATAACACAATTATATTTACTTATGTTTTTAGGGGTGCAGCGCACTGGCTCGACAGCGCCCTCTTGCCGGGCAAACACACACGCACGCACACGTACGCACGGGTAGGCGGGAGGTTTGAATGGAGGGTGGGTGGTGTTTGGGCGGTGGCATATCGGACTTAACAGGGGCCGCAGGCCCGGACGATGTCAATTGAATGGGCTTCAATTTGATATGTAACATGACAAACTTCAGAAAAAAAATTTTTTTAATTGTTTTCAAAAATTTTAATTTGAATTTCTAAAAAAACACCATTTTCGATTTTTTTTTTTTTTTTTTTTTTTTTAAAGTATGTTATTCCTACATATATTGGTTAGATTTGTGCCAAATTTCAAGGTGGAGAAACTATGGGATCATGAGTAAATAAAATTTAGAAGAAATGTAGACTGTGCAAAGACTGCTAAATACTCAGGTAAGGCCAGTAACATTTTTTAAATGACTAACAATGGAAATTTGTGTTTAAATTTGTGGCTGTACTGATTTCCATGCTGCTGCACAACAATGTTCTTTATGTGTTTTTTTATATAACTGGATATTTAATGAGGCTCTTTTGTTTAATCATGACTTGTGTAGCCTATAGTTTTGTTTTTGACACCTTACTTTAGAGTAGGTATGCAATTTTGCAGTTTGAAAATACTGAGCCAATTAATTGCTGGCCTTGCAGAGTGATATAAATGTTATTGTTTATTGCAAAACTCCTCTAAGAGTGGCTGAGTTTGTCCATTTCACTAAACAGTAGGTACTGTTTAGGTTATGTTAGGTTAGGTTTAGTGGTTGCAGTCTGTGTTGTGTTTTATTTCGCCATGACTAATCAAGATGAAAAGATAAATTGGGTAGTGTTTTCAGTGAAGTGTTGTAATCCTTTCAAACAAAAAAGGACATTATCAGTCAGGTAAGCTAAGAAATGTAACTAGGCTAATTGGATGTGTTCCTTGGGATTTGAAGATGTTGTGGAAGGAATGAAAACTTGTGATGGGTGTAGAATAAAACTGAACAAGCAGTTTAAAAAATGTTTAGAATCAAACCATGAAAGCAGTAATGATGAGGACATTTTAATGTCAGATAGTCGTAGTACACATGACAGTAATTATATAGATTCTGATTCATCATTAGAGTTTTTAAATAAATCATTGGAGCTGGTAAGAGAATCCCCGATCAAGAAACAGAAACTTAAAAGTCATTCTTACACTAAACAAAAACGTGAACAAGTTAAAGAAACATTTGAGAAGACATTAATTGGGCCTCAAACAGAATGTTATACTAAAAAAATCACAAAATGAAAAGGATGAATCTGAGATTATTAGTCAGTTAAAACTAAAGTTTTCTCAACTCACTAGTAGAAGTGAAAAAATGATGCTTCTATCAGTATTGCCTCAAAGCTGGACTCAAAAAATAATTGTAAATGAGTTTGGAGTTAGCGAATATGTGGCTAGAGCCGTGAAGAAACTAGTGAAAGAAAAAGGTTGTCTCTCAAGCCCTAACCCTAAACCAGGGAAAACATTAAATCCAGAAACAGTTCAGCTTGTCACAGGGATGATATCAGCAGGATGATGCCTGGAAAGAAAGATGTTGTTGCAGTGCGGAAGGACGGAGAACAAAAAACTCACCTGCAAAAGCGGCTGATTTTGACAAATATTAATTAAATGTATAATGTGTTTAAAGGGGAATACCCAACAAATTGTATTGGCTTTTCAAAATTTTGTGAGTTGAGGCCAAAAAACTGCATTTTAGCCGGGAAGAGTGGAACCCATACAGTTTGTGTGTGCCTTATTCATCAAGTTGATGATGACTGCATCCAAAATGAACAACTTTGTATTAGATGGAGATGAAGAAACATTGCAAAATTACCAGAACTGCTTGTACAAAATCATGTGTAATCCTCCATCACCTGATAGTTATTTCAGTATTTGTAAAGAATGCCCTGGGACAGAAAAACTGAAAAATTTATTGATCCTTAAGTTTGAAGATGAAATGGTTGATCAAATAACATACAAACAATGGTTGCCTGTAGACATATCCACATTAGAGACACTCATCAAAGATAAAGATGAATTTATAGAAGAGTTAATTGGAGCCTTGTTAAACTTGAAAACCCACTCATTCATTTCTCTTGTGCAGAAGCAGTTTTATAATGAAACCAAATCAAACTTGAAAGAAGGAGAAGTCCTTGTTACATGTGACTTCACTGAAAATTATTATTTTGTAATACAGTATGAATTGCAGTCTTACCATTGGACTAACAGCCAAGCAACACTTCATTCCTTTGTAGTTTACTACAAAGATAGTGGTGCGGTAAAACACCTAAATTATGTCGTCATTTCTGAATGTTTAATCCACAATACTGTAGCATTCAACCTCTTTCAAACAAATCTGATAGCTGTGTAAAAAGAAAATATTGTTGATTTGAAAAAAATTATTTACTTCTCGGATGGGTGCGCAGATCAATACAAAAACCGAAAAAAATTTTTAAATCTCTGTCCACACAAAAAAGATTTTGGAATCCAAGCTGAGTGGCATTTCTTTGCCACATCACATGGGAAAAGTGCTTGCGATGGTCTTGCACTGTGAAAAGACTTGCAACTAAAGCTAGTTTACAGAGACCATATAATGAACAAATCATGACACCACTGCAGCTGTATGATTTTGAAAAGAAATAACATTTCAAGAATAAAATTTAAGTACTGCACCATTGATGAACATAATAAGAACCAAAAAAGATTGTCAAAATGTTTTCAGGGCACAAAGACTGTCAAAGGAACACACAAAATCCATGCTATAATACCTATATCTGAATCAAAGCTGTATTCTTTAAGTACAGAGAAAAAAATAGAAGATCCTGTATCACCAGAAGGCATGTCGCCAATGTTGGAAGATGTAGAATCTGGGTTTGTTACTGTGAAATACCATAAATTTTGGTGGCTTGCATGTACCATATATTGGCAAAAAAATAATGAGAATAATGAAGTTAAAGTCAGTTTTTTACATCCCAAAGGACCTGCTGCTTCCTTTTTTTATCCAACACCAAGAGCCGATATACTAGACATTAGAACTGAAGATCTTCTTAAAAAGGTTGAACCTTGTACAGCAACTGGGAGAACTTTTACACTCACTAAAAAAGAGATTGTAGAGACATCACACCTGCTTGAACGAAGTATGCCACAACCTAAGTGAAAACTGTAAGTAATTAAATATATACTGAACAGATTTTTTTCATAAGCAATTATATGTTTTGTCAGTTATAACTTAGGCTACATCCTTTCAGCAAGATCATGTGCTTTGAACTTAGGCTACATCTGTTCAGCAAGATCACATGCTTTGTATTATCATATTGATTAAATCTGTGGTGGGTGTGATAAGTCAACAAACATCGTGAAATGACTTTTCACTATTGCCAGAATCAAAAAGTAGTAGTAATGTAAACAGCATATACACTTACATGTGAATTATAATGTTTACGAACTTACTTCTCTCACAATGCAGATATTGAAATGTTTGTTTTAAAAATTAGCTTTAAATAAACATTAAAATACAGTTTTCTCACAATCATAGTTTTGTGACTTATCACACTTTGCACACCCACCAATCAAATGTTTAATCAAAGAACACTGTATGAATGTAAGGTATGATTTGTTATCCGTGTTTTATATTTTGTAAAAAAATTTTAGTCTATAACAATAAAATTTTAAATCTTTACTAAGTCAAAATTTTAAATAAAATTACTCTTCCTTGCTGCAACTATTTCTTAATGCGGCATGGTATCTAAACCAGAGCTAAATGCATTAATTAAAAACTGAAGGTTATTTAAAGCCAAAACTTCTGTCTCGTTAATTTCAAACATTTAAATGCTGCAGAAGAAACAACGCTCGAGAATTGTAATTTTGGGACGTCTGCTAATAAAGTTGGCAAATAACATTATGTAGGATTGTTGTTTAGCAGGTTTTCAATGTTGTCTTCCAAAATCCTATAACGTCCAACTGACGCTAAAAGCATTTATTTATCTACCATGCCCCCTTTAAGCATCTACTAAACTTCTCATTTTTATTTATTCATGATCCCATCTATTCTCCACCATTAAATTTGCCACAAATCTAACATATGGGGTGCTGAGAAACATAGTGGTGTAAGTCAAGAATTTTGTGGTTTGGACATATTCAGAGAAACCCATTGTGTAAAATGTGTTCTCTTTGGATACACAGTGAAGTAAATCCTAATTCAAATTGTTGCCAAGAGGTAGCACCACTGATTTTAATGTATAAACAAACATGGCTAACTGTTTAAAATCATAGTGGTGTAAGTGTGACTCACACCACTCTTTTCTTAATAATAGATCATTATTGTTTTGAATGTGAGGTTGTGAATGCTATGTTCTTCTACAATGAGTGGTTGCGAATTGCTAAATAAATTGTTAAACAGTGACGATAGTGATGTTGATCAAGATTATCATCCATCAAAGGATGAAAAACGTACATCAGGTGAGGAAATGTACTTATTATCATAATTTATAGTAGGTACTGCATTTGAATGAAACCTTTGGGTAAATCAATGTCAGGTTATGTAGTATTAAGAAGTGTTTTAACTACTTGAATTGGTCAACAATATTTCTCTGCATTAACTTGTTCTTGAAGGTGGTTGAAATAAAATAATTCATAACTACTATGGAAGCTAAAAGTATTATTTGTAAGAACTGACAAAGTCTAAAGTTTGTACAGAGTTTGGTAAAAACTGCGGAACATTCGCAATGGCACAGAAACAGCACAGAAGCACTGAAGTTGACCATTTTTGTGTGATTTTCTTATTTCATGTTATTCATTGTTGTTTTCTAGTTTATGTTATGTAATGTTTATTTTAACTTTAGAAATTTAGAATTTTAGAAACTTTCTAATTTTTATTTTATTTTTTATTTATTTTTATGTGTTGTTACGTTACATAATCTCGTGTTCATATTATCATTGTTGTGATTGTTATTATTATTTACTGTTATTGTGTTTGTAAATTTATTATTGTCTTCTACTGTTTGTCATTGTTTTGTTTTGTTGTTTTTCACTGCCAGTATTTGGTTTTCCTGTCTTCGTGTGTTGCCTTGCTGAGTATTTCCCTGCTTGGTACTGCCAGTGACTGGTGCCCTCTCATTGGTAGTGTTATCTGTGTTTTTGGTTCCTTTTTGTCATGCCCACAGTTTAATTCACACGGCTGTTGGTGCGCATGTGACAAATTATGAATAGATAAAATAAATAAATATACTAAAATTAAGCTGGTACATCAACGCACAACTTCCACACAGAACAATATAATAGGATCAACGCACAAAAAGATGTACAAATTAACTGTCTGTGCATTGTGGTTATTTTTCTGTGCGTAGAAAATCAGCAAACAGTAAATTATAAGTGCCATATTGGATTCTATTGTCATACTTCCCCTAGTTTCCCTAAAAATATACATTAATTTTCCTTTTTAGAAAAATAAATGAACCCGAAATAAAAAAGGTATAGTGAGTCCCATTGTCACAATATTAAAAAATACGTAGTATTTCAAAATAAAATGCAACTGTGCCAAGTTACAAAACCAAAATTTTTGACTGGAGTAAAACACTCGCGAAGTTGCTCACAATGTTGTTGGTTCATCTATGTTGTGCATGAATGTAGCATCGAGCAATGAGATGTTTTTTATGATGCATTATGCGTGTTGTTAGTGCCATTGCAAATGTATTCCAGCATTAAGATGAAATATAACTTTTTTGTTTACAGCACACTTAACATAATAATTTGGATTGATTAATAATGCGAAAAGTTTAATGATATTTGTTTCAGAATCTGATTTAGCGGTTGGCAATTATCGGAAAGATGCTAATAAAACTGGTGTGGAAACTGAAGATGCCACATGTAACAATAATTCACAGAAGCCTCAAAAACAACAAAGGAATGCATCTAAAAGAGCAACAGAAAAAAACTCTGTTCTTCGGGTAAACGCTATGTTAATACCAAGGGTAACATTGTAGAAGCCAAAATATTTCAAAATAAATCATGTGGGTGTTCAAAAAAGTGCACAGAATTTGTCACAGAAGACGAAAGACGAAAACAGTTTGAAAATTTTTACACAATGGGTAACTTTAGTCAACAAAATGCATACTTATGTGGTCTTGTGCATCACTTGCCTATCAAACAATGACGACCTCGGGATGGAACAAAAGGAAGCAAACAATGCACCAATACGTTTAGTGTTCAGAATGAAGGTAGTACTTACATTTTGTGTGTAAAAAAAATTATTTCTAGATACATTTCAGGTTAGTGATGGAAGAACTACTAGGGCATTAGGTAAAGTGAGGTGTGGGAAGCCGCCAGGTGAAGAGCTACGGGGAAAACACGTAGCAGCAAAGAAAATAACACATGAACAAAAACAATCAGTACGGGACCACATTAACCTGTTCCCTGCCTTCCACATAGGGTTACCAGACGTCCGGCAAAAGGACATGTCCTCCTTTTTATGTATTTTTTTGCGTCCGGCCGGATTTTCCTTAATGCTCCAAAATGTCCTGCTTTTTTATAAAGTGAGATAATTGCTGCAGTTACACTCTGAGTAAAGTCCGCAGTCACCCCACTAGTAAGTAGTTCTATGACAGCTAGACAGGTAGCAGCACATGCAGAAGCACGTGTGGTGTGTTGCAAGTTTATTGTAAATAATAATAGATGGCAGGAGGATGAACTATGAACGGCCAGCTCAACGCGTACACGCAGGACACAGCGCATGCTTAGTTTGTGTTGAATCGATGAATTCTGTGGTGTAACAACCACAAGTCCACAAGTCGTTTCTGCGTTTGTAAAAGCCACATCATTTTCTAATTGTTTATGCATTAATGCGGCGCTAACTTGTAGTAGTGTGAAACAATGTCTAAAATAAAGTGTAAATTTAGTGACACTTTAAAAACTAAATTCCCAAATTTTGTTTGTGGAAGAACTGAACATGAAGCTATGTATGTGTTGTGCGACTGTTACGTTTCGGTAGCGAATAAAGGTTCTACAGACTTGGAATGCCACGTGAGTAGTGAGAAACACAGGAAAATTGTTCGCAGCTCTTCATCAACTAAACAGTAAGTTCTTATTTTGTAGATGAAGTAAACAGTAATGTAAGCGCCGCAGAACGAGCATTGGCGTTTTACACCATTAAGCACCACCATTCTTTTAAGTCAATGGATTGTACGTTAGCCTGAACAGAAAAATTTTTGGAGACTCGAAAACTGCAAAAAATATTAATTGTGCTAGAACTAAAGCCGAAGCAATTATTCGAAAAGTCATTGCTCCTCATGCAATCGACATTGTTGTTGAGACATTGGGAAGTATTTCATGTTTTGGTGTCGCTACAGACGCCAGCAACCATGGATCAATGAAGATATTTCCCATTCTTATTCAATATTTTGACTGGAAAGAAGGCAGGACAAAAACCAAGGTAATTGAAATACAAGCCCTAGAAAACGAACAGTCAGATACTATAACAAATTTTATTTTGATGAACTTAGAAATATATGGTCTTGCCTCGAAATGTGTTGCGTATTCTGGAGACAATGCAAACATTAACTTTGGTGGGCTGAACAGAAAAGAGGGACGAAATGTGTATTAATTTCTAAAAATCAGGCTCGGTAGCGACATCGTAGGAGTTGGTTGCCCAGCACATATTTTGCATAATACATTACAGCATGGTACTGACTTGCTTAAATATGATATTGAATCAATAGTCATGAAAATTTTCAATTATTTTTCCGTGTATACAGTTCGCACAGAATCTCTCAAGGAATTCTGCGACTCAGTTGATCTAGATTATCAACAACTGTTATCGCACAGTAAAACTCGTTGGTTAAGTCTTTTCCCAGCTATTGAGCGAATACTTAAATTATTTCCAGCTTTGAAATCCTACTTTCTTAGTCAACCACAGCCACCATACATAATCAAGAAATTTTTTGAAGATGAATTTTCAGAAATTTACTTGTGGTTTCTGCACTCTCTTATGTCTGTTTTCGATTCAGAAATACAGGCTATTGAAAAGGAAAGGAATTGTATTTTGGAAGTTATGAACCATCTGGAGGCAACACTTCATTGCCTCAAAGAAAGGCACCGTCACACCTTTGTTCCTTTGAAAGTGAGAGAACTGATTAATAATTGCAAACAAGCCGGATTGTGTACGGAAGAACACTGTTCTGATTTTTTAGTTGAATGTCAGATTCTGTATGAAGCATGCATAAACTATTTAGAAAAATGGACAACAAATTTAGAAGAATTTCAGTGTTTCAAGTTGATGTACTTGAAATACAGACGAAATATTGAATTCGACGATTTGTTACCAAGCATTACATATTTGAAGAACAAGGGTATTGCTGTCGATGATGTCAGACTTTTTAATCAGTACTGTCATTTGACAGCATTCCTCAAGGAACAAGATGAAAGTTTCTTTGATGGGAGTTTAGATGTGATATGGAAAACATTTTTTAGTGAATGCGCTAATTCAGACCAATTCTCAGAACTTTTGAAAATATGTGAATTTTTTTTCTCTATACCAGGACACAATGCGTCGGTTGAAAGAATTTTTTCCATGATAAGCAGTCAGTGGACAAAGGAGAAAAACCGACTTCTACAAGAAACAGTCAAATCCATCACCACAGTAGTTTACAACTTCAAAGAAACAACCTGCGAAAACTTATACTCATATCTGCTTAAGAACCCTAAAATCTTAAACAAAATTAGTTCATCTGAAAAATATTAAATGCATACGTCTGATAATTATGTAAATATTAAGCTTATTGGTGTTCCTGCAACAAACTATAACATTCATTTGTTATACACAAGATATGTTATTTTGTGTGGTACCGATATGTAATATGTTGCGTTTTGGATATAGTGTGTTTATACTGGGTTATTCACTTTTTGAACATGTGTTTTTTTTTTGTATAGGATTGATGTACTTGGTTATTCACATAATCCATTGTATTCAAAATAGTTATCACATAAAAAACGTGTTTTTAATATGCTGTATATGCGTAGTTTGTTTGATTCTTTATACTGAAACTGTATTAAATGCCAAAACATTGTAAAATATCGTACTCCATTGTAATTAATTCATGGCTTTAAAAAAAATATATTATCCTCCTTTTTAGTGAAATGTCCTCCTTTTGCGAGATGAATGTCCTCCTTTTTTATTATCAGTGTCTGGTAACCCTACTTCCACAGCCATTACACGCGAAAGGACAATCCTAACAGAAAGTATCTTAGTCCTGAGTTAAATATTAGGCAAATACACTGTATATAGAATGGTGCAAGGAAAACCAAATAGCTCCTGTTAAAGAATATTTCTACAGAACTGTGTTCAACAATGAATTCAATTTACACTTTCATGTCCAACTAAAAGATACCTGTAAATTATGTGATAGATACAAACAGTTAATAGATGTAACTGAAAATGTAGATCAAAAAAAGGTTTTGGAACGTGATCATCTTGTAAATTTGGCAAAAGCTGAAAAAGCCAGAGATAACCTAAAATCTAATGGGGGAAGTGCTAAGGCAAATGAGGAATTGTATGTTGTAACTGTGGATCTTCAGAAAGCTTTACCATTTCCCAAACTGACAGTTTCTGAGGCATACTACCGAAGAAACATGTACTGCTATAATTTGGGCATTCATGATGTTGCTAATAACATAGGCTTCATGTATGTATGTCTGGGATGAGACGACTGCATCGAGAGGATCACAGGAAATTGCATCATGTCTTACAAAGCATATTAAGCAGAACCCTAAGAAACACATCATCATCTACAGTGACACATGCACTGGTCAAAACCGTAACATTAAGGTTTCTGTATCATTGATGAAATTGACTCAAGAAACAGCTGTGGATGTCATAGACCACAAGTTCATGGTATCCGGCCACTCTTACCTTCCCAATGATGCAGATTTTGGCCTCATTGAGCAAGCTTCTCGTGGTAAGATTATCTATGTTCCAGATGATTGGTACAAGGTGATAGAGACTTCCAGACGACACAACAAATTTGTGGTGGTAAAAATGAATGCAGACGATTTTTTCAAGACTGATGCCCTAGAGAAGGTAACCACAAAACGTAAAGAGGATGTCGATAATCACGAAGTGAATTGGTTGAATATACAGTGGCTTCGTTACCAAAAAGAAAAGCCTTTCTCGATCCTGTATAAGTGCACATTAAGTGATTTCGTACCCTTCAGCGAGCTGTGTATCCACTCTAACAAGCAGGGTCGACCTACAAGTTTGGGGAACATTATTCAGGAAAAACTTTATGATAGTGCAAGGGTAGTTAACTATCTGAAGAAAAGGGATATGCTTTATCTACTAAAGTACATCCCTCCAGTACACCATGCTTCTTCAATGACATTAGAGGCTCCAAGGAAGCAGAAGATCGTGGTTCACTGCCAGGTAAAGATTCCGAAGAGGATAATGAGTAAAAGTACTACTTTATTATAAGTGCCAATAGGACAATAGTTCTTTTGGGGTTAATAGTTTGTTATCCTGCTTTGCTACTGATAAGATTTATGAAATAAATGCCTTTTAATAATTTATATTATTAAATGTTATTGTTTTTCAAAAGGAATATTAAATTTTAGACTTTGCTTTATTTCCAAGTGTCTTTTGTTTCATTATATAATGTTTTGTGATTTTTCTGTAATGGGTCATTCCATATGAAATCAACCAGAGGCCTTAACCTCTACACCTTAGATTTTCATGTTTTTTTGTATATTGGTAATATCAACTAAATACATTATAAATCTATTTTTTTCTAAAAAAAAATTTTTGAGTAGTTTTTTTTGTATAAATTTTTGAAAATTGCAAAAATAGCCATTTTTAGCAATGTTTTGGATCACTCAAATACTTGTAGGTTTCCAACTAATGGTGCTAGAAGGCTGTTTGACAGCTCATTTTAAAGGTCATTGAATGGGCTTCAAATTGATTTATAACATGACCAACTTTGGAAAAAAAAGGTAAATTTTATTTGTTTTCAAAATTTTTAATATTGAATTTCTAAAAAACACCATTTTCGATTTTTTTTTTTAAAAAAAGTATGTTATTCCTACATATATTGGTAAGATTTGTGCCAAATTTCAAGGTGGAGAATCAATGGGATCATGAGTAAATAAAAATGAGAAGTTTAGTAGATGCTTAAGGGGGCATGGTAGATGAATAAATGCTTTAAGCGTCAGTTGGACGTTATTGGTTTTTGGAAGACAACATTGATAAACTGCAAAACAAAATCCTACATAATGTTATTTGCCAACTTTATTAGCAGACGTCCTAAAAAGACAATTCTCGAGCGTTGTTTCTTCCGCAGCAATTAAATGTTCGAAATTACCAAGGCAGAAGTTTTGGCTTCAAGTAATCTTCAGTTTTTAATTAATGCATTTAGCTCTGGTTTAGATACCATGCCGCCTTAAGAAATAGTTGCAGCAAGGAAGAGTAGCATAATTTTACATAAAATTTTGACTTAGTAAAGTATTCAAATTTTATTTTTATAGACAAAATTTTTTTACAAATTATAAAACACGGATAACAAATCTTACCTTACATTCATCCAGTGTTCTTTGATTAAACATTTGATCAATATGATAATACAAAGCACGTGATCTTGCTGAACAGATGTAGCCTAAGTTAAAAGCACATGATCTTGCTGAAAGGATGTAGCCTAAGTGATAACTGACAAAACATGTTACTGTGAAATACGATAACTTTTGGTGGCTTGCATGTATATTGGCAAAAAATAATGATAATAATGAAGTTACTAAGTCAAAATTTTATGTAAAATTATGCTACTCTTCCTTGCTGCAACTATTTCTTAAGGCGGCATGGTATCTAAACCAGAGCTAAATGCATTAATTAAAAACTGAAGATTACTTGAAGCCAAAACTTCTGCCTTGGTAATTTCGAACATTTAATTGCTGCGGAAGAAACAACGCTCGAGAAATGTCTTTTTAGGACGTCTGCTAATAAAGTTGGCAAATAACATTATGTAGGATTTTGTTTTGCAGTTTATCAATGTTGTCTTCCAAAAACCAATAACGTCCAACTGACGCTTAAAGCATTTATTCATCTACCATGCCCCCTTAAGCATCTACTAAACTTCTCATTTTTATTTACTCATGATCCCATTGATTCTCCACCTTGAAATTTGGCACAAATCTAACCAATATATGTAGGAATAACATACTTTTTTTAAAAAAAAATCGAAAATGGTGTTTTTTAGAAATTCAATATTAAAAATTTTGAAAACAAATAAAAATTATCTTTTTTTCCACAGTTGGTCATGTTACAAATCAATTTGAAGCCCATTCAATTACCTTTAAAATGAGCTGTCAAACAGCCTTCTAGCACCATTAGTTGGAAACCTACAAGTATTTGAGTGATCCAAAACATTGCTAAAAATGGCTATTTTTGCAATTTTCAAAAATTTATACAAAAAAAAACTAC
The DNA here is from genome assembly GCF_032445375.1 of Bacillus rossius redtenbacheri. NCBI lineage: Eukaryota > Metazoa > Arthropoda > Insecta > Phasmatodea > Bacillidae > Bacillus > Bacillus rossius. The sequence continues at coordinate 1,466,755 of NC_086333.1, read as the reverse complement.
TCAAAATTTTTTTTTAGAAAAAATATATTTATAATGTATTTAGTTGATATTACCAATATACAAAAAATCATATAAATCTGAAACATGAAGTTTCTAAATTAATTTTTCTTTGGTTGATTTGATATGGAATGACTCTAATACATAATGCAAAACCTTAATTTCGGAAAAATGTACCATGATTGACTTACACCACTATGTTTCTCAGCATCCCATATATATGTAGGAATAACATACTTTTTTTTAAAAAAAAAATTGAAGATGGTGTTTTTTTAGAAATTCAATGTTAAAAATTTTGAAAACAATTAAAAAATTTTTTTTCTGAAGTTGGTCAAGTTACATATCAAATTGAAACCCATTTAATGACATTTAAAATGAGCTGTCTAACAGCCTTAAAGCACCATTCATTGGAAATATACAGATATTTGTGTGATCCAAAACATTGCTAAAATTGACTAGTTTGGCATTTTTCAAAAATTTAATACGAAAAAACTACTCAAGATATAAATTTTAAAAAAATGTATTTATAATGTACCTATTAAGTTCTTATTATAAAAATACAAAAAATCATATAAATCTGAAACATGAAGTTTCTAAATTAATTTTTCATTGGTTGATTTGATATGGAATAACTCTAAAGTAATTATCGGATGTCGCGGTTTTTTGAACAAAAAAAAAATTCAAATATGGATTTAACACACTACACACATCCCTAAATTCACACTACACGCGTCCATAAATTTACCCTGAAGGAATGGTTTTTAATTTCTAATAGTTTGTGAAAAATAATAGTTTATAGCTTTCATTGCTATATCAGCATCAAACGTCACAACTTGATGGAACTAAAAGTAAATAAAAAAGTTTATCATATGTTTATCAAAAACTAAAGACGTCACTAAATTTACCCTGATATCATGGTCTTAATTCCAACTGGTTCGTGAAAAAGAACAGTTTAAAGATTACATTACAATACCGCTGTTTTCACACTGCTGCCGCCAGTCATTGTTTACCCACGATCGTGTATCTCTATGTTTAGCACAACTGTAGCCAAATATATGTAGAAATAAAACTATGCCAATCCTTCCGTTTCATACATATTGAAGTTTATTCCTGGATCCTGTGGGTTTGATCCTGTGGTACATAGCTGTTTAAATTCAGTACGTCGGAAGATCCTGTACCTACATAAAAAAAATATTTTCATATAATACTGAATTATGATTGTAAGTCAAATAAAAAGGATTTTTTTCCACCTACAATCATAATTCTTTCTTATTTAGGATCAAGCCAACAGGATCATGCCATCAGGATCAAGCATTCAGGTTCCAGCGATAAACTTATTCCTCACAGAAAATGAACGACATTAACAATCAAGTTCAAATTTTTGGCTCCCATTAGACTTGTTTGTTACAATGTAGCTCAAAAAAGTAGGGCCTACATACTTTAAATGCAATGTAACAAAACAAACATTTTGTAATACTCATACTTATTCTAATGCTGGAGTCACAATGCCCCGACGGCCCCGACACGACAGGCCCGACAAGTTCAATAGCCAATGAAATACAAGCCCGCTGTGACGTCAGCCCGGCGGCCCGCAAGGAATAGATTCTATTTCTAATTTCGTCGTGTCGGGGCCCGACAGAAAAGAAAATGGCAACGGAAAGGAAACAGCACAGAACTAAATTTCAAAAATATTTACCTACTTGGTACTTTTTGCTGAAAAGTGAATTTTCGTTTTACGTGTGGGTGAATTGAAAAATTTGTAGCTTGCCTTAGTCTGTTTGTATAAACATAAACAGATATCATCGTGTTTATTGTTAAACACGTTATTTTAGAAACCATCTTTTAAATTTTCCGTTTCTTTTTAATTCTTCGCACAGCTAACATCTGGAGTATTTTTCTGTCCCTCACTGACATATCTTTATCTTGTTTCCTTGTAACTACTCTTTGTTTTACAAATCAAATTAACCTTACTTCGTATCGCAGACGACTAAATGTTTTTTTTTTGCACTTCAACTGTCAATGATAAATGAGCCTACTTTGTTTTTAGCGCTTTCTATAATGCATTTTAATTGAAGTATTTAGCTTGGCACGATTTGCCGAAAGCCAAATTGAAAATCGTCGGGTTATTTTTGTCGTGGTATTGTGACTCTACGCTTTTAAATCTGTCGTGCTGAGATCACAGAGTATATATCTCCTCTGTGCTGAGATGCTGCACGACAGTTTGTCGGGCCTGTCGTGTCTGACCCGTCGGGGCATTGTGACTCCAGCATAATAAAACAACAAACATGAAATATAAACATTAAAAATTCCTTACAATTGCACTATAGTAGTTGATTAATCGAATTTCATTATTACAACACCACCTACATTGACTAAATTTCTTCAAAAAAATGTTTAAAAAACACACGGGTAAACAATAAATGTCGGCGATTGCGTGAATACATAGGTATTGTATTACAAGCTGTGAACTGTTATTTTTTCCACAAACCAGAAGGAGAAACCTTTCCTTTCAGGGTAAATTAAGAAACGTCTCTAGTATATGGAACACATAATTATATTCCTATATATCGCGGATAAACAATGAATGGTGCTGGAGCGTAAAAGCACAGGTACCTATTGTATGGTAAGATATTTTAATTTTTTCACAAACTAGTAGGAATTACGAAACCATCCCTACGGAGTAAAATAAAGGACGTTGTAATGTGTGAAAACCATATTTACCGATTTTCTTTATTTCCGTTATTAAATTCATATACAAAGCAATCTCTCTCACACATTGAACTTGATCCTATTTAACAAAACAAATAATAATACAATATTTCAATATTCAAACCTGTGGCACAAAAATCCAACAAAGAGAAAAAGACAAGCAGCTGATTTGCTGAAAACTCCATATAAAAACGAACTCATCTTCATATTAACAACATATTATTCTTCACCAGCTTTTATTTACTTCGCTGTACTGTACGTACTGTTTTTGTCATTAATGACGTAATGAAAAATAATACAGCAACTATCTGTCTACGTAATTTCAAAACCAGCTGGTTGACAACAAAAATATTAATACGCGTAGCCTAGATTTACGGACAGCCTTAGGTTCACCCGCTTAGATCGACATGCCCGAACAGTTCCGAAGTACGTTCCTCGATCGGGTAACTTCGGTAGTAGAAAAGCGCGGGCTACAGCTTTTGAACGTGAACAATGACATCGTTTTTTGAGCTAGCAAGAGATAAATTGCAAAATTGTACCAAAATTGATAAATATAACACTATTCCGGGATATGTAGACAGTGAAACCGGTTATAACAATTTATTTGATGCCTTAAAAAGTGCAGGTAACTTGTTCTCAGAAGTAGTGCAGCACAGGAGCAATTCAAAATATTAGATTTAATTTTCTATAGAAGACGAAGCAGGCAACATTAAAATGTTGATCTTGCTTGGTTCAAATCCTCAACCCTTATATCTGTCAATGAAGGAAATGAATTGAGCTTTCAGCTTGGTGACCTCTAGATCATTACAAAAAAATGAAGGGCTATAAAATGCTAATGATATGACAGAATGTATGGGTGAAGTAACGTAAGAACTCTGAGAAAACCAACTAACCACTGCAATGTTTGCTATGTCCCCCACTATCAAAAGATCCATTAATGACCCTGCTGAGAATCAAACCCAGATCACTTTGGTGAAAGAAAAGTGAGCACTTAAACACAGAGACCTAATGTTTGCCTCTAATGACCACATTTATAAGACCACAAACCAAATGCTTTTTACCTTTTCCCCCATTAATTTAATTACCTTACCTTTACAGATCATGAGCTGCAGGTAATGATTAGTATACTGAATGAAGTCTTTGAAATTAAGGGCTTCTTATGTGTAGGAATGTTTGCAATTTTTGAAACAGCCCTTTTCGGAATTTTATTATTCTACTACTGTTAAAAGTCTCTTTTCTACAAATTTGCTTTGTTCTCTGTTACTAATTATTATTAATGTAGGGCATCCTCCATTCATTGCATATCTTTAGTGAACATATTATATTTTATCATATTTTTATTCCCCTCGCTGGTTCTGTATGTTCAACTACAGCTGATTCATTTGTGTCGTTATATTTTTAATTATTTATTTGTTTATTTATTTCCATAGTTTTCCATGGCAAACAATGCAAAACTTCAATGGCGTTTATCCAAAAATTAGAAGTAAATCATATTTGGAAGGTTTGCTATGTAACAAATCATTATTTAAAAATTTATTGTAATGTTTAAATTCAAGAAAAGTTTTCTGATGTATGAGAAAAAGAAACATTTACGGAAGCTTACTGCAACACCAAAAATGAAGTATGATGTTACTGATATCATTTGTGCTTGATATAATTATTAGTGTTAAATGTGCATTTGCAGTGCTAATATCTGATCCCGTTCACATACAAGCATAGGTAAGTGTGATAACTAAAATGAAGTATGACGATTTAAGAGTTAAATTGACGTCGTCCGGGCCTGCGGCCCCTTTGAGCCCGATACGACACCGCCCAACCACCATCTATATTCAAACCTCCCGCTCGTGCGTGCGTGTGTGCGTGTGTGTCTAGCCCGGCAAGAGGGCGCTTAGCTGCAGTGCGCCGCACCCCTAATTTGCTACGTTTTAATATTATTTGTAAACCCTTTTTGTTTTCATCCATCTTCGCCCCAGTGCTGTGTAGTTTACTTGTGTTTCTTTAATTTAAATAAGTTACCTTAAATAACTATAGACGTTGCCCGGGCGGACCCGAACAGGCACGGACTTGGACGAGGATAGGAATGCTTTTATATGAATTATCATTAAATAAGTAAATAGTAACAAACTTTCCATTGTCAGTAATTTTTATATATTTTTAATGTTTATCTGTAATTTACTCAACTTTCGCCGGGGCACGGAGTCGTAGAATATAGTAACGGTAATTGTGTTGGCGCGAAGGGCGCCATGTTGCCACCTGCGAGCGATGAGCTCAGCCCAGTCGATCTTCATCACTGACCGAGAGCAGACGCGCCAGCACCCCGGGGACTTCAACCTTTGTTCTGCACTGACCAAGTAATTCTGTCTCGTTAAGTATTTCTGAATCTCTTTCGCTCGTCATCCTCGGGGCAGCTCTCGGCCAGCGGGCTGTTTAATTAATTAATTGTCTCAGTCGAGTTTTTTCATCACCGTGTAATAAGTATACTTTGCAGCATGGCCACGTGTGTGGACCATGCCTTCACCTAAACCGATTCGTGCCTCAGGCTTTTTAACCGTGTAATGTGTAACGTGTAACGGGCGTGTAGAGAGACGTGTTAGTGAAATTAAATCTGGAGAATAAATATAAAGTGAGTACTTATTTAATCACGTGGTGAGTGAGTCTAGGAGTGTGGCGTGCCCGACGCCTAGAGCGGGCCAGGTCTGGGTAGCTAGGATAGAAAGGGCTGGTAACTCGTCCCCACTTGGGCTACGTCACGCCCTGAGTGAGAGACTCCGCCGGGTCCACGTGCCCTTCCACGTGGTGGCGCCCATAGTTAACATCTCGAAATCACCGGCAATGCGCGATCAGTCCTCAAATGGCGCCCAAGAACGTGGGGCGAGTTACATCTTCCGCGAAAACCAGACCTGTACGAGCGTGTGAGATAGGCGGTTGTTACGCGGAGCGCGCGGAACTAAAGTTCGCGCTGGAACTATTGTTCGCGCGGAGCGCATAGCGGGACTCTGGCGCGCCAGCCACGTGATCAGCCAAGCGCACGCTTCCAGGAATCCGCGCACAAACAACGGACTCCGAGCGCAGTAAGTAACACAGTGCTGATGTGTTCGTGAGGACTGTTCGTGTGCAGAGTACCACGTGCGTAGACATGTATCCGTATCCGGACGAGTGTATCGGGTGTTACTTTCCCCGCCCGAGTTGGGACTTGCATGGCAGGACCGCCGCCGGATACGAGTGTGGCTACTGTACGGAGTACCGCATACACGGCGTGACGAAATGTGGAGCTAGGTCGTGTCCCGGAGGTAGTAGCGAGGGATACCGCTGCCAGGAATGTGCCGGCCTGTGGCATCGTGGCTGTATCGGCGAACGTGAATGGACCGTACTGCGCAAGTTTTTTACCTTCACGTGCGCACGGTGCACTGCCTACCTAGCCACCCAGGCGCAGTACGTGGCAGAGACGCTGGAAAATCCTCCACGACACGCCTCGACGCTTCCCGAAACGCCGACGCCGCTCACGCCGACACCGACTCCGATCACGCCGACACCACTCACGCCGAAAAAGACGCCGCTCACGCCGACGCCAACCACGCCGAAAACGACTCCGCTCACGCCGACGCCAACCACGCCGGAAAAGACGCTGCTCGACTCGCCGACGCAGCCCGTGCCAAGGACGCCGCCCGTTGCCGGAACGTCACCGCCGCACCAAGCCGACTCCTCACGCACGACGCCGACCCCAGCACCACGAAGGTACGTCCTGACGTCACCCGCACCGCCACGTGTTACGTTACCGACGCCTACCGCTCTGACAAAGACGCCCGTCGTCCTGACGCCCACGCCCGTCGTCCCGACGCCGACGGCCGCCGTCCCGACGCCCGCCGTGCCGACGCTCATCGACTTGACGTCTCCCGACACAAGTCCGATCCCGCCGCCGCCTGCCACACTGCGTTTCGTCGACCCGACGCCACTTATCCCGACGCCGACGCTCGCCGTCCCGACGCCGACAATTCCGCTTCCGCCACCTCCTGTCCTGGAGCCGCCAACCTCGGCACCTCTCGTCGACCTGACGTCTCCCGACGCTGGTCCAAACGCATCATCGCCAGCAAGACCTCGTTTCGCCGACCTGACGCCACTCATCCCGACTATGATGACGCTTGACTCGCCGAAGCCAACCGAGCGACGCCCGACAACGACCGTCCCACCGCAGTCTGCCACGCCGTCCAGCACCCGCCTCGTGTCGGAGACACCTCCCGACGCCGGAATGACCTCGCCACCGCACCGAACCGCCGTCCCGACGCCACCAAGGTCATTTCCGGCGAAACCCGCATCGTCTCCGCCACACGACTCGCCACGGACGCCACCAGACTCGACGCCGACGCTTCGTGTCACCTTGTCGCCACCACCTGGCTTCGACGTCATCCGGCCGTCGTCACCGCTACCAGAGTGCGCAGTCGCAAACAGGACGCTTTGCGACACGATGTCCAGGGCCATGACGCCGAGACGCCTGAGCGCCGCCCCGCCACCTGGATTTGCTCCTCTGTGCCCGCCTGGCTTCGAGGCACAGACGGATGAACCGGACCGAAAGAGACGGACGCGCGCGACGCCGACGCTGACGCCGCCTACATGCCCACCTGACACGACGCCAGAATCGACCGAGGCGCCACGACGCCCGATTCCGACGCCGATCGCCGCAGTACCGGAACACCGGTCAAGTGCCCTGCCGCACGAGACGCCACCCAAATGTCGCAAGTTGGCAACATTGGGACGCCGCACCGTGAAGAGTCGCCTGAGCTCCCTACATCCGCCTGTCGCGATGCAGGTCGACGCCACGACGCCGGGACGCCCGACCGTCCCACCGCCGAACGTGACCGTCACCCGGACTTCGACACCTGTCACCCGTCTGTCACGACGGGCCGCGAAGCGCCCGCCTGTCGGCGAGGCTGAGCCGGGTCGTGCCGAGCGCCGCCCGCGCTTGCTGCCCGCCTGCCACGAGCCGCCTGACCTTGGCCGCCGCCGCCCCTGCCGGCCGGCGCCCTGGCCACCGCCACGCTATCACACGCAGCAGCCGCCGCAGCCGCAGCTGACGCAGATTTGGGGCTCGGGACAACTGGTGGGTCACCACCCACAAGGTTAGTCAGCCAGCGCCCATTCTGTCCGTGTGTATCGTCCTCCATAGTGTAAATATTGCTCAACTGTCATTTTGTAAACATTGCTCGCCGCCATCATGTAAACATTGCTCGCCCTTCCATCGTGTAAACATTGCTTGTCCGTCCGTCATGTCAACATTGCCACCTGCCCGCACAAACATAAACATCAACATTGCCACGTGGGAGTGCGCGACGTAAACACCACAGGCAACGCCCCCCAACCATCTGTCAAACGGCGCTGTCATATCGGCCTACTTTCGGAGGGGGCAATTGACGTCGTCCGGGCCTGCGGCCCCTTTGAGCCCGATACGACACCGCCCAACCACCATCTATATTCAAACCTCCCGCTCGTGCGTGCGTGTGTGCGTGTGTGTCTAGCCCGGCAAGAGGGCGCTTAGCTGCAGTGCGCCGCACCCCTAATTTGCTACGTTTTAATATTATTTGTAAACCCTTTTTGTTTTCATCCATCTTCGCCCCAGTGCTGTGTAGTTTACTTGTGTTTCTTTAATTTAAATAAGTTACCTTAAATAACTATAGACGTTGCCCGGGCGGACCCGAACAGGCACGGACTTGGACGAGGATAGGAATGCTTTTATATGAATTATCATTAAATAAGTAAATAGTAACAAACTTTCCATTGTCAGTAATTTTTATATATTTTTAATGTTTATCTGTAATTTACTCAACTTTCGCCGGGGCACGGAGTCGTAGAATATAGTAACGGTAATTGTGTTGGCGCGAAGGGCGCCATGTTGCCACCTGCGAGCGATGAGCTCAGCCCAGTCGATCTTCATCACTGACCGAGAGCAGACGCGCCAGCACCCCGGGGACTTCAACCTTTGTTCTGCACTGACCAAGTAATTCTGTCTCGTTAAGTATTTCTGAATCTCTTTCGCTCGTCATCCTCGGGGCAGCTCTCGGCCAGCGGGCTGTTTAATTAATTAATTGTCTCAGTCGAGTTTTTTCATCACCGTGTAATAAGTATACTTTGCAGCATGGCCACGTGTGTGGACCATGCCTTCACCTAAACCGATTCGTGCCTCAGGCTTTTTAACCGTGTAATGTGTAACGTGTAACGGGCGTGTAGAGAGACGTGTTAGTGAAATTAAATCTGGAGAATAAATATAAAGTGAGTACTTATTTAATCACGTGGTGAGTGAGTCTAGGAGTGTGGCGTGCCCGACGCCTAGAGCGGGCCAGGTCTGGGTAGCTAGGATAGAAAGGGCTGGTAACTCGTCCCCACTTGGGCTACGTCACGCCCTGAGTGAGAGACTCCGCCGGGTCCACGTGCCCTTCCACGTGGTGGCGCCCATAGTTAACATCTCGAAATCACCGGCAATGCGCGATCAGCCCTCAAAATGTTATGTTTAATCTCTTTCCCTAACAGTTTGATGAATATTTTAAGTGCAAATGTGCAGTTTGTAGTTGTTATGTTAGATATAATTTTTATTTAACAGGCTAATGTGCATTGTTTTATGAAGAATAGTGTTGTAACAAACTGTCAGATTAAATTGTTTTGTTCCAAAATAGAGCAATGCTCTTTGGAACATTGCAGAAAATAAAATTTTAAGAATTACAGTCTAGCACAAATATTAATGTAAATCAGCTCCAAGACTTAGTTGTAAATGTGAAATTAGGCCTATGTGATTACAATCTTCTAGCATTAAAGGTCTAGTAAGCCTACCTACATTTGTATGTTAAATAATCCAAGTTCATGAACATTTAAACAAATTGCTGCAAATATTTGAGTTCAATGAACGGATTCAAATAATAAATTATAGGTTGAAAGATAATCTAGTAATGAAGCCAATAGTATTATTAATTAAAATCTTGTCTGTAATCTCAGAAGTCAGAGAAGTTGAACCCTCATGCAAAACCCAGAGCTGGTTGGCAATAATTTTTTTTATTTATTAATCTATTTTGGGATTTTTTTATTATCAAAGATTGATTAATTTACATTGATTGATACCAAACATATACAAGAACTTCAGAATACAGATTTTCCTTCATATCGAAATATTTTTATTTAAAAAAAATTATTTTCTTTTGTTGATAATACACTTGACGTCGTCCGGGCCTGCGGCCCCCTTTCAAATCCGAAATGCCACCGCCCAAACACCTCCATCCTCTGTTCATATTCAAACCTCCCGCCAGCGAGTGCGTGTGTGTGTTGGTAGCCCGGCAAGAGGGCGCTTAGCTGCAGTGCGCCGCACACCTAAGTATTTATAATTAATATTATTGTAATCTTTTCTTTTCGCCCCTAAAATAATGTCACGACGATTCAGTAAATGAGTGCCTTTTGTTTTATTAATATGTTATATTTTTGTAATAAAGTACGTGCAAGCACAGCCACGAACGCTCCCTAGCGGGCGACGACGGAACCAACACATAACTTTATTCAAACTATATTTTATCACATAAGTAATTATTACAGACGGTCTGGTCATGGATGTGTATCTGGTAATTTTATAAAGAGTACCATGTTTCCTGCCGCAAGCCCTTGTCTCACCCGTCTTCTTGTACAGCCGACCGAGAGCGGACGTCTCTGCAGACACCCCGAGGACATCACCGTTGTCTCACCGATAAGTAGTTCTGTTCAGTTGATTTATTCAAATAGTTTTCTCTTCATCCTCGGGGCCTCTCTCGGTCGGTGGGGCTGTTTAATTAGTGATTTATATACTCTCCGGAGTTTTTAACCACCTGTGTTCTAAGTAAAGGCTTGAGGCAACCACGTGTGTGGTCTGCCTCCTCAACTAAACCAATTCGTGCCTCGGGCGTTTTTTTTAACAGTATCACGGAAGGATTGTATGAGGGTGTGTAACGTGTAAGTAAATAAAACCAACTTAATTGAATCACGTGTCTTTGTGTTCGTAGGGGGCCCTGTGGGTCCTTAACCCAGTCAGCGGCGTGTGGGACGCCCTAAGAGCCCACTACGGTTAAGTATAAGCGTGCCCGACGCTGAGAGCGGGCTCGGGTAGGGACAGGTGCTGAATTAGGTATCAGGAGGGCTAATATCTCACCGCACACGGGCCACGTAACGCCCTGAGTAAGAGCATCTAGCCGGGTCCACGTGCCCACTCACGTGGTGGCGCCTACTATTTACACCAATAATTCAAATCGTAACACCGGTACGCCCTCACACTTATTGGAATTGGCTCTAGAATATAATAGTGAATAATCTGTACTTGTCTATGATTTGTTTTTTTTTATGTAAGTGTATATAGTGGTGTTTTTTTTATGGTTGTTGGCTAGTGTTATGTATGTATGTGCACTATATGCAAATGGTAGTTCTGGTAGTATATGTTCATAATAACTAATATACTGATATCAGAATAGCTCAAAATTGGTCTGTATTGTACATATATTAATACTTTATAAGATATGTATTGAAATATTATTTGAGTTAAGGAAAATTGTTACTGTAGAGTGTAGATGATTGATTGATTATTGAAAAAAAATTCCTTGTGACAACCATTAATAATTTTTACTGCTTTTTATTAATCCTTCATAAAAATTCACAAGTCACCATGGTTACCATCTTCCAGCCACAAAACAAATATTATCAGCGATTTTAAAATACACCAATAAATATTATCAGTGATTTTAAAATACGGTACATCAAATAAACTCTCTCGCTGCATTCATGAAATCATTGCTTATTTACATTGGCCAGCCAAAGAGTAGATAAAAAAAAGCTGTTCTCCACAAGCCTGAAACAAAAAAGAAATCAAAGTTAAATGATTTATATTGTACTAAAGAGAAATGAAACTGATAAATAAATGCATCAAAGAAAAAAGTTATGCGTACCAGAATGATAAATTACTTTCAAAACCATTTTAGTTAGAATTTTGATACATTCACAAATACTTATGGTAAATTCTCATTTCTGTACTACAATTAACATTTTTCTTTGTCCTTTCAAACAGATATTTTTTTCCAAATACTTTTTGACAAAAAACTCATTTATGTGAAAAAAAATTATATGCAAAACATAATTCTATTTGATGCTTCAGCAACATTGAGTTGTAAAATTAAGCTCTTGTGCCCATTATAGCAGAAAAACTAAGTATTTAACAATCCAAGTAACTACACAATTTTAGAAGTACGTTTCTCAGGGCCTCGAGTGATGTATTTGCTTGTTATCAGCTTAAGCAAATCTAGGCTTTGACTCAAGCAAAATGTTTACAAGTTGAATTCATTTCATGTAATGCATGTCACATAAGCAGTTCTTTTTTTTTAAGTATCTAATCAAAGTCTTCGGGGAGAGTATTAGTAGGTAGGTTACCAAAATTTGTAAGATTCTATATGATGTATCCTATATGCTCATATTTTAGTCGTATCAACAAAATGCATACACGAGAATAGATGTCAGCATGTTATTTTGCAGTAGTCTATGGCATTACTTCATAGTACAGTTGTGAAATCACTACAAAATGTGTCAGATGTATATTGCAATGATTTACAATTATTATCGATAACCGCATAACTGCAGAGTTCAGAGGGAGTTAGAAAATTAAAACATACCACACATTGTATTTTTTGTTTCTAATAATATTAGTTTATATTCCTACAAAGATGGATTGAGAAATTTCCTAGAGTAACAACTTTTCCGCACAAACAAAATTTTATAAATAGTAATTCTTAGTACTACTTACCTAAAGAATTGCTTACACCATTTTTACAGTAGTTATGAAGAAGTTACCTTTCCCTAACCATTTTCGTGATTTAACAGCACTTATGTAACTAACCTAACCAAGTATTGCAACTGTGAACTACAGTAAAACCCTGTAATTGTTTTCAAGTGAGCATGAGGAAAAAACATAAGCAGTCAATGGAAATTTAGCCATTCCAGTGTTTTAACGTTTTACCAATGGACTCATTAAGTAAATATAATGTTAAAAACCATTGATCAGTACCCTTGATGCTTGAATTTGCTTAACCAATCCAACAATTATACAACTTTGTTGCGCATCAATAAAGTAAATCAATCATCAATACAGTAAACGTCTTCGATTACACTGCACTAATTCCCAAAGATATTTTAAAAAAATTAAATAAATGGTTTAACAGTAGTTTAATGTTCAAGCAGGTAAGTATAAACAATACAAAATTTGGAAAATCATGTGAATGGTTGGTTAGCTAAATTTAAAAATAAAAGTAATTTTCTTTTGTTGCTGCTTATCCATAAATTAAATTATAAAATTCTAAAAATACTTTTTCAGACACTAAAAACCTTCCTCTATTAAAACTGTAAACAGCTTTTCTTAATTCCTACTGGTTTTCAAGAAATCACATTTTGCAGGTCACACTAGATAGCTTATGCAGTGAAGCAGCTGTTGCCATTTTTCCCTCTAATTGCATTGCAGATCCTGTGGTTTTCCATATATATAAGAATGTATATATTTTTTATTTGAATATTATAACCTAATGAAACATAAATAATAGTTTTAAAAAAGTTACGAGTCTCTAATGTGTATCCAAACCAAAACGCCAACCCTTGACAGGGATTTTTTATAGCAGTATGGAGGCGCAAAGCACAGATTAGTTACCTGTAATAGCACGTAACCTGACATATAAAAGGAATCATTTGTTACAAAATGAAAATTTATTTTATATGTCAGGTTATGTGTTGTCTCACGTAAAAAATCAGAATTTTGCACCTATAAACTGCTAAAAAATATCGCTCTCAAGGACTGATGCCTTGGGTTTGGAATGCACAATAAGGAGTCACATAACTTTTTTAATGTGTTAATTTACGTTTCTGCATTGCAATATCCAAATAAAAAATATACAATTTGTGTATAAAAAAAAAAAACAGGATCTGCAACTCAATTAAAGAACAACATGGTGACAGGCCCTTTACTGCACAAGTAATGTAATGTAACCTATAAACAGTGATTTCTCAAAACCCAGTCTGAATTTAGAAAAACTTTTTTCAGAGTAAATACAGGTACATATTTAAAGTTTAAAAAAAAGTGTCCAAAGTTTATTTTGCATACAAAAAGCAGCAACGTGAGATGATAAATTAAAAATTCACTGTAAAATGTATATTGGTTGGTTAGATTAAGTTAGTATCATCCAACCGTTCAATTGATTTTACAGAATTTTTAATTGGCGCTATCCGAAGCTAACCAAATGTAAATTCCACTGTACTTAGAATCACTGTACGTATAATGTTACTAACCTAACAAATTTCACTGTATTTTTAATCCTGATAACCCAAGGGCAGTATCTCAATATTACAGATTTGTAATAAATAATCCTAACCTATCCACATGTTAAACATGATAAACTACTTGCAGTATCAAACAACCCTCATAGAGAATAATAATTTTAAACATGTCAGGAAGAAAAAACACTTTAGAAATTTATAATTTTTCCTGCAATACCCCAAATTATATTAAGTGCACTCACCTGAATGTAATTCAGCTCTGGTAAAAATTATTTTAAAATATTTTTACTTAAATGCGGTTAACTGCTACACACCAACAGAAAACATTTCTTATGATTTTATACGTTGTGCGCTCATGAACATAAGATGAAATCTCCACACGATACCTAAAATTTAAAAAGATAAGCCTATAGTGTACAAAAATTTATATAAGAAATGATTACTTGCCAAGAATAACACAAGCAATGTTAACTTGTAAACGGACAAAACTAATTTCCTAACAAATCAAACAGAAATAGCTCAATAACTTACCTGAAAATCTCATAATTAGTAACAAGGAAATATTTGTGTACATTTGTTTTACTCTTAAAAAAATATAAAATAACATTGGTCAACAATTTTTTGATCAATAATGCAATGTTTGTTTTGAACGTACAGTTAAAAAAAATAAAAAACAAACCCGAACATGTACGAACCAGCCCGAAGGGCATGTCGATCTATGGGGGTGAAACTTAGGCTGTCCGCAGCATTGGCGCCATGACTAACTCCCCTCACTCTTAAATCTAGACCACGGTCTAAGAAGGGGAGGTCTGGACACTCCCCAACCTGGCCAGCATGCAAAAGTGGCACACCTAATGTCTCCGTAGTTCCGCTCCGCTCCACCATCTGACGTGTAGCGCTGGTTGTTCTGCGGTGGTATTTTAAGCTTTGTTGTTATGAACAACTCAACATAATAATCATTTAAATTTTCATTTAAATGTTTAAAATGCATTAATCTCCAGACATCGATACAGTATTAAATTGGATGTGTTTATTTTTTATAAGTTTGGGAATTATTTCATAAATTAGGTCAATTAGGTTACGAAGTATAGTTTCCACATTGGCATTGGCGGAAACTTCATTGTGAGCACGGTCTAAGAAGGGGAGGTCTGGACACTCGCCAGATAAAAGTGACCACTTACTGTCTCCATAGTTCGTTCGACGTCCGCTATTCAACTCTAGCGCTAGGTGTCTTGCAGTGGAAATATATCATTAGGCGTTATGATGATTTTGTTAAGGTTAATTCTACTACAGGTTAGGAAGAAAACGGGTTTTCTTATGGGCGAGTTTGGCACAGGGAAAAATTCTGCCGCTAGGTGCGCTGGCGTAGCGAAAGGGTAACATTTTACACACTGCCATGAGGGTGAACGTGAGAAAACCGCATTGAAGTCAAATAAAATAGTCGGTATGGTATTTAGTTATGTGCTTTTTGTTTGCAAGAATTATATTGAACAAGTCTTCCGTTAAGAACGTGTAAATTTCACAACTTTGTGCCTTTTGGGTACGTAAATAAAAGCTATACTGCGTTTATGTTTCGCCGCGAGCAATCTGCATATGAAGGTAAGCAAATATTTGAGGTAAGTTATGTCTGGATGAAAAAAGATGTGCTTGTTTGTGTTTTTATCGGTGTGATATCACAGTATCTATACTATTTAGTTTGTGAACGTTGTTGATTCTCGGATTAATGGAAATTAGGCGAATAATAACTAAAGTGAAGTTGAGGTCATGACCTCACTTTACCTTACTTCAGTTTACCTGCAGGTAAGCTTTGTACTTCAATCACAGATTTACTTGTTAATATAGCAAGCATAACATAAACAACCTTTCACTTAGTTATTATTCGACTGATTTCTCGGGATATGCGACAGTCTTTCCAAGCTTAACGTAATTTTGATTCATGCCACTAATACAATTTACATACCATATTCCATTATCAGTTACAGTAAGTCCGAATTTAAAATTTACGGACACAAAACGTTGGTGATTTACTATGATATTTAAGAGAAAAATAATTGTTTTTTCAACTTTTCATCGCTTCACTGTGAAATTTGGTTTTCAAAACTATGAGTGTAGTGAGCTTGTATGGTGCACCCATCTACTTGCAGCATTTGTGCTTGTTTAGAAATTTGAAATAGGGATAAAATGTGGTAGGTAAATGGTTGTTCCTTTTGTGCTTAATCTTCAAGCACTATGTGAAGCAGGATGGAAAATATATTCAATTAAAAAAATTAAATAATTAGATCAATGCCATTGGATGTGTAGTTTAAAGGGGCGGTTCTTAACTAAACGATTTTACTATATTTTTTTTTTTTTTTGGTAATGTAACCAACCTAACCAACTGTCTACACCCACTATTTAAGTATTTTAAACGCAGCTTACTAAATATAACCTAACCAACCATTTTCACAGTATCAAAATTCTTGACATATTTTTTAAAAATTATGTTATTGTAGTATACTGTTTTAACGTGTAGAAACGTTAGGTTAGCTACATTAAAATTACTGTGAAATGGAGTGAATGATTGGTTAGGTTAGTTTTATGTGTATGTTGCAGAACTATTAGTTATTAAAATGGAAACGGGACAAACAAAATAATTCAAATTTTCAACCACATGGTTGCCTTCATAAGAGTGGAGAATACACCATGTAGATATGTGTAAAGGTTTTAAGTTGGATTTTTTATATTTAATTTACTTATTTATTATGCTGTTAGTGATGGCCTCAATTTAATTATTTGTTTATTAAATTGAAATCTCATTGCAAAGTACCACACTTAATTGAAACATATAATTCTATATCCATGTAATATGTTTTAAAATTGTGAACTTTTATAATGAAGTACCAAAGCTGTATTTTTTATGTTTCAATGGAATTTCACTGAAGTCAAAACACATGTTTTAGAGAAGTAATATAAGCAATTGTAACTATCACGTTTTAAAATTACTAGCTGATTGTTTTTAAATATATCAAATTGTGCTGGAAAAATCAGTGAAATAATATGTGTATTTGTATTACTAAGCCTGCACTAGAATTAATTTGTCCCTTGGCATGTAGTGTCTCTTGCTCCTGCCCTCTCTGTCGTCACCAGGTGCTCAGAGGCAGGGAATGCTACAATTGATATGTCCATAAATTTGTCCCTATTTTTCATTTTCAACACTGATTACTTTCCTGCATTTCATAACATTTTTTTCTGAGGTCTCAAAAATAGTTATTGAAAATTTTATAAGGCAAAAAAATTAAATTCCAATTGCAATATTGAACTTTTCCTATAGACATCACATAAGGATTAGTTAATTAGCTATTATTTGCTTTAAAAAATCAGCAATGAATGTTTTTTTTAAATAATACATACCTCCAATATGTTTTGGTTGACCTTTGATGTGAGAAGGAAACGAAAGCCAATAGAATTAAGTGTATGTGACAACTCAATGATTGATGTTATCATTACTCTTATTCCACAGGCTGTTGATGGTGAAAGAAACAATTCTGGCTGATATTTGGTGGATTATTCCCACGTGTCAATATACTCCAAGAAACCAAGAAGTGTCTACATAAGAAATAAAGAATCATTAAGTATTTTTAATGTTTCAATACAGGAAAATCTTTATTAAGTGCAGTTTATGAATAGAAGCTGTCTATAAAATTATTTTTGTGTACTTATTTAATAAAACAAGTATATATATTTAATTTACAAAATAATTTTTAATGTGTTGTGTGCACAGGATGTGAATAAATTGGCCGAGCCCATATTTCCCATTTCATTCCCAAAAATGCTCTTGGAAGCAAAAGAAAATTGTGTTCATAAATTCATTAGTGCCTCTGGTAGTTAGTCGGTAAAGAAAACAATGACAAGTACCATTATCGCTTAAATTTTGATGTGTGGAAATTTTATTATGAATAACTGCATTATGGAAATTACATAATTTGTACAGCAATTTTTAGTTACCAGCTTCATGAGAGTAACACTCATTTTCTGGAAATTTTTTGGCTGCACATGTTTATATGTTAAATTTGGGGCCATTCTTAGGCCTGCCGCTTTACTGTCATACTTCAATAGAAGTTCCAAGTGGTTCATGCATGCTGCTTCCATCCCGATCTTAAATGAAACAAATTCCGTAACAGATTTTAACAATCAAATAATCATATTGAAATGTCAGCAATTTTTTTTTTACATTTGAAAACTAACCTTAAATACACGTGATTTAAGCCATCTGTTTCTTATGCACTTAAACAAGTGTGGACCATCAGAAATGAAATATAACTTTCTGTCGCCTGTGTCACTACATGGGTGGGTAACTGAATTACAAACGTTCTTCTCATATTTTATGCCAATACCAAACTTTTTCCACATTGAACGGTTTGTTGTTGCTCCATCACACACTACGCAGTCTACAAACAGACCAGCTGCATCTAGTTTCGCAATAGCATCCAGAACCAAATTTGTAAGGACATTGCCAGGGGCTGCATTTTTGGTGAGATACAGACCAACAACGTGGCCCCAGTTACAAATAAATGGCCGAAAGAATAGGACCAAACCATGGTCAGCATACTGAGAGAACTGTGTGTCTGTTGTATTAGAACCTACATCCACTAACCCTGTGATTGTACCAGACACTGAATTTAAATCCAAATGTTGTGTTAAACTTATTTCGTCAAACGGCAGTACACCATGATGTTCAATAGTGTCTTTTCTTATAAGCAAGGATTACAGTTTACATTTAATGCACTGCAGAATATAATCTGAAATGCCACATTCTGCCTTTATACCTCGGATGTGTGTGTTGATAGTGCGTACTGTGGGAACAAAAAGAATTTTTTGTTCTTGAATATGCTTGTACAAAGAAGGGCTCTTACATCGCATAAGAATACATTCCAGTATCCATTTCATACTAAAAGAATTTTTCTGCAACGTACAGGAATGAAAGCACTGTTTTACAGCTTCTTGCTGTTTTTCTGGCAAATTGTTTATGGCCTCTTGTAAAGCAGTAGTAGAAAGCTGTTTGTTTTTTCCTTGTAAGTGTTTTATCATTGTAATGGCAGATCTTTCTTTTAGTACCGAACGCTTCACATTTCTAGTTAGAAAGCATCTTCGTGGAACTTTAGATTTACTTATTAGTCGTGTTTTGAAGCATTTGCAGTGTAGGAAAACTTCATTTGAAACAAAGCAACATTTTGGACTAAACAAAATTCCATTGCATATTGTTGCATTACTTAATATTTTTAATGACACTTGAGGTGAGTTCATGCTGGTTATTTCTTTGATATGTACCCCTTTGTAAAACTCTATTATTTCCAACTTTCTGAGAAGTAACAAAATGCTGTCTGTAGTATGGACATAGTTAAAATTTAACCTCCTCATATTTATTTTACAATTGCAAATGTACAAACTTGGCTGAGCACTGTCACATTCCCAAACAACTTTAATTAACAAATCTGCATTGTTCTGCTCAGATTTTCGGTAGTAGAAATATGTCAGTGAAGCATCGTTTTCTGTTTTTCTGCCCCAACCATTATCAAGAGACCTTGATATTAGCCACTGCCACACATTTTCGTTTTTTGTGGTGCTTGGGGAGCTGGCACTTTGTGGCTCTAAGCGAGCAATATTGACAGAATTTTTGTTATCAATGTTCTGTAAACAAGAATGTTCAAACATGATTATTATTTTGCTATATATTTCTAACAATAAATATTCTGAAAAATTTTTATAACTATTTGTTTTACTTCAAAGTTATATGTATGTAAAACTAAGTATGTATGTGTATTTAAAACTGTGTACATGTAAAACTGTATGTATATGTAAACTGTAAATATGTAAATGACATGCTCCATAGCCTTATGGTTTCTACCAAAAAGAAGGCTCAATGGAATACAAATAAATAAATAAAAAATAATATAATAGTACACTGTGTACCTAGTTTCATACATTGTTTTATGCTTCTGATATAACTTAAATTATTGCCAAAAACTAATGTATTCCAATTAGTAACAAATCAGAGGTGGTAATTGAGTAGTTAATAAAAACACAAGATGATTTTTTTTTAATCACACTTACCTACAGTTTTTAATATGATCCCTTCTTTTACGAACTACTGGATCTATTACAGATTCCAATGAAGATTGTTTTGACTTAATTTACATTTGCGTATTCTTTAAAGATGTGTGTATGTATGTGTAAACAATTGTGTGATAAAATAGGATTTTCTAAGCCCAGTGTACATTAATTTTTCAGATTGAAATTAAAATTCCCTTAAAGTTTTACTTAACAGTGATTAAATTAACTCAAATAGGTTTTGTTTTATAGAAAAGCAAATACTTTGAAAATTATTATTATTCCTATTGTAATGCACTCAAAATCTTTAAAGAATTTCATCCTTTTTTTTTTTCCTTCTGAATTGTGCTGGTGCCCAAGTTTTAATAAACATTGCAAATTATACTGCAATAAGGTAATTTTAAACAGACAATTATAGTCAAGTCTTTAAGTGAACAACTGAATTTCATGTTACGATTCTCAATTCTATACCTTTAATAATAAAACTTAAATGTATTTCAATTTTATGTTTTACTTAAAAGATATGAAAGAGCACTTTGCTGCCATAATTGTTTTACAGCAGATCCAATGTTCCTGAAGAGCCAAAAAATTGTGGAGAAATAAAAAAAGGTAAGTTAATTTCCCCTGCCATGAAGAGAAAAAAATATTTTGTAGGACTTAATGCAATAAAACTATCATAACACACACACACACACAAAATTCACAGCTATGCTATAGCGTAAAATCAAGTAATTAGGTATCTTGAAAACCACTGAGTACTGTGTGGTAAAATAATTTCATTAAAAGTAAAAATGCCATCAACTGTAAATGGTTTTAAATGAGATTTTGGTTATTTTGTAATTTTAAATTTAAATGGTCATAACTGCAGCAAGTATTGTGTTTGATTCAAAAATGAACTTGCACTCATCTCTAGTTTTCTTCTGTATGTCTTGCGCTGTGTCAAGTATGGAGGCAAGTTTGGAAAAATAGTTGGCACTGCAGATTATGTTAAAGTTATTTTACCTCTTGGTATCTTGATGGTATCACCTTTAACTTCATGAACATAATTTCTTAATATCATTTGTTCCTGAAATGTGTATACATAGTTGCTAATTACTTGACATTGCAGCTGTAATAACAGCTGTGTTCAACATGTATGCCACATGCCACTTCATGTCCTGTAACACTTTGTGCTCTTTAAAAACTGTGCATCTTTGAATTTGAGCACATTATTGTTCGAGCTAAGTGGTGTTTAATGGATTTTCTCGTTTTCAACACAATCCACAATAATAAGCCCTCATTTGTGTTAAAATATAAGTAAAACTAAAAATGTTGAGTAACATTACAGTCACCCTAACAAAAATTAAACCGTTATCTCATTTTGTATTGTAAGTTTGGAACTATTCAAATCACTTCATTCATATATATATATATATGTGTGTGTGTGTTTTCTGTAAATCAACTGTGCTTTTTGTTCATTAGACTGAATTGTTATTAATGCCAACAAAGTTTCAAAGTGCTGTTAACTTTCTCTAGTAAGTGCAATTGCATTTAAATTAACACATGCAGTTCTGGTGAAAACTTTTTCAATTGGAATATTTTGATCTAATTGGTTATCTAAAAAAATGTGTTAAATATAGTCAACAGATTGGAATCCTTGAGCAAAATGATAACCTGAATGAAAATTGAAACAAAAGAAATATTACTTATGGTAAGTAGTATTATAGCAAACTAGAAGGCTATTTGAAATTTTTTTAATTAATTAATAGGTGAATAAATGTTGATATTTAAAGTACCTATTACAATTATCAACAGCCCAAAACGTACTGAAAATATGAATGCCAATTTTTTTTTTTTAAATTTTGGGGTTATTGGCATACAAAAGATATAACCTGAAGTTTTTTTTAATAATGATACAGAAACGAACACGAACCTTAACATAAACAAAAATATCAAATGCATGTTGTAATACCATTTTTATATCTGGTTTGATACCAACGAACTCATCCTACTCTACTACAGAGCCTAATGTGACTATCAAGCTGGAAGTCGGGATGGAATTGGTTAGGATATACTATTTATTTTCACGAACCTCGAAATTAATTTCACAAACATAATCAGCTTTCCTCAAGTCCTTATCACTCACTGGGATCTTTCTGTTCCATAATTCTCTTATTTTTTCGTCTGCAGGAGCCTTAAATACTTTTTAATGCTTGCGTCGTACTTTCTACAACATCCAGTTTTGCAACCGGGCACAAAACAACACTTAGGCATATTGAAAAACTAAATTAAAAACTACTTAGAGATGAAAGTTAAGCTATCCTAATTTTAAATTCAAAACGAACTGACAAGTTTTACACATATTGTTATTTCACTTTGAAAAATGCAAGCGGCCCATTTAAATACATTGAAATAGATGAAAGTGACCACCTCATGGAACACTACTGCTACCTGGCGGAGAAACCAAATAGTGTGCCAAACTTATAACATTGATCTTCCCAACCTGTAGTAGAATTAACCTTAATTTTGTCAATTCTCGTGAAAAACAAACAAGAGATAAATAATATACGATACAACGATAGTTTAAAATCATCGCCGGAGGACGCACAGTAACGTGATAATCGGGCATAGGGCCACATTTCCGCAACCTAATTTGTTAATGTCTATAAAACTTTAAAAAATACACTCGTTTAAAAAGGTAATTTTTATGCAAATTACTGGAAATATCGCAATGCCGTTTTGCAGAATGATCAGGAATCATGTAAGGAAGTAAAATAAGTTTTGTTTTTACTTTTTTTATTTCCATGGTGGCCCTATACTCCATAATTACAAACGTAGAGAGTTACGACAGTATTTGATGCACTGCAATGAATTTTAATATAATTACACTATATTTTAACATTTAAAATTAAAGGCTGAATCAAATTACATAACTTGGCTGATTTACGTATTTGAATAACAATACCAAACCTGCATTTACAATACATTATTTGCTACACAAATAAGTGCCATCGTCAATGTTTCGTGTCTCATGTCAAGTGTTGACGCTTCAGCTTGGGTGCATAGTAGGGACGTATTTTTTAATTTTTTTTATTTACATTGCCTTACAATATCCAAATAAAAAATATATACGTTTTTATAAGTTGTCGAAAACAAACAAGACGCACATACACAGCAAGCAAAAATAATTTTGATAGCCGCATGAATGCACAGGTATTGTAATGTAAATTACAAACTGCTATTACTCCTAAACGAGTTTGAATTCCGTATCTGTGCCTTTTAAGATAACAAAGGAAAGTTTAAAGGACTGAATAAAAGTATTTTTGGATTTTAATAATTTTTTTAAGGAAGAGATCGCACTCGTTTTGCAAATTTTGTATTTTAATAAAAAATGGTGTATTGTCAAACTACTTACAAACAGGTATTATCAGGGTTGTGCTGGTCATTAATAAAATTCGACATCATACATTCCATTTTTAAAAAAGTTGGGCCTATACAAAAATAAGTAATCTTTAGACTACATTCATACAAATAATAAAAATTAACTTACTATTCCAATGACGTTTCCGAACTGATCTTTGTGTTCCTTTTTTTGTGAGAATGTCGTCTTCCACAAAATGTTTTTCGCATACATAATGGGATCTTTTAAGTACAAACTTGTCTCATGAAATTGCTTTCTGCCACAATTGCCTAACATTGTCATCATTGGGAACTCGGAATATTGCAACTTTCTCGTCCGACTTTGCCTGATAATTTGTTTTGCACCCAGGTGCAACACAAAGGTTAGGCATTTTCACAATTAAAATAATATACGCTTATTCTCTTTACTAAAATCAATGCTCCTGCTGTTATGAAAATAAAAACAAAGTCACGAAGTTGGCCGAAGGTGAAGTCTTCGGGCATGTTCGGGTTGGTCCTCAACCCTTTGGAGTTCGCTTCGAGCCTTGGCCGAGGGCGGACGCGTCAAGCGGAGCTGCGAGATTCCAGGAACAGCCTGTTTGCTCGCACACAGGCCAGGTGGTATTCCCAGGTTTTTTCTAAGAAGTGTAAGCGTGCAAAACAACCCGGGTTGTAGCTAACCCTACAGCCTAGCCACAACCCGGCTTAATACCGGGTGCGTGGTCAGAGGTCTTGACTTAATTCACCTGTAACTTTATACACCGACAGTTCCTCTATATTTAACTAGTAGTATAGTTGTAGATATTAGAGATTTGTAAATTAGTAATAAGTCCTAGATACTAAGTAATAGTGATCAAAAATATATATTTCTAAAATAATAATATAAAATTTAAAAAAAAAAAAAATAAATAAATAAAAAAAAAATTTAAAAAAAAAAATATATATATATATATATATTTTTAGTTCTTATTTTAGTTTTATCTTAAGCACTGCACGTCCATCCCTAAGTTGGGTGTTTGCATATTTCGTAACGAAATGCCTAGTTTGTAAGTCATTTATCTTTTTTCTGTTTTAGTTTCTTAGTTTTTTAGGTGCTGACTGGCGGCGGAGTGAGTGGTCAGTGCAACCACTCACCACCAGGGGCGCTTGCGTCCCTGGTCACTAAATCCAGTCCTGGATAAAAAGCAAGGGAAGCCTACGATTCACTGGTCCTTTCGTACACGCCCGAAAACGCCCGATTAGGCGATTACTCATGTTCGTGCAGCTTCGGAATTTTCGAAAAAACGCGCGCGCGCAAATGTTGTAATTCAACATGTCCCATGCTGGTCAGCAGAGTTTTCAAGGCTTATTGCAAAACTATGTTTTCAGTGAAGCGGAGAAAAGTATTTCTGGTTTTTTGGATGGAGAGCATCAATATGGAATTTTTTTGGATGAACTGAAAAAGTTAGGGCAAACATACTCTGTGCGAAGCAGCTACAATTATGCCACAGCAGGTAAATCATATTATGTAATACTTAACTGTATAATTAATGTATTCAATAAAATGGCAACAGATTGCTACCTAGTTGTTATATGGCATATTTTTAGAAATTGCCCTAAATTCATTATGTTCAAGTATTATTGTTTTAAGCATTTTATCTCCATATATGTATACTGAGGATAAGTTAGATTCGAATCTCGGATTTGAATCCACAACCGTACCAACTTATCCTCAGTTATATGTATAGCATATTTTATAAGCCACATTACACTTAACAGGATGCAAAGAAAAGTGGCTGTGAGAAAATCATATAATACAAATAAGATAAAAATAAGGAACGAAAAAGTGTAATACTGCAGAGTTGCAGCTTCTTCAGATTACCTTTAATGTACCTATGTTATTAGTCACCTTATTTTTCAGAAAGCTTTACTCTGCAGTAACTGTAATTCTGCAGTGATGGTGTTGTTGGCAGTGTTTTAATACACAATATGCTATTTTATATGTAATAACAATACTGCATGGTGAATTGATTTTGTTATTACTTTTTTGCAGCTTCGCCTAAAGTATTTTTTCAGTACAAGCAGGGCAAATTAACTCATGCCCCTGAGATTGAGTATTTTGGAGCACCATTCACAGTGGAGAAATGTGTGTTTATGGAGTGTGCTCAAGGTCCAAAATATTACAATGCCAAACAGACTACAGATCAACTGGTAAGTTGTAAAACTGTGTGTTCATTGATGATGAAGTGTTTTCAAAATTTTCCCTTTTCTTCTGTTATTTTTCAGACAGCTCCAAGGATGAGCGACCAAAATTTCAAAAGGGTGTGCCACCGTTGGGTGATCAAAAATTCTATAAGTATTTTCAGAATTACTCTATGGAGTATATTTCCTAAAATGCCAATATCTATAATGTAAAATGTGGTCTAGTTGGGCGCCGTGAAAACTCTATAAAGTACTAGTGCTGTGATTGGTATGTAGCACAACTACTAACCTCTACAGAATATTAACTAAAATATGTCTTGTTATGTTGATAGTGAAAATAAATTATTCTCAAGTTGTATGTACTGGTGTAGTTTGACTCAGTGTGAATACCAAACAATAAAATGTCGTATAATTCCTTAGCAGTATGTCTCCTTCTCTTTGGGTGTAAGTATTCTGACCTTAAAATCAACAAATATAAGTAGTGGGTTTAAAAGCATTAACTTCTCTATGACTGCTGATCTCAGTGTAATAAAAACTAATTATTCTTTCAAGACAATCCAAGCTAAATATTTCTGTCTATCTGGTTTAACATACACATGATATGTAAGTATGGTTATCAATCGGAAAAATAAAATATAATGAAAATTTAACTTTTTACTAGGGTCAAAATCATGGTTGTATGGGTGACAATACTCTTTTGCAACATATCCAACTGTAACATGAAAAGTGACAGAGTCAATGATTAGCAAGCAACATACAAATACCTTTGAGACAATTATTCATGTTTAAATAGGTTTTTCATTAAACAAAATTTCAATATCCGTTATACTTAAATGTCTTTCAGAACTAATTACGTTTTACGTAATTGTATCACTGAATAATAGTTTGGTTATCAGTCAATATTTTAAATATTATTGAAACACATTTTAACTGGCAAATTAGTCTTTTCTTTGTTTTTACTAGCTCAGTCTCTTTCGGTAGATCAAACTGTCTCAAGACTTCTGGACCTGGGGCTATTCTTTAAACATTCAAGACAATTAATGACTTTAACAGATTTTAACTTTGATATCGTACATATTACTGATCAATGTCAGTTAACCAGGTCCAGTATGTACAAGCTACAAGTCTTTACGTAGTTAAGTAGTATTAAGTTGTTTTTGCGAGTTTCAAATTAGGTCTTGATCGTAAACATCATAGTTTAAGATATCTTGCCATTAAAATAGGACAGGTAACTTCTCGCTGTTCTTGTTAATTCGGGGATGGGGCAAACAAACCTCGTCGCGTCGTTACAATACCAAGAGGCTGTGGAAAACCTCTCCGAACCCCTGTCTCTCCTCCGATGTTGCTGGTTAGATCTCACTCTCCTCCGATGTCGCTGGTTGGGTCTCCGTCTCGATGCACCTCCTCTCGTGCTGCTGGTACTCCAGCAGGACTGGCGTCGGTCACCTGGAGTCGTCTAGAAGGATGATGTCCTCCGGTACACCGTCTACGATGCCGTCTACCGCTGTCGAACTCCTTCCATCTCGAAGATTGATAGTCCTTTTCTTCTTTTCTTCTTAATTCGTCGTTGATCCAGTTCTATTTATGCTGTTAGTCAAAACTTATCGTCGTCGTCGATTCTTTAGTAGAGCTTCGAACATCAGTAACTACCTCTTCTTCATTGTGTAGTTCCGGTATTTATTATAAAATCATCAATTTCACGTAGATTCTAGCTATTCAGTCGTCGTACCAATGTTTTACGTGATATTCTTACATTCATTTATGACTAAATCACGGAGCTCTTTCTCTCTAATCCTTCTCCCATGATAGTAGAACAGAAACTCCAGTTCCAATTTGTTTCAAACAGTCAAAGCTTTCTCTATTGAACACTCTCCGAAATCACACTGGAAATACTAAATTCTTTAAATAAAATATATGCGCAGTCGAGCGTCCAATCACATATACTCTTTCCTCAGTAATGACCCAAAAACAATATTAAAAGGTGTAAGCTCATTTCCTATTCGTCGCCGTTTAACAAATGTTTGCAAAGACATTTCATAAAATTATTACTTAGATAAAACATGAAAATACTTAAAGAGTAAAACCAAATTGACCTGACCATAGAGATACAATACTGGTAAATATAATTCATAACAGGACTAAGACAAAGTCATAGAGGTAAAAAGTAAAATAATAAACATAAAATTCATTTCTATTGAGGGCTTCTCAAATACCTCTATAGAATAGTCCCCTTCAGAAATGTGACTAACGAACTATACTCTGATATAGGTCTTAGGACCATTTCTCATCATACAAACATCTCATCTATATTCTAATTATTTGCAGAAAATTTACATTTCATATTATTGACCTTATTTACATACTTACTTGCAAACATAGAGTATTGTCACCGATATATGTCTTCAAACGGACATATGTGTAACAGTGTATACTATTCTACAGGAGTGTAATATTTCCTCAACTGCGTTATATTATAGTGTCCTATTACTTGTTTCGTTTTAATGTCAGACAGTTCGTAACAGTTACTTCTAATAATCTTCGTGATCATATATGGTCCATCGAAGAGTAGAAATAGCTTCTTAGTAACGTACTTCCAAAATTGGCTTACTGGATTCGTTCTCTTGAGTACTAAATCTCCACAATTAAAACTCATCTTGCTGGAATCTTTCTGGTATTTTCTCCGAAGATCCGCCGTGGATGTCAACTTGGCTGCGACCAACTCTTCAGTTTCCTTCTGTATCTCGACTAATTCTTTATCTTCTGCGGCCAGAGCTTCATCGTGATGTCTCGGTAGTAACGATGACGGTATTATCAATGATCTTTTTCCTGTTAACGCTTCATATGGA
Organism: Bacillus rossius redtenbacheri; assembly: GCF_032445375.1. Taxonomy (NCBI): domain Eukaryota; kingdom Metazoa; phylum Arthropoda; class Insecta; order Phasmatodea; family Bacillidae; genus Bacillus; species Bacillus rossius. The sequence goes on along the minus strand of NC_086333.1, from coordinate 1,438,253 downwards.
GTAACACTGGTAGAACTGTGTACAGTATTATTCAAAATGCATTCAATGAACGTTAATTTACTCATCCAGTTCTGCTGTGTATCGTGGCAGAATGTCCGCAACATATTACCAAGTGTGCGCATTTGTCTCTCCACAGGATTACTCTGCGGGTGTCTCACCGAAGACGTGGTGGGTACGATTTGCAGTTTTCTGAGTCCTTCTTGCCAAACTTGACTCATGAATTGTGTGGCATGATCTGAAATAATTTTCTCCGGTCGACCCACTTCCGCGATAAACTGTTTAACTTTCTGGAATACTATCTTGCTGGTGGCATTGACTATGGGATACAACTTGGTGTATTTTGTAAATAAATCTACCATCACGAACACATATTTCACCCCGGCTGTTGATCTAGGTAATGGTCCCAATACATCCACTGATACCAACTCCAGTGGTCTCTCCGGAAGGATAGGTTTAAACTCACCTTCGAGATTTTGTTGGGCATGTTTCGCTTTCTGACACAAGTCGCACGATCGAGTAATGGCGGCGACTGACTTGTGCAGATTCGGAGAGTATAGCTGCCTAATCAATGACTGTGTCAGCTTCTTTGAACCAATATGCCCGCAATTCCTATGAACCTCCCAAATAATCGAGTTGATGTTTCGCTTCGGTATTACCGGCTTCCATGGCTCTTCAAATCTGGCTTTTCCCTTGCTATGATTGAACAATACTCCCTCCGACATGCAGTATCTCTCCTCTAACCTAGTTGGAACCTCTGAACCCTTCAATTTATCTATTATGACCTTGCAGAATTCATCTTCCTGTTGCAGTTGAGCTATCTGGTCAAAAACATTCTTGATTGTTGCGTTATCTTTAAGTTGTTGTGTCACAAGATTAGCTACCAAAAATTCCTTGGAGTTCTTCCTCGGTGTCAATTCATCATTCAATACATCGGGTATTCGACTTAGGTAATCGGCGACTACATTCTCTTTCCCTTTAATGTGGCATATTTCCAAGTCAAACTCTTGCATCAGCAAGCACCATCGTGTCAGCCTGCTACCAAAAATTTTGCCTGCTTTTAGACACATCAGGGCTTGATGGTCAGTCATTAGCTTTATATGTTCTCCCAGAAGCAGGTCTCGAAACTTCTGCAGAGCCCATATTATTGCTAGTGTCTCTTTCTCCGTGACCGTGTAATTTCGCTCTGCCGAATTCAATGTTCTACTCGCCATCGCTACGGTACGTTCTACTCCCTCATCGTCCATTTGCGCTAGCTTCGCCCCTAAGGCATAATCAGATGCGTCTGTGTATAGTAGAAATTCCCGACCTAACATGGGATGATAGATGACTCGTTCTTCGAGAAAGACCTTCTTGAGTTCTTCAAAAGCTTCCCGCTGTTCTGCTTCCCATTTCCACAGCTTGTCCTTCTTGAGTAGATCAAACAATGGGACTGCGATCTTGGCTATCTTGTCGCTGTAATTTCGGTAAAACCCGATAACTCCCAGGAATGTACGTAGTTGTTTAACATTCTTTGGTGTAGGGAAGTTGGAAATACTGTTCAATTTTTCAGGATCGGTATGAATTCCGGTCGGTGTCAGAATATGCCCTAGAAATGGTAACTCTTGTCGGCAAAATACGGATTTTCGCAGTTTCACCGTCATTCCTGCGTCACGTAGTTTCGTTAGGACAATGCCGATATGCTCCAGGTGTTCTTCGAATGATGACGATGTAATCAAAATGTCGTCGACATATGCTCGCGCGAATCCTTTGCACTCAGATCCTAGCGTTTCGTCCAGACAACGAGTAAACTCAGCTACCGCATTACATAAGCCGAACGGCATGACTTGGAACACATACTGCGAGTTCTTGAATAGGAATGATGTGTACGGTCTAGATCTTTCTTCTAAGGGTATTTGCCAGTACCCTGCCGACAAATCAAGTGTGGTTAGAAACTTGACACCCTGATATAATCGCAGAATATCATTCGTTGGTCTCGGACTTTCCCGATCTCGAACAGTAATTTTGTTGATCTCCCTCGCGTCAAGGCATAAACGTACTGTTCCGTCTTTCTTTCGCACACAGAGTATCGCATTCGTGAATGGGCTAGGCGCTCGCTTTATTACATTCCATTCCAACATTAAGTCTAGATATTCTTCAGCCTCTTTCAAATATTTCGCCGGGATGGGATACGACTTTTTATGGAATGGTTCACCGGGTATGACCTGAATACTAGCTGTATATAATTTGTTTAACCCAGGTTTTTCGGAAAATATATTTTGAAAATTTCTTAAGACATGAAGAAGATTATTTCTACCGGTTTCATTTACCATGGTAATTCCCTTTACAGCTTCTATTAAATCAGCTCCGGTCGCCATCAAATTTATGTCACTATTAATACACGAAGTTTCCTTATGAATGATTGCAATGCATTTTTCCGAAACTTCCCAATTTTCAGTAGTTTTCGTATTTTCTGTGTCATCCATAGCAGTTACCATCCAACCTGCAAAATTCAAAATTATTTTATGGCTAGTTAGAAAGTCTACACCGAAAATTACTGGTTTAGCCAATCCTTTTACGATTAATACATTAATGTACTTGGTGCTACCTAAACCTTCTACTTCCAATAAGGTCTGACGATTAATGATGGGACTAGCCCTTGATGTAACCCCTAGAATCTTTAAACTCGGTACTGGCATTCTCGGTAATGATATTCCGGTGCTCTCTATCATGGCTACGCAGTCTTCGCTGATGCAGGATATCTCTGCGCCGCTGTCTAATAGTACAGGCACTTTAACTCCGTTTAAAGTTAACAATATCTCCGGACATAGTGCTTGTTTCGCTTGAACTTCGGTTTCTGTGGGCTCGCTGAGTAAAAATTCACGCTCGTTTTCTTTGAACATAATGGTGTGTATGCTTCGACAATTATTCTTGTCATTTGCGTCGGGATCCAATTTTATACTAGCCCCGTCTAACTTACAATTAGGGACTGACGTGCGGAGCGTGTTTTCGCCATCCCTAATTAGTTTACCGCACTGTCCTTAAATCCTCTAATTTGCTCTTGTGACAAATTAGCAAATCCATTATTTGCATTCGGTGAAATCAAAAATGTGTTATTACCTCCTTGGTTTGTATCTGAGCGTCTGCTAGATTGCATGCGCGGCCATTCCATGTTGCTTTGCTCGTGACTTGGCGCTATAGAATATGAATTTCTTTCTCCTTGTCGCGCGTCGTGAATGGTGGTGCTAAAGCTGTTCCCTTTTTCAGACGGTACAAACGTTTGTGCATTTATGCTGTACTGACCTCCGGAATGATTATTGTAATTTGCCGATCGTTCTTTCGTTGTTCGATTTTCGCCTGAATTCTCTCTGAAATTAACTGTCCCCTCCTGACGTTTATTCTCCCACTGTGATTCATTTTCGCGTCTGTCTTGTCGCTTCTCGTTTCTACGACGATAGTACTGTGGTTTATAAAATCCGTTACCATATCGCTGACCTCGATATCTATTGTGATACCAATTACTTCCGCAGTTTTCAACGTTCAGTGTGTGAATTTGAGGTTGTTTGTGTCCGCTGTTCTGCCCTTCATTTCGGTTGCGCCAGTTATTGTATAACGGTGTCTGTTGGTTCGTGTTCTTGCGCTCGTTAGTTTCTTTGTGCGTTACCGTTTTATCGAGCTTAACGAGTCGTTCATACGTTAACAGTTGTTCCTTGAAATCTACAATATTACTGTATTGCCGTCCACTAAGTTGTAATTGATAATTGAGTGGTAATTGCGAAATTATCATGGCAATAAACTCTTCGTCTTCCATACGGCAATCAAGATAACGAGTTCTCTCGTACATATCGCTGATATGCGCCTCTAAATTTTGAAATTTACGATTTTCGAATTTTTCAGAATGCAACTGTATTCGCAAATTGCTTTGGATACGAGTATTCCAAAATTGGGATATGAAAGCTTTCTGAAACGATTCGTATGCGTGTACCGAATCTTTCGCCAACTCCCACCAATAATATGCCGTGTTTTTCAAGCAGTGGCTAACGCATTTCAATTTTTCTGCGTCTGTTAACTTAAATGTGTGGCAATATTCTCCAAACTGATTTAAGAATCTTCGAGGGTTTTCATTACTTTTCCCTGAATATGTTGGAACGTCATCCAACCATTTCTTAGAAGGGTGGTGTAGTGTAAGTACCGGATCTGCTGACATAATTGCAGTACTAATATTCGCGGGATTTCGCTCGGCTTCTATCGTTATCGATTTGTTTACCGGCGTGTCTTCCTTGTCGGTATTACATTCGCTAGTGTGGTGAGTCGTTAGTTGGGGCGAGAATGTTGCGATGTGTCTGGATTCTCTTTCTATTTCCCCTATTTTCGCCTCTACCATATCTAACCTTCCTGTTAGACGCTCGCTTAAGTGTACTACTTTATCGTCAGTGCGTTTACTGAATATTTCTACACCTTCAATACGAGTGTGTACACTGGAAAACTTCTGTTGCATCTCGTGCTGTGTTTCAGTTAAGTCATGCCTGATTTCTGCTGTTTCATCTGCAATCCTGCCTAAAGTGTTATTTAAGACTTGCACTAAATTGTCTAGTCTTTCGGCGTTTTCTCGCTCCTTTTGTTCCCTTTCTAACTTCTCCTCCTGTTCTATACGCTCCCGTTCTTGTTTCTCCCGTTCCCGTTCTAGTTTCTCCTCCTGTTCTTTACGCTCCCGTTCTTGTTTCTCCCGTTCCCGTTCTAGTTTCTCCTCCTGTTCTTTACGCTCCCGTTCTTGTTTCTCCCGTTCCCGTTCTAGTTTCTCCTCCTGTTCTTTACGCTCCCGTTCTAGTTTCTCCTCCTGTTCTTTACGCTCCCGTTCTAATTTCTCCTTATTCATGAACTGGAACAGTGCATCTAGGGTAACAGTTGGTGTCGGCGGCGAATGACCCAACTCCATTTCCTGCTGTGACTCCATACCAGTAGTCTCGATGTGCTGTTCTGGTACTACTTCTCTAGGTTCTCGTTCAGGACTAGAGTCAGAAGTGTCATTGCTACCTCTCAAAAAATATGACTTCCTACCTGTGTCTGTCATCTTGACAAAATAAAATTACTGTCTGTATTTTTCAAAGTGTCTTGAGTTGTTCAAAAAAAAATCATAAAATAGTCCCTAACGTTGGCTTACACGTTGTGCGCCAAAATTCTGAAGTGTTTTCAAAATTTTCCCTTTTCTTCTGTTATTTTTCAGACAGCTCCAAGGATGAGCGACCAAAATTTCAAAAGGGTGTGCCACCGTTGGGTGATCAAAAATTCTATAAGTATTTTCAGAATTACTCTATGGAGTATATTTCCTAAAATGCCAATATCTATAATGTAAAATGTGGTCTAGTTGGGCGCCGTGAAAACTCTATAAAGTACTAGTGCTGTGATTGGTATGTAGCACAACTACTAACCTCTACAGAATATTAACTAAAATATGTCTTGTTATGTTGATAGTGAAAATAAATTATTCTCAAGTTGTATGTACTGGTGTAGTTTGACTCAGTGTGAATACCAAACAATAAAATGTCGTATAATTCCTTAGCAGTATGTCTCCTTCTCTTTGGGTGTAAGTATTCTGACCTTAAAATCAACAAATATAAGTAGTGGGTTTAAAAGCATTAACTTCTCTATGACTGCTGATCTCAGTGTAATAAAAACTAATTATTCTTTCAAGACAATCCAAGCTAAATATTTCTGTCTATCTGGTTTAACATACACATGATATGTAAGTATGGTTATCAATCGGAAAAATAAAATATAATGAAAATTTAACTTTTTACTAGGGTCAAAATCATGGTTGTATGGGTGACAATACTCTTTTGCAACATATCCAACTGTAACATGAAAAGTGACAGAGTCAATGATTAGCAAGCAACATACAAATACCTTTGAGACAATTATTCATGTTTAAATAGGTTTTTCATTAAACAAAATTTCAATATCCGTTATACTTAAATGTCTTTCAGAACTAATTACGTTTTACGTAATTGTATCACTGAATAATAGTTTGGTTATCAGTCAATATTTTAAATATTATTGAAACACATTTTAACTGGCAAATTAGTCTTTTCTTTGTTTTTACTAGCTCAGTCTCTTTCGGTAGATCAAACTGTCTCAAGACTTCTGGACCTGGGGCTATTCTTTAAACATTCAAGACAATTAATGACTTTAACAGATTTTAACTTTGATATCGTACATATTACTGATCAATGTCAGTTAACCAGGTCCAGTATGTACAAGCTACAAGTCTTTACGTAGTTAAGTAGTATTAAGTTGTTTTTGCGAGTTTCAAATTAGGTCTTGATCGTAAACATCATAGTTTAAGATATCTTGCCATTAAAATAGGACAGGTAACTTCTCGCTGTTCTTGTTAATTCGGGGATGGGGCAAACAAACCTCGTCGCGTCGTTACAATACCAAGAGGCTGTGGAAAACCTCTCCGAACCCCTGTCTCTCCTCCGATGTTGCTGGTTAGATCTCACTCTCCTCCGATGTCGCTGGTTGGGTCTCCGTCTCGATGCACCTCCTCTCGTGCTGCTGGTACTCCAGCAGGACTGGCGTCGGTCACCTGGAGTCGTCTAGAAGGATGATGTCCTCCGGTACACCGTCTACGATGCCGTCTACCGCTGTCGAACTCCTTCCATCTCGAAGATTGATAGTCCTTTTCTTCTTTTCTTCTTAATTCGTCGTTGATCCAGTTCTATTTATGCTGTTAGTCAAAACTTATCGTCGTCGTCGATTCTTTAGTAGAGCTTCGAACATCAGTAACTACCTCTTCTTCATTGTGTAGTTCCGGTATTTATTATAAAATCATCAATTTCACGTAGATTCTAGCTATTCAGTCGTCGTACCAATGTTTTACGTGATATTCTTACATTCATTTATGACTAAATCACGGAGCTCTTTCTCTCTAATCCTTCTCCCATGATAGTAGAACAGAAACTCCAGTTCCAATTTGTTTCAAACAGTCAAAGCTTTCTCTATTGAACACTCTCCGAAATCACACTGGAAATACTAAATTCTTTAAATAAAATATATGCGCAGTCGAGCGTCCAATCACATATACTCTTTCCTCAGTAATGACCCAAAAACAATATTAAAAGGTGTAAGCTCATTTCCTATTCGTCGCCGTTTAACAAATGTTTGCAAAGACATTTCATAAAATTATTACTTAGATAAAACATGAAAATACTTAAAGAGTAAAACCAAATTGACCTGACCATAGAGATACAATACTGGTAAATATAATTCATAACAGGACTAAGACAAAGTCATAGAGGTAAGAAGTAAAATAATAAACATAAAATTCATTTCTATTGAGGGCTTCTCAAATACCTCTATAATGATTTGTATATAAACTCTATAATATTCATAATACATCCCAGTGAATGTGAGTTCTTTTCATATCTTGCAGTTATTAATAAGAAAGCCTTAGGTCCAAGGATACCTAGTATCGTATTGTTTTCTGTATTCTGCTTATTAGCAACAGTTCTTTTCCCAATATTTGTAAATCAAGGAAGTTATAACAGACACTTAAATCTTTTTATATATGTAACTATTATTTATCAATTTGATTATTACATTGTTGGAACCAAGTAACTATTTAAGTCACTTAAACTTATATGCAATAAGTTGACATCATAAAGCAATATTAATAATAATATTTAATTGGCTAGGTACTTAATTATTAATGTTATAAATCATTGTTTTACATTGTATTTACTACAGGAATGTCACAGCTGGAAACATTTTCCATGACAAACAGGGTTATGCAATTTTCTTTAACTCAATCTAGAAATATAAAAAAAAATCACATACATTTCATACTTGTTTTTATCCATCCAAAACAACCATGGTGAAAAAATATTAAACAGTAAGTATTTTCAGAGCCTTAGCAAATGTTGGTCTGTACCACATACAGTTCGTACGATATCTCTACGTGAAACACATACAGTTCATTATTTGTAATTTTAATTATATTTCCATGAACATAATGAAATTAGTATAGGGCCTAGGTTGTTCACTGTTGAGTACTTCTGAAGTATTTTCATTGTGAGTTAACATACATACCAAATGCCATTCTTCCAGCAAAGTTACAAATAAGACAACAAGATAATATATGTATAATATATATAATATGTATAATATATATAATATGTATGTAGTACCATATTTTAAACCCCTATTAAATGCATAATAACTCAATCTCTTTTCTGGACTATTAAGTAATAGTTTTTGATTACTGTTATTTGTAACTTAAATAAAATGACAACTAACAAATTAGTAAAATATATAATTACGTGCGATATAGTGTGACAGTTTTACTTGGACGGCAAACGAATATAATAAAATGTCTATGACAATGTTAACTTTACTCATTATTATGGAAAGAAACAAAATGGGCAGATAAGCATATTCTACGCTGACATTTAAAAATGCTCAATTCAAAATGAACATTTCTTCCCGATGACAAACAAAAAAGTTGTATGGTCGCGAATAATACATTCGTATGGCGTCACATCAGCGGAATATTCCCTTGGCATAAATGTGTGAAGTCTGTGACACAAAAACAAATGAACGAACAGCTTTTTTTTTATCGGATGTGCAATCGGAGACCCTTGGGGTGGTTGAAGAGTGTCAGGTCGGTCGCCAGACCAGATAGTGAAAGCTCAGGGGCTTAGGATAGAAAAGGCCTATCTCCAAATTATTAAGTATAAATGTTGTCATGAAATAGTTAAAGACTTGATTACAACCAGGTTTTTAAACCCATCATGATCATGAAGACACTGATCGGAAGGTAATGTACAATACATTTCAATGGCCTTTTCAGTTTTTGCTAAATAATTATAAATATAAGCAAAATTCCACTGTATCTGGACAAATCAAAATATTGATTATATTTTTTTCATCACAGAAATAATATATGATATGATAACTAAATTTGAAAAAAGCGGTTATGTTAAATGTATTGTATACTTTCAGTAGGCAAAATTTCTGGCCCCTACCTCTTATAGACTTTGAGAAAAACTGCCTTTTAAAATAACATTGATATAGATAGGAGCGCAAATTTGTGACACGGCCTCTTAAGTACAAACTTGTCTCGTGGAATTGCTTTCTGCCACAATTGCCTAACATTGTCATCATTGGGAACTCGGAATATTGCAACTTTCTCGTCCGACTTTGCCTGATAATTTGTTTTGCACCCAGGTGCAACACAAAGGTTAGGCATTTTCACAATTAAAATAATATACGCTTATTCTCTTTACTAACAATCAATGCTCCTTGCTCACAATCACGGTCTAAGAAGGGGAGGTCTGGACACTCCCCAACCTGGCCAGCATGCAAAAGTGGCACACCTAATGTCTCCGTAGTTCCGCTCCGCTCCACCATCTGACGTGTAGCGCTGGTTGTTCTGCGGTGGTATTTTAAGCTTTGTTGTTATGAACAACTCAACATAATAATCATTTAAATTTTCATTTAAATGTTTAAAATGCATTAATCTCCAGATATCGATACAGTATTAAATTGGATGTGTTTATTTTTTATAAGTTTGGGAATTATTTCATAAATTAGGTCAATTAGGTTACGAAGTATAGTTTTCACATTGGCATTGGCGGGAACTTCATTGTGAGCAAGGAGCATTGATTTTAGTAAAGAGAATAAGCGTATATTATTTTAATTGTGAAAATGCCTAACCTTTGTGTTGCACCTGGGTGCAAAACAAATTATCAGGCAAAGTCGGACGAGAAAGTTGCAATATTCCGAGTTCCCAATGATGACAATGTTAGGCAATTGTGGCAGAAAGCAATTTCATGAGACAAGTTTGTACTTAAAAGATCCCATTATGTATGCGAAAAACATTTTGTGGAAGACGACATTCTCACAAAAAAAGGAACACAAAGATCAGTTCGGAAACGTCATTGGAATAGTAAGTTAATTTTTATTATTTGTATGAATGTAGTCTAAAGATTACTTATTTTTGTATAGGCCCAACTTTTTTAAAAATGGAATGTATGATGTCGAATTTTATTAATGACCAGCACAACCCTGATAATACCTGTTTGTAAGTAGTTTGACAATACACCATTTTTTATTAAAATACAAAATTTGCAAAACGAGTGCGATCTCTTCCTTAAAAAAATTATTAAAATCCCAAAATACTTTTATTCAGTCCTTTAAACTTTCCTTTGTTATCTTAAAAGGCGCAGATACGGAATTCAAACTCGTTTAGGAGTAATAGCAGTTTGTAATTTACATTACAATACCTGTGCATTCATGCGGCTATCAAAATTATTTTTGCTTGCTGTGTATGTGCGTCTTGTTTGTTTTCGACAACTTATAAAAACGTATATATTTTTTATTTGGATATTGTAAGGCAATGTAAATAAAAAAAATTAAAAAATACGTCCCTACTATGCACCCAAGCTGAAGCGTCAAGGACAGCCTAAGTTTCACCCCCATAGATCGACATGCACGAACAGTTCCGAAGTACGTCGCTCGATCGGGTAACTTCGGTAGTAGAAAAGCGCGGGCTATAGCTACAGCTTTTGAACGTGAACAATGATATCGTTTTTTGATCTAGCAAGAGATAAATTGCAAAATTGTACCAAAAGTGATAAAGATAACACTATTCCGGGATATGTAGACAGTGAAATCGGTTATAACAATTTCTTTGATGCCTTAAAAAGTGCAGGTTACTCGTTCTGTCAGAAGTAGTGCAGCACAGGAGCAATTCAAAATATTAGATTCAATTTTCTGTAGAAGACGAAGCAAGCAACATTAAAATGTTTATCTTGCTTGCTTCAAATCCTCAACCCTTATATCTGTCAATGAAGGAAATTAATTTAGCTTTCAGCTTGGTGACCTCTAGATCATTACAAAAAAATGAAGGGCTATAAAATGCTAATGATATGACAGAATGGGTGGGTGAAGTAACGTAAGAACTCTGAGAAAACCAACTAACCACTGCAATGTTTGCTGTGTTCCCCACTATCAAAAGATCCATTAATGACCCTGCTGATAATCAAACCCAGAGCACTTAAACACAGAGACTTAATGTTTGCCTCTAATGACCACATTTATAAGACCACAAACCTAATGCTTATTACCTTTTCCACCATTAATTTAATTACCTTACCTTTACAGATCGTGAGCAGCAGGTAATGACCAGTGTACTGAATGAAGTCTTTGAGATTAAGGGCTTCTTATGTGTAGGAATGTTTGCAATTTTTGAAACAGCCCTTTTCGGAATTTTATTATTCTACTACTGTTAAAAGTCTCTTCTTTACAAATTTGCTTTGTTCTCTGTTACTAATTATTATTAATGTAGGGCATCCTCCATCCATTGCATACCTTTAGTGAACATAATAACATATATTTTATTATATTTTTATTCTCCTCGCTGGTTCTGTATGTTCAACTACAGCTGATTCAGTTGTGTCTTTATATTTTTAATTATTTATTTCCATTGTTTTCCATGGCAAACAATACAAAACTTCAATGCCGTTAATCCAAAAATTGGAAGTAAATCATATTTTGAAGGTTTGCTATCTAACAAATCATTAGGTATTTAAAAATTTATTGTAATTTTTAAATTCAAGAAAATTTTTCTGATGTATGTTCTGAGAAAAAGACACATTTATGGAAGCTTACTGTAACACCAAAAATGAAGTATGATGTTACTGATATCATTTGTGTTTGATATAATTAATTATTAGTGTTAAAAGTGCATTTGCAGTGCTAATTTCTGATCCCGTTCACATACAGGCATAAGTGTGATAACTAAAATGAAGTATGACGATTTAAGAGTTAAATGTTATGTTTAATCTCTTTGCCTAACTGTTTGATGAATATTTTAAGTGCAAATGTGCAGTTTGTAGTTTTTATGTTAGATCTAATTCATATTATACAGGCTAACGTGCATTGTTTTATGAAGAATAGTGTTGTAACAAACTGTCAGATTAAATTGTTTTGTTCCAAAATAGAGCAATGCTCTTTGGAACATTGCAGAAAATAAAATTTTAAGAATTACAAAGTCTAGCACAAATATTAATGTAAATCAGCTCCAAGACTTAAGTTGTAAATGTGAAATTAGGCCTATGTGATTACAATCTTATGGCATTAAAGGTCTAGTAAGCCTACCTACATTTGTATTTTAAATAATCCAAGTTCATAAACATTTAAAGAAATTGCTGCAAATATTTCAGTTCAATGAACTGATTCAAATAAAAAATTATAGGTTTAAAGATAATCTAGTAATGAAGCCAATAGTATTATTAATTAAAATCTTGTCTGTAATCTCAGAAGTCAGAGAAGTTGAACCCTCATGCAAAACCCAGAGCTGGTAGGCAATAATTTTTTTAATTTATTTATCATTTTCGGATTTTTTTTTATATCAAAGATTGATTAATTTACATTGATTGATACCAAACATATACAAGAACTTCAGAATACAGATTTTCCTTCATATTGAAATATTGTTATTTAAAAAAAATTATTTTCTTTTATTGATAATACACTTATTGGAATTGGCTCTAGAATATAATAGTGAATACGTAATCTGTACTTGTCTATGATTTGTTTGTTTTTTATGTAAGTGTATATAGTAGTGTTTTTTTTTTAATGGTTGTTGGCTAGTGTTATGTATGTATGTGCACTATATGCAAATGGTAGTTCTGATAGTATATGTTCATAATAACTAATATACTGATATCAGACTAGCTCAAAATTGGTCTGTATTGTACATATATGAATACTTTATAAGATATGTATTGAAATATTATTTGAGTTAAGGAAAATTGTTACTGTAGAGTGTAGATGTTTGATTGATTATTGAAAAAAAAATTCCTTCTGACAACCATTAATAATTTTTACTGCTTTTTATTAATCTTCATAAAAATTCACAAGTCACCATGGTTACCATCTTCCAGCCACAAAACAAATATTATCAGTGATTTTAAAATACATCAATAAATATTATCAGTGATTTTAAAATACATCAATAAATATTATCAGTGATTTTAAAATACATCAAATAAACTCTCTCGCTGCATTCACGAAATCATTGCTTATTTACATTCGCCAGCCAAAGAGTAGATTAAAAAAAAGCTGTTCTCCACAAGCCTGAAACAAAAAAGAAATCAAAGTTAAATGATTTATATTGTGCTAAAGAGAAATGAAACTGATAAATAAATGTATCAAAGAAAAAAGTTATGCATACCAGAATGATAAATTAATTTCAAAACCATTTTAGTTAGAAATTTGATACATTAAATATTTTGGTATATTCTCATGTATGTACTACAATTAACATTTTTCTTTGTCCTTTCAAATAGATATTTTTTCCAAATACTTTTTGACAAAAACTCATTTATGTGAAAAAAAATTATATGAAAAACATAATTCTATTGCTCTTGTGCCCATTATTGCAGAAAAACTAGGTATTTAACAATCCAAGTAACTACACAATTTTAGAAGTTTATTTCTCAGGGCCTCAAGTGATGTAATTGCTTGTTATTAGCTTAAGCAAATCTAGGCTTTGACTCAAGCAAAATGTTTACAAGTTGAATTAATTTCACGTAATGCATGTCACATAAGCAGTTAATTTTTTTTTTTTTTTTTTTTTTTTTTTTTAAGTATCTAACCAAAGTCTTTGGGGAGAGTATTAGTAGGTAGGTTACCAAAATTTGTAAGATTCTATATATATCCTATATGTTCATATTTTAGTTGTATCAACAAAATGCCTACACAAGAATAGATGTCAGCATGTTATTTTGCAGCAGTCGATGGCATTACTTCATAGTACAGTTGTGAAATCACTACAAAATGTGTCGGATGTATATTGCAATGATTTACAATTATTATCGGTAATCGCATAACTGCAGAGTTCAGAGCGTGTTAGAAAATTAAAATATACCACACATTGTTCTTTTTTTGTTTCTAATAATATTAGTTTATATTCCTACAAAGATGGATTCAGAAATTTCCTAGAGTAACAACTTTTCCACACAAACCAAATTTGATAAATAGTAATTCTTAGTACTATGTACTTCGCCAAATAAATTATTTTTAAAGTCTAGGTAAACTTACCTAAAGAATAATTGCTTACACCATTTTACAGTAGTTATGAAGAAGTTACCTTTCCCTAACCATTTTCATGATTTAACAGCACTTATGTAACTAACCTAACCAAGTATTGCAACTGTGAACTACAGTATAACCCTGTAATTGTTTTCAAGTGAGCATGCGGAAAAAAACATAAGCAGTCGATGGAAATTTAGCCATTCCAGTGTTTTAACGTTTTACCAATGGATTCATTAAGAAAATATAATGTTAAAAACCATTGATCAGTACCCTTGATGCTTGAATTTGCTTAACCAATCCAACAATTATACAACTTCATTGTGCATCAATAAAGTAAATCAATCATCAATACAGTAAACGTCTTCGATTATACTGCGCTAATTCCCAAATATATTTTTAAAAAATTGAAATAAATTGTTTAACAGTAGTTTAATGTTAAAGTAGGTAAGTATAAACAATACAAAATTTGTAAAATCATGTGAATGGTTAGTTAGCTAAATTTAAAAAAAGTAATTTTCTTTTGTTGCTGCTTATCCATAAATTAAATTATAAAATTTTGAAAATACCGCTTCAGACACTAAAAACCTTCCTCTATTAAAACTGTAAACAGCTTTTCTTAATTCCTACTGGTTTTCAAGAAATCACATTTTGCAGGTCACGCTAGATAGCTTATGCAGTGAAGCAGCTGTTACCATTTTCCCCTCTAATTGCATAGCAGATCCTGTGGTTTTCCATATATATAAGAATGTATATATTTTTTATTTGAATATTATAACCTAATGAAACGTAAATAATAGTTTTAAAAAAGTTACGAGTCTCTAATGTGTATCCAAACCAAAACGCCAACCCTTGACAGGGATTTTTTATAGCAGTATGGAGGCGCAAAGCACAGATTAGTTACCTGTAATAGCACGTAACCTGACATATAAAAGGAATCATTTGTTACAAAATGAAAATTTATTTTATATGTCAGGTTATGTGTTGTCTCACGTAAAAAATCAGAATTTTGCACCTATAAACTGCTAAAAAATATCGCTCTCAAGGACTGATGCCTTGGGTTTGGAATGCACAATAAGGAGTCACATAACTTTTTTAATGTGTTAATTTACGTTTCTGCATTGCAATATCCAAATAAAAAATATACAATTTGTGTATAAAAAAAAAACAGGATCTGCAACTCAATTAAAGAACAACATGGTGACAGGCCCTTTACTGCACAAGTAATGTAATGTAACCAATAAACAGTGATTTCTCAAAAACCAGTCTGAATTTAGAAAAAACTTTTTTCAGAGTAAATACAGGTACATATTTAAAGTTAAAAAAAAAAGTGTCCAAAGTTTATTTTGCATACAAAAAGCAGCAATGTGAGATAATAACCTAAAAAATCACTGTAAAATGTATATTGGTTGGTTAGATTAGGTTAGTAACATCCAACCGTTCAATTGATTTTACAGAATTTTTAATTGGTGCTATTCCAAGCTAACCAAATGTAAATTCCACTGTACTTAGAATCACTGTACGTATAATGTTACTAACCTAACAAATTTCACTGTATTTTTAATCCAGCTAACCCAAGGGCAGTATCTCAATATTACAGATTTGTAATAAATAATCCTAACCTATCCACATGTTAAACATGATAAACTACTTGCAGTATCAAACAACCCTCATAGAGAATAATAATTTTAAACATGTCAGGAAGTAAAAAACACTTTAGGAATTTATAATTTTTCCTGCAATACCCCAAATTATATTAAGTGCACTCACCTCAATGTAATTCAGCTCTGGTAACAATCATTTTAAAATACTTTTACTTAAATGCGGTTAACTGCTACACACCACCAGAAAACATTTCTTATGATTTTATATTTTATACGTTGTGCGCTCATGAACATAAGATGAAATCTCCACACGCTACCTAAAATTTAAAAAGATAAGCCTATAGTGTACAAAAATTTATATAAGAAATGATTACTTGCCAAGAATAACACAAGCAATGTTAACTTGTAAACGGACAAAACTAATCTCCTAACAAATCAAACAGAAATAGCTCAATAACTTACCTGAAAATCTCATAAATAGTAAAAGGAAATATTTGTGTACATGTGTTTTACTCTTAAAAAAATATAAAATAACATTAGTCAACAATTTTTTGATCAATATTGCAATGTTTGTTTTGAACGTACAGATAAAAAAAAAAAAAAAAAACCGAACATGTACGAACCAGCCCGAAGGGCATGTCGATCTATGGGGGTGAAACTTAGGCTGTCCGAAGCGTCAACACTTGACATGAGACACGAAACATTGACGATGGCACTTATTTGTGTAGCAAATAATGTATTGTAAATGCAGGTTTGGTATAGCGCTAGAGTTGAATAGCGGACGTCGAACGAACTATGGAGACAGTAAGTGGTCACTTTTATCTGGCGAGTGTCCAGACCTCCCCTTCTTAGACCGTGCTCACAATGAAGTTTCCGCCAATGCCAATGTGGAAACTATACTTCGTAACCTAATTGACCTAATTTATGAAATAATTCCCAAACTTATAAAAAATAAACACATCCAATTTAATACTGTATCGATGTCTGGAGATTAATGCATTTTAAACATTTAAATGAAAATTTAAATGATTATTATGTTGAGTTGTTCATAACAACAAAGCTTAAAATACCACCGCAGAACAACCAGCGCTACACGTCAGATGGTGGAGCGGAGCGGAACTACGGAGACATTAGGTGTGCCACTTTTGCATGCTGGCCAGGTTGGGGAGTGTCCAGACCTCCCCTTCTTAGACCGTGGTCTAGATTTAAGAGTGAGGGGAGTTAGTCATGGCGCCAATGCTGCGGACAGCCTAAGTTTCACCCCCATAGATCGACATGCCCTTCGGGCTGGTTCGTACATGTTCGGGTTTGTTTTTTATTTTTTTTAACTGTACGTTCAAAACAAACATTGCATTATTGATCAAAAAATTGTTGACCAATGTTATTTTATATTTTTTTAAGAGTAAAACAAATGTACACAAATATTTCCTTGTTACTAATTATGAGATTTTCAGGTAAGTTATTGAGCTATTTCTGTTTGATTTGTTAGGAAATTAGTTTTGTCCGTTTACAAGTTAACATTGCTTGTGTTATTCTTGGCAAGTAATCATTTCTTATATAAATTTTTGTACACTATAGGCTTATCTTTTTAAATTTTAGGTATCGTGTGGAGATTTCATCTTATGTTCATGAGCGCACAACGTATAAAATCATAAGAAATGTTTTCTGTTGGTGTGTAGCAGTTAACCGCATTTAAGTAAAAATATTTTAAAATAATTTTTACTAGAGCTGAATTACATTCAGGTGAGTGCACATACATCCACGACCCCAAATTCACGACTAGAAACGAGCTAGTCTGGCGCCCACCCGGACAACACAGATCAAGAACCGCCTTTTCCCACTAGGAGCCACACCGGGACTCGAGCCCGAGACCCCGGACGACGGCACAGACAACCAATTTTTTAGAAGTCGCCACACTGCAGAATTACAGCATGTATTTAATCATTTAATTCATACATATAATTACTAGGTTATTAGATATATCAAATTACATTTTCACTTTAAATCGCAATAAACAAGCTACTCGGCTATAGGAAATGTGCATATTTGAACAAAAGCTAATGCATATACTGAAGTCCAGCCAAAAGTGTGATAATTTTGCCGCACAGAAACATGACATTTAAGATTTACAGAGCCAATTATTGTGATAATACTAATTATCTCAGAACACTGAAACTTTAGTTTAACTATTTTTCAGTGTTTATTTATATGTCTTTCAAGTGTAATTATCTTTAGGGTTTATTTATTTCTCTTTGTTTAATGTTGTGCAAAGATATGTGACTAAGAGAAGGTGATTTGGTCTATGGATCGGCGGATCTTTTTAAAAATGGAAAGGAGTGTGGATTGTTAACGATAGAAGTTGGAGAGAATAAAATGAAGAAGGAAGTTTTAGTGGCTGGTATCAGCTATATTCTCAGCTGATAGTTCACTGAATAAGTGAACTGTTGTGCCCCTGAGCCAGGGCGAATGCTATGGTAATATTTAATTACCGGGGCTACTTTTATCCGCTGAAATATAAGGTACCAAAAGTCTAATGTATTCAGTACTGAAGTTTTGTGTCCGGTGAGCCCCTCCTATTAACTGTTTCGGCATAGTATTTTATTTCTCTGGTTTTCATTATGGCACAACATAATTATTTTGAATTACGCCTAGTGGTCCCGATTTAAAGACTCTTGTGCACTCCGAAGTAACTGAGCTAGTTAATTTTTTTTATTCACTTTAATTACTATTATTTATCACAAATGAACTTTTGATTTTGGTTGTGCCCAACATAACTTTATAGATAAATTATATTTTATTTGATTTCTAATGAGTCATGGATAAGCAACCTAGTTTCTCAGTGTCGAAATAGGTAACCTTGGGCATAAGCCGCAATGGAAAATTACTTATAGCATAGTAAACATTTATGATTAATATAGTAATGTTAAAGTGTGGCGCCCATATAAACTTAATATAGTAACTATAATTCCTATCATATAAGTAAATACAATTATAGAGTGACAACTCAAGGTGTTTCATTTTGCTTCGAAACACATAAGAGGTTACCCTATAATATTAGTATAAATTACAGAGTGTCGACCGTACGTGGGGCCCGATATTTTGTCAAGTAATTTTTGTTGAGTATAATCATGAATACCAGAGGGAGGTGCCATAACCGAGGCAATACCGGATCTAGGGACAGCAGCATGTCCGAGGACAGAGAGACAATTCCTATTCTGGTAACACAAGAGATAGAGGGATACGAATCTAATCAGCCCACGGAACACTTGGAAACTATCTCAGTTTTAGGCCCTACTCCTAGTGGCAATATTGACTTAAATAACTTGTTCCAGGGACTCATGGACAGGTTAGATGCCAACGCTGCTGAAATAAATGCCAGGTTAGATGCCAACGCTGCTGAAATGAATGCCAAATTAGACTCTAACACTACCAGGTTAGATGCCAACGCTGCTGAATTGAATGCCAAATTAGACTCTAACACTGCCAAATTAGACTCTAATACTGCCAGGTTAGATGTCAACGCTGCTGAAACCAGTGCCAGGCTAGATTCCTATACTGCACAACTGACTGGCATACAGCAAAGTATCCTCAGCTTCGAGAGTAACCTCAAGTTAGAGCTGGAGGAAGTTAGGGAGTCAGTATCAGTTGTAACCAACCGAATAACAACACTAGAGTTTAACACTGATCAGAAATTAGCCCAGCTTCAGAATCAATGCCAAGACACCACACAGAAGATACAGGAGGAGTTAGGCAGTGTGTCAGAACGCTTAGAACAAGTGGCCCAACAGGCTGCACAAAACCTCTGCAGTTTGGACAACACTAGTCAACAGGTGCACGAACAAATGGCACAAATTTCACACAAAACGGACGAACTAGGACACCAACTAGAACAGCGAGTAGGTAATCTGGAAAATCGCATGCTTACCCTCAGGTTGGACAACCTGATGGATAGACCCATCACTACCGCAGTTACGCCCATAGCTATCCCTAGTAACGTGCCAGAGACTGCTTCACCAGTTACTACACCACATGCAGCACATTCTAGCCTTTCTCCTGCACTTGACCAAGTGGCCATTATGCACCACCCGGCCAGACAGTGGTCAGAGGCCATGCCTCGTTTCGCAGGCGGGGAAAATGAAAACCCCATGCGGTTTTTAAAAAAATTTGAGGAGTATTCAGCCATGTTTAAGCTGAATGACGAGGAGAAATTAAAATGCCTGAATACTGCCCTCCGCGAACATGCGTATTACTGGTGGGAAGTAATACAAACTTCGACCCACACATACGCAGATTTCCAAACTCAATTCAAGCAGAAGTTCTGGAGTGTGCGAATACAGGGCCACTTAAGAGCCAGGCTGCATGGGGAAAAATTTGACTATAAAAAACATAAGTCTCTGGAAGCCTATCTCTCGAGCATGTTCGAACGTACCAGATATTTAGACCTACCAATGAATGACGAGGAATTTATTTCCATGTTTCTTGGACAACTACCCTACAAGTACCAGTTACAGCTAACTGGTAGGAATTTTTCGAATATTACCGAGTTTAGAGAACAGTTACTGGCATTCGCCAGGCTAGAGCAGCAGGGGCGGATTAATACCACTGAACCAGAAAAGGCACAAGCTCAGAAATCACCTCCGCTTTACCAACAGTGGCAGCGCGGCGGGGAACAGCCCAAAATACGAGTCAACACCGCCAAATGGAAGTTTCACCACACCGGTAAATGGAACAACCGGCAGAATCGAATACATAACTCGAACTTCTGGAGCGGGAAATGGAGTCGTCCCGGTGGTGACGAGTACGAGCCGAGCCACCATGAACAACCCCGTAACAAGAGGTCGCAACACGAAGAACAACGGCTTCCCAGGTACGAGTACCCAGAGCGACCAAGATCACCACGTCAAGGGTACCACGACCGATTGCCAAGATCACCGGAGCAGCAGCAACAGCTAGTGTTCCCTCCCAGTGGAGCTGAAACCGTCCAGTCAGCGAACACCCCGACGAGTTTCCCCACTCACAACTTCCCCTCGTCCACGTCAAAGTACCAACAAGGATACTTTGCGCGGCAATCACCAATCCCTCCCAACAGCAGCCAGATGCAGCAGCTGCTGCAACAGCAGCAGGCCAGCTCATCATCAAACGCCGCCTTGGCTAGCACAGCCAATGTGACGGCGTTAAACTAGCAAGGATTAGTGGTGATACGCCCCAATCATTAGTCCAGGGACCAGACATGGGGGTAAATGATTACCAACAGTTAATCCTGTGGAGCGGCAGACCGGCGTATACCCCTTATGAAGCCATATGCTTGGTTCGGTCGGAGGCGATACCCAACCAATATTTACCCATCTGCGACGAGAATCCGGATCAGGATAAACTTCCTAGCAGGGAAGAAATTGAGGATTTAATTAGAGCAAAGCTACACCTAGAAGCCAGGAATAGACAGAAGCGGAAAACCAGGCGCAAGCTACACCGTTTTAAGGTCGGTAACCTTGTGCTGTTAAGGACTGCGCCAACAAGCAACAAGTGGGCGAATGTAACGAAGAAGTTATTCCTACTCTACAGTGGACCCTACGAGATTCTCCAGGTACATCGGGAGAACTGTTACACCTTAAAGGAAGTGTCAACAGGTATCAATGTGGGAAACTACAACATTAATCATTTAAGGGCCTACCACACACCAGTGGTGCAAAATATATAAGATCAGAGTATACAAAATAGTTAGCTGTATGTATACTGTACTGTTATTGTGCCTAGAATTATTAATAAGATTTATGTGTAACTGTGAATTTATACCGGAAGGTTATGGTGTTAGTCAGCTGAGTTATTTTTTTTTAATTTTGTGAACTCAGTTGATTTCGGCTAGGTGAAGCGTAGTCTTCCTAGCATTTATGTGGTTCAGTACGAGAGTAAATGCTCTTGTCCTTAGGCAGAGACCTAGAGGATGTACTGTGAACCTGGTGTACTGTATGTACATGTTTATTGGCAGCACCTAATAGTTCGGTTCACACACACGAATTAAGTAATTTTAATGTACATTGTCAGTACAGGCTGTATATTGGTGCTAATGTATACCTAGGCAATGTTCTGTTGTAAACACAGACACCCTGACACACTGTGTGTAAACAAACAAGAAAGCACTGTAGAAATAGAAAATAATGGCTTACCTTGTTAAGATCCAGGCCACAGTTTTTTTTTTTACCTACCTATTTCCTAGGCATTCCTCATTTCTAACACTTTTCAATCAGTAGTAAATCATGCTGACTAGGATTGTAATCCCACAGGATTATCCTATCTAAGTGGATATTTACTTCATCCACAAATTCCTAGATATCACACATGAAGAAAGAATTAGCTATATAGCTGTCTAGAGAGACCACCTTCAATTCTCTTTAGATTAATTTTGAAAAGAAAGAAAATATAGCTGACAAGAAAGAAAAATGCACATTAATCATTGAATTTCACTTGTTTACATCATACAGATAGCACTCAGGTTGAAATCACTGTAATTCACTGTCTATTTCTTGATGTGAAAAGATTCTTCAGTGATGAGTGTAGAATGTTATTATTTGTTAATTGACAAAATATTATTAAATATCTGTGAGGTAATTAATAACAATGCTAAAAAGCTAGTGATGTGAAAATGTGATTTAATGTTGTTTTATGGGAGACCAAATGAAACAATTATGATTACTAAGTATAATCAGAAATAACTGTAAAATATTAGAATATGTGCATATAAATGTTATGTCAGTGCAAATATCTATAAAATGTTTGTAATCACTGTAAATATTTAATATTTAATATGTGCCTATCAATGTTATTGTGTTTGAAGTTTAATTGTGTGTTCCTGCACTGAAGTTAAGTTAATGTTTCTAAGAACAAGTTGCTTGTAAATATAATATATATCATAATGAAACAAATGTTTATTGTTATAGGCAGAATCCCAGGAAATGTTATTATTTCTGCCATAAAACTAATGTACTAAAATAATAATGTTTATAATGAAGTTTAACAAACAACTATTTCAATTGATGGTATGATACCAATTGTAATAAAACAAAGTTTTTATTTGGCTAGGTTAAAAATAATTCTTTTCAGCCAAAATAACTAAATGGCCTTCGTGTAAATAGTTATTTATTGTTGTAGACAAGTAAAAATTATCACATTTATGTACACAGCATTTTATCATGAACATGGAAAAAAATACCCAGTCTCAACAATAGTCCACATCTGATTTAATATGAGTTGTGTCAAATTATGTGTGTTTAATTTAAGATTTTAAATTTTTAATAAGTAGGCCTATTTTAAACCAAGGTTGCTTACCCATTATTTAAGGTTAGTTAGGGTAGCAAGTAAAGAAGAATTTTTACGTTCCGGTGTCGGCAGCGAATGGAGAATAAACTGTACGAGGTAGTTCACTTGGACGCTTAAAGTTAAAAAGCGCGGGTGCATTTAGAGGCTAATATATAACAGTTTAATGAGTGTTTATAGTGTACACGAGTGCGCGGACGAACTACGGACCGAGATGAATTCTTCTTGATTCTCGTCTACTGCATGGGGTAGTAGCATCAGCAGTGACAGCGTCCACCACATCTGTCAGGCTTTGGGCATGACGTCCCACCGCAGGCCTGGGGTGGAGCGGCCGAGAGGTATATCCAGGCATGGGTTGTCTGGAATGGCTGCCTCAGTCCTCGCTAGCCTGGATCACGATGTCAATGTGGTGACATCAGTGGTTGTCATTGGCTTGGACGGCGTCCCGGTCAACAGCGTCCAGCGACGGCGTGTATCTGCACATTGAGCGGTATTGCTTAGTACCCGCCACACAACACTTGTTGATAGCAGCCTCGTAATTCCCTGCAGAATCAACTCCTACCTTGTAACCAGCGGCAGAACGAGTTTTCTTCTTTGTTCCCGAGACCTTCAGCGAGGTAATAGACACCTCGATTCACGACGCCGGGTGTTTGTTTACCAGACACTTGTTGATAGCAGCTGCCTGCTCCCAGGATGAAGAAATATGGTGTGAGCCGTTACGATTCTCAACTGTCACGAAACTCAGTGTTACCAACTTTTGGCAAATGTCAAGTTTCAGTGTTTGAATTTGAAATTATGGTACGACCTAAATTAAACCAAATTTAAGGTAATTTTGGTGTGAATTAAGGCCGAGAGCGGCATCTGTGATAATACTAATTATCTCAGAACACTGAAACTTTAGTTTAACTATTTTTCAGTGTTTATTTATATGTCTTTCAAGTGTAATTATCTTTAGGGTTTATTTATTTCTCTATGTTTAATGTTGTGCAAAGATATGTGACTAAGAGAAGGTGATTTGGTCTATGGATCGGCGGATCTTTTTAAAAATGGAAAGGAGTGTGGATTGTTAACGATAGAAGTTGGAGAGAATAAAATGAAGAAGGAAGTTTTAGTGGCTGGTATCAGCTATATTCTCAGCTGATAGTTCACTGAATAAGTGAACTGTTGTGCCCCTGAGCCAGGGCGAATGCTATGGTAATATTTAATTACCGGGGCTACTTTTATCCGCTGAAATATAAGGTACCAAAAGTCTAATGTATTCAGTACTGAAGTTTTGTGTCCGGTGAGCCCCTCCTATTAACTGTTTCGGCATAGTATTTTATTTCTCTGGTTTTCATTATGGCACAACATAATTATTTTGAATTACGCCTAGTGGTCCCGATTTAAAGACTCTTGTGCACTCCGAAGTAACTGAGCTAGTTAATTTTTTTTATTCACTTTAAATACTATTATTTATCACAAATGAACTTTTGATTTTGGTTGTGCCCAACATAACTTTATAGATAAATTATATTTTATTTGATTTCTAATGAGTCATGGATAAGCAACCTAGTTTCTCAGTGTCGAAATAGGTAACCTTGGGCATAAGCCGCAATGGAAAATTACTTATAGCATAGTAAACATTTATGATTAATATAGTAATGTTAAAGTGTGGCGCCCATATAAACTTAATATAGTAACTATAATTCCTATCATATAAGTAAATACAATTATAGAGTGACAACTCAAGGTGTTTCATTTTGCTTCGAAACACATAAGAGGTTACCCTATAATATTAGTATAAATTACAGAATTGCTCAACTAATCTTCAAGAATAATTGCTATCATACAAACTGGTATGCTAAAAAAATCTCATTGATACACAGAGCAGCTTTGTTTACTACTACAAATGGCTATACCTTATTGACACTGTAGCATCTTGTGGTAAAAATATAACACTGAATATGATTTTTCAGCAATGGAAATTATTTATTTCGAAAGCAATTAAAAAAATTAACAGATTAGCATTAAATTACGCAGAGCTGTTGAAAGTATTACAAGAACAGCAGGCCGCACATACATCATGCCTGCCAACATTACACAAGAAGTACGAAAATTTGAGCACGGACCTTTTAGTCACGTGTAAATTTTGAATTCCCGCGGTAATGTGGTCTGGCAAGTACGTCATACGCGATTGACCAATAACAACAAAATAGCGGGATGAAAAACCCTGGTTATATTGATGACCGAAATATTATCACTAACTTTCTGCCTGTCCCCAAACAAAATTGATTTTAAGAACTCCATTAGTGTAGAAATTTTTGTATTCATGAACACTCAAGTATAATTTGGTAGTAGGCATATAAATATAAAAAATTAAATTTAAAATACGTACAATGTTTTTAATTGCGTGTTTTTATGATAAAGAGAAGACCAGTCCCGTAAATCAAGAAATTTTCAGAGATATTTTACAAAACATATTGTTCACACTAAAATTTATTTTCAGTTGACATTATCCAGTTATTCGCGACACAGATATGGGTAGTAAATCTTTCTAAAAGAAAATATATTATAATTCATCATAAATTCATATACAAATGTTTTATGCACGCCATCTCTCGTGTACAGATAACACTGCTGCCATCTAGCAACAGGTAAATGAGTCAACTGCACGCCCTTAGCAGATACTTTTCCGAATTGATAGTTTTCAGGATTATTATGAGATATGCAACAGCGGCGCAAACGGGAATGGTAACCATTCAGGCTGCGGGCATTTTTCAGGATTTTTAAAGTAAGTGCATTGTCAAATAAACCCGGAATGGTAACCATTCACACTGCGGGAACTTTTCAGTATTTTTAAATTAAGTGCATTGGCAAGGAAAACCGGAATGGTAACCATTCAGAATTTTAGGAGCTACTTTTATATCTGCGCACACAAAACTGGACAGCGGATACTTTTCCGTATTTTGCAGACGAACACAGAAAACTATCCAATCCGGAATGGTAACCATTCACACTGCGGACACTTTTCCGGATTTTTTCTAGCAGCACATTTGCAGTAAATGCCGGAATGGTAACCATTCATACAGTGGATACTTTTCAGGATTTGCAATTATACGATATTTGCCAGTAAATCCTGAATGTTAACCATTCCGGATTGCTCTGGGAACATGAGGATGTATAATTTACGGAATGGTAACCATTCCGATTGGATACTTTTCAGTCGCCCCCTTTTATATCTGCGCACACAAAACTGGAATGGTTACCATTCCGACAGCGGATACTTTTCCGTATTTTGCAGACGAACACGGAAAACTATCCAATCCGGAATGGTAACCATTCACACTGCGGACAGTTTTCCGGATTTTTTCTAGCAGCATATTTGCAGTAATAGCCGGAATGGTAACCATTCATACAGTGGATACTTTTCAGGATTTGCAATTATACGATATTTGCTCGTAAATCCTGAATGTTAACCATTCCGGATTGCTCTGGGCACATGAGGATGTATAATTTACGGAATGGTAACCATTCCGATTGGATACTTTTCAGCCCCCCCGGGAAACAAGCCAGCCCGGTGCAGACTGACTCACCAACAGAATTGCCAACTGCTTCACCGCAGCTAAAACCCTTGGAGAATCCAGCGATGGGCGCGAGTGAATTTCTGAAGCTCGTAGGCCAATCGGATGCCATTGCACAGGACCCTAACCTTGCACACGTCCTGGAACCAATGTGCATTTTAATGGCTATTTGGTGTAATCCATCCAAGTCAATAGAGGACAAAATAAAAGCCACCACGGGCTTCGTGACAGCATTAGCGGCCAGCTTTAATGCCGCACACCCTTAATTTAGGTTCTGCCATTAATACTACCCCCGTAGACAGTAGATTAAGTACCATCCTTTACTGGAATGCACGAGGAATTAGAAATAAAATATCGAATTTACCGATCATTTAATTAAACATAATATTAGAATCGCGGCGATAAACGAAACACACTTAATTCCAACAGATCGTCTAACTATCTTAAATTACACTATTTATAGGCGCGACCGCGATACCAGAAGTGGAGGGATTGCCCTACTAATCCACAGAAGTATACAACATAGTGAATTTCATTTACCTGAATTTAATAAATTAGAAGCTGTTGCAATTACTTTTAAAGTCAATAAACAACAAATAGTGCTTATTTCGATGTATGCACCACCGGGGAGGTCACTAACTGAAAACGAGCTGGACATCTTATATGGCTCAGCTCCCACATTTCTAGCAGTCGGCGATATTAATGCCAAGCATAAAGACTGGAACTGTCGGAGCAATACAGCCAATGGCCTACTGCTGCAAAGACACGAGTCTAACAAAAATTATCAAGTACATGCTCCCTCAGAGCCCACTCATGATAGCGGAGTACTAAGGCACAACCCCGATATTTTAGATATTGCATTAAATAAGAGAGTTCAAACGGGATTCGAACTCAGAGTTTTTCACGAAATGTCGTCTGACCACTTTCCAGTACATATACTATTCGATGACGTGGACACTGACATCAGTCCTCCGAGAAAAATTAAAGACTACAATAAAGCCGACTGGAGAGGCTTTCAGACGTATTTAGTCGATAATTTGCCTGCAGCCGATGCCGCCAACTTCGAAACGAAAGATAACATCGAATCAGCAGTCACTGAACTTACAGTTAAAATTCAAACTGCAATTAACTCGTGCATCCCAGAAAAGGTGGTTAGATTTAAGCAAGATGTACTGCCGGTGTATATTAGGGATTTAATTTCTCATAAAAATAGATTAAGGCGCGAATATACTCGACGTAGGCAGCGCGACATTAAAGCGAGAATTAATGAATTACAGAAAATAATTTCCGATGAAATAACTCTATGGAGGAGCAGCCAATGGGAGACGAAAGTCTCTCAGCTACAGGTGCAAGATGGTAGCACCTGGAGTATGACAAAGCGATTCCTTCATAAGATAGATAAAATACCTCCGCTACAAACTCGCACTGGGTTCGCTTTTACACCGACAGACAAGGCACAAGCCTTCGCGAATACCCTTGAATTAGCCTTTCAACCTAATATCGAACCCTCTGACCCGCAATTTAATGCCGGAATATACAGAGACCTTACAATTAAACTTAATCAGCCTTTAACTTCAAAACCTTACTTAACTCAATCTCAGGAAGTTAAACAGGCTATCAGGCGTATGAAACCACGTAAGGCACCGGGAAACGATGGCATTCAGGCAGTAGTCCTTAAGAAACTGCCCGACGAAATTTTGGAATACCTAGCTCAATTAATAAATGGAATACTTAAACTACAGTATTTTCCATTGCAGTGGAAAGAAGCGAATGTGATAGTTTTTCATAAATCCGGAAAAGATAAGACACTGCCCCAAAATTATAGGCCCATTAGTCTGCTGAGTACATTGTCAAAAGTAGCCGAATGCATAATTCTGCAGCGACTAAATGCTCACATTAAAGAAAATAACGTACTGCCGGACGAACAATTTGGTTTCCGCAGCGCGCATTCAACAACGCATCAACTGGTCCGTTTGACAGAACAAATAATAACTGCGTTCAATCAGAATAGCTATAATCTCGCAGCGTTTTTGGACATAGAAAAAGCCTTTGATAGAGTACTTCATGAAGGCTTAATTTATAAATTATATAAAACTGGCTTCCCCGATTGTTATATTAAATTACTGGCCTCGTATTTAGAAAATCGATCGTTTAGAGTCACGACAGATGGAGCACAGTCCGATTTAAAAACAATTAAAGCAGGAGTCCCACAAGGCAGCGTTTTGGGGCCGGTTTTATTCAATATTTATATCCATGATATGCCTAAGCCCGCACACCGATCAGTTCAGTTTGGCTGCTACGCGGACGATACGGTATTGTTTAGCAGATCTAGTATTCTAGAACTCGCAGCAGACAGATTGCAAACCGCGTTAAATTCAATAGAACAGTGGTGCACAAAATGGCGAATTAAGGTAAAACCTACTAAATCAGAAGCTATAGTTTTTACGCGTAAACATCTCCCGCCACTTGAAGATAGACCACGACTAACACTTTTCAATGAGCAAATTCCTCACAAAAATGTTGTTAAATATTTAGGCGTGCACATGGATAGGAAACTACTATGGCGCGATCACATAGAGGCGAAAAGAAAAACAGCTTTCACTAGGCTCATGGCCCTCTACCCCGTCATGAGCAGACGTTTAGGTAGCTCTGTTAAAAACGGAATAATAATTTATAACGCACTAATAAAACCAATAATCACGTATGCAGCGCCGGTGTGGGCAACAGCAGCGGAATCTCACTTAATCAAGCTACAGAGAATTCAGAATAAGAGTATTCGTATTGCGACAGATGCGCCTGTGTATTGCCCCGTAAGGGCTATGCACAGAGAGCTCAAACTCGAACTTTTAAAACATTATTATTTCCGAACAGCGCAAAAATTCTATGATAAATGTGCCATAAGCAGAAACCCATATATTTCATCACTGGGCGAACAAGATCCAGAGTTGCATGGAAAATATAAAATGCCAAATTCAATCTTGGCTCACAGACCTCCGTAGTGTGCTGTGGCTGGCTGAGCGATCGGCCAATCAGTCTCCCGCGAGTTGAAACTTAAATTATAGACATTAATGAATAATTAGCTAATTCAAAATGGTCCGAAGCACGCAGGTGTAGGTTTGGCTCCCGGGAGTTCACTGCCTGTTGTGTTAGGGCTGACTCCCTATGCACGATGGGCATGGCCCGCCTGGCAGGCTTCACCTCCAGTGCCGGTTGTGTTTCTGAAATACATGGGATTTTGAATTACAAGCTTGCAACAAATGCCAGAATGCGAATAGGTCTTGACTTAATTCACCTGTAACTTTATACACCGACAGTTCCTCTATATTTAACTAGTAGTATAGTAGTAGATATTAGAGATTTGTAAATTAGTAATAAGTCCTAGATACTTAGTAATAGACATCAAAAATATATATTTCTAAAATAATAATAAAAAATCTAAAAAAAAAATTAAAATATATATATATATTTTTAGTTCTTATTTTAGTTTTATCTTAAGCACTGCACGTCCATCCCTGAGTTGGCTGTTTGCATATTTCGTAACAAAATGCCTAGTTTGTAAGTCATTTATCTTTTTTCTGTTTTAGTTTCTTAGTTTTTTAGGTGCTGACTGGCGGCGGAGTGAGTGGTCAGTGCAACCACTCACCACCAGGGGCGCTTGCGTCCCTGGTCACTAAATCCAGTACTGGAAAACTGGAAAAGCGGACCACGAGTCCAAGTGCCCAACCCCCGCATGGTAGACTCTTTTCTACTCTGTCCAACACTTCATCCAGACCATCCTCTGTCTCCTGTAAATTCCTACACGTAATGCATGCCAATTTGCATCCCGCATGAATGTGCCCAGGGTTTTCCCTGTGTCTATGCAGGTTTTACCTGGGCCCAACCTATCTCTAGTTATAGTCTAGATTTAAGAGTGAGGGGAGTTAGTCATGGCGCCAATCGCTGCCATGGCTGGCCAATCCCCTCCTAGCACATGATGCATGCGACCCTCTCCTTGCATGGCTAATCCCAGCATGACTAGGCGTATAGGCTTCGGCCTGAGACGCACCTAGGTCCCTCCCTAACCCGGACCCCTCCAAAATACACTTAGTTTTAGTTAGGTTAGGAAAAAAAAAATCATAACAGCACGGCCATGTTGGTGGATATCAAAAACACTTATTAATAATAATTGTGAGGTTAAGTGTTTAATTCATAGAAAGAAAGTGCATATTTAGTAATAATCTTAAGATTATTATTCACTGTTATATTACAAGTATTCGTTATGTTCAGGATCTTTCAACGCACTAAATTAAAACAGCAAGCATCATGTACCTCGGGATCAAGTGAAAAACACTGCACACTTGGATATGCGATACTGAACTTCAACTAACTTTCAGATTTGCGTGTAAATTAAGAGATATGTATCATCATTTAGTTCATATTTTCTCTCTACAGGTTTTAAAGTTTAGCATAGGTTGACGTAATTTTTTTCGTATCACGTGTCCAAATTGACCCCTTGGTTTTGTGGTACAAGATGCTTGCTGTTTTAATTTGTTACGTCGAAAGAGTATGGACATAACAAATACTAGAACATCACAAGACAAACAAATTATCTCAGGTGTTGTGAAATAATTTCTTTTGTAACTGTTTTACATTCATATATAAATTGTAATAACACAAGTTAGTATGCCCATGTTCTTTCAATGTACCAAATCAAAACATCAAGCAAAATGTACCACAGGAACAATGTATACAAGATCATGCCTTCTGGATCAAGGGATGAATTTGAATATGTTATACGGAACTTTTACCAATTTCACTTTCGGGACAAGTATGTATCACAATATCATTATCACATTAATAACATGGCACATTTATGTCATTACCATATCTGCATTATTATGTGACTAGCATGATTATATGGGGGTTTTAGTTGGGGAGTATTCTAATGCTTGTTTTGCACAAAATATGTTTGTGTATTAAACTAGCTTTCTGGTAACGTATTTTATGCTATGGCCATGCTTATTCTAGATTTAGAACATACCTACTACAGTATATATTTTACCTGTGGTATCATATTCTATACTTAAGAACAAGCCCTACCTGTACTAGTATAATAGAACACCATACTGAAGATATATTACATTTCATTATTATTTCTCAAGATATATATCTGATGTAACAGAAGCATATGAATGTCCTCCGTCCAAAAGTTTTTTTTCCAGTGTTTGTACTTTAAGAACGTACAGGTATGTGTGAATGCACAGGTATTATAATGTAAGCTTTAAACTTTGATTACTTGCTAACCTGTAGAAATTTAAAGTCTGTTTTCAGGATAAATTCAGGGCTATGACTAGTGTCAAAAAAAGTTTTTGTCTAATTTTTTTTTAGTTTGTGGATAAGCCACAACGTAAGATTATTACCCACCTCTCTCCTAACAGCAAATAAAATGCACAGAGTAATTGTATTGTTTTGCAGCTTTTAAATGAATAAAGAAAAAAAATTCTGAAAAACTTTTTTTCACATCCTGACATGTATCGAAATATTTCCCAAGAGAATGTTGAGGTACTTTAAGTTGTTTATCGTTTTTAAAACTGCACAAGATTTTATTAAGTTTGTTTTAATCAACAAAAGTAAGAAGAGTAAAAATTATAACTTTTTTTTTTTTACTTCCTGATATGTTTTTCAGTCATTACCCAAGGGAGCAATACTTGCAGCAAGAAACACATAACTCCATATGTGACAAAATCTGATTATGAGGCCCTTGTTTTTATTGAAGCAAGCTTTTTGCAAGCACAGCAGGGACTCGCACATGGCGGCGCTTGCGATATCGCAATCATGAATGTTAAAACTATAAAACTATTGGTAGACTGCTTGATGTAACACAGTGCTGTCTTACAAAATTATTCCAAAGCATTTCAGGAAGCAAAAGGTATTTTGTAATTTTTATTTTCTTGTTTGCAAAAAATCTGATAAACTATAAAATTACAATGAACACAAAACACTACTACTTAATTACTATAACATTTGATAAAATCATAAAAATAAACCACCTACTTTTCTGGCTGCTTGTCTTAAGTTTACACAAAAAATATTTACTGTTCTGCCATTAATCTCACTTAGTGTTGCAGCATACAGTATCGCAAAATGCAGTCACTACTACAATCACCACACGTTTATATTCTATACATCTACCTGAGAAACATTAAGAGCTAAGTGCTGTTTGTATTGTTACCACTTGTATTTATAAGCAGTAGTGGTTTTTTTTTTAATTAATGTGTGTAGGTGCTAATTTTGCCATTGCATTAAATCACCAAACACTGTTTGTGATGTAGGTATACGATATTTCCAATTTTTTATGTAACTGAATGTTTGAAAAATATTAAAAACAAAAAAAAAATATTGAAAGCTGTGAATACATGAAGAACAGTATACATTTAAATAAGATAGGCCTACCAAAACTATTGAGCTTATCAAATTATACATATATGTACTTACCAAATGAAATGTGTTGACCATCTGGTGTGTATATTGTTGCCATGAATATTATTTTTCTGCTAAATAGTTTCTGTTAAATACTATGTATTACTTTATTGCTCTACAGTTTCTGTTATGGACTTTGTCTCCAGATTGCCATTTATATGACTTATTCTCTACATTCTCAGTACTTGTAATTGTTTCTGTTTGTTGCAGGTATGTAAGGAAATTAGAAAATGAGCTGAAACATTAAACTCCTTGGACACTCCATAGAAAGGAAGAATTATTTTCTGTTTAATGCTGGCATGTGAAGACATTAGAACATTTTCTTGTAGATTAAATTCTTTGGACATTCAATGAAAATGAATTATTTTGTGAATTTTTGTTATAATAGTGCTTTTTTATTTTACTTAGAATTTTATTTCATTGCCAGTTAATTGATAGTAACTAAGAAAGTGAAATAAATTTTTTTTGGAGAAATAAAGAGTATTTTTTACAACCTTATATTTCATGATTGTCTATCTTCAAAACATACCAAACTTGGGTGATTCATATGGAAAAAATAATGCTGTCATTTAAAGGAAAGAAAAGTGTAAAGATTTTTGCTGAACGTTCATAATAAATAATTTTACCTTTTGACATGTCAGTTATCTTTAAAACACATTGTAGTTATTAGTATGTACAAGATAGAAAGTGCAAGATTTTATGCCTTTAAAATATTAGTGTTTAAATATTCAATGTGTCTTCGTTTTTTTCATTCCACAGCAAATAAATGAATTTTTTTTATAAAGTGAACATATAAATTTAAATGTAACATGTAACCTTTTATGTGGTATCGCTTTCAAGATACATTCACCCACTATGTTGGTACATATCAAGTAAACCAACGAATAAGTGTTGGTACATATCAAGTAAACCAACGAACAATTAGGAAAGCTACAATGATAGGATTTTTTATACAGGAATGTTACGGATAAAATAATACAATGGAA
Organism: Bacillus rossius redtenbacheri; assembly: GCF_032445375.1. NCBI lineage: Eukaryota > Metazoa > Arthropoda > Insecta > Phasmatodea > Bacillidae > Bacillus > Bacillus rossius. The sequence goes on along the minus strand of NC_086333.1, from coordinate 1,404,260 downwards.
AGAGATTACTGTGGACACAAAAAAAATTTAATATTTATGTTTTTTTTTTCATAAAAAAAATATTCTTTAGTGACAATCTAGGCTGCAAATGTCTCATACATTACTGAATTTCTATACTGAGCATTACCAACACAGAGCTTACACAGTAATATTTCCTCTTTACATTATACCATCAGGTGACACTACAAAGTCTCATAACATGCTATTGTTTTAAACAACCTCAGTATGTACCTTTATGGACAATTACTTTTATGGTGAGAAACATAATGTAGTAATTTGTGCATAAAATAATTGTTTATATAATTTACTTAATAGTCATGCATTATAGCTGCACAGTATGAACCTCACAAATATAATGAAACCAGTTTTTAGTGAATGACCACAATATTAACTCTCAGCATTTTCACACACGTCTTGAAATATTGTGGTAAATGTTTTATAGACTTTCTCACCTCTAAATCTTTTTTCTCTCGTTACCCACACATCCCTGGGTCATCTTTGCGGAGCCGGGCTTATCCCAACCGCCTTAGATTTAACCCTGCCACGTGACCACGCCGCAGGGTCGACAATTATGGAACTCGCTGACTCCAGAGGTAAGCGTTTTAATTTAATGTAGCCGTGCATATGTCTGCTGGCCCAAACAAAGACATTAAAGCACTTGTAGATTCACGGCTCGTAGAGCCTGTTCGAGTCGTAATTCAAAAACTTACGGGTATGGCCGACTCCATGCAAATCCCCAATAAGACTGCTTTTAGATGTAACGTAAGCACATAACGAAGCAATCAGAAACTTTTGTCAGGGTAAAGTATAAGGTATAACGCATAGTGTAACACCGCAATGCATAGCATGCCAATAAATGCGAGAACAAATTGACAGTGATTTCCAGTGCCCCCTTACCTAAGTTAGGCATCAGCCAACCATGCTGCCTGAGGAGTGTGATACGACTTCTCTAGTTAGTAATCCAACCACCGCCACGATCCTAGTGAACAAAGCTGGGGCCGACGACCCACCAAACAGCTGCATAAGTTAGCCTGGCACCCTCCCGGAAAGAAAATAAAATTTTAATCTGTAAATATATAAAGATGATTTTGAATTTTCCATGAAAAAAAATTGAAACATGCTATAGATACAACACTAAATATAATTATCCTGAAACATGTTGAATTCAGTTAAGTTCTGTTACATAGTTGAACAGTGACGAGATTCTGCAAGATAGGAATAGCCTCTGTCCTTAAGTATGGGCGGTGGGCCTTCACTAATCAAAATTCCCGCGCGTCTTGTTAAAAGAAAAACAAAGTCCCGAAGTTGACCGAAGGTTAAGTTTTCGGGCATGTTCGGGTTGGTCCTCAACCCTTTGTGAAATGTAGGCTTCCCGTGAATCTTCGGCTGTCCTAGATTTACCACACTTTTGACACTCGCCCAAATGAATCAGCTACTAAAGAAGAATGTATATAAATTCTAATCTTTTAGGAATGACTTCAACTTAGGTTTACGAAAGGCTAATAAAAAAATTAATTCAAATTATATTAACAATTTTCCATTAGTGTGTGTGTGAGAGAGAGAGAGAGTGAATTTATTTTTATTTTTCCTAACCTAACTAAAAACTAAGTGTGTTTGGGAGGGGTCCGGGTCAGGGAAAGACTCATTATTCCCAACACCATAGGTTTGTTTGACTCGAGGTCGCTCGTGCTTCTCGGGAGTTGAAAGAGTTGGGAGCAAGTTGACCTGAGGGCAAAAAGAGCCATTTGTTGTAAAACAATGATGGCGGAAAATATAGCAGACATCGTGAGAAATTTGTTTGGAAAAGATGATTCATATGAAGATGAAGTTGTTATTGATTTACCATATATTGGACTACAAATTATGAGAGAGCTTGATGAAGGTAAAAATATATAAATATTGGTTTTTCACTTTAAACCGCTTGTGGTATGCATAAGCTAACCTGTACTAGGAAACGATTGCAAATCTTGTGATTTTTAAATAAAGGACGCCAAATAAGTTATATTGAAATGTTTTTCCGCTTCAATGTCGTCATCTAATTAAAATATTACCGTCATCACCAAATGTAGCTTGATAACATATTGACTCCATCGTCAGTCGCGCCAAAACAACCAGCAGACGACTTGCCCTCGCAACTCTTCATCGAGAGGAGGAGCACCGAGAGCATGACCTGAGTGACCTGAGAGCAACTTGCCCCCGCGAGTAGAACCACCATCCGCCATACTGCTTCCGAGAGTTGACAGGTCAAAAAGAGACCTCGAGTCAAACAAACCTAATGTTTTTATATTTTTATTACTCAATATATTACATGACGTCCTAATTGGTTTTTTATGAACTAGTACTGTAATTTGATGGTCTTTGAATGTGATCCACTACTATAGAGGTTCCATTTATGCTTATTACTATAATTTTTATTTTCTTTTATTACTATAATATATGAGGTTTGTTTGACTCGAGGTCTCTTTTTGACCTGTCAACTCTCGGAAGCAGTATGGCGGATGGTGGTTCTACTCGCGGGGGCAAGTTGCTCTCAGGTCACTCAGGTCATGCTCTCGGTGCTCCTCCTCTCGATGAAGAGTTGCGAGGGCAAGTCGTCTGCTGGTTGTTTTGGCGCGACTGACGATGGAGTCAATATGTTATCAAACTACATTTGGTGATGACGGTAATATTTTAATTAGATGACGACATTGAAGCGGAAAAACATTTCAATATAACTTATTTGGCGTCCTTTATTTAAAAATCACAAGATTTGCAATCGTTTCCTAGTACAGGTTAGCTTATGCATACCACAAGCGGTTTAAAGTGAAAAACCAATATTTATATATTTTTACCTTCATCAAGCTCTCTCATAATTTGTAGTCCAATATATGGTAAATCAATAACAACTTCATCTTCATATGAATCATCTTTTCCAAACAAATTTCTCACGATGTCTGCTATATTTTCCGCCATCATTGTTTTACAACAAATGGCTCTTTTTGCCCTCAGGTCAACTTGCTCCCAACTCTTTCAACTCCCGAGGAGCACGAGCGACCTCGAGTCAAACAAACCTCTTGTGTACTACCTCTCTTCAGTAGCATTACAGTGTGCAATCCAATATTTACAGTAATATAAGCGCTATGGTGTTAGTATCGTGTGGCGTGTTATGTATATTAAGAATATATAGGTATATATAAAATCCTATACTGTTGTATAGTAAAAAAAAGCGCTATAGTAATGCCATGGTATGTTTAGTTATATATAAAATCGTATAGTACTCAGACATAACATCACATTAAATAGTGTAGCAATAAAACATATATAAAATTTTATAGTACTTGCCCTCTTCCAGTATTTCAAGTAATATATAAAACAGAAGACAAATAAGCATGTGTAGGACCGTTATAGTAACACCGTAGGTACGTTCAGGAAATATATTTAAAATAAAATGTAAAATAAAATAAGCATATGTTCAGTAAAACTAATAAACATTTTAAAAGAAGTGCTATAGTAATGCCTTGCTATGTTCAGTAAAATAAGCGCTACAGTAACGCTGTGTAGGAAAGGTTCTCTAGAGTGTAATCTGGAAGACTGCATGTTGACGGCTCGCGCGCCGCGATCCCGCACTGTAAAAGTGTTCACATCCGCTCGCCGCGAGGCCGAGCCACTGTCGGAGGGGCCGGTGGGGGAAAAGTGTTTACAGCAAAGCCTTGATGCCGCCTGAGGGGCTGGAGGAGAAAGCTATTGTACCATTGCGGAACTCCAAATGCAGCCCGGGCCAGAAATAGACTACAGCCAGCCATCACTCACAGCATTACGTGAATCACCGTTGAATATCACCGGAATTAATCCACATCTTAACTGACACAGGAAATCCCTTACACGACACTAGGAAACGTCCGCCACATTTTTTGTGAATTTTATACACTAAATAAGTGTCAGGGCATGATGTTACCTGAAGTTCAGGACAATAAAACGCACCCTTAATTTCGTTGCCATCCAAATCACTCAAATGAAAAACATGTTGAAAACTGGGCGTAATGCTGACTACTCTGAAAACCTAATGTGTCCACCTCGGTCAAAGCCTTTCTCAAACAATGTCTTGCATTTTGAAATACGTAAGTAGGACCCCATGCAAGCCATGGATCTTCTAGGATGTAATTTTTATACATATCTGTAAACAGTAAGCAGCAAAGAGTTATCCTTCACCTCGTTCGGAGCCATACCTATAGTGCGGTGGAACCTATTACTGTAGACACGTAGTAGTAATAGTATGTAAATGGGCTCTGGCACCTGGCTTCTGTCTCTGATGCTGTGGTGCTAACCGCCATCTTGGATTCTGACATGAACGTCCATCTTGGATGACCTTGACCTTTGACCTTAACCTTGGCCACAATCTTGGTTCCGCCATTTTGTTTTCCGCTATTTTGGATCTGCCATTTTGTTTTCCACCATTTTTCTGGCATTTTGAATTATGTTGTCACCATTGCAATTTATGGTATGGCTGCCATATTGAAAATCTTTATTTATTATCTAATTTTAATGAAAAAAATTTAAAATTTATAAAAATTATTAATTAATAAAATTGTTACACAAATATTTCAACAACACTGTTGAAATTTTCACTATGGCCACCATCTTGAAAATCTATAATTTATGTTAGAAAATCGAGAAAAATATTTAAAATTATAAAAAAATTAATTAAAATATAATAAAATTCTATTTAAAAATTCACTTATGCCTTGAAGTCCTCAGTTCGACCCCTGTAGGAGCAAAACCAAAAATGTCGGTATATCCTTCTTCCTCGAAAGCCAACTTCAGACTGACCTCCCACCACCAATACCAAGGTGTGTGTGTATATATATATATATATATATATATATATATATATATATATATATATATAACCAGCTAGTATGACATGATTTCCACCAACTTGTTTGCTTCTGCTGGAAGCCACCATCTTTTTTTTCGGCTCCTAGAGTGTGCCACCATCATGTTAGTTTAATTTTTACCTGTTAGAGTGCAGCAATCATTTATTATTACTGTGGCACCCACCATCTTGGTATTTGGGCACCATCTTGGAATTGTGTAATTATTTAACTAAAAATTCGGCAAAAATTCCAAAATTCATGTAATCATATACTGATTGTTCCGAACAGTTCCTGTCCTTGGTTCGATACTTGATAGAAGCAATTATTTTTAATTTTATGTAAAAAAATATCAATTTCAATAAATATGGTGGTAAGTCATAAAATATGCACAGTTCCCATGCCAACCAGCCTCCAGTAAGCCATTATGACCGCCATCTTGGAAATTTGTCGTAATTATCCTAGAAATTCGGGAAAAATTTCAAAATTGCCAAAAACTTCACCTATTAGAATAACGACTGAATCAATGGATTCCTCTCTTTAGTTTGGTTCTCGACCAGTGACAATTGTAACTAAATATTAAATTAATTTTTATTCTTTCCCATTTTCTTTTGTGGAGTTAATTAATCATTCACTCTAAGAAAAACAACTCAAGACAATAAACCTGTCCAACGAATTAAATACATTGTCGATAAACTTAACATAAAAGTCTAATTTCCAATACTTAGAATAAATTCTTAACAGTTATTGTACGCAGCCATACATATAGACCAAGCATCTTCGGACCATGAGTCCGGGTCATGAACAATGTCGGACGTATAGACCAGTCATTTACGAACCTCATGACCTTCATCATCGTCAGCTAATTACAGTCAATTAGACCTATGTAACATGTTTTATGCATACTAAAGGACCAAGAGACTTTGAAAACTGATTTATCAAGCCAAAGAGGTTTTGAACTAGTAAATATTCAGAGATACTACAGAGTTGACCACGCATTCAACAAAAGAACACACTGAACATACGGTACACACAGTATACACAGGAAATATAATGAACACACAGTACACACAGGAAACGGAATGAACACTCAGTACACACAATAGAGAAGGAATAAACACACATAGCGAGAACTCAGGCTTGGTTATAAATCAGAATACAAAAAATAAAACATTAATTTTTTGTAATTTAAATTATTTATTTTATTTCTCAACATTATACAAATGCTGGTAAAACTAGTCATTATTGTATGTAGCCAGCTTCCCTCAGTTCTTTGAGTGAGAAGGATATTTCTTTGATGCACGAATAGTTTCCTGCACAAAGCGAGGCATGTATAAGTCTTAGCTGGTCAACCAATATGTTTGGATCTTCCCATGATGTGTAATCAATCTCTTCTGCTACCATCTTCCTTGTATGTTTATTGTAAATACTTTTAATATCACTATCGTCCCAGTGATTATAATAATCTTTATCAGATTTATTTACTTTGTCGCGGCCTCGTCTCTGGTGAAGCTGTGGAGACGGGGCGGACGTCGCTCTGTCGTTCAGTTGTGGTGTTGTTTGCCCGGCACCAGCTCTTGGGTAGAGCAGCCTCACACTCTGAGGCGGGAGTGGACCGTTCGGCCCAGTGCAGCTGACCGAGGACGTGCTGGCAAGGAGTGGCTAGCAGGAAGATTGGGTGTAGAAGAGAGGATTGCCCGCGGTCTCACGAAGAGTCGCTAGCGGAACAAGAGTCTAGCGGCAGCAATGCTACCTTCCTGCAACTGGCTGCAAATGCCGATCCTCTCCGAAGTTGGCCGATCGGGAGCACCTACCCCCTGGATGTTTTTTTTATTTTTACGCGCGCGTTTTTTCTCTCCAGTATAAAAATGCCACATATACTGTTTAGTGGATGGTTGGTTATATTAGGTAAGTATAGCTACATTAAAAATACTGTAAAATCATTTTATGGGTGCTTAGCAAATAACTTTTTAATATGTAGCTATCCAGCGCTAGGAAACCGTTTACATGATTTCCAAGTATCTTTAATGTAACTATCCTAACCAAATCAACCGTCCACAAAGTTTTAAAGTATTTATAATGTAGCTAACCTAACCTAATTGACCATTAGTTATCATGTCCTTACCTGAAAATTACAATTTAATTAATAAATTTACTTTTATTTGCATTCATTATTCAAATATATTTATTACTTTTGAAATTATACGTGCTCGTATTTATTTTTTCAAGTACAAAAAAAAATTCGCACCTGCCGGGATTCGAACCTTCAACCGTACGATTAAATGATAGCGCCGCTGAGCGCTCAGCCACAAGGCTATGTTAGACAATTCGAAGTTTCAGATGACATATATGATCGTGCCACCGGCCCCGGAACGAGCCTGAGCGGTGCGGCAGCCGGCCCCGGAATGAGCCAGTTGCCAGTTGCCTGTTGCAGGAAGGTAGCATTGCTGCCGCTAGACTCTTCTCTAGCGGATGGGTGCGCAGAGAGGGAACCACACATAACTTAGAAAGTCACAACTTAGAACTGTCATAACTTAGAAAACTTGGAAAAATCCACGTAACTTAGAAAAACACAACATAGAAAGATCATAACTTAGAAACACACAACTTAGAAACACACAACTCAGAACCACACAACTTAGAAACGTCATAACGTAGAAATTCACAACTTAGAACTATCATAACTTAGAAACACACAACTTAGAACTGTCATAACTTAGAAACACGTAACTTAGAAACACGCAACGCAGAACCACACAACTTAGAAACGTCGTAACGTAGAAAGTCACAACTTAGAACTATCACAACTTAGAAACTCACAACTTAGAACTGTCATAACTTAGAAACACGTAACTTAGAAACACGCAACGCAGAACCACACAACTTAGAAACGTCGTAACGTAGAAAGTCATAACTTAGAACTATCACAAGTTAGAAACACACAACTTAGAACTATCATAACTTAGAAACACATAACTTAGAAACACGCAACGCAGAACCACACAACTTAGAAACGTCATAACGTAGAAAGTCATAACTGAGAACCGTCATAACTTAGAAAATTCTAAGTTATGTGTTTCTAAGTTGTGTGTTTCTAAGTTATGACAGCACCCCCGCAGAGAGAGGTAGAATGAGAGAGAGAGAAGGAAGCCCGCGGCCTCACTGAGAGTCGCTAGCAGAGGAAAGGAAAATGAGGAAGGCAAGCCAATAATACCACTTTTGCTTGCGATAATATATATTCTCCCTGATTGGCTGGGAGAGAGGAGAGCTTTCTAGGCTTTTTCCTCATATGCTCGGCCGGGAGCGTGTGACAGCGAGACCAGGAACTCTTACGTTCCCATAACTCGCTATGTGGTTGCCAATATAAATAGTGCGACCCCGTCACTTTGTTCGAATCATTGGAAACGACGGCGGGGCGCGAAGTGTGCGATTTTAAGATTAAGGGTGGCTCACGGTCCAGAAAGAAGTAAAATAGCTGTCGCATGTTGCTTGGCTCTATTTTTAATAGTGTAGATGTCAGGCGGGGGGAGGTCACCATTTCCCCTCAGTTAGTAGGCTAACTGATGCATGAAAGTGTCGTGATGTCTGTATTTAGAGGCGTGTGGAGTGTGCGCAAAAATAGCCTAATTATTCTCGTTGTGTGAGTGTAGTGTATAGCTCCAAGGCCGCACATACCCGGCTGACCAAGCAGGCATATCATCGTGTAGGTATAGTCCGGTGAGTGAAAGAACGCATATTATTAGTAACACTGCGATGATGACTGTAGATCTAATTTTTAAAAGAGACTCGGGGAAAACAACTATCAAGGAATAGTGGAGGAGGTGGGGGAAGTAGGGGAAGGAATTAAAAGTAGTTGTGACGCAATTGATTAGAGCCCCGTTGGGCCAAAAATTTCTTTGACGCAGTATAATTAGAGCCCCGCTGGGCCAAAAATTTCTTAGACGCAATTTGATTAGGGCCCCGCTGGGCCAAAAGGGGTGTCCTGGGCATGTCAATCATTGGCTAGTCCAATGTTGAATATTTGCACCTCAGGACGTAGATAGGCACATCGGGCCAGTAAAGTCTAATATTTTTCCTAATTTGCCCCTCGTATACGGGATGTGTGGAGTCTAGTGTAACCTGGCTTAGGCAAGTCGCGGTTTTTTAAATTGGCACTGGACAGCTGGGTCGTAATCGGGGATATTATTAATAAATAAATTAGGATGAAATGGGAGTTGGCCATAAAAAGACCTATTTTGACGTTTTATGAAGTCCGAAACATATTCGACTTTAAGGAGCTGGTGTACTTCTAAATTACTGGTATACCAGTCGCAATCGGCAATTACTCGCAGAAATCTATTTTGTGTTATTTGGAGCTTCTTTATGTGTGACTTGGCCGCATAGCCATAAATCTCGCAAGCATAAAGAAGTTGAGGGCGAACTATTTGTAAGTATAATTGAAGTTTCTTCCTTCTAGGGAATTGAGGGGCCTTAAACATTGGGTATAAAGCTCTGAGAGTTTCGAGAGCAATCCTTGTAACTTTAGTAACCTGATGTTTCCAGGTAAGACCTGGGTCGAGAGTTAGGCCTAAATATCGCACCGATTTTTCGAATGGAATTGCTTGATTAAATATTTTAAGTTCGCGATCAGGAACTGTACTTTTTTTGTTAAGATTATAGTGGTAGACTTGGCACCGTTAATTTTTATGCGCCAGCGAGTGTACCATTGTTCAAGTGACGTGAGCTGCCTTTGGACAATAGTCATTGCAAAATTTAAATTTGAAGATTGGTAAACTACCGCAGTGTCGTCCGCATAGAGCTGTACATGGGCATGTTCGCGTGGTATATCGGCTGTATACACATTATAGAAGAAGGGAGAGAGGGGTGAGCCCTGCGGCACCCCAGCTGTGAGTTCCCGAATAGAAGACTTCGCCCCATCTATCGCGACAAAAAATTTTCGGCGCCATAAATAATGGGCCACCAGATGAATATATGTGTCCGGAAAATTAAAAGTCACAAATTTTTTAATTAGGCCAGGAATCCAGACTTTGTCGAAAGCTTTCTCCGCGTCTAGCATAGTTGCTACTGTAAACTTCGCTCGCGAGTTAAATCCATCAGTGGCATCTTCAACAAGCTTGATTAATGGATGAGATGTGGAGTGGCCACTCCGAAAACCGAATTGATTATCTGGGATAATGTTATGTTGGTCGGAGTGCTCTTGAAGTCGTTTTAATAATATTTTTTCAAAAATTTTGCTAGTGCTATTTAAAAGGCTAATAGGGCGCCTATTTTGCGGTAAAGATGCATTTTTCCCTGGCTTCGGAATCGTAATTACTTTCGCGAGTTTCCATTCGGAAGGATAAGTTTTTAAAATAAAAATAGCATTCAAAATATTTAAGAGATATTCGAGTGCTGGAAATGGTAATTTTTTGAGTGATTCAAAATTAATTCCATCAGGTCCGCCTGCTTTATTTTGAGGTCGCGATTGAATTGTTCTTAATAGCTCGTGAATTGTTATGAGTTCCGGCTCTATTTGCGTGGCTATTTGTAGGTAATTATTTACTGCGACTGTAGTGGTTCTAGTAAACTGAGGGTCATTTACATCCTCATTCGGTGAAAATTGTTTCTCAAAAATATCCGCGATCGCATTTGCCTTGTCAGCCGCGTCATATTTTATGCCCGTGTCTGTAATTATTGCGGGAGTATAAATAAATTTATTATTGCCTCTTAATGTGCGCGTGAGGCGCCACATTTGCCGAGGTTGTGTAGCGACTTCCGTAACTAGATTCCCGAATTTATCTATTTTTAATTGTTTAAGTTTTCGAGTAACTTGGGCTTTTAGGTGATTGTATTCCGTCCTAGCTTGCGGTGTTCGCATTCGCTGATAGTTGTTTCGCGCCTGACGTTTTAAAATGATTAAAATATCGACATCTGGATAGTGAATTCGTGTAAATTCTCTTTTGTTTATTAATTTCGTGTGTTTTTTGCGCACGTCTGTAATCGTGTCAGTAAACAGTTTAACATGTGTGTCAAGCTCTTCGGGAGTATTTATCATTGGTGGTTCAATAAAAATAGTTTCTAAATCATCGCGAAATTTGTCCCAGTCGGTAACTCCGAAAGTTCGGCTAAAAATGGCTGCGCAATACTGGGCATCAAAAGTTAGTTGTATTAATACAGGGAAATGGTCTGAATCTAACTCATCTAATTTTTCGGAATTTACTTGTGCTCCCGGGATGTTGGAAATAGCAATATCTAAAATTTCCGGCATGCCCCCATTAGTTGGGTAGATAGTCGGCGAATTTGGAGCAAAAATTTCGTAATTATTTCTAGCCGCATGTTCAGTTAATTTCCGTCCTGCTGGGTTGGTATTTCTGCAACCCCAGTCTTCGTTTTTACTATTGAGATCGCCTGCTATGAAGAAATGTTGCATTGGGTTAATTAATTTATTTAAATCCCTAACCAATAAAGGCTTGTGCGGTGGTTTATAGACTGCCGACATGCAGACATGCGCATTTTTGTTACGAATATTTATGCTGGTGGCCTCAATATGCTCTAAGCCAGTTATTTCTATAGGATGATGATTTATCCCGTGCTTAATAAGGATGGCTGTGCCTCCTCCGCCCCCTATAGTGGCGCGGTTGGTTCTATAGGTTGTATAGCCACTGATATTAAAACGATGGTGAGGCCTTAATTTTGTCTCCGAAATTAATGCCACATCCATCCCGTATACGAAAAGACATTGTTCTAGCTCGTAGGATTTGGCACGAACGCCATTTGCATTAAAATTAAGGATTTGTAGTGTTTTCCCCCTGTCTACAGCCATTTACTGAAGCACTTTCGCGAGGGCCTCCAGCAAAATGGTCTGACGGTGTTTCGTTGTCTCCGCGGCGCGGATGCGAGCGTAATATGGCTCCAGGGACTGAACAAGGTTCCAATAGTCGCAGAGACGGAGAATTTCAGCAAGTTCCCCAAGGCCTGTCAAGGGGCTGGTTTCGTTTGCTTCTGGTCGCGCTGCTGTTCTTTGTGCGCTCCTATCTACTCGCGCCTGCACGATGTCCTCGGCAGTGCGGCGCGGTGCACTGGGCCCAGCGACAGTGGAAGCGAAGGTCGCGCGAGTTTCCTGTCTGTTGGGTTGGCTGCCCTGCGCCCCGGCAGACGTGACGTCATCAGCGCGCGCAGCTACCTGCCCGGCCACCTGTGCGGGCCGTCGCGGGGGGAGTTTCCGAGTGTCGCCTCAGGCGCGGGCGCCCGCGGCGCAACACGGGCTGCCTTCTGCGCTGCCTGCTCGGCTAAAATCTGCTTTCTAGCCTCGACGCGGTTTAAATATACCGGGCACTGCTTCCAGGCCGCGGTATGCCCTGTCGCATTACAGTTCGTGCACTCCTTAGGCGCCTCCTCGGGGAGTGTGCACTCGTCGCGAGGATGCACTTACAGTTCCCTGTTGTGTGGCCGAAGTCGCCACATCGCCTACACAGTGGGATGTCTTCCGGACGGTTGCGGTACTTTTCTACTTTAATACCACTCGTGTAGTGCAAAGTTTTTATCGCGTAAATGTCCTGCGCACTCGGGGCGACAGTGACAATAAATGACGACGAAGGCTCGTATGATTCGCGTCCCGTGATTCTATCAGTGAATTTGAAGCTTAATTGCTTGATGAAAGTGACCTCGAAACCTAAGGCCCGAAGTTCTGTTTTGAGTGTCTCCACTGGTGTGAAACGACTGAGATTCTTAATCACGACCTTCTCTCCGCGCTCGCTTGGCTGGGAGTAGGTGTGGTGCGGGATGTTGTTGGCTCTGAGCCAATTTACGCCTTTTACTTCATCGGCCTTTGAGTCAAACGAAACTTTGACCTCTTGTCTCTTTGATATCGTTAAACGGTTCTTAATACCGAGCTGCGCGAACACAGGACCGATATTGCCGATTACTTGAGAATTTTTTATTACAAACGGTACTCGCTTGTAACGCGGGGCTTCGTGCCCTTGAGGTTGTTCGCTGCTCGCGCCTGCATTGGTTGTTTTGCGGACTCGGCGCTTCTGAACAGTGAAGCCCTCGTCGTCCTCGCTTTCGCCACTGGTTTCGCTAGTATTGGGGTCCTGCGCCCCTGAAAGTTTTTTTGCATTACTGCTTCCCGGCTCGCTGCCTTCATGAGATCGTTTTACGGCCGTGCCGCAGTCCATACGCTCCTCCTTTTCTCCCCCCATCGCAGTGGGTTGGCACCCTGCAGGGACCACCGTGGTAGCCCTGTTCGCGGTGTCGCACGTCGCAGTTACTGTCCGCACTATCGCAGCCTTCCTACCCGTCCTAACACCTTCACACTGGCCACTGACCTGAGCTCCCTATGTAGAGAACCAGGCTAGGTTAAGAGTAGGACGTCCTACTCGTACCCGCGCGTGGTAGAAAATGCTTTCTAGGCATGTTAGCCCGCACAATTTATACAAGTTTCTTCTAGAAACATTTGTGTTAAAGTTTTACATATTTCAATCTCTTTTGATCTTTTGCATTTTACAATATATTTCCACACCTACAAAACATACTTACAATATACACTTAATAATCTACCTAAATATTTACAATAATAACATGTATAAAATAACTATAATACATTGTCTCTTTATATTTACAACTGCCATCTGGTGGCGAGTGATGGCACTACCAGGGCCATTGCTGGAGTGTTGCGCCGCGGACAGGACTGTGACCCGGGTTTTTGTTTGGGGGGGGCTGAAAAGTATCCAATCGGAATGGTTACCATTCCGGAAAATACACATCCTCATGTGCTCAGAGAAATCCGGAATGGTTACCATTCAGGATTTACTGGCAAACATCGTATAACTGAAAATCCTGAAAAGTATCCACTGTATGAATGGTTACCATTCCGGCTTTTATTGCAAATGTGCTGCTAGAAAAAATCCGGAAAAGTGTCCGCAGCTGAATGGTTACCATTCCGGATTGGATAGTTTTCCGTGTTCGTTCTGCGATGTACGGAAAAGTATCCGCTGCCGGAATGGTAACCATTCCAGTCTTGTGCGCGCAAATATAAAAGTAGCTCCTAAAATCCTGAAAGGTTACCATTCCGGTTTTCCTTGCCGATGCACTTAATTTAAAAATACTGAAAAGTGCCCGCAGTGTGAATGGTTACCATTCCGGGTTTAACTGGCAATGCACTTACTTTAAAAATTCCGGAAAAGTGCCCGCAGCCTGAATGGTTACCATTCCGGTTTTCGCCGCTGGTGCACATCTCTTTAATAATCCGGAAAACTATCCATTCGGAAAAGTATCCGCTGAAGGCGTGCAGTTGACTCATTAACCCGTCGCTAGATGGCAGCTGAAGATGACGTCCTCGCAAATAGTGTTAACTGTACACGAGAGATGGCGTGCGCAAATCAGTTTCATATGAATTTAAAACAATTATAATTTATTTGCTTTTAGAAATCTAGGCCTATATTCCTTCGCCTCAACACGCAAGGCTCTGAACTTACAGTGTTTGAGATGTGTTACGCTTGCCTAATATGTGACTGTCAGCAGCAACCAAATAATATATTTATTTTAGACCAGCTAATAACCCGCGACTTCGTTCGCGCATTTTCTGGAGTATTGATAAAATCATACCTTTAAAAAGCCTACATCCAGCATTCTTTGCTGTAGAAAAATAAATTTTTATGAAAAAAATAACTTTTTCATTTTTTACATGCTTAAAAGACGAAATCAGAAATTTAATAAAAAATTGTTATTCAATGTGCTTGTTTTCATTCTTATGCTTATTCATGGATCCAGAAGATTATGAATTATGCCTATGTTTTTTTAAAAAAAAACCTTAGGCCTAACGTTCTTTAGGGGTGGAATTTCAAAATAAACTGAAAAAAATTTTAATTTGTATTTTTATCATAAATCGAAATTTTATTTTAGTAGTTTCAGATACATTTTTTAAATAAAATATAAACTAAAAAAAAAATATTTTTGTTGTTAGTTTTGTATTTTATTTCAGCTACAAACAAATATCATAATGTTTAATTACATTAGGAGATGTTATCTATATTAATATTTAAAACAAACAATCCTTATTCAACCTTAGAGATAAAGTTTCACAAACGATTGATGTTTGATATAAGAGTTTGTTTGTTTTTTATTGACAACAAGAATTATTCTCTATGCTTAATTAAAAGTTTAAAAATAAAATAATATTCTTATAAATAATCTTGCTCCTATTTGCCCGTTAGTGTTTGAATTTCCAAAACACATTATTTGTGCGTGGAAGTTTTCGTATGTTTATTATTAATAGCCAAAAACATGTATTAAGATATAAAAATTTCGGAAAAAAATATTATAATTTTTTTTAATGTACTCTTCCATTTTACATTCTTTAGGGTTAAAACTGCACGAAATTAAAACAAAGATGGCGTTAAAAAATTTTGTATGTTAATTTTTGTACCAAAAATCATTAATTGCACATGATTAAGTTCGCAGAAATAATTATACTACTTAAAGCATTCATTCCCACTTTTTTACCCCTGAGAGGTTAAATTTCTCGAAATTCAATTGTTTTTGGAAGTTTTAGTATGGTCATTATTCGTACTCCAAAACTTTTATTCGACTTATATGAATTCTGAAATAATAAAACTTTTAAACATACACGCCCCTCATTCACCCTAAGGGGTGAATTAGGCTAAATATAAATAACAGTTGTAAGATTTCCAATTGTTAATACTGGTAACCAAATTAAATTTCTAGATATATACTAAGCCGTTATTTACAATTTAGAGGTTCAATTTTGCATTATATATATAAATTTGTATGTTTATATGTTTACTAAGATTAACAAAATCATTCAAAACTTTTATTTTATTCCGGAGATACAACAGGTTTTTAAATACATATTTTCCTTTTCACGACTTAGGGGTTGAAATATGCAAAAAAAAACATACTGTAGTTTGTTTTTGTATGTTTGTTAATGTTACCTAAAATCATTTGAAATACTTAGTTTAAAAAATCTTGTTAGTTTCACGTGCGTGTATATTATTACCGAAAATCATCCAAAAATCTTAATTCAATTCGTTTTAAAATCATTTGTTTTCAAAAACTACATACCCATTTTTACCCCTAAGGGGTTAAATAATGCTAATATAAAAATTGAGCATGTTAGGTTTTGTTAAGTTTTTTAATTGGTACCAAAATTCATTTATTACGCTTAATTCACTTCTAAATAATAATCACTATTTAAAAAATATTTTAAAAAAAAATTAAAAAAAGGGAACAAATGTTTATATAACTTATAATATGTGTAATATTTTCACCCAAAATTATACAAAAAGCATAATTTAATTCGAAGATTGAATCATATGTCTTTAAATTATACTTAACCTTTTATCACTTCTTAGGGGTTGAATTTCGCAAAACATAAAAATTGTTGTTCATTTCCATATGTTTATTATTGTAACTCAAATTGATTCATTGCATTTTATAAAAATTTAAGACATTATATTAATAATAAGAACTTACTTACCCTTTTCTCACCCCTTAGAGGCTGAAACTTGCAAAAAAATTAATGTTGTTAATTTTATTTCCACATCACTCTTATCCAAAATAATTCAACACAAAAATTAAAATGGATGTTATTCGTATCCATATGTTTATTATTGGTACCAAAATTCTTTCATTGCACTACATAAAATTCAGAGATATAATAAGTAAGTTTTAGAAAATACTTACCACTTTCTCACCCCTTAGGAATCTAAATTCAGCAAAGATAAAATTTGTTGTTGTTAGTTTTAATGTATACTTCGTTGTTTCCATAAATAATTCAAAACACTTCATTTAATTCGGAGATAGAATTATTTGTTTTTAAAATGTACTTCCACCCTTTTCACCTCTTAGGGGTTCAACTTCAAAAAATAATTTTTTTTGTTGTTCGTTTCCATATGTAAATTATTGGTACCAAAATTTATTCATTGCACATAATAAAAATCAGAGATATAATTATTATTATTTAGAACATACCTACCCCTTTATTACCCCTTAGGGGACGAAATACCCAAAAATAAAAAATTGTTGCCGTTAGCTTAAATATGTACATTATTGTTGCCCGAAATCATTCAAAATGCTTATTTTAATTCGGAGATATAATTATTTGTTTTTAAAACATACTTAGTCTCTTATCGACCCTAAGGGGTTGAACCTAGGAAAAAAATAAAAATTGATTTTGTTCGTTTCCATATGTCGTTGAGCTTAATAAAATTCAGAGATATAACTATTATTATTTTGAACATAATTACCCCTTTCCCACCCCTTAGGGGATCAAATTGGCGAAAATTAAAAATTTTTGCTTTTAGGTTTAATATGTACATTATTGTTGCCCGAAATCATTCAAAACGCTTAATTTAATTCGGAGATATAATTATTTCTTTTTAAAAATACTTACCCCCTATCGGCTCTTAGGGGTTGAACTTAGAAATAAATAAATAAATAATTATGTTGTTCGTTTCATATGCTTATTATTTTTTACCCATGTTCATTCATTGAGATTAATAAAATTCAGATATATAATTATTAATATTTAGAACATACTTACCCTTTTCTTACCCCTTTGGAAATGAAATTTGGAAAAAATAAGAAAATTTGTATTTTGTTTAATTGTGTACATCATTGTCACCCAAAATAATTCAAAACAATTTAATTCGGAGATATAATTATTTGTATTACAAACTTACTTACCCCCTTTTCACCCCTTAGAGGTTGTACTTCGAAAAAAATATATATAAATCTTTGTTGTTCTTTTCCATGTGTTTATTATTAGTGGCCAAATTTATTCATTGCGCTTAATAAAAATTAGAGATTTAAATATTATTTTTTAGAACCCCTTAGGGGATGAAATTCCCAAAAATTAAAAATAGATGTGGTTAGCTGTAATATGAATATTATTGTTACACCCAAAATCATTCGAAACACTTAATTTAATTCGTAGATTAAATTATTTGTTTTTAACACATACTTACCTCCTTTTCACCCCATTAGGGGTTGAACTTCGAAAAATATAAAAATTTTGGTTGACATTCTTGATATGTTTATTATTTTTACTTAATATATTTTCCTATGCTTGATTAGTTTGGCAGAATAAATTAATTATCTTAAAACCATATTTACCCCTTTTTCACCCCTTTAGTGATAGATGGTTTATTTAGACATAGCCTAGTTGCTAAGTTAGCGAAAGAGCTTTCCAATAAAAAAAGTTTCATCGAAATCCGTTCAGTAGTTTTCCATTGATGCTCAAACATAGACAAACAGACAACAAATTTTTAAAGTATGATTTTGAGTTCTCCATAATGTAAATAGCCACTTGCAATAGCTTTTTCAACTTTTCAACGAATGTACAGATTTTTTGCCTTGAACCATTTTATAGTAGTATACATATATTTCAAGAAATACTACCTATTGTAGCCATACCCATGGTGCGAATTACTATAAATTTTTATATTACAGTTAATCCTTTCATGATCCATAGACCTGAAATCCACCGTCAACTTAAAAGTTTATTTATATATATATATATATATATATATATATATATATATATATATATATATTTCACATTTTTTGAACACGATAACTTCCGCAATTTTTTGCCAATAACTTCTAAACTGATACATAATACGTGGAAAGTATCAGTCGAGTTCGTTATTGGGCAATATCTAACCAAAGGGGTAGAAATGTGGATGGTTTTGTTGAAGAACAGAAATACTGTACAGCTACAGAGTATCTGCACAGACATTTAAATTATATTTAAATATATTTTGAAGTATTATATGTATATTTTCCTATTTTTGTAGGGATTGCTTTCATGCTAACGAATTTTACTATCACGTAATTGTTATGTCCCATGAACATTCAGAAACACTGTTAATTCTATCCTGCAACTATGAGCTTATTCTTCTGGAATTATTTTATTTGTTATGTTATTTTTGACTCATCTGATTCTACAGTTGTATTTCAGTATTTTACGTTTTTCAGTAGAAAACGTAATTATTTTAAGTACTTCCTTACCTGCAATCTTAATGATATTGTTGTGACCGAAGGCCACGAGATGCTGCTCTGGACCAGCCGGACAGGTCTCAGCAGGATTGCCGGAACAGGAACCGGAAGTATATTTAAAAAAATTGAGTTTTCAGTGTTACTACGTAAAGGCTGAGGCCGGACGCCTCAAAATTAAAAATTATTAAAATGATGTTATAAAGTGTTACAGTGTCTTTCATGTAGTGTTATCGCGTACATCTGTACCCTGTCAACGAAAGTGAGTAAAGTTGAGCTGATATCGCTTAAACTTAATTAGATGCCAACTGATTTTAGACACTACTAAAAGGACGCCACTCTTAACTAAGCGTCGCCATCGTGCATAAGTTAGGGAAGCTTAGTAAAGTTGAATCTACTCCCGTGCACATTGTTGTCTAGCACTATAACATACATTTTAATGAATGTGAACATTGAAGTGCAGTAAATTAAAATAACTTTGGCTAATTTTTGTGAAGGAGAATTAAGTTTACTAGACTCAGAGGTCCGTTTGCGAGAGTCGTTGTTGCCTCTGCTGAGTCAAAGCCGAGTAACTGAACTATTTGAAATTGAACTTGTAACGATAATTTGACTTGATTTTATTTTACGTTTTTACTAAAACTGTTATTTTTGATTGGATCTAAGACTGATATAATACTATTAAGAAAATTTGCAAGTAAGCTGTGCCATCCTACATCCGGTCTGATTATACTACAATTAATCTCCACAGTGAATTGGTCACATATTTTTGAAGTTTTAAGTAATAATAATAATAATATCTTGGTTTTTAACAGAAATAAAAAAAAATTGTAATTAATATTCTTTGGTTGGTTCTCCGCTAATATCATATATTGAAATAAACGAAATAATGACTTCTTAGCTTCTGATTCTTATTTAACTTAAAATATTTAAATATTTTCAAGTGTTATTGTGTAAAGATTTTTGTTGTGTTTAAAAGTGTTTTTTGTTGTGTATTGTTTTCCTGTTTATTCTCTCAATATTTCCATTTACACCGTTCATAACCATACTTTCATTCAGATTGGCCTTTACCCCCCTTACTATTTATTTTCAATTAAATATTTTTCTGAAAGTCATAATCCCATTGTTTTTATTTCATTTTATTGCTGAACTGCTACACCTTTATCATAACCCAATCTTCCATAGTACAAGTATAATATTCATCACAGTCAACCTGAAGCAGGATTTCTTTAATTTTGGCACGTTTATTAATTTTTATAGTGTTCAAGTGTATGTGTAAGTGTTAGAATTAAGAACCCTAGTATTTATACTTTACTCTACTGACAACACACCAGAACCTAGTTACTACACTTCGAGGTGTTGCAGCAAGAGTCGTGCCGAACACCATTAATTACACAACAAACATTTTCTTCCCTTCTGTGTCAACACCAACACTCAACGAACAAACACACGTTCAAGGAGTGGAGGAGGTGGCTGCTGTTGTGCAATACGCTATAACTCCCATAAAATGAGAAATATCACATCCGTTTGAATGTAGTTAAATTTGTACAAGTAATGCGATGAGATTTGGTCTTAGCAATTATTTTATACGACCAAACATAGCTTGATGAGGTTAAAAAACACATTTGAGGACAAAATAAAATTTTATCTCTTATTGTATGCACGTCTTCGGATCCATGAAAATTTGTGTTATTTTAATAATATTTCTCTAAAACGTTTTTTCCAAAACATTTTTTTGATTATACGAACTGTTTATGAAAGGTGTTAAAAATAGGGGCAAACTATTAAAAAAAATCTTGGCTCCTTTAGTAGGAAAACAATCAAATCCGTTTGGGTTTTTTGCAAAACTTATAATTTTTATATAAAACTTTTGTCTAACACAATTGTTGATGAGACGAGCCAATATTGCAAGTGGTTGAAAAAACAAGGGTTGGATGACGAAAAAAATGCATACCTCCCACTGTAGGCAAAACTTGGGATCCATATGAATTTTGTATTATTATTATAATTTTTATACAAAACTTTTGACTTAAACCTTTTTTGAGTATACTGTTTATGAAAGGGGTTAAAAATTAAGTGTGAATTATAAAAAGATTGATAACTCCCTTAGTAGAAACGCTGCCAAATCCGTTCAAATGTCGATATTTTGCCGTTTAAATCGCTTTGAGTGGTGACACACTTATCGCAATTCGTAGGATTTTTCGCAATTGGGCAAGATGAAAGGGTCTTACCGCAATTGTAAGCGAAATAAAAAAGCTTTGTCTTTCTGCAAGTATATATGTATATATATATATATATATATATATATATATATATATATATATATATATATAATAAAACAACCCAAATGCACACGAAACTGAACTACAGGACATTCATCACATTAAAGCCCGCTCTACAATAAAACGGTAACGGAACAGACGTAAACGAAATTAGAAACGTATGATTGTTCCTTTCCGTCCGTATTTTTCTCTTTCTAAATCTATTGCACGGACCCGTAAGGAAACTTGCTCAGTAAGGAGCAAGCGTGGCTTCACATAAAACTAACAGTATCAAATTAACAACTTTTTAAATCGTTGTAACGGTGGTCTACCTGGTAACATAGTAAGAAGATGTGTCTATATAAGACTTCCGAAATAATGGAAGAAACAACTCTCCTCGACTCTCGTTCGAAACTTTCATTTTTAAAGTCTTTCTCCATCTAGTCATAAGTTAGCTAGTCTATATTTTAACATGAAAATCAGCAGTTCGTTAAAATTTGTCAGGACAAAAAACAGGTGTACAATTCAAACACAACACTTGTTTACATTTTGCTTCTGTAAAATAAAATAAAAACTATAGCAAAAATAAAGCAAAACAAATATCTTTAGTAGAAGGAAAACGAAGACATAACGTGCTCCTATTGGTCGAACGGAGCAACATGAACGGAAGAACTCAGCATTGCCAAGTGGTCCGTATGGGTCCTTATCCGTCTGCATGTTATTGTATAAAAGCTCTGATCCTTGAGTTCCGTCTTAGTTTCTTGATCCGTCTCCGTTTCCGTGATCCGTCTCCGTTTCCGTGATCCGTTTCCTTTTCCGTGATATGTTTCCTTTTCCGTGCCATTGTAAAATGGGTCTAAGTACTTTTTTTAACGGCTGTGTAGACAAGAGCTCTAAGCAAACATCCATTATTTTTATAGGAACATAGTATAGTTAATTATGGTAAACTTTGCCGCTTTGTCCCCCATTGTCACAGCGGCAAATTTTGAGAAATCATGCTAAAGCGAAAGCACTGAGCGCGTTTATAGCATACTGTTCGGCGCGCGGGGCTTTCGTTTCTGTGTGTGGACGAGCCAAAGAGAGACTCGCGGGAACAAGCTTGGAGCGCGAAGAAGCGCCAAAGAGGAGACAAGAGAGAATTCCGCTACCTGCATCGGCGCCGTCGCGATAGACGAGAGATACCGAGGCAGTCTTGGCAGTCTTGCAACCCTCGTAAATGGTTTTCATCTGACTCGCTAAAGATTCCAGTTTTGCTCTACGATTCTTTAGCATCATGTCACAGGTCTAGCGGAAGTCAGGCAAGGCAAGGTTGTATTAACTGCACACAGAAATAAATATGGGCATCTGAAGGGTTTCCTAATAGCAAAAAAAAAATTATTACGAAATAATTTAACATACTTAACTATAAAACTTAATAGATTGTAGCGAGCTAGGAAAAAGCATACATTTCATTTTCTTTCGAAGTATTAAAATAATAGTTGTACTTTGTACTAGAACATTACAATATAAATGACAATTTTTTAGTGACACAGAAATTCGTGCATTTATCGTCGGTGATCTAATTAACAGACAAGCTATATATGAACTACATGGGCGTATGGTTAGAACAAAGTTGGTAAAATCATTCGTAATTACGCAATGTATAAGTTAATGTTGCAAAAGCTTGTGTTGTAGGTGAGTTTTGAATGTGTTGTTTTGGAATCATATTTTTGCATTAGGGCACTTTGAGTACCAAATATTCAAATTCTTTCAATTTAGGACGCCATTTATTTTCAACAGGATACAATTTCATATGCATTTACACATTAATTTAAAAAAATCGAACAATTTATAAATATTAATTAAATTGTTAATTTGGGTGGTGGATTGCGGGATATAAATATAAATAATTAGTAGGCATAGCGGAATAACCTGTGATATTGCCGACGTCTTTTGAATAACGAATGTATGACAAGTAATTACAGAAATAATTGTGTTTGTGTGACTGTTTACCTAAACGAATGAAAGCTAACCTACGTTAATATTACGAGTTTTCTTGCTTTTAGGACGGCGAATGAAAAGTTAGAGGATACCAACCAACACTGATGTGCCAATAGCTGACCATGAACACTTGATAGGATATTCTTGCTTAACATAGCTTGACATCTTGTATAAACAAATATAGGCCCACAAGCATACCACTTTTCCCTCAAATAAATTATTGTTACGAGTGGGAGTAAAAGGTTCGTGAAGGATAGCCCAACAATTAAGTTTTTATACAGTTTTATTTTCTCTAATATTTACATAATCACTTATCAAACAACTATTCTATATTCTCTATTAAAAGTTTCTGTATGTCCGCTATTCTCCAATTAATGTTCCTCCAGTCCCAGTTCGCTGTACTCACTCACACTCACAATGTCTTCGCCACAATGGCTCGCTCGCAGTCTAGTCGCGTCGCGCAGCTCTCCCTGTTCGCTGATATCGCCTCCTCGTCGCACTCGGAACTCCAACTCAAAGGACTCGCCTCTATCGCCAGAACTCTCCATTCGCCGGTATCGCCTGCACTGCCGCGGAGGGGCCGAGGCGTCCTTATATAGCCCCGGGCCACCCTTCGAGAAGCCACGGGAGCCGAGGTGACGGGACGCGTCACCCTAGGGCCGACCCGACACCCGAAACGTCCAGAAGTAGGAAGCTCGTTCTCTCAAACACTCGCGGCAGCTTCGTGGAATTTCCAAGGCCACTCGGGGACGGGTAACAATGACCGCAGCTAGAGCGAGCGCGGGGAGCGGTGGGGGGAGGGGGAGCCGAACAAGCAGGCCCGCTAATGCCTGGTATGCGTGACGTCAGCGGACGGCGCGACACCGCTTGGCCTGGCCGGCGGGTCCTTCCACGAGCCAAGTGTATCGCGCGGGCGTAACATTATGTTTATGCTGCAGTGTTACACACTAATATTAGATATGATATTGCTACCATTATTAACTACAATATGTGTCAAATGTCCCTCACAAAAAACATGATACGTACAAATTTCGTTAAAATATTTTACTAGATTTTCTTGAATTAGAATTTAGAAATTATGTAATCAATTACCAAAATGTTGGTTGCAGCAGATGATTTCGTCAATTTACTAGACAATTGCATAAAAAAAGCTAGTTCGCTTTCGCTTACAGTTGGTATATGTAAGACATTAAAAAAAGGTTAAAACCATGGATTATAATCGGTTTGGTGTAACCTATTTGAACAAAAGACAACATTAAGCCAAAATTAAATAACAACCATTTTATATGCAGCTAAGACATAAATACGCATTTCAACTACAGAAACAGGATTAGGTCTGTTACACGAATAACTAAAAACATTTACGATAAAACTGAAATTGCTGAGCACAAAATTAGTAGAAATATTAGGGAATATTAAAAGGAGATCACTGGCTTAAAAAATGAAAAAGTTGATATTAAAACTGTATCAAACGATTACTAAATAATATATTTCAATTAAAATCCCGAAGAAGCTGTAAAACACTACCCAAAATAATTTTTTTTTTAATATTGGAAATGTTATGGCTTTATAAATCCTTAAAAATAAGTTTAGTTATCTCCAAATATGATTTAGTTAACACTAAAATTTATCATAAGTCTTAATTTAATAGAATATGACGTACAACCTACTATTTCTGAAATAAACAACCACCAGAGTGTTGGGTCCTGATAATATAAGTGTAAACATATTAAAAGAATACAAATACAAATCGTATATCGATATCAAATTACATATCATATTTAGAAAATATATTAAAAAATAATAATAGACAATGAAAAATATTTTATGTAAATAGATATGGGCTTAGAAAATGTTCAAGTAACAGATGATGCTCTACACAAGGTACCTAACAAATTATTTCGCACAATTCTAAATGTGAGTGTAATGTTGGATCTTGCTAATGCTTCGATTCGGTCTCGTATATAATACTTGTAGATAAATAGGATTAAGTAAGAGGTTTGGCAAACAATTGTTTTATAAGTTGTTTGGAGGGTAGATCTCGAAGAATAAGATTTAATAAACTGGCGTCCATTAATTACTTGAGTAGTTTAGAAACGTGGTGGGTGGGGGGGGGGGGGTCAAAGTGTTCTCGGCAATACTCATGTAATAATCCCCCCCCCCCCCCCCCGGGCCGTCAAAGAAACAGTGTAAAATTGCAAAATTTCGAGAAGACTGGGTTAAATTAAGGAAAACATGTTTCTCCACTAAAATGAAACTAAATTCTTCACAATAATATTTATCTCGGTTATGTGTTAGCCACACAAAGACGTTTTGATTATGGTACTTATTTGTGATGCCGGAATTTCGGGATTGTGAAGAGATAATCCCGGGATCCCGATATAGTCCCGGGATTACAGGCAGGTAATGAAAAATCACAAAAACTAGCTTTTTGTTAATTTTTTTCGTCAAAATAATTAAATGTTTATAAAATAATCATTCAAAAAAGGACTTAGTTAAACTCCAACTGAAAAACTGAAAAATCTTCTAAAGTACTTTAAAATAAGCAAACAACATAGGTCTCCAACCAAACATTATAAACTTTCGAAACAAACATGAACTCACAACTTATAAATAAATTCCTGAAATAAACGTTATTCTACTTGACAGATCAAAGAAACATAATGACCAGCTGAACAAAAATACACTTCAAGTTTCCCTTACAATGTTACAAGTTAGAATGTTACAATACTCTTCAACTATTGACTCTTTGCTAAAATTAAATTACCTCGTGACGAGATTCTTAAAGGTTTGTAAATTAATAAATCAGTCAAAAATAATGCGACGTTATACTTCAACAACATCCCACTTACAAGGTACATCGCTTAAGATAAACTGGCAACTTCCAGTTTTAACATAACAATATAAACTTGAAAAAAAATAAACTTAATTGCTTGAATTTAAGTATTTCGACTAGAGTCACTGTTTATAATACTTAAAATTAACACCTTAAAAAATCTAATAAAATTCAAATAAAAGGTCCCAGATGACCTGATGGTTTACACCCGAGATCTATTGAGAAATAATAACGCATATAATGTTTCGTCTCCAAGCCTGCTTCTTAAGTTTGTTGCACATGCATGCTGAAGGTGAAAAAGCCCGCTCGGACTCGATGCGATAACACTCGAAATATCTCGTGCGCCATTGGCGATTGGCGTTTCGTTTTTGATACTGAAATTAATGTTTCGTTTTATGCAATATTAAAAAAATAGAAAAAAATATGTTATCCCAAAAATTCCAGGATTCGTATGATCTAATCTAGAGAGTTTCGGGACAGAAAAACGGCCAGAATCCCGGGATCCCGAGTCTCGAGATCACGGGATCGAAACCTCAAGCCACAAAGTAGTCTCTATTGCAGCCAACCACCGGCCAGCAAAACGCGCGACTCTACGAACTCTGCGGTGAGGTTCAAGGAGCAGATGATTTTACTGAAAATCACATGGCCATGTTTGTTACAGCAGTTACTTTTGAGACCATATGTAAGGCCCCACCGACTAAATTATTATGAATATTCTTTGACGAATTTTAGTAACTCATATCTAGGTATTTTATTGTTCGGTTTTCTTACTGTGATTCTAGACTACGTCCTTTCTTAAATACTTGTCTTAACTAGTCGTAAATAACAGCTATGAAGCAAATACATTTTTTTAATCCAACGCAATGAAGCACAGATTAACATATTTACACGATAAATAACGCATTCTGAAAAATGTCATGTTTTATAAGCGGAGGGTGGAGAGTTGTCGAGTCAAATATCGCGGCATCTCACCAATGGGGGAGGGATATCGAAAAATCGCTCAAATCTCCTCACGTATTTGAATTAGGACACTCCCTAACATAAATATAGCGGTCCGACAAGGCAGTAGTCGTGATCTAATATTTTCTGATATACAAAAATTATTTTATGTGACACTGACTTAGGTGAGCTAGTAGTTTCGTTTGCAGATGATAGTGCAATTAAATTATCTTTAAAAAATTATCCTGTATTTGAAACGGTTAGTACTTATCTTAAACAATTAACAATTCTTTCTCCATTGTAAACAAAATCAAACATATTTTTTCTCTGCCAGAATTTCTGGTCAACTATCACACATGAACTAGCATGCCATGCGTGTAATGAAATAATCGTTAATTGAGAAACATTAAAGGCAATAGAAACAATACAGAATGTAAAATACTTAAGTATAGTGTTCTAGAATTATCTTAAATGGGACAAACATGTACCGTACCTTACAAACAAAATTCGAATAATGGTGTAGATATACATTTGTTGAACTAACATATATAATATCACTTCAAGGAATTAAAATGGTTTATTTTGCTATGTTTCGCAGTATACTAGCATTGTGGCCTGGGGAGAAACGAGCTAAACGTCATTTAAACCACAAATTTTAAGAGTCATTAATAAAACACCATATATACCCAGCCAAGGATATTTTGAAACTATAGAGAGTATATGGTAGCAAAAGATCGCATATTAGAGCTTTCGAACTGAAATAACGAGTATGTATCAAAGGGAAAATCCGTTAAATTATTTAGCTCATAATTATCCTACATGGCATAGACAGAGCATAAGTTTACCTATTCCTCTAATTTAAAAACAATTTCACAGAGATCTTTAGAATATATTTAGAATTATAATAGTTATACTTCCTGATCATATGAAAACAAAGAATAATTTTCAAATAAAAAGTGACAATCTTTGACTTGATAATTTAACTGAAGAGATTTCAATAATATCTAAGTAAGGTTACTCTTTTAAAAATTGACAATTTAAAAACTAATGTAAGATTAATTGAGTTGTTTTTATTTATTTGTCAATTGTTACAATTTTTAAAAAGGTTTACGTTAGTGTAAATACCGTACGTAGTTTAAAGTGACTGTATGCACTCACACACGTTTACTTTATAAGTGCTAATTCTTTTTTTGTTTATTCTAATGAATGACACCAAAGTGTCAGACATAAAAAAAAATTATATACCTATAATATAGTTTTATGTATTCTCCTTTAACGTCTATTAAAGAACATTACGTAACTGCTACTAAAAACATTATAAAAATATTAAACAGCTTAAAACCCTCGATATCTGCTTTGGGAATACTGAAAACAACGAACATGAATCACATTGCGAAGATACAGAAGCGACAGCCAATGAAATGTTGCCCTCTTTGGAACAAAAATTAATGGTATCAAGCTCAGTATTCACTGTATCAGGTCGCCGAATAGTTTATGTCAACTATTCCTTCGCGAAGTGCGGTATATATATATTAGACCACCATTGTTACTAAGTATACTGCTTGTATGAAACAAGACTAAATGGATGTGTGAATCGCTGCGATGTAGGCTCTGCGTGGCGCCGTGGCTCGCACACCTTATCGAGAAGACTGTGGCATTAGGAAAGGTTTAGCCTGACAAGTGCAATGTAGAGGGACAAAAGATATCTCGCGAATGGCGAGGAGAAAACGGTGCGAGAGCGGTGACCAATATAATTTTATCTTTTCCATTTACTCTCTTCGCGCTCCCGCACACACACACACGCACATACACACACACACACATACACACACACACACACAAACGCATATGCTAGGCGCGAGCTGAGGACTGTCTCCTCTGATGAACGTGGTGAGAAATAACGGTAAAGATTCGAGCTCAATACTGTTACGAGTGGGAGTAAAGGGTTCGTTAAGGATAGCCCAATAATTAAGATTTATACAGTTTTTATTTACTTCTAATATGTATAGTACTTATATTTACATAACCACACTAAATGTCCTATAAGAAGCATCTCACTCTCTATCCAACGCTCTTCATAATGTCTCTTTTATCACAGTTCACTGTACTCACTCCTTACACACAGTCCTTGCCCGATGGCTCACTCGCACAGTCCCGCGTCGCACCGCCTGTCTCGCCCTCTCGTAGCACTCGCTGGGTCTTCACACTCTCCGTACTTACTTCCGAACTCCCCAGAGTACAGAAATGACATGTGAACAAATATCTAATTGTTATATATTTCTGTGTATAATGCATATAAAATATTTTTCAAGCAATATTAGGTTGAATTAATTTCACTACACGAAACTGTTACACATATGTACCTAATTAGAACTGTAGTTTGAATTAGTGTGGGTTTATTTTTTACCACTCACACAGGGGCGGCTCCACGGTATGGTGAGGTGGGCAGCCACCCGGGGCCCCGCTGCTATCAGGGCCCCACTCCACACGTGTTGATTTTGATTTATTGTTATTTGTCAGGTGTTTTGTTAAAAATATGTATATAAATGGGAACGGAAAATTAAGTTTTTACTACGTTTGGCCATAAATTGCTGGTCAATACCTATTTCAGTTCATGATTTCGTACAAGAAAACTTTCAAAAAAATTTTATTTCCACGTTTAATGACGCGATTATACTGCAAATTTTATCTTTAGCATTTATTGAACTGCCTTGAGGATGATTATTCAGTAAAGAAAATCAAAATAACCTAAAATAATTCAGCTAAACCATATTCGAAATTACGTTTCAGTTTAGTTGGGTTAGCAATGTTGTTTGAAAGACAGTGTTTTTCGGATCATCCGGTGGAGGGCCTACAAAAAAAATAAACAGATCAGGGCCCCGCAAAGTCCAGGGCCGCTACTGGCTCACAAACAAATAAAACGCTAAAAATGTTACTGGCAAGCACTTACTAGACAGAAATGTGGAGACAAATTTTTCTAACCGAATGTTTTCAGCTATATATCTCAAATATCCTTGTCACTAAGAAAAGGTAATACGAGTGAAGTGCAGAGCAATATTCTATTCGATAGAAGTGCGAGTCGCTCCATTCAGTCATTTGAGACATTTTGGTGGCAGTGAAGCAGTTTATAGTGTTATTCTATCAGCGAACTGTGCGACTGTATTTCTGCATATCTATCGTTCTACTGTCGTGACTCAAACTTTTGGCAACTGCAATTTTGAATAAGAATGCAATTTAAGGTGGCCTATCAAGTAATTTTATTACAGCTGGTTCATCCCAAATAAACCTTTTTTGGAACCGCGGTTAAGATCTAAGTAGTTTCAATATTCTTTCTCCACAATTTAAAATCGCACAGCTATGGACCTAGTGAACTATAGACATGCGTCTAGTAAGGCGAAACTTTAAACTGTTGAGAGATATAAAAATGTATTAATAATTACTTTAAATCTTAGCATAGCTGATAAAAAATTTAACAGAAACTAGTTTCTAATAATACTTTCCGAAAAATGTCAAGTAGATAAAATTATTTTATTCGTATACTAACTACTAACCGATATGCGTGTATAGGCCTACCAGAGCGTGAACAACTTTTTTTTTTTACCATCGTCAATTTACCTATTTTTAAAAACTTAATTTTAAACGTTTTCAGGTAAATCCTGAATAAATATTATGATGGTAATTTATGCCTTGTGGGTTTAAAGTTTTAATTGATTGCATGTATTATTTCTGTCATAATAACAATCCTGCCTATTTATTTATATACCTAACATGTATAGCTTCAAGGTGGTTATGAGTAAACTATAGATAAATAAAACAAAGATAAACAGGTTATTCACTCCTTTGCTTTCGCCTTCTACATTGTAACACGTTGAGGAATCAAATTCCTAACAAGTGGTAACAATGCCTATACGGAAGAAATCATTTTAAACCTGCGTGAATGTTTCATATTTCAGTTGTGTTACCTCAGCTTACCCCAAAGAAGTGATTCCTTGTAAATTGTAGCTTCCTGTTTCTATGTGCTTCTTTAACTGTTCAAATAAATAAATTGATATTTAGCTTGTTTGATGAATCACAACTTTATCGTAGGCCCCTGTGTACCTGAAGGTCATAATTATTTACTTAAAACATGCAAAATATTAAAAGTATAACTACTGTAGAGCTACTACTGTCGTGTAAATATTTCTGGAACAAGCAGAGCCACGCATTACATTAATATGATTTAATACATACATGCATACGTACTTAAAAATATAATGCAATTTATTTAGTAAAAACAGATTCCAATACTGCGTTATATTTTCTCTTCTTGAGAGTTTAGTGTCGTGCGGTGTAAAATTCTCCCAAATTGTGTTTACTTATGTAAGAAAAATTGTTTCTTCAAAGTTTAGAATGTAAAAACTAATTCCTAAACTTTGTAATTACTTTAGTTTTTCATAAACTTTACTTCAGACCTACTCTAACAGCAGTAAAAATCATGCCAGTTTTCATAAACTTTACTTCAAACCTACTCTTACAACAGTAAAAATCATCCCTCCTTCCTTCCCATCATTTTTTACACTTTACTTAAATCAAACTAGTATCCCATTTTTATAGAAACGAATGCCTTAAAGAGATATAGATTTTCCTGAGATTACCAACTATATAAATTATTTTCGTGTACAAGCTTTTTATCTTCGGCAGAGCTCACTTGATTTATTTCTCTTGGTTTATCGACAGATAAATTGGAAAAAATACACTAATTATAGCTCCAAATAGCTGGTTACGAAACTCGAAGTATAAAAGTCATTTTACTTTCATTGCTTGAAAATATCTCTTCATTCTACTTCTTTCAATTCTTAGATAGTGTAGCCAAAGATTGGCTGTAACAACCTTTATTTTATTATATATTGTCAAAAGAATAATGCTGAACAAATGTTTCGTTGGTAAAATCTACTAACTGTTGCTATCAGCGCAGTGCTTGTTTGCCATCGCATTGAAAATCTTAGTAGCTATAATTAACACTGGACAAACGTATTTTTGACTAATGTTATGTTCTAACTTTTCTAATACAATGCAGTGACTCACCCAGCAATAAATATAACTTACGTTCTAACATAAGGAAAACAGACACGAATTCGTTTCAATGTTTGTATATGGATTTTTAACTTGGCAATATAAATTAACTGAAACTTCATTTAACACCTGATTGGGTTTTTATTAAAACATGATTATGTTTAAATGAAATTCAATACTACTAGTAATCGGTCGTGAATTTTGTTCATTTCTCCCATTGTTCACCAACATCTTAAACATACATCACTAATGTTGGAAAAGTCAAAAAACCTTGCACATAGTCAACAAATAATGGCGGCAACATTAAAGAAATTACGACCTAATTTCTATCACATTTTAATGAGACAATTTTATAAAATAAAAACTCATCATCAAGAGTTTGTTTTGAACGTATACACATAATGGCAGTATGAGAAAGTGCTTTCGGCGGTCGGAGTGGCGCTCGAGTGTCCGACCAGGTCTCTGAGGAGGCCGTGATAGAAGGGGGGGAAGGTAAGCTAGTACAATTGGCAACGCTGAGGCCCGAGCTTGCTTTCGCCCAGCTGGGGGTGAGCTGAGGAAGGGGGAGGCTTTTAAACACGCGATTATCCCAATTGAGAGGAGCGATACACACTACACCCCTGAAGAATAACTCGCGACTGACCTCTTCCTGCGGCCAACCCAGTCTATATGATATGTATATACAGACCTGGTCAGTGGTAGGATTCGACATCCTCTACAATAATATACCAAGAAAATTAGGATTCTGCTCAGTGACGTTTTCAGTGAGTGAACCTTCCCCTTAAACTGACGACTCTTATAACTGTGCTCGAATAAAAACCGAAAAACTACGGTAGCTTGTATAACACAATTACAAACAATTACACGCTCTGGAAGTTCATATTGTGAAATTACCAAATTAAAGGGGTAAAAGTAGTTATATGTATTTACTGTTTAAAAAACTATTTTGTGTTACTAACTTAGAAAAAGTAAATACTTTCTGACATAGGCATTGATCCCGGGGTGGGGGTGGAGGAAGTGGCCCGCCCTCCTGCCTGCTCTTGTGAAAGTATGACTGAAACGGGTTAGATGTTAAAACTATATCTTATGAATAACTCTGTTTATTTTAAAGTTTTATGCTTATAGAATGCACATAGGCCAAAACATGGACAGTATACAACCAAGCACCGTATGCAGGGATTGTGTGTCTGTAAACCTTACATGCAAAACTCTCGGCCACTTGGGTCCCCCTGGAAATTACATTGATCGCAATAAGCGAGAACCGATGGCATTTCTGCATTTTGCAAGTACAAATGCCATTAAATAAAAAGTTTATTGGTGGTTGAGGTGGTTATTGAAGGGACGGTGCAATTTGCCTTCGGTTGGCTGCTACAAATAACTGAGGCGGTGTTTAAATTCGTATGGTCAAACGTCGCATAGTGGGGCAGAGAGCCGTGTTTCGCGTGTATAATGCGATTTATCAATACTGTTACCACATCCCTGTCACTAAATAAGCAAAGAAAAGCCACAATCAGCATTCAGTATGATGAAGTTCCTATTTTAATGATTGAAATTCGTTTCGATAACAGGTGTAGGTAATCAGTTAAAAATGTGAGGATAACTCTGATTAGCAAAACACTAAAACACTAAAAAACTGAATCATAAATACATTCACTGTTATTACATATTCTTAGTCTTCAAATAATATTTTTCTTATGATAATTATATTAAAATAATGATGATAATAATAATATTAATCGTCACTGCTGATAAAAACGGACAATTTATATAGAGGAGCTTCAAGTAAAGAAATTAGTTTTCTTGGTGAAAGTGTTCGAATAGAGGATATCACGGGGTCAGATGATATAAGCATTATATTGAGTAGATCTTGTTTAGTCAGCTCTACTTATTTACCGACATCTTCTCTCTCGAAACCTGCGAAATACTTTATTTCTAGACTCATCCCAAAGTGAATTTCCCAGGATATGCCTAACCCCCCCCCCCCCCCCCCCCCCTTCCTTCCAAAACCCTGTAACATCATTGCATGCAAGAGACACTGCGTTGACCAACTTCCACTTACTACTGGCAACAGCACTGCTTTATCTAGAATCATATCCATACTGGTTCAATCTCCCCCAGTCCTTGGTCAGCACTTTCAGTCCGCGCGGCCACTGGCTTCCCTGCCTGTGGCCGCGCTCAAGCACGCACGCGTCATCACCCATTCGCGTTTTTCTGCCAAGGTAGCACGAGGTAGCACGTAATTTTTTTGTATGTTATAAGAAATGTTTTCTGAATATTTTAAAAGCAAAAATAAAGTGGGGACTAGTGGGGAAAAATTTTGTAAGTCTAAGAACGTACGAGAATCTATTGCGATCGCAACCTCTCACACTATAAATAAAAAAATATATATTAATGTAAAAATTTATAGTGTTTAACTGTCTCACCTACATCGGGATAGATTGCTGTTTAATTCCCAAACTAATTCATAATATTTTTGTGCTGCTAACGAGCATGGGATTATCGTACTTTCGTGACGTTATGAAAGCTAAAAAACGGAATCCCCATAACCAGCCACTTTGCAGGCTTCTCACAAGAAAACTGTTTGAAAATATGCTCCATTTCCGATGGTTTAAGATGCTCTGGACATTACTTAACACCAAAAAATAGAAATTAAATTAAAAATTTAATTTTAATTTTTAGGTTTTGCCCCACTGTGCGTCGCTGGCACCTCCTTCCAAGAGCCGGAATTGACAATTCGCAAGGTGGGGTCTAGGCTCCTAGTCGCACTTTAGAAACCGGTATTATAGTACGGGTGGTATAGGTAACTAGCAGCAACGTTGCCACAATTCCTGGGTGAACATATTGACGAAAGGAAACATGTCATGTTTTTAAGCGAACGCACCAACGAATTGTCTACATTGATTTACCATACGCCAAAAATATTATGAACTAGCGGAAGCTAAGCCAGTTTTCAATACGCGTTAATGTTTTATCGTTTTCGTGGCATTATTATATTCAACTTTCGTGAAAGAGTTTTAACTATCTTGTTGTGTGCCACAAACTTTGAACTCTATTTAGTAACTTAACGGTAAACAATAAATAAATACATATGTAAAAAATTAAATAAATAAAAGCAAGTGGAATGATTGTAAAAACCCTCTGAAATATAAAAGAACGAAATTAGAGGACATCCGCCAAAGGTTTGAGAATATTTTACTAAACGCTAAGAAATTAGTGTTACCTATAAGATAAATTAAAGATAAAATAACCCATTGATATTAATATTGTTTTATTTTCACATTACTTCTTGAAAATGAAATTTAGACAAAGATTATCTAATAACAATATTAAACTTGTTCACTTATTAAAGCAAACATAAGTTAGGTGAAACTTCAGTTAAGTTACCAATTTCGTTGTGATCATTTGTAGAAGTAATAATTTATGTGCAATTAATCATATAAACAAAACGGTACATTTTAAAAGTTTGCAAAGGAATACATACACGAGAAGGGTAAAAAGATGTAAAATTATATTGTTGTACTTTTCCGAAAACATATTTACGAAAACAAACCCCAGAGGAGGTGAAAGTTGGGCGCGGGTATGTCGAAAATTAAATAATAATAATTTTTTTTAACTAATCCTGAAAACTTGTTTGACATACCAATATCAAGCAATAAGTATTAGTAACTAACGCTACTTTGCAAGATTTAACACACAGAAAACTTATGACATAAGTAAATTTGGAAACAGTGCTAATGTCAAAAGCACATTAAAATATGTAGTCCTTTTGAATTTTTTTTCTTACGCTATATGAAACTCTGAACAAAAAAAAAAACAGTGTTAATGAGTAAGTTATTGAATTATTTTTGTAACCTAGGCTTCACAGTATATTTTTAAAAGTCTTGGATATGTAAACAATAGTTTACATGTTCAGATTTGTATGTGCTAACACTGTTATTACATTGATGACCGCATATTATCAACGTTTTTCCCTCCGTCCAAGCAAAATTGATTTTAAGAATTCCATGAGAGTGTAATAGTCCATAATTTTGTGTTCACGAACATTAAAGTATAATGTGGCAGTATGCTTTTTTTCTGATAAATAAAAAATTAAAATTAATTGCACATTTTTAAATATCAGGTATTAAGTTTATAGAGAAAAGTTCAGTCCCATAAATCAAAATACATTTTTAGAGATATTTTACAAATATATTGTTCAAACTAATTATTTCTGTTCAATTAACATTATCCAGTTATACGCAACACAGATATGGTTCGTAAATCATTCTAAAAGCAAATAAATTATATTTGTTTATAAATTTACATGCAAATGATTTGCGCACACCATCTCTCGTGTACATTTAACACTATTTGCGAGGACGTCATCTTCAGCTGCCATCTAGCGACGGGTTAATGAGTCAACTGCACGCCTTCAGCGGATACTTTTCCGAATGGATAGTTTTCCGGATTATTAAAGAGATGTGCACCAGCGGCGAAAACCGGAATGGTAACCATTCAGGCTGCGGGCACTTTTCCGGAATTTTTAAAGTAAGTGCATTGCCAGATATACCCGGAATGGTAACCATTCACACTGCGGGCATTTTTCAGTATTTTTAAATTAAGAACACCAGCAAGGAAAACTGGAATGGTAACCTTTCAGGATTTTAGGAGCTACTTTTATATTTGCGCGCACAAGACTGGAATGGTTACCATTCCGGCAGCGGATACTTTTCCGTACATCGCAGAACGAACACGGAAAACTATCCAATCCGGAATGGTAACCATTCCGCTGCGGACACTTTTCCGGATTTTTTCTAGCAGCACATTTGCAGTAAAAGCCGGAATGGTAACCATTCATACAGTGGATACTTTTCAGGATATTCAATTATACGATGTTTGCCAGTAAATCCTGAATGGTAACCATTCTGGATTTCTCTGGGCACATGAGGATGTATATTTTCCGGAATGGTAACCATTCCGATTGGATACTTTTCATTCGCCCCTTTGGGTTTAATAAAGAGGAGGTACGACGTCAATTTCAACACGTCGTTTCCAACGTTTCGGCCTTAGGGCTTCATAACAGCTTTCGATTTTGCCAGCTTTATGTACTTCAGCACAGTCTTAGATCATGTCACCAGCTTCAGATTCACTATCGTCATCACCATAGAAAAATTTTGGCTTGTAATAGAACCCTATCCTTGCTCAACAAATTGAGAAGTTTCCAAGCTGGTAGCGGTTTTTTGTAATTTTTTATTTATTATTATTTTATATTTATTATTTTTAAATTTTTGACTGTGATTTTTTCTGATATTAAGGAATACTTACGATAGTTTTCTCCGTGTGCTCCTGATTTTATATAACAATATAATATAATGGTGTTCAACAAGCGCTCCTGATTATTCCTGGGTAGACATCTAGTGGTGATCTCCGAATGCTTCTGGTTATTTGTGAGGAATCGATCTCTACATGAAGGTGTTTTTTTCCTAACGGGTAATACCATTTTATTCAGAGTTACATTTAATTCGAGAATTTCTGCTACTAAAGTAGCAATTACAATATTTTTATCATGCGGAATGTAAATAAAAATGGCATTACTCAGTTCAATTAATATGTGATAAGAATTTCATGAATAAACACTATCACGAAGGACGAATTTGTCCTTGGTGTCTAGCAAAACCTTCCTTTTTTTTTTGCGATTGTTAGTGAGCATCCCGCATCCCACATAAAGCAATAAATAAGATTTACCTGCAAGCAAGGGCATAACAAGGGTGGGGGGGTTAGGGGTTCAACCCCCCCCCCCCCTCTAGCTCAAATCTTTAATTAATTTCTTATTCATCACTCAAACAAATTTCATATTAAAATTAATAAAAATTTTACCATTACAATATTTAAATTTAAGCACCGAAAAATGCTAAAATAGCACTATTTTACACCTTAAAATCCAAATTTTCCCCAGGGGAGGACCCCCGGATTCCCCGCTTTAATACGGGGGGGCCATGCTTCTTAACACCCCCCATACACAAATTCTGGCTACGCCATTGCCTGCAAGCAACATGCGGCGTCATCTGTTGTTGAAAAGCAGAAATACAACAAATTCCTTTGCATGAGATAACTTAACACTCGCTGATGAAATATTTTAAAAAAAATTTGAAAACTGTAATTTTGTATCTAACATTAGTCACAGAAGCTACAATGGATCCTGGTTTGTTATCTGCAGCTGAATCAGAAGGAAGCTGCTGTAGATACTGTAGCAATGATTTTGACATGAGAAGGAATGCTTGTGTTAAAAACCCACTACCCAAAATGTTAAGCTGTAATCGGTGTAGCCATAATGTAAGTTGCAACAGTGACGACATAATTCAAAATGGCGGAAAACATGGTCGCCAAGGTCAAGGTCAAATTCAAAGGTTAAGGTCGTACAAGATGGCCACCATGACATCAAAATCAAAGATTGCGGTCGGCACCATGGCACCACAGCCAGAAGCCAAATGCCGGAGCCCCATTTACATAGCCTACTACTCGTAGCATTTTCGGTAAAAGTGTAAGCCACTTATAACTTCCTGGCACCGAGAACTGACGATAAAGCAAATCCTTTAACGACCTATTAAAATGCTCTACAAGAGAAGCTTTGACCTCGTTATAACTAGAGTAATTATTAATTTCATACCTATGCATTAGGGCCTGAAAGGACTTATTGTAAAACTCCGCTCCCACATCGCTCTGAATATTCTTAAAACGTCCCGCCACTTTTAAAATATGTTGCATGGCTACGGTGAATAACACTCCTGTCTTTCGTTCAACTGGAACCGCATAGCCACGTTTTCTATACACATCTATAGAAGTAAGACTGTACTTGAAACCACTATTTGCCTTACTGTACTGTATCATCTCCACTAAATCAATCTGTAATAAATCATGTAGCCCATAGGTCAACACACATCAATGTGGAAAAATTCTACGAACTCCGCGATGCAGTTCGTTAGAAATCCTACATTGTGCACCGCTCATTTCGCAATATATCCGGCCTCCTTCAACTCTTCAAGTATCGATATGACTGCATTGCTCTGTCCAGTACGGCCGGCGGCCTGCAAAGCCATAAGTAACCTGAGGCGAGCAACAATCTGGTTTGGGTCATCCCAATAAACAAATTGCTTTGTGCGTTGCAAATCCAACGTTTTCTGTAACAAACTGCTACCTCGTCGCGGTGAGCCAATATTCGGAAACAATCCCTTAATGATATCGAATTTCGCATGTGTCTCGCTTTTATAGCATTTCGTCCTAGGGTCATAATTTTATTAAAGTAAGAATTTGTAATATCTAGTAAATGTGTGTGGTTCTCGGCGGAACAGCAATTCGAATAAGCCAGAAGCAGGTAGTATCAATTCATTTTTGACATAAATAAAATTATTATTGTGAAAAAAACATTTCTGTATCCCCAAAAACCAATGATTATTGCGCTTAAAGAGACCATAGTTCTCATCACCTGAGCGGAGGTTGTAGCGCCGCAAGTAAGCCTGCACCTCACCTAAAGAATCACCTACATCACCACAATGTATAGTAGAGTCAGAACTATCACTATCACTCATATCCAGATCCTGCTTCACATCCGAGGGGTTATGTTTCAGATCCTGTTGTGGGATTGGCAGTACGAGCGACGGGGCTGATCCAAGCTTATCCAGATCCGAATTAACGGGCTTGAACATTTTTGATTAATCGCATCCCTCTCCATTCATGCTCGCTTGGTCAAAATATTTTTGGCATGTATGTTCCGTATGACATGATCTAAAATGTTTGCCTCAGCAGACATGACTGAAGACCGCCCTAAAGCATAAAGCCCTTTTATATACAGGCTCGAGAACTAGAAGGGCCTAGTAGCCGATGGTTTCGGAGATGCTGATTGCGATTTCGAAGGTGTGGGCTGCCTAGCACCAGACCTCACAGTCGATTGATTGATTGACAGAAACCAATCCATCAACACCACTCTTCACAACACCAACAATGCGAACCAATTGAGAAACCCATTGCACAATATCAGCGCTACTAGAGGTAAGTTTCAGTACCAGCTCTGCCAAGGTATCGTTTATAACATCTTTCACCTTTCCATACAATCGTATTCTCAATTAGGTCGAGTTTGTTCTCCAACAAAGTAGGTAACATACATATAACCTAACTTTGTTGGCAGAACTGGCCGACAGCATTAATTTTATCCACCGGCCGCTGTTACTTCACCTCCATATTCCATAAAAACTCGAGAATACTAACCTGCACATCTCTTACATTGATTAATGCTGCATTAAGCTCTGTAAACCGAGGTTTCAGCTCCTCAGTCACTGTGCGAGTGATTACACTCGAGACCAAGTCAATATGATTTTTACTCGCGCCATCCCCAGCTTCCTTAGGCATGTCCGCACATTTTTAAATTTTTTTCGCCTAAATCGCAATTTCAATCAAGATCGCGGGACATACACGAGTCAAGCTGATGTTTCAGAGGACCAAATCCGAACTTAGATAATCTGTAGTTCATCCTTCAACGATTCACCAACATAAAATGATCAAAACCGCAATGGTAAGTGCCATTTTGTAAAGGACAATATTCTTTACGATAACGAGAAAACCATTCTCATTTTTCCAGCACAAGGAGCACATATCTTTAAAAGTCTGAAATCCCATATCGCTGTTTCCATGATCATTACAAGCATGAAGCAAATTAAGAAAATCTATGCGGAAAAGTACGACAACATTTGAATTACCTCGAAGCAAATGTTTAGGTATTCTGCCATATGTTTGACCCAGGTATAGTCAACATGTGCGTGTCTACCCATAGAAAAATCCTGCTGTATGATTCCTTGTTTCACACACATCATATCATCGAAAACTATCACTGAATTGTCCCTGGCTTTGTTAGTAGGTACCACATCAGCATTTTCCGTATATATTGTAAATATCCTAAACCTTCCACGGCTCTAAGAACCGTAGCCAACCGCTGATACTTTGGTTGTTTCAGCGACATTGAATACAGAACACATTCTCGAATCGAAGACTGTTCGGTTCCTCGAGTAAACTAAGTAGGACAAACGTTTTTCCGCATTCGGACGGGCCAACAATCAAACATCTTACTGTCGAAGGTAATAAAGACCCGTGCCGCGACTCACGAGCACTGGCCTCATCGGCCTGTGTAATCAGCACAGGCAGCTACTCGCGCTGTGGCACTACTTCTATCAAACAATTAAACAGAAATCTATAACAATTGAATCAGTATGGTGTTATGCGTTGTACACGAAAGAAGGTACAAAGATGCAGATGGATACTAAATTCCTTTATTAACAAGCTGCCAGTAGAGTTACATCTGCCAGGATATAATTTCTGAGGTCCGGGAACGAAAATTGCCAAGAGGCTAGCATATGGTGATACAGGTGTCAACTCCCTTGACAAAGCATCTCGTCTCCACGATATTAGTTGCGGCCGTGTGTTCACGCAGACCGGTCGTGTTTGTGCGCGCGCTCCGTGTTTATGCTCGTAATAATCATTCTATAGTTGTGTATGTAAATGTGTTATCAATATTGAGTCGTCTTTCCTAGATCAACCCGAATTCCCGGGGTTTGGATTATCTTTCAGTGATGCTTCAGCTACCGATTTAATTCCTGCTGACCACATGAACATGATAAGATCTCCGACCAAAAATCGGCCTTCGTTTACTTCTGGATGTCTGGATCAGCAT
Source organism: Bacillus rossius redtenbacheri (assembly GCF_032445375.1). NCBI lineage: Eukaryota > Metazoa > Arthropoda > Insecta > Phasmatodea > Bacillidae > Bacillus > Bacillus rossius. Next base: position 1,362,653 of record NC_086333.1, on the reverse strand, counting down.
CCACCGTCAGCAGTCCTGAAGCCAGATAATACAAAGCTTGAAGTTATGAACATGGAAGAACTATTCAAATTGATAAAGTCAGTTTGTGTTAAAGTAGATGAGCTGAGTAGTGAAAATCAAGTGATAAAAACACTTCTTCTTGACGCACGGAATGAAACCCATGAAATTAAGCAAGAACTGATTCATCTTCGGCAAAGTCTAAACGTAAAAAATAATCAGGGTATTTCATACAATCAGGTACTATCGAATCCCGCTAGTAACAAGGCTACCGATGCGTTCGTGTCCATTGCTGGTTCCAGTGACGTCACACCTGCAGATGACCTACTTTCTACTCAGCGTTACTCGCGCGCTGTCAAGAGCTCAGTCCGCATGACGCAGCATGCTGACAATGACAACTTTACACTGGTGCAACGTGCACCCAGTAAAAGAATTACTGCAACCAACGAATTGAAACGTGAACCTGAAAAGAAAAAATCTCAAATGAAAGTGGGCATCAGGAACACAACATCTTTGAAAACTATTTCAAAACCACCTTACTTAAAAACAAAGGCTCTTTTTGTTACCAGGTTTGATCCTCAAGTACAGGAAAAAGAAATCATTGACTATATCTCAAATGAATTAAATTTATCGCAAATCAAGGTGACTAAACTGAGAACCAAATATAATTCTTATGCATCATTCCATGTTTCAGTACTTGAAAATGATTTCAACAGGATAAACAACATTGTTTTTTGGCCTAGTGGCTGTATGATAAGCCCCTTTTACGGCAAACTACACCAGGAACAGATTCTAAATAACGATACAATTAACGATGACCCGAACGTTCAGCCACGGCCCACTCCTAGCCGTGCATCAACCAATGTATGTGCGTCAGCATCCTTGGTGTCCGGAGGAGCACTTTAATCTCACGTCCTAATGTCAAACATTAAGGAGTTTGATATCTACTATCAGAATGTCAGAGGATTAAGGACTAAGTCTGTTGAGTTCTATGATAATATTGTTAGCTCACATTTCGATATTATTTGCCTAACTGAGACTTGGCTTAATGCAAATAGCATTACGTCACACTATTTCACAGACCAATACCATGTCTTTAGAAATGACAGAAATGCTGAACAAACCAATAAATCAAGAGGCGGTGGTGTTTTATCTGCTGTTAAGAAGTCGAAATTTATTTCTGTTCAACTGTACGTTGTTTTTGACTTTCCTGGTGTTGAAGCAGTTTGGTTTAAAATAAAATCATCTTCTAGCAAATCTTTAATTATTGGAAATATCTATTTACCTCCAGATTTAACGGCAGAGTTTGTCCGCATATATTTTGAATTTTTAGAAGATAAACTCTCCTCATTTCAAGATGACATTTTGATACTCGGTGATTTCAATGTACCGGGTATAGATTGGAATAATCTTAATCTTAACCCTTTCCATCAGGCGACTATGAACATTAACACTAAGGTGCGCCATTTACTTAACTTTATATCTGTACATAGTCTAAAACAGTGCAACAATATTCAAACTCATATAAATCTTTTAGACTTGTGTTTAACCAATCTACAGCTGTGTTCAGTGTCAAAGGCTTATGATGTTCTTATCAAAGAAGATATTTATCATCCTGCATTAAACATCAACATCAAGATTGAGTCCTTCAAAAACAGTTCCAACATTACATCAACGTTTAGAAACTATAAAAAAGGTGATTTTCTCGGTCTTTTCAATTCCATCAAAAATCATGACTGGTCAGATTTTTATAATTCTATGGATGTAAATGAACTTGTTGACCAACTAACCAATTGCGTAGTTGAAAATATGAATATCTTTATTCCAATGACAAACAAAAAATCATCTAAATTTCCAATTTGGTTTACCAGTGAGTTAATTCAAGCATTAAAGTCAAAGAAGCATTTCCATAAGCTTTATAAAAGAAACAACAACACGTATTACTATTCACTTTTCTCTTATTATCGTAAATTAGTGAAATATTTAATAAAAAGAGACAAAATTCAATGGACTCGAAATACCAATAATTATATTAAAACTAATCCTAAAAAATTTTGGCGATATGTCAAACTAATGAAAGATGGTTATTATGAACAGCATTCTCTAAAAATTAATGGAACTATCACGAATGATCCCGCTGAACTAGCCAATGGATACGCTAAATATTTTTCCAGTGTCTACGAACCTTCTACATGTATCCAACAACCTGTGACAAACAATATACATTTAGTATCTATTCCTGTGCCCACAATCTCAGAATGTTTAGTATTATGGGGCATAAAATCGTTGAAATCATCCAAATCTACTGGTCCTGATGGCATACCTAATTTTATTATAAAAGGCTGTTCTGAATTATTAGTCCCTCTTTGGCTGCATATTTTTAATTTTAGTTTACAATCCTCTGTTTTCCCGGAGAAATGGAAAACTGCTAAGGTGATACCTATCCACAAAAAAGGCTCTAAACAGAATGTTAACAATTATAGGCCTATTTCTCTACTCAATGGTTTTTCTAAAATATTTGAAAAAATAATTTTTAGATTTTTAAATTTCCAGCTTAAGAACAGTTTATCGAACAGTCAGCATGGTTTTAGGAAAGGTTTATCGACCACCACTAACTTGCTTACTTTTTTAAATCCTATACACAGAGAGGTTACCAACAGAGGGCAAGTGGATGCCTGTTATTTTGATTTAGCCAAGGCCTTTCACACTGTGAACCATTCTATACTTCTTAAAAAATTATTTAACTTTGGTTTAACTCAAAATTTTACAAACTGGTTTTCTAATTACTTAACTAATAGAAGTTTTTATGTTACAATTAATAACCACAATTCTTCCCTGTTTAGTATCTCTTCTGGTGTCCCTCAAGGAGGCACATTATCGCCTCTTCTTTTTAATTTATATATAAACGACCTACCTCAAATTCTCAACCATTCTACAGGAGTACTTTTTGCCGATGATCTAAAAATATTTAGGAATATAATAACACAGAATGACTGTATTTTATTACAAAATGACATTTCCCAAGTAAACAATTGGTGTAAATTTAATCTGGTAACACTAAATAAACACAAAACATTTGTTATATCCTTTACAAGGAAATATCAACCACTTAATTTTGATTATATTTTAGAAAACTCTGTAATCACGAAATGTTCAACAATTAAGGATCTTGGTGTTATTTTAGATTCTAAATTATTTTTCCATAATCATGTAAACTATTTATACATGTCTTCCCGCAAAACCCTTGCTATGATCAAATTTATTACTTTTTATGCTACCAATTCAGACTCAATTCTCTCCCTGTATTTTGCCTTAATAAGGTCCAAATTAGAATATTGTTCAGTAATCTGGAATGACATAAAGTCGGCCGATGCAAATAAACTAGAAAGTATACAAACAAAATTAATTAATTTAATAAACTTAAAAAACCTTCCTTCACCTACTTTAACTCCTCTTGGTGCACGTAGAGTATATTTAGATTCTCTGTTTGTTGAAAATTGTTTTAACGCTAAAATTAACTGTACTTATCTCCTGGAAACCACTGGGTTAAAAATACCACAATTTAATTCTCGTTTATACCAAACATATTGTACTCTACATAACTTTAATGACATAATATACAGATTAGTTAGGAATCACAATAATAATCAATTATCTAAACTTAAAAAATTATCCTCTTAACTTGTCCTCTACTCACATGTTATATTTTGTATTATCCATTTTTTTTATATATATTTTGTGTATAATTTAATAATTATGTAATTAACATTTCGCTAAGTAATGTGTCATGTTATCTTGTCCTTTTGGTTGACGACGTTAGGGCCGTTCCCGTGGTTCGGAGTCGCTGCCCAGCTGCTCCGGTAGAGAGGGTACGTGCCACGTGGCAAGGGAACTACCCTAACTTAGGTGGAATAAAAGAGTTTTCTACGTTAAGGTGTGTTTAATGCCCACGTTACACACTGTACATGGGCTGTCACAGCTCCCCTCTGTGACAGTCCATCAGGGCGAGGCCCGGCTCCACGCACCTTGAGCGCGACACGACACTACCAGTGACCTGACTGGCGGTGACACGACAGTGACGCGACTGACAGTGGCGTGAATGACGGTGACGTGACTGGCAGTGACGCGATTGACGATGACACGAAAGACTGACGTAACTGCCGACGCGAACGACGGTGACGTGACTTTCGCGTCCGCGCTCTCTCATGCCACTTGGCGACTGACTCGACCCACGCTCCGCGACGTCTCAGCGGCCTCCCCCCTTGCCGCGTGCACATGAATCTCCCCTCTTTCCTTCGTGTGCGAGTGCGTGGAGCCACATGGTCACAGGCGAGGAGACGCGACTCAGTCGCCCGGGAAACACATTTTATCCGTTTTGAACTCAACACAATATCAACACAACAAGACAAATAGATATTCACACCCTTACATAATTAAATAAACAAAACCTGTTACACTTTTGCGCACGGGCGCCGGCGCACACGCTTGCCTGAAGCAGCGACGGGCAATAATGGCCTCAGCGAGCCGGAGGAGCACTTGGGACGACGTCAAATGCTCCCCCCTCCCCGAGGTCATTTTGCCCGCTGATGCTACGATCACACGCACTTCACCATTAACACTCGGCACTCGGGCGTTCATATTGGCATCCCATGGGCGGAAGTAGGAGTAACCTGCTGTGTGAGTACCCATGGCCAATAGTCTAGCAGGTAGGAGGGAGGCCTGCGCTGACGAGTGGAATGGCGGGCTATTTCCGGAACCTGGGGATTCGGTGCAGTGTCTGGGTGCATAGGTGGGGATCTGTCCCCTTCCTTCACCTCATCAAGGAGTTCAATGATGACCCCTTCCTCGGGACCACAGGGCCCTTCAGGTGGATAACCTATGTGGTGGTGGTACCCATCCCCGTTTAACCCTTCCATTACTTCCTCGGGGAATACTATTTTAGGGATGGTGTCAATGGTTGGTAACTCAGGGTCCTCTTCATCAGGGATTGGGGTAAGGGATGTGTTAAAGACGGAGTTTTGGGCATCCCTGGAGTCCAGCCTGTCAGCAAGCTCATCCAGGTGGTCCATGGTGAAACCGTTGGGCTCATACCCATATGCTTGTTGGGTGGGCGTAGCTTCTCGGGAAAATACTGGAGCTTTGGGATTTAAAAAAACCTCGCAACCTGCTGGGTTGGTATTGCCAGTGACCATTTCGTCACCGAAGTTCGTCGGCACCAAAGGTGAGTCCGATCTCCTTCCTTCCCTACTGCAGTGGTTTCTTCCAGGGTCGGTGTCTAGGGGCATCGGGTCAGAATTGGCACAATGGCCTCCTCATGGTGTCTCTGGTTGGTCCCTGGGGCTGTCCTGGTCTGTAAAACTATCCGCGGCTCCTACGGTTGACGGCTGCTGCGGCATCGGGACCGTGGCTAGCCGCAAGGCATCACGGTGTATTTTGGCCATTCGGCCATTCGGCTGCCGCACCAGGTAAGTGGTCATCCCCAAGCGAGCCACCACCTCCCTGGGCTCGGACCACTTGGGCGCGAGGCTCGCGCAAAACCCACGGCCCTTGGCTGACAGATGCTGGAGCCTTACATGCACAAACTGTCCTGGAATGATCTGCGGGGGTGGATTTAGGGACTGGAGTGTTCGATGATCCAAAAACTGGGCCTGATGCCTGCGTGCCCCAGCCCGTAGGTCCTCTACCGGGAAAGGTTCTTCTGTGTGAATGACGCCCAGTTCGGCTGGCAATGCTAAGTTGTGACCATGGAGCAGCTCAGCTGGAGAATATCCCGTTACCTCGTTCGTGCGCCGGCGGAGGCAGTACAAGAGGGTGGGGAGGTGAATGTCCCACTTAGTGTGGTCCTCATCAAGGCGGATACGGAGCTGGGTCTTAATGTCTTGGTTGCGGCGTTCAGTGGGATTTGATCTGGGATGATAGGTAGGGGTGGTGTGATGATGGACCCCCCACCGCCCACATGCCTTCCGCCAGCTGTGACCCGTAAATTGGACTCCATTATCCGTGAGCAGCACTCTCGGATACCCATACCGTGGGAACACCTCTCGGTCCAGTAGGGCGATGATTGTTCCCGCCTTGACATTGGCGACAGCAAACGCCTCGGTCCATCGCGTAAACACATCAGTGACTACAATGATGAACCGCTTTCCCCGGGAGGTGCGTGGGTAGGGGCCCATAATGTCAAGAGCCACCTCGTGGAATGGGTGGTCAGGGCGTCGGGGAACCTGTTGCTCCACGCCATCAGGTCGACGCGCCTTACACTGTTGGCAGCGTTGGCACTCACGCACGAACTGCTTAACGTCGGCCGTGACCTCCGGCCAGTGGAACGTCCTGCGGATTTCTCGCAGGGTCTGTTCAGCCCCAGGGTGCCCCGCCAGCTCATGACTGTGGAAGAACAGTAGGATGGCTGGCCGTGCAGCAGGGGGTGCATGAATACTCCAGCGGCTTCCTCTGCGAGCACCACGGGTCTGAAGCATGCCATCGAGACTACGCTGATAGGGAAATGCTTGGTCGCCACACTCGGCCAGTCGGGCTCGTGTCTGTGGGTCGTCCTGCTGGGCGTCACGCATGCAAGTCACCAGCTCTGCCATGGTGGCGAATTGGGTGGCCGGCTCTGGTGTGCTGGGCCCAGGCAGCATGTACAGTAGGGCATCGTCGGGGGCCGGGTCCGAATAGTTGGTAATCGGAACCGGGGGTAGGAGGTTGTCCCACCCCTGGTCATCGTAGACTATGGTTCTGGGGTCCGGGTGTCGGGAAAGCTCGTCAGCGAGCTCATTTTCCCGGCCGGGAACATGTTCCACCGTGAAGTGGAAGCTCTGGAGGAGAAGGGCCCACCGGGTAAACTTTGACTTGCCCTCCTGCACGGAATCCAGCCATTTGAGGCACTGGCTGTCCGTGCGGAGAATGAAGGGGCGCCCCTCGAGGTAGTGTCGGTATCTTTTTAGTGCCCACACCACAGCGAGGCACTCTTGCTCATTGACATGGTATCGTCTTTCCGCTGGGCCAAACTTGGCACTCGCGTACTCGACGATACGTCTCTGACCTTGGCTGTCCAGCTGGTACAGCACCACCCCCATGCCTTCCTGGCTGGAATCGGTCTGCACGAACAGTGGTTCGTCCGGCACCAGCCGCGACAGGGTGTGGCAGTTGCGGAGCTGTTGTTTTACCTCGCCCAGGGCCTGGTCGGCGGCCTGGGTCCACCGGAATTTGTGCTTAGGTGAAAGCAGGTCGGTCATCGGCGCGGTAATCGAGGCGAAGTGGGGAAAAAATGACCTCAACCAATTCAACAGCCCCATGAGTTTCTGGAGCTGCTTCCATGTCTTGGGTGTCTGCTTGCCCTCAATAATGGACAGCTGTTTGGGCAGCGGGCGGCATCCCTCTGCGTCCACAATATGGCCCAGAAACTCGATCTCCTCCGCCCCAATGTGGCACTTCCTCGGGGCGCACGTCAGCCCGTGCCTGGCGAGCCGCTCAAACACCAAGGCCAGATGGTGTGCGTGTTCCTCCCACGAACATGACCAGATGATCACATCGTCCAGGTAGGCTTGGGCAAACTTACCGATGTAGCCATCCAGGACACGGACCATCATGGTCTGGAAGGTCGCAGGAGCATCCATCAGGCCGAACGGCATCGCACAGAACTGGAAGCGCCTGCCGTCTGGGGCGGTAAAGGCTGTTTTGGGGCGGTCGGCGGGGCATACTGGCACTTGCCAGTACCCCGACTTGAGGTCAAGCTTTGAAAAGATGGTGGCTTTCCCCAAGCCAGCGAGGGCATCCGTGATGTTGATTAATGGTGGTGGTGCCGGAATGGTGAGGTGATTTATTACTTTGAAATTTACGCAAAATCTCAGCGTTCCATCTTTCTTGGTGGCCATTACGATACGACTATTATAAGGTGAATTACTAGGTTCTATGACGCCACTCGCCAGCATCTCCTCGATTTGTGCCTGTATGGCATCCTGTTCACGGGGTACGAACCCGAACACTTTCTGGAACGGAGGGGTATGGGGCACCAGGGGTATGCTATGCTCTGTAATTGTAGTCCTCTGTAACTGGTCCGCAGCTGCAAACACTTGCGAATGAGCCCTTATCACCTCATCGATGTCGGCGTGGTGCTCGGCTGGAACTCCGTGGGTCAGCTCATCCAAACCTACAACTGTGAGAGGTGGGGATGGAATAAGCCGGTGGATACCGTAGACAGTCCAACGGCCGCGGGTACCAAGGTGCAAGCGCCCGGCACGGACTTCGATTGTGGCATCGACCTGTGCAAGCCAGGGGGCTCCCAGGATAATCTCCTCTCGTAGCTCATGCAACACTATGGCGTCCGTTTGGCTAACATGGTCCCTTATGTGAAGTTTTACCTGGGCGCGCCCAGACGTGGGCGCGCAAGCTCCCCTGGTGGCCAGCAGGACTGTCCCAGCCTCAGCTGTCACGTCAGCACCGGCGACGAGGTGAGCGGCAATATAGCTGTGGCTGGCGGCGGTGTCCACCAGCGCCTCCAGTTCCCGGCCGTCCACCCGGACAGGTATGCGCAGTAGACTGCCTTCCTCGGGACCCATGCGCCCGAGCCGGGACAGCGTATCCTCTAGCCCCGCATCTACTGTCGAAGCCCCCAGCGATGTAGGGCGAGCGGCAGAGCTCACCGAAGACTCGGGGCACGGCCCGTCGGGCCGGCGCGGACCGCCCCCGCCGATGTCAGGTGGGCGGGGCGGTAGCTCACTGGCGCCCGCAGCTACTGGCGGGGACGCCGACGATGTGGGGCGAGCGGCATAGCTCGCCGAAGACTCGGGGCACGGCCCGTCGGGCCGGCGCGGACCGCCCCCGCCGACGTCAGGTGGGCGGGGCGGTAGCTCACTGGCGCCCGCAGCTGCTGGCGGGGATGCCGACGATGTGGGGCGAGCGGCATAGCTCGCCGAAGACTCGGGGCACGGCCCGTCGGGCCGGCGCGGACCGCCCCCGCCGACGTCAGGTGGGCGGGGCGGTAGCTCACTGGCGCCCGCAGCTGCTGGCGGGGACGCCGACGATGTGGGGCGAGCGGCATAGCTCGCCGAAGACTCGGGGCACGGCCCGTCGGGCCGGCGCGGACCGCCCCCGCCGACGTCAGGTGGGCGGGGCGGTAGCTCACTGGCGCCCGCAGCTGCTGGCGGGGACGCCGACGACATGGGGCGAGCGGCATAGCTCGCCGATGACTCGGGGCACAGCCCGTCGGGCCGGCGCGGACAGCCCCCGCCGACGTCAGGTGGGCGGGGCGGTAGCTCACTTGCGCCCGCAGCTGCTGGCGGGGACGCCGACGATGTGGGGCGAGCGGCACAGCTCGCCGAAGACTCGGGGCACGGCCCGTCGGGCCGACGCGGACCGCCCCCGCCGACGTCAGGTGGGCGGGGCGGTAGCTCACTGGCGCCCGCAGCTGCTGGCGGGGACGCCGACGATGTGGGGCGAGCGGCATAGCTCGCCGAAGACTCGGGGCACGGCCAGTCGGGCCGGCGCGGACCGCCCCCGCCGACGTCAGGTAGGTGGGGCGGCGTGGCTGGTTGGAGTTTCGGAGAGCGGGGCCCAGCTGTCTCATCGCCCTCACCTAGGCGTTTCCCGATGGTGTTGTGTCACCTCCGTTTCCCCCTTCTCCGGCGGCCTTGACGGGGCATTCACGGTGCCAGTGGTGCATTTCTGTTGGACAGTACCTGCAGCGGGGAGGCCGCTCTTCGCGGGCTGTCAGGCCTCCGCGTCGCTTCCCTCGGTCAGCCTGCCGCCAGGTCAGCCGCGACTGGCCCTGTGGCTCAAGGTTGCGTCCCCGCGACCCCGGCGACTGGGCGGATCTGGACGGCGGTGCTGGCGGGCCAGTGTACCGCACCATCGCTCCAGCATCTTCTGGTGACAGCACCGCCGGGGTGGGGTTGGGCCTCCACGGCATCATTGTCTCCGTTGCACTCTGTATGGCCTGGATGTCTCTCTCTGTTTCTCTCGCCATGGCTAGGAAATCGTCCACGCTTCTTCCCGCGGCGTTACGCATGTAAGGTCGTAATTCCGGTGACAGTAGCTCCACAATCACTGGCAGTATCTCGGCGACTGAGCCGCTTGTCGTCAGACGTCGGTGGAGGCGTAGCTTTTGATAAATAAAGCCTTCCACGCTTTCCCTGGCCCGCTGTGTTTGACAGTACAGCTGGTACCGACAGCTGGCACGGGAACGCGCGTCATCAAAACGGGATTCGAACCGGGTAACGAATTCGGTCCAAGACATCCAGTATTCGCCTGCCATCGCCCACCAGGCTTGGGCACTGTCCCGGAGCTGTCCACTAACTCTGTCCGTGAACTCGTCCTCGGGCACCGCGTGTCTTGATAGTCTGTCCCAGCATGCTTGCAGAAATGCATGCGGATCTTCATGTGCTCGCCCCGTGAATACAGGTAGTGACACCGCCACGCTTGCATTTCGCGGTACCGGTTCCGGTTGTGCCTCCCCATGGCGCCGCACACCGTCGTTACAGGCTGCGCATAGAAATAGTCCGTCCCTGAAATCAGCGAATTCGCGTGCAGTCGTGCAAATCCGGTGTCTGACAGTGCCGCACACATAGCACCGCGCCGTCTCGCCTGGTCGCCCGGGACAGCTTACCATCGCGCACGTCATGCGCTCCCTTATCACGGCCCGCTCTGTGCCATGGTTATATATTTCCTTTTTTACAGTATTTTCCTTAGGGGTACATGAGCACCATAGTGTAGTGCCCTCCCCTCGCAAGCTGCCCTCTCCGTGTGGCTTATGACACACCTGGCAGACCCCGTCCATATTCACGCGCACAGGTGTGTAGCATTCCGCGACCTGCGCGGCTGACCGGCCCGTGCGGCGGACCGGGACGTCAGGTGGCGGGGAACAGACAGGCATGGCCCGCCTCCCCCCCTCCACTGTCGGAGGTCCCGTTTCCGCACGCTCTTCGTCCCGCGGAAGTTGACCCGGCGGCGCGGTGATCTTGAATGGTCCGACTCGGCTGTACTCGTCGTCGCTCGGCTGGACTCGGCTCCCGCTCGACCCGAAGGGCGCAATTCGCCTGCGCTCATCCGGCGCGATCCCTTGAAGGGGAAAAGGGGGAAGAGCGAACTCACTCGCGCGGCCGAATGAAACCCGATACCTGTGTGACGCGCTCTTATCGCTTGACGGCGCAATCTCACACCATTTTGGCGCGTTGGCTTCCGCTCCCGCGCCGCTCTTGTCTACGCTCGACTCCCTGCAGCATTCTCGCGGCTCCCGAAAGTTTTGAAAATCCGCACTTTTCATGTCCGTTTCTATGTAAAAGCTCATGGTCAGCCACACTAGTTGGGCGCCATTTTGACGACGTTAGGGCCGTTCCCGTGGTTCGGAGTCGCTGCCCAGCTGCTCCGGTAGAGAGGGTACGTGCCACGTGGCAAGGGAACTACCCTAACTTAGGTGGAATAAAAGAGTTTTCTACGTTAAGGTGTGTTTAATGCCCACGTCACACACTGTACATGGGCTGTCACGGCTCCCCTCTGTGACAGTCCATCAGGGCGAGGCCCGGCTCCACGCACCTTGAGCGCGACACGACACTACCAGTGACCTGACTGGCGGTGACACGACAGTGACGCGACTGACAGTGGCGTGGATGACGGTGACGTGACTGGCAGTGACTCGATTGACGATGACACGAAAGACTGACGTAACTGCCGACGCGAACGACGGTGACGTGACTTTCGCGTCCGCGCTCTCTCATGCCACTTGGCGACTGACTCGACCCACGCTCCGCGACGTCTCAGCGGCCTCCCCCCTTGCCGCGTGCACATGAATCTCCCCTCTTTCCTTCGTGTGCGAGTGCGTGGAGCCACATGGTCACAGGCGAGGAGACGCGACTCAGTCGCCCGGGAAACACATTTTATCCGTTTTGAACTCAACACAATATCAACACAACAAGACAAATAGATATTCACACCCTTACATAATTACATAAACAAAACCTGTTACACTTTTGCGCACGGGCGCCGGCGCACACGCAAGCCTGAAGCAGCGACGGGCAATAATGGCCTCAGCGAGCCGGAGGAGCACTTGGGACGACGTTATGGTATTTATATCATTTCTGTTTTCATGTTTTGTGTTTATCCTGTGCTGTCTCTAGTTATTGTGATAGTGTTTGTTTTTACTTGTTTTGTGTTGTACTTGTTTTGTGTCGTGCCCACCTCTAAAGTCTCAAGACTGTCGGTGGGCATGTAACAAATTTAAATAAATAAATAAATAAATAAATAAAAGTGATAGTTTAAGTGACAGACGCATAGCTGACGGTGTATTAGCGAACAAAGCGGCACAAATAGCAAAGAATCCCGCAACGATATTTGAAGAAAAAATCGCAGCGTCGGGTATCAATAAGATAATGAGATTAAAATGTTAGAATGGCAGTGATTTCTCAAAAAAGAAAAACTGCTCAAAAAAAGGCAGACTATTATCCTTCATCTTCCCAATTCTGGCAATGCTAGGCAGTTTGATAGGCGGAGCGGCAGGTATAGCCAAGACCATGAACATGACTAAACACCAGGCTAGATTGTTAAGTTACAATGCACAGCACAATATTAAAATGCAAGCACTTGCAGAAAACTGCTCGGGTATATACATGCGTATCTACCTTAAGTCTGGGGAGGGGCCAAGCAGAAGAAGAAGAAGAGGGGTGGGAAATGGAAATGAAGAAACTGAGTAACCTGCCCAAGCGACCCCTTACCACCACAAACCTAAAGTCGGCAATTAAGTAATTAAAAATCCCACATTACATTAAGGATATCGGTATTATTAAATTAGAAAAGGACCTGGAACACACTGGGTAGCATATGGCAAGACCGATCGTACAACTCAGTATTACGATAGATTTGGAGACCTGTCACCTCCTTTAGAATTCGCAGGAATACCTGAGTGGCAGCAAAAAACCTATAATTATGATAGCCAGAAAAATTATAATTCATTTAACGGTGGTCATTTAAACATAAAGTTTCTCATCTTGGTATATAATGACGTCGTCTGGCCGAAGGCCACCCCAAAGCCCGACCTGCAACCGCCAGTATCCGACCCCACTTACAAAATGCACCCCTAGCCATGGCCCACCCGAGACAGGCGAGCCCCTGAAGACCAGGTAGAACCAAGGGCCATGCTTAATTAATCAAATACCTAGACCCCAATTCATTAAAAATCAGACCTAGTTTAATAGTAATGCCACAATGAATTAAAACCCCCACCCAAGGAAAGTGCGATGCAGGAGTGCCCGAGTCACTCACGTGTGAATTTACTTTAATAAGTTTGTGAGTGCCTCCCTTGCAGCCTTCAGCATTAATTAATTATAGTGTTATGTTAACGTAGATATTACCTCCCTGTTTTTTATGTGTGACTAACCACTAGAGCAGTCAGCAAGTGACGAACAGTATCTGGTGTGACTTTTAATATTTAAACTTAATTTACGTAATTTTTCTAACCTTTAATTATTAATGAGTATCTGTAAATCAGTTTAGTTATTACAAAATTAATGTGTAAATTTAGAGCTGCTCCCAGCTTCTTGTTATTAAAATAATTTCCGAATAATGGAAATTAGCAACCATCCGCACCCCTTCCTCACAGTGGCCATTCTCGGCCTCCGCTTTGTGCGGCTATCGGAGCAACTACGCAGCCGACGAGTGCGACCCGCGCGCTGAGTTACGTCGCACGCACAGCGCCGCGAGTAAATAAACAAATCGACACAGCAGAACACGCACCATAACCGGAGCACCATGCAGGCCCAGACCACCGACGTCGTGTGTGCGCACTGCCTATTGCCCAGGGAGGCGGATCTACTGATGGGATCGAAACCATGGTACATGACCTGCCAATGCACCGCCCGCAGTAACTACCCACCCGACCACTCATGGGTAAAGCAGTGGGAAGAAGAGATACCAGGTGCGAACCGTGCACAACCAACCTGGCAATGGCTACCGGGGAAGAACGACCCACAACCCATAAAGATGGAAACAGTAACCAACACCACCTTGGTGGACACCCGACCGACCGCATGCCCCGCGTGCACAAACACCGCACAGGGAAAAATCTACACGTGGATACCTACACTACTCACTGACCCAAATCTCGGGATGAGCAACCGCCCCCAAGGCTATCAGGGAAAACTTGTGCCACCCGAATTCGGTGGCCTTGGACACGAGGATCCTCGGAGCTTCGTAGAGAGCTGCGAGGGGCGACTAGCCTGGTCAGGGATGCCGACAGACGAGTGGTCAGGACGAGCCAGCGAACAGCTACGGGGAACAGCCCGCCAATTGTGGGGCCTGTGGGGCCAGTTTAGCATGTCGTGGGGCGAGTTCTCCGCTGCCCTCACCGGTCGTTTCATCACCGACCAGGCATTGGTTTACTGCACGTCGAAATTCTATGGCGAGCGACAACGCAAGGGTGAAATTGTCGAACATTTCATTGCGCAAAAGATACAACTTTTTAAGTGTGTATCACCACACACACGGCCCACGACCACGTTACCAACAGCACCGAACTCAAGCCGTTCATGCATTTCTGTCGAGCCGATTCAGTCGAAGATTACGTACAATAGGCCATCGCGACCGTACAGAATCTTCAGTACCTCTGGCACCGTAACACGCCGAACACGAGTCGGGGGCGTACCAGCCTGATACCGGGCCGGGGATCGACCCCATCAAACACACCGGAGGCAATTCGTACCCAACCACCGAAACGACGGCAAGACATCGAGGGCGCACCACCAACCTACGAACCACCTAGACATGAGCGGCCCGACGGAACACTGCAACGGGACGATGGGAGGTTGCCGCAGTGTCAACGAGGGTGCCCCAGCAGCACTCACCACTGGACAGGGAATGCCCCCTGTCGTTCCACCAGCAACCATCACCGAGTAACCCGCCGGGAAACGCGAACCCGGGGGCGTCGTGCTAGAGCCACCACCCCCGGTTACAACGAGACACACATAAACCAAAGAAGGAGACACACCATCCCGGTTGAACCAACTGACCTGCCCCCAGGACAGCCTCCTGTGCCTCCCAATGGAGGTCAACGGGCAACCTGCCACAGCCCTGGTGGATACTGGGGCGAGCCACGTGTTCGTGGCCCCCCACCTCGTGCCCCCGGGATGCTCCAACCACACAAGGCGGAGCTGCGGCTGGCGACCAGCACCCAGCCAGGCGTGACTGTGGGGCAGGCGGTACTCACCTAGCCACCCACCACTTGACAGTAGCGCACCACAAGTGCCACCTGGGTACACAGCAAGTAGAAATCTTGGGCCACGTAGTGAGCGCCGCAGTCTACCGACCCCAACCGGGCCACCTAAGAAAGATCGCGGAAGACGAAGCCCCACGGTCTCGGAAGCAGCTCCAGCGCTTTATCTGCCTAATAAATTGGCTTCGGTGTTACGTTCAAGATTTCTCACAAACGATAGCCACACAGACAGACCTCCTATCGCCCCAACAGCTACGCCCAACACACATTCGAAGAAGTCAAGGCCGCCTTTACCCTGTGTCACACACTAGCGCAGGTAGATCCAGAGCGCCGCCTCTACCTACAGACTGACGTAAGTGCCCTCGGGGTGGGCACCGTGCTTTTCTACGTAAGCCGAAACAGCGACCGTGAAGTCATAGATTACGCTAGTGCGAAGCTCGGGTCGGTCGAATGCCGATACCACAGTAACGAGCAGAAATGCCTAGCCGTGGTCTCGGCCATGAAAAAGTACCAGCCCCACCTCAAAGGGAGGAACTTCACTTTGAGGACGGTCAACCGGTGCCTCACGTGGCTGCACATGATACAGGGAAGAAAAGTAAAGCTGATCCGGTGGGCATTGTTCCTGCAATCATTCGATTTGGAGGTCTAACACATTCCCGGCGCCGACAATCAGCGCCCGACTTGCTATCGCGAGAGCCTGACAAAAACACCGAAATACTGGATGAGGATGACTGGGACGAGATTCTACCCCCTGACATGCCAAATAAGAAAGGACAAGCCAATTCAGCATGCGCCCGCATCACGGCCGACGCGGACGACGAGGGACCACCCAACACTGCCGCAGACTTGTATCGACACGTGTGTTGAGCGCAGGAGACGTCTCCGGATGCCGACTGACGCTGCCGACAAATCCCCTTAGCCGATCGTCAGACGTGGTGCATCCAAGACGGGGTAGTGATGACAAGGACCCAGGGTTAGCACGACGACTGGCAGACCTACGTCCCAACAGAGGCGCGGGAATCGACACTGAGATTTTTTCACGATCATGGTCTCACCTGACACCCCGGGACAGACCAGACACGCCGCAAAGTGGGGGCTGCCACTACCATTAGCCTGGTGTAACCCACGACATCCGGGAGTACATACAGGAATGCGGAGTATGCCAGAGACGGAAGTCACGCAGACGAGACGGGGAGGAGCAACAGCGGCCTACAGAGCCCACCACCGCCTTTCAGACAATAGCCCTGGGCATGATGGGCTCCTAACCCTGCACACCACATGGGAAATGCTTCTTACTCGTTGTTACCGACTTGTTCACCCGGTGGACCGAAGCATACCCCTGCAACAACATCAGGACCTCCACGCTCATCAGTATCCTTACGAGGGAATTCCTATTGCACTGGGGCTATCCCCAATCCATATTAACGGACGCCAGTCAGTTCCTGGGATGCCAGTGGAAGGCATGGTGCAACGACCACGAAGTCGAACACCTCACTACGCCTGCCTACCATCCAAGGGCCAACCCGACCGAGCAGCGACACAGGAACTGAAGGCACAACTACATATCCGCCTGGGGACAGACCACACACAATGGAATCTGCACATACCTGATGCACTGTTCTGTCTACGGCAGCGCACAAATGCCGCTACGTGCCTCATGCCGGCAGAAATGGTGCAAGGGCACAATCTGCCCCTACCAGGCTAGTGTACCACACACGGCATCCCTCATCCAATTGAAGACGCAGAAGACCGCGACCAACGACGAAACACCGAGCACGATGGTGCACAACGGCATCGGAGGAACTTCGTCCAAGGGATCACACCTACCACCGACCATCGCCCACTGCCGTGCGGGTCGGCGACCTGCTGTTCACCCTGGTACACCCAATCTCGAATGCACCCCGCAACTACTGTGTTTGACTAGCCTCAAGATGGAGCGGCCCCCCACCCAGTACGCCAACGGCTCGGGAGGACCACTTACCTGGTGTGCACCGGTGGGAGGTGGGACAAGAAGGTACACCGGGAAAACCTGCGCCTCGCGCCCCCTGCTAGGGGAGAGGATAACCGACGAGGAAATTACGCCGACACCTGATCCAGGTGGTGCGCACGAGGAAAGCATCTTCCTGAGACCACCCCGACACGGCGATGGACCGAACAGGATCGACCGCACATGCCCGTGCTCGTGAACATGTCAGACGCCATGGCAGAGACGGGAAACTGCGAGCCCACCCAGACACCATCCCGGAGAACGATTATGGGGAAGTCCTTAGGGCCCAGCCACCTCGACGCCGACAACCACCACGACATCTCGAGGAGTATGTCCTAAATACCCCTCAAGATAGGACATCATGTAACCCGACACCCGACTGTACAAGCGACCAGGAGGTGGAACCGCGGGATGAGTCCCAGGACCCCATCATTGAGTGGCCCTCCGACCCAGACACCAATGAACCCGCGATGCAACCAGAACAGCAGGGAGACCGGCTGTGGGTGCTCTCGATCACAAAGCTTTCCCACACCCACGGAGCAACCAAGGAGAATGACAACGCCGACACCACCCCGGTGGTGACGGAACTGGACGATGAGGATGGTGAGGCCTCTAATCCTAACCCGCCCACCTACCAGAACGGGAGAAAGGCCCTAGTTATCCAGGCTGTGCCCAGCATCGGAGAGCAAGTGACCCAGTGCCCCCGAGTCTCTCGGCGGACCTCCCAGTCCGGGAGACGACCTCGGTGGCCGACCCCGAAGGACATGCCGGCCACCAGAATACCTGGCCGCCTACGACCGGGGTAAGGCGCCGAGGGACCATGTCAACGGACCATCACCCAGGTGTTCGACGTGGGACGACCTGGGACTGGAGCGCAGAGCGTACCAGCTGCGGCCACCGCGGACACCACCTGGGTGAAGTTGCTGCCGAAGCTAGGGGTGCCCACACATGGTGGGGCCACTAGCGGCACAAGGTCGAACTTCTTTGAGGGGGAGGGGGTTTAACGTCGTCTGGCCGAGGGATAGCCCAAAGCCCGACCTGCAACTGCCAGTATCCGACCCCACTAACAAAATTCACCCCTAGCCATGGCCCATCCGTGTCAGGTGAGCCCCTGAAGACCAGGTAGAACCAAGGGCCATGCTTAATTAATCAAACACCTAGTCCCCAATTCATTAAAAATCAGACCTATTTTAATAGTAATGCCACTATGAATTAAAACCCCCACCCAAGGAAAATGCGATGCAGGATTGCCCGAGTCACTCACGTGTGAATTTACTTTAATCAGTTTGTGAGTGCCTCCCTTGCAGCCTTCAGCATTAATTAATTATAGTTGTCGTGTCCTGCATTTGCCCTCGGCCTCCTCTCTCTGCAACCAACATGGCCGCCTCGCAAAGAAAGCCGTATCCCAACAGGCTTCTCTACAGCAGCCGTGGGATATAGGCTATGAGTGGTGCCGCAAACATACCATAAATGGCAGCAAGCATTTTTGGACGTTTATAGCAGTGCATATGGATTTATTAATGACTGTATAATATAAAATGTGTGTCAGTGTTATGTATGTTATAGGTAAATAATATCCTAGTGTGTGAATTACCCGGCAGGTACGAATTTTTTTTTGTACTTGTAAAAATAAATACGAGCACGTAACATATCAAAAGTAATAAATATATTTGAATAATGAATGCAAATATAAATTTACTTAAGTAAGGACATGATGTTAGGTTAGCTACATTATAAATACTTCAAAAATTTGTGGACGGTTGATTTGATTAGGATAGCTTTAGAGGTGTAAAAGTAACGAAAAAATGTGTACCCGTATGTATTCGTTACTATAACAATTAGTACTCGTTACTTTCGTATCGTTACTCGTTACTTCTGATACCGCATGACATGGCACATGCTATGTTATGTAACAGCATCGAATCGAGTCGTATTTCGTACGCGTACAGTATGACGTCGCGTAAATAAAAATAAATCGAATATAAACAATTAAAAATATTTGATAATTAACAGCTTTTGTTAACCAAGAAACAATTAACTCTCATTAGAGCGGCTTTATTATAATATATCTTTTAAGATAAGAACATAAAACGTGAAAATACGCGATTATAAAAAACAAAAACATACATATTTATAATTTGTAAAAAATACTTTCTTACGTTGTTATTCGAATCTAAAACTTTGTCTACACACACAATACCTTTAATAAACAGTAAAAAACTTGGACGACGAATTTCCAAATTATACTTTTATTAATAAACAAACATCGTTCTTTGTAACGAATACGCGCGCGCATGCGTGAAACATACGAAAGATGCGAGTAACGAAATGCATTCGTGTGTAACGTTTCGTTACTCGTACTAGATGCCACACCCGTTAAAAAATACTTTCTTACGTTGTTTCTGTTCGAATCTAAAACTTTGTCTACACACACCTTGAATAAACAGTAAAAAACTTGGACGACGAATTTCCAAATTATACTTTTATTAATAAACAAACATCGTTCTTTGTAACGAATAAGCGCGCGCATGCGTAAAACATACGAAAGATGCGAGTAACGAAATGCATTCGTGTGTAACGTTTCGTTACTCGTTACTAGATGCCGCACCCGTTACTCAGTAACGAATACATACGGTTTGCTACAGCTCTAGATAGCTTAGAAGTGGGTTGTTACAGCAATTTTCGGTAACTGTTCCAACCTGATACTGATACAGTAATGAACCTAGTTACAAGGCTCTGATAATTTTGTATCAGAGCAGTAGTGGTCCCAGGAAGCGAGAAGGTATCAGCATTCTCTTTACAGGGTATACATCCTCCGTGCCGTCATCACCAGCGTAAAAAAGTATCGGTGTCTCTGATACATTATTTATCACGCCTGGTAATTCTCTACCTCTGTTACTCTAATGCCCTCCTGATACAGCCAGTATCAATCAGTTCAACATTCACTGCAGTTCGTCCTGGCCGTGTATTAATTACCACCATGTACATTGCTTCGGGCTGTCATGCTTTGCAGTTAGTATCTTTATAGTGAAATAAGGAATGGATAAGTGCAGGAAAAAGACTTCATTTGTGTGGAATTTTTTTACGGAAAATAATGAGTTTGCTAATTGTAATTTGTGTAAACAAAAACTGAGTTATAAATCATCATCGACTAATCTGAAGAAAGATTTGAAATGTAAACATTGATATAGTATGCTCACTAATGTACGTATCTGTTTTTATTTTTATTTTTAATTTTTGATCAAATCATAATCTTTTAATGTATGAAAACACTAGTTACTAATTGTTTTCGGGAAAAAAAGTCCATCTGTTGATTACATCTGTTATTAGTGTCAACTGAGAATTTATTTGCATTTTCATAGCTGTTAGGTGCACAAATATAAATATTATATCTTGTATTAATGTACTTTTTAATATTAAAATTTCATTAGTTTTATTATTGAATGAGACTGTGCACGCACTGCGCACTGAGTGTACTTTGATGTGGGACAATAACCAAACGACTCGTAACAATTTCGCTTTGCGCCTCTCCTTCAACGCCTTCCCCTGCGCTTCCTCCCCTACATTATTTCCCTTCTTTATCCCTTATTCGTCGTTCCTGCTCCCTCCCCTTTCACAAGCTCCGCCCAAGTGACCGTCATCAGATGACACAGATTCTGCGATCGGGTTCTGCGCACGCGCACATTGGCCCTGGTGTTGTTCCAGACGAATTCTGAACTCATACTAAAGTACTTGATACTTTTCAAGTGTACTCGTTTGCAGTTCCTGATACAGGCGCGTATCAGTGACAAAGTATCCGGTTGATACTTTTCGACCCACCTCTAGGATAGCTACATTAAAGATACTGTGAAATCATGTAAACTGTTTCCTAGCGCTGGATATCTACATATTGAAAAGTTATTTGCTAAGCAACCATACAATGATTTTACAGTATTTTTAATGTAGCTACACTTACCTAATATAACCAACCATCCACTAAACAGTCTATGTGGCATTTTTATACTGGAGAGAAAAAATGCACGCTTAAAAATAAAAATAAAAACATCCAGGGGGTAGGTGCTCCCGATCAGCTAACTTCGGAAAGGATCGGCATTTGCGGCCAGTTGCAGGAAGGTAGCATTGCTGCCGCTAGACTCTTGTGTCGGCGAAGGCACCGCAGGGGAGCTCGATGTGCCATAGTAGCGAAGTGTAGACGAACTGCGGGCTGGAACTTGCGGAGCTGTGAGCTGCTGCGCGCGCAACGGAATTGAAATGCATCGGAACTCTGAAGGAAGACATCAGGGACCTTCAGCTGGGGCTGCTGTAGCTGTGGCAGCAGTAGCCTCGAGCGGCGCGACCTTAAACCGTCTCGGGGATTTTGGGTGGCGAGGTTGGTTCCCTCCCCCCACCCTGGCTTGAAAAGTACTGCTGTTGACCTGAAGAAGGAAGATGAAGATGGCGCAACGTCAGGCTGCCTTTCGCTCCGTGCGCCCGCAGTTCGAGCCTGTTTACTGGCTCGTCTGCCCACTTCTGTTTTAACTGTGGCTGCCTGGGCAGCTGTGGCTGGGCTGACGAGTGAAGTCGCCCGCCCCTGGGGGCGCTTGCGCCCCTGGTTAATAATAACCCAGGAGTTCCCAAACTTTAAATGCGGGCCGCAAGGCCCAAGCACCCAACTCCAGCATGGTTGATTTTTCAGCTCCTCCAACTCTTCTTACCTGGACCCTTCTTCCCTCTTGTCCAGTAGTTACCTGCTTGCTTAATGCATGTTATTTGATCCCCGCATGAACCGGCCCAGGGTTTTCCCTGTGTCTATGCAGGTTTTACCTGGGTCACATTAGCTAGCTTTTAAGCTAGGCGACCAAAGGGGCGTCAGTCATGGCGCCAATTGCAGCCATGGCTGGCCAGTAAACCCCAATAAGCACACGATGCATGCGCCCTTGTCCTGCATGGTTAAAAACCCGCATGGTAGAGTGTATAGGCTGCGGCCTGAGACACACTTAGGTCCTCCCCTAACCTGGACCCTCCCCTACACACTTAGAATTAACTTAGGCTAGGATTAAAATTATAATTAATTATCCTCACTTTGGAGTGGCCCTCGGGTGCTTGCTCTAGAATCCCTTCCCTCTGAAGTGGCCTTTGGGTGCTCGCTCTAGATCACCTCTCCTGAAGCAGTCCTCGGGCACCTGCTCTAGGAGTCCCACTTCCCCCCTCCCCCCTGGAGCAGCCCTTGAGTGCTCACTCTAAGGATTCTGCTAATCCCCCTTTTCCCTGCCCAGTAAAGGGGCTGGTAAGAAATGTCCCCTCCAGGCCTAATCTCACAGACCATTGGCCCCTCTCTGTCGAACTCGCTGCCGACTCCAGGAGCTGTTCGGCAGCTACGACTGAGGTCACCCAGCCCCAGGGGGCATTCACTCCCACCCCTGGCCTCTCCAGCACCAGTCCCGGTGCTGGGACATGTCATAGTGTTATGTTTACGTAGATATTACCTCCCTGTTTTTTATGTGTGTGAATAACCACTAGAGCAGTCAGCAAGTGACGAACAGTCTCTGATGTGACTTTTAATATTTAAACTTAATTTACATAATTTTTCTAATAATAATTATTAATAGTATCTGTTAATCAGATTAGTTATTACAAAATTAATGTGTAAATTTAGAGCTGCTCCCAGCTTCTTGTTATTAAAATAATTTCCGAATAATGAAAATTAGCAACTTTGGCGCGAGAGAACGCTGAGACCTTCCCTCGCGCCAAGGGCAAACGCCAGTACCGAGCGACTCGTGGACCAGGGCAGATGTACGTTCCACGGTGAGTCATCGCCCTTTGTCTCTACTGAACAGTACTTCTGGTAACTATAGTCATTTAAACCAAATCGTTTCTTCGTTGCGTAAACTCCCCGTGCGTCCCAGGTCCTTTTATGGTGTAGAGCCTAACCCATCCGCTTAACTATAATCTCCCCGCACGAGGCATTACGCGGGGCAGTTCACCATACGGTATGGGCCTACTCCCACTAAAAGTGAATTTTTGTTAAATGTCGAGTGCACAGGCACCGACGACAGCTACGCATAGAACTTGCATCTAATTTAACTGCGGACCGCGGTCCACACAGGTGGACCTGGGTGCCGCCATACTAGCAATTTTTGGGATTGGCCGTCTCCAGTTAGCCTCCCCCTTAACCTCGGCTGGCGTGAGGGCTTAAATTAGTGACAGTGCGTCAGAGCACTCAGTGTTAATTCAATGTAATTTCGTAGGGTAATTCAATGTACGTCGTGTAAGTGTAAACTGTAATTGTAACTGTTCGACCAATTAAATGGCACATGCCATGCACGACGTGTCACCGACAGTATAAAGTTCGAATTCGTGTCTGTTATTGTGTTGAGTCTTCCTACCCCAGCTAGGAATCAGTGTGTTATGCTGCACAAGGCCTGTGACGTGTAAACAGCCAGGGACCCCACCAACCGCAAACTTCACCGACGGTCCTAGTGGGCCACGCATGGGCATCGCACCCACAGAACCCAAATTTTGTTAGACACAGAGCTAGCCTGGCATCCTCACGGAACACATTTTCACTAAGAGCCAGTTTTTCCCACTAGGATACACGCCCGGTCTCGAACACGAAAACCCGGACGACGCAATAAGAAACACTAACCATAGCGACGACCGCACAGTTACTACCACCAAAGTGAAAAGAAAATACCATAGTGCTTCGAAACCTACACTGAATTCCGCACCGTGTAGAAACTATCTTGAATATGTCCATCAAGCTAATACTAAGTGGAAACACACAATACTTTGTTCAACACACTTCCCTCCGATCGGTGTAAGCGATGGGTTATGACAGTTCACTCTCGTGGTTTTTACAATATACAATTCTATCCCGAACTTATACGCAAGCAACCATATATTCAGTTACATGCTGAAGAATGAGACGGCGAGAGAGATTTTTTACCTAGAGGTTCCTACAAAGTCTTAGACATTGAAATGTATATTAAACAACAGCTACCTGCAGACATCGCATTTTCGTTGTAAAATAATCCAAACACTCTACAGTGTATATTGCAAAGCAATGCTCAAATCGACTTCAGTGGTGACCACTCCCTGTCCCCGGTGCTTGGTTTCGAACCCGAAATCTACGAGGCGAATGAAGTTCACGGGTCGACCCCGTCCGTAAACGTGATGCCGGTAAATGTGTTTGGAATCATAGTGAATATCATTGGCCACAATTTCCATAATGGAAAACCAAACAGCACGATCCACGAATTTTTCCCGAATGTTCCTCCAGGATATAAGCTGGTGATACGCCTCAAAATCTCATTTACAGTCCAGTTACTGTGCAACAAATACAAAAGTTGGTTATAGAGTGGTAGACCAGAACGGTAAATTAATCAACTTTAGAAACAAGTTGATTACATTACATTCACATTTGAAAAAATTATGGGGGTAAGATACTTTGGTATGTACATATAAAGGGTTGGGAGTGAGCCAACATAGAATCAGTACGAAAGCAAACATCAAACGATTATCACCTGTTAATGTGAGGTTTCATAAAAAATTAGGTTTCAAAGTATTTCCTAAGAAATATAATATACTCGACATCCAACAGTCACCGAAGTTTGATAATGCAATCTCAAAATGTGAAATACACACGTACGAACCATATATTGTGGGAAAGTACTAGCCAAGTTCCGAGATAGTTATAGAAGTACAAATCTCTGATGTGTATACACACATAGCTAAATCGTTCCTGCGAATTCGCTGTGCATTCACGAAACCAAATGGGCAAAAACCCGACAATGCAAAAATCGTAAACAACAGTGCATTACATATGATAAAACGAATATTGTTCGAACTTAATGGGGTGACAAGCGACGAGATACGAGAAATTTGGAATCATGACAACAGTAAAAACCTACTTGACATGCACACGTGATAAAAAAGTCTTAAATAAAATGGCAGGATGGTTTTCTGACGGTGATTACAGTTTGCCACTTACAGTGCAAAGACAGTTACAAATATGCTTCCCATTGAACCAGTTGCTAGGCTCTGTAGAATATTACAAAAAATATTATTAGATTGTAAAAAAACCGCTTATTAAAACCACCATAAATGGTTATAGTAATGCTATAATGAACATCAGCGATCAGCCACAAGTGACATTAAGTTTGCAATCTATCAACTGGCTTGTTCCGCATGTATCGGTAAGCCCCCCCCCCCCCCCCCCCAGTGCACGCGACTGTTGAAAATGGTTGAAAAGGGTCATGATATATACATTGGTTTCAGATCGTGGTAAACGGGCCTTCTCTATCAAAACGTTTATTTCTTATTATAAATCTGTAGCGATTTGAACTTCGCGCGCCGCATCGGCCTCCGGCACTCCGCTCCCCTCCTCCTTCTCCCTCCTTTTCCCCCCCTCCTAGTGATTCTATGTCTACTCGTTCACCCCCCCCCCCCGTCCCACCCACCTTGCTTGGCGCATGCGCGCGCTGCGGCGCGATGTTATAAAACATGTTGTAAGTGGTCAGGAACCCCTCTTTCTTCCTTGATTTTTGTCAGGCTCGGTTGTCAGTAGCAGTCATCTACGAGCATGTAGTCGGTTAGGTCTGTTAGACCTACGTGTGTGTGCGACCTCAGGGGAAACATGTAAGTTGATTTGATTTGTGTGTGAGGCGGTGGCCCTTGCCTTAATGTAGAGTCGTATATTCGTAATTGGTTTGTCTAAATTCCCTTTCGGCCGCCACCTGGAAATTGATTAGTTTGGATTAATGCGTTAACGTAACTTAACTGAAAACTTAGTTTTTTGATAGGTAACTATTTTCCCCTGAAACATCGTCGCACGTATTTGATCTTTTCTTGTTTCTTAAATTATGTAAATCTTTAAGTATAACTGCACTTTGCAGTAGCTTTGTCATGGTAACGCTTATAACTGCACTTTGCAGTAGTTTGTAAAATGTAAATGTTTGAATCGTAATACTTGACGCTGTTCTTAACTCATGTCAGCTGCATTGTTTAATGGGATCGTTACACGGTGTAGCCGGCTTACCATTGAAGCCCGTTTTGTTTAACGTCATTGTTTTTTTTATTATTGTATTTAACCTTGCTTAAATTTGTATTGACGTAACTTTATCAGTAACATAATGTTTTGATTTTATTGATTGAATAAAATGCCTGTGTACCTGATACCTTTTATCTTGCTTACCTAGACTGTTCCAATCACGTAAACCCCAGTCCCATGCCAGGTTCTGGCCTCCCTTCAATCCCTAATAGGCCCCCACCTATTACAATTCGATTTGACTTTGAATGACTCGAAAGTAATTAAACTCGTTCTAATGTGTTTATAAAATAAAAACAAAAGAACTAATCATTTTATATTAATTTGTGGGCGCCAACAACTTTTAAGAAGTTGTAAAACTGAGTAAACATTAAAAGTATTTAGATATGTCGACTTGATTATGAATGACACAATATTCGCAACGTGATCGGGACATAACCGTTATCAGTTTTCAGTGACATTCCATAATTATCAACAGATATTCATAATTGGTTTAATACCAGTAAAATAGTATCAAACTCTTTGAACCTGTTTTATTGCAAGTCTTCACTCAGCGAATGTTTACTATACAAAATTTATTCAAATTTATTTATTGTCCTGACTATTCAGTAGGTAGAGCTGGGTATTTCGTGGAAAAATTTCGTAAGTTCATTAGATTAGTTGACATGCAAACTTTTTAACTTTAACTCAAGTTGTCACTAGACTTAAACAGTATGGTATTGGTGTAAAGAGTATTTAAAACTGATTTCACGCGATGTTAACTATTCCGGTGTGTTAGTTTTTGCAAAGCTAGTAAGTTTTGTAACATTCCTTTACAAATATCTGACCGACCTGTTAGTATAAGTCAGTAGTAACGAACTATGCATTACGAAGTCTGTCTTCGTTGTACGGGAACTCAGCAACGAATATTCTACGTCTTCATCCTTGAAACGCCCCTCCGCTGTTTCATGTCTTCGTCCTGGGAACGCCTCGTAGCAATTCTTCGTCTTTGTCCTGGGAACGCCTATCGTCGATTCCAAGCCTTCGTCCTGGAAACGCCTCTCGTTGTTCGTCTTCGTCCTGGGAACGCCTCTCGCTGTTTCCGGATGGTCTCGTACAGTCAATTATTCAGAATATTTCATTCTTCGTCCTGGGAACGCCTCGATGTTACTTCCAATTTTCGTAGTCGTGATTCATAGTCTTCATCCTGGGAACGCCTCGATGTTTCTTATAATCTTCGTACAAATTGACGCCGCCGTCAGTGCTCCCTCTGAGAGCACAGGCCGTTATGTGTCCTCAACACCTGATCAGTGCCGCGCCTCGAACGCGCCCGTGCGTGCAACATAGTGCAGTGCCCCGAACGGCGTGACGTCAGTCACGGCCCCCTACGTGTGCAAAGCGCCCGGCCGGGTGTGGCACTGCGCAACTAAATAATTTGTTCATGCATTTGATAGAACAAACAAAAACTAATACTTGTAAAATAACTAATAATTTATGTTAATTTAATAATCATTTTGTAAACTGGGATCATTCACAAAACTGGCCGAAATCATCTTCCCGCGCTCCGCAGTTTCCCGCGGAATTTTCCCCCTCCCTGGCCCCGGTGGCCAGGGAGGTTCGTCAGTCGCCATCCAGCACTCGCCAGGGCCGGCAGCCCACGCACGGGGAGCTCTCAACTTTCGCGCCAACTTCACCATTCACTGCAATAGGTAATTATAGTCAAACCGTTTAACTCAGTTCCCCGGTCGGCCCGAAACGGCCGTTCGAGATTTCGTACGGTCCTTCAATATAATGTGTAGCCCGATACCGGGCTTTTCGTGTGATACGTAATTAATTAGGTGACCCTCCGTGGCACCTGCGCCTCACGCTAGTGAAATCCCACCTCGGGAATTAGTTCATCGCCCACGCGGGGCGGCACTGCGCCAAACGCGAACTTAACTTAAGTTTTAGGACGAGTCATTAACTGGGACGTGCCACAGTCGCGGGTGCGATATCCTGCCGGATTCCACCGCGTCCGTACCCAGCATAATGTGGCCCTAGCCACCGCGCGGAGTAGACGCCATTGTATAACCACCTGTGTGGGACACCCGGACCTGGTCCGAACCCGGGACTAACCACAGTGACTGTAGTGTAGTGTTTTGTGTTAAGTAATGTTGTATGACCAGTCGTCCACGTATTTCACGTTGCGTTCCGCAAACTTCAGGTAGGTAGGAACAGACTTACCGCTCACCCGAGCATCCAACTCGCAACTCGCCGGGAACAACCCCTATTAATGTACTAGCCACCGGGTTACCGTGTGGCCGTAATAGCCCGCCAATAGAGGGTGGCGTGCGTGGAGCTTAGGTCGACGAAGAAGCAGCCAGTCGCGTGAGCGTGTCAAGTGTAAAGTGTGCGACGGAATAAACCAGTTAAAAGTACGTGAGTGTTTTTAATAATACGGCGCCCTGGGAGGCCATAACAGCCCGGGGAGCCCTTTGCCGACGCGTCTCTGCCTGCAGCCACGAGGCCAGGAACCCCGCCCTTGAGATCAAAATTAATCAAAACATTTCTAATTCAAGTAAAATTCAAATCAGGCAGCGGGGACGGCGTCAAATTGGCGCCCAACTAGTGTGGCTATAACATCACCAAACTCTTTCGACAAACAAGCCAAGAAAACGAGACGGAAAAATTAGCGGACGAAGGGCTCGAGTAGGGATAGGGCAACAGCGCGCAGCGTGGCAACACCGCGCGACGGAGCGATACCGCGCCGGCCGGACAACCTCCCCTCCTCCGCTATCCACCCCGCGCAACACCCCTCCCCTCCTCCGCTCTGTACCGCCCCTCAACCCGCACGTCACTCCGCTCACCACCCCTCCCCACCACGCTCCACACCTAGGCCAGCTGTGAGGGGTGACGTCACACGGCCGCGCCACCACGGAGTAGGGACAGCGACGTCACGACCCGCCGCCCGTGCCGTCCTGCCGCGGCGCGATGCAGACTGACGTCACGATTGACATGGGGGAGTGGTTGAATACGGACTTCTTGACAGCCGGGGCGGAAGGAACCATAAGGACAGAAGCGCAGACCACACGGAAAGGCGGCGCGCGGGAAGCGATGGCCCAGATCAAAAGGGAGGTCAGGGTCGCGTCGGCGCGACGCTGTCACGCCGTGGGGTGCCACCGCCAACTCGACGAGATTGTCTACTGCCACCAGTGCGGCACCACTAGACACCGCACGTGCACGTAAGCTAGAGAATTCCTGAAGTTTCGCGATGGTCTATTCATGTGCACGACTTGCGAGGGCAAAGTGAACTCACCCGCACCCGTGACCGTCGTGAGCGAAACCCGATGGGACAAAATCTGGGTCATGCTACCAGAATTCTCCGGGCACCTATACGAAGACCCGGAGAAATTCACACGGGCGTGCCAGGACCGCCTGGCCAGGTACGGCGTATCTAAGGAAGAGTGGACGGAACGCGTCACGGAGCAGCTTAGGGGGCCCGCGATGGACTGGTGGTCCATGACGGACGAATACGGCGTGGAATGGGAGGACTTTGCGCCACGCCTGGAAGCCCGGTTCAATGCCGCCCGCGCACGCGCCCAGTGCCAGCGCGCCCTGATCTGCGAACCGCAAAGAGCAGACGAGGACGTGGAAACCTTCATCTGGTCCAAGGTGAGGCTACACCGACGTCTAGACGCCGGCGGACCGGTCTATGCGGCGCTTGACGTGACCTGCGGGGGGCCGTGGACAGGGAGCTCGAGGACTTCGTCCAGCTGGCGAAAGAAATCGAGCGGGACCTACACCTGTCACTGCGCCCGCGGACACCGCAGCCCGCCGCCGAGGGGCGTCCCCGTCACCTATGACGGCCCCGGAAGATGCATGGGCGGTAGTACGGTACGTGAACCCCCCTTCCCCTTCCAGCACCACCCACCGGGGGGAGGCGAGGGAGAGAGGGGACACAACGCAACCCGCCACTCTCTCGGCCAACACCACCACACCGCGGGCCGCGCGCGCTAACCCGCGGGCCGATGGACAGCGAGACCGGCCCCCACGGTGCCGCTACTGCAGGGATGAGGCCTACCACTGGCACGAGGTGTGCCCCACCCGGGCCGCGCTATGGCAGGATCGCCGTACCGCCGCGACGCAGCCGGGAAACGCCCGCTAGGGAACAGGATACCGGCAGGCTACTGTTCCTGAATCACGGCCAGCGCATCAACCATGAGGCCAGCCCGCACAGCAACATCTTCGCCCGTCAGACCAGGCGGTGGCGTCCCCCAGAACCCGTCAGCGCCCCGCACCGGGTCGTCGGCGAGCGGCGCCGCGTCACTGGTGCCCCCGACGCACCCAGCACCACCTGCGGGGCCTGACCGGGCACCGCCGCCGCGGCTGGGGCGAGCGGGAAACAACACAGACAAGCTGATGCGGGTGCCCGTCCTGCTGAATGGCCAGCCCGTACACGCCCTGGTGGACACCGCGGCGAGCCACACCTACGTCGCGGTCCACTTGGTGCCTGAGGCGGACCTGGAGCAGCAGGAGGGAGGCATCCAGCTGGCCACCTGGGGAGCTAGTGCGCTCACGATGGGGCGCGCCCAGGTAAGGATCGCCGTCAGGGATATGTGCAGTCGGACAACAGCCCTGGTGGTGCCGGAGCTGAGGGACGACCTGATCCTGGGACTACCGTGGCTCGTACAGGAGGACGCCGCCATCGATGTAGGTGAGGGTAGAATTCACGTCGGGCGTCAGGGAAGGAGGACGCTATAAAACGTCAACCAGAGGGGGACAGCCCTGCCAACCCCCGCCATCACCCTAGCGGACCTGCAGAACGAGGTGCCCCCTGAGTACAGGAACATGTTCAACGAGGTACTGGCCCAACAAGCGCAGGTGTTCGCCACCGCGGACATGCTGCGGCGAACCACAGTCACCCAACACACCATCCCGACACGACCCCACGAGCCCCGCTTTATCAAGCCCTTCGGTTTCGGACCAAGGGAGCGAGAGGCGATTCAAATCCAGATCGCGGAGATGTTGCGGGACGGGGTAATAGAACCGAGTGAGTCGCCGTACAATTGCTTGGTAGTGATGGCCAAGAATAAGGATGGCTCACTCTGGTTCTGCGTAAACTTCAAGCCCATTAACGCAGTCACCATCCCCGCCCCTCCACCGATCATCAACATCACGGATGCCCTAGCCGGGTTGGGGGAAGCAGGCATATTCACCTCACAAGACCTCAAGTCAGGGTACTGGCAGGTACCCGTCTGCCCCGAGGATCGGCCGAAGACGGCCTTCACCGCGCCCGACGGCCGCAGGTTCCAGTTCTGTGCCATGCCGTTCGGGCTGATGGACGCCCCCGCAACCTTTCAGACCATGATGGTGCGCGTCCTGGACGGGTTTGTGGGCAAGTTTGCCGCGGCCTACCTGGATGACGTCATCATCTGGTCGCGAACGTGGGAGGACCATGCGCACCACCTCGCCATGGTCCTCGAACGGCTGGCCCGCCACAGCCTGACCTGCGCGCCCCACAAGTGCCATGTCGGCGCGGTGGAGCTAGCCTACCTGGGACACATGGTAAGCGCGGACGGGTGCCGGCCTCTGCAGGCCCAGCTCGATCTGATTGTGTCCAAGCCTCCCCCACGTACCTGGAAGCAGTTGCAACAGCTGGTGGGGCTGCTCAACTGGCTCAGGAGCTTCATACCCGATTTCGCCGTCATCACTGCCCCCCTGACCGACCTTCTGTCACCAAAGTACCGGTTCCGGTGGACCCCGGAGGCCGACCACGCCCTGAATGCCGTCAAACGCCTGTTCCGGGAATGTCACACCCTTGCTCGTCTACAACCCGCAGAGCACATATACCTGCAGACCGATGCCAGCCAGGAGGGCATGCGGGCGGTCCTGTATCAGCTGGGTCCCGACCGGGAGCGGCGCGTCGTAGAATACGCCAGTGCCAAGTTTGGGCCGGTGGCGCGCCGCTACCACGTGAACGAGCAGGAGTGTCTGGCGGTCGTGTGGGCCGTGGTACGCTACCGGCACCACCTCCAGGGTCAGCCCTTTACACTCCGGACTGACAGCCAGTGCCTGAAGTGGCTGGATTCGGTACAGGGGCGGAAATCCAAATTCACCCGGTGGGCGCTCACCTTACAGATCTTTGACTTCCACGTAGAGCAAATGCCGGGTCGGGAGAATCAACTGGCCGACGAGTTGTCACGCCACCCCGACCCGGGCACAGAGTTCGAGGACGAGAGGACGTGGGATGAGTTGTTGCCGCCACCAGGAACTTCCCATGACCAGACAGAGGGGGAGGAAACAGCCACCCTGTACGCCACCCAAAACCCCGCAACCCCAGAAACACCCCGGCCCGACAATCTGGCCAGCCTCGTCCAGGTCGTGCGTCACGCACAACAGACGGACGCGACGGCGCTCGCCGATGTGGCCGCGTGCGCGGCCGGGCACCGCTCCTTCCAGCGGTGTCTGGACGGCGAGCTACAGACACGCGCCCCCGGCGATATGGAGAGCTGGCGCACACACGTGCCCGCCGCCGCCTGTCCGGCGGTAATGCACTTCTATCACGACCACGACTTGGCGGGGCACCCAGGGGCGGAACAAACACAGGAGGCGCTGCGACACACCTTTCACTGGCCCGGGGTAGCGCGGGATGTTCGAGAGTACGTCAGAGGCTGTCAGCCGTGCCAACAACGCAAGGCCCGGAGGGCCGACGGGGTCGAACAGCAACAGCCCCGCAGACCGCAGACACCCTTCTACACTCTGGCGTTAGACGTCATGGGCCCGTACCCGAGGACAACTAGGGGGAAACACTTCCTTGTGGTCGTCACCGACCTCTTCACGAGATGGGTGGAGGTGTTTCCGGTGTCTAACGTCCGGGCTCGGACGATCACCAACCTGTTGTAGGGAGAGATCTACTCCCGTTACGGCTTCCCGAAGGTCCTCCTGACGGACAATAAGTCAGTTCATGGGCAAACAATGGCGGGCGGACTTTCGTCGTTGGGGCATCGCCCACCACACTACACCCATGTACCATCCCCGCGCCAACCCTACAGAGAGGAGGAATCAGGACATCAAGGCCCAGCTCCAGCTACGCCTGGGGGATGACCACACAAAATGGGACGTTCACTTACCAAAGATTTTGTATTGCCTGAGGCGGCGCGTCAACGCCGTTACCAGCCACTCTCCCGCGGAGCTCGTGCAGGGGCAAAACCTGGCACTCCCGGGGGAGTGCCGAGTAGCCAACACAGCCACCGAGGACTGGTGGGGGGAGGAGTTGCGGCCCCAAATCGAGGCCATGCGAGAGCAGGCGAGGGAGAGACAGGCCCAGTTCCTCGCCCACAAAAGGCCCACCACCACACATGCCCCTGTCCCCCTCACACCCGGACAGTGGGTCTACGTCCGCCAAAACCACCTCTCGGCGGGGGCAAAGTACTTCTGCGCCGGGCTGGCCCCGAAGTGGTCCCCGCCGCAGCAGATACTGTGGAAGACGGGGCCGTCCACCTACGCCGTGCGCACCCCGAGCGGGTGCCCAGCCAAGATACATCAGGACAATTTAAGGCTAGTAACTACCCTCCCAGACGCACCAAACCCCCATGACCCTGGACTCAGCGGGAACACGATCCGGGGCGCGGGGAACTCGTTCGAGGCGACGACGCAACACCAGGACCGGGGCCAACCCCCGACACACCGATCGGCGGGACAAGGGAAAGACACGCGAGGGACTCCGATTCTCCTGAAACCACTGACATCACCCTCCCGACGTGTCCAGACACCGCACCCACTGACGTCAATCTCCCGACATGTCCAGGCACCGCCCCCACTGACGACCAACCTGACGAGGCAGGGGCAACGACGCCCTCCCGTAACCATCCCGCTACTAGCCCTCCCAACACGGGCGAGACCACACCCATCGTTAGTCACCCGGACGATGAGACCTACGTGCCGGAGGCGGACGAGGAGGACGAGCCGTGGTGGCCACTAGACCTGAATCTGAGCACGTCAACGTTCCGAGTAGTTATTGAGGAACCGGCGGCCGAATCAGGGGACGAGGAGATAGCGGATAGGAGGTATCCACGCCGGAGGCGGCGTCTGGTACGGCCCACATGCTATACGGGAGAGTTGTAGGCAGTAGGGAGAAGAGACAGGGGCAGCTGGCCTGCAAGCTAGGGCAGTCAGGAGCACGGGGAACCTAGACGAGCAAGCCGAAACAGGGATGGTCCGGCCCCAGAGGGACCGGCGGGCCCCTTCGCACCTGGATGACTACATCACCAGCAACCAGGCCGACAGGGAGGCAAATAGCAACCAGGAGGCCGGGGTCCCCACTCGTGCCCACCTGCCCGAAACTGAGCCGCACTCGCCATGCCCCAACCCACCTCCGAGACTACTTTTTGGGGACAATCACGTCACTCACCAGGGGCACACAGCCAGGAGCTCCCAGCACCCACAAGGGGGGGGGGGGGACCACCCTAGGGACCCAACACCGCCCGGGACACGGTACAGTCCACCACAAGGGGGGCCCCATATTCACCTGGAGGGACCACACCTCACCCCAGTACACTACTCACAGCTTAATCAGACCCGTGTGCGAACCAGTGCAACGTCAGAGTGCTGCGATCCACCGTGTGTAGAGGTGTTGAGGCACAGAACGGCCTCGTCGAGGGGGGGGCATTTGACGCCACCGTCAGTGCTCACTCTGAGAGCACAGGCCGTTATGTGTACTCAACACCTGATCAGTGCCGCGCCTCTAACGTGCCCGTGCGTGCAACGTAGTACAGTGCCCCGAACGGCGTGACGTCAGTCACGGCCCCCTACATGTGCAAAGCGCCCGGCCAGGTGTGGCACTGCGCAACTAAATAATTTGTTCATGCATTTGATAAAACAAACAAAAACTAATACTTGTAAAATAACTAATAATTTATGTTAATTTAATAATCATTTTGTAAACTGGGATCATTCAGAAAACTGGCCGAAATCATCTTCCCGCGCTCCGCAGTTTCCCGCGGAATTTCCCCCCTCCCTGGCCCCGGTGGCCAGGGAGGTTAGTCATTCGCCATCCAGCACTTGCCAGGGCCGGCAGCCCACGCACGGGGAGCTCTCGACTTTCGCGCCAACTTCACCATTCACTGCAATAGGTAATTATAGTCAAACCGTTTAACTCAGTTCCCCGGTCGGCCCGAATCGGCCGTTCGAGATTTCGTACGGTCCTTCAATATAATGTGTAGCCCGATACCGGGCTTTTCGTGTGCTACGTAATTGATTAGGTGACCCTCCATGGCACCTGCGCCTCACGCAAGTGAAATCCCACCTCGGGAATTAGTTCATCGCCCACGCGGGGCGGCACTGCGCCAAACGCGAACTTAAGTTTTAGGACGAGTCATTAACTGGGACGTGCCACAGTCGCGGGTGCGATATCCTGCCGGATTCCACCGCGTCCGTACCCAGCATAATGTGGCCCTAGCCACCGCGCGGAGTAGACGCCATTGTATAACCACCTGTGTGGGACACCCGGACCTGGTCCGAACCCGGGACTAACCACAGTGACTGAAGTGTAGTGTTTTGTGTTAAGTAATGTTGTATGACCAGTCGTCCACGTATTTCACGTTGCGTTCCGCAAACTTCACGTAGGTAGGAACAGACTTACCGCTCACCCGAGCATCCAACTCGCAACTCGCCGGGAACAACCCCTATTAACGTACTAGCCACCGGGTTACCGTGTGGCCGTAATAGCCCGCCAATAGAGGGTGGCGTGCGTGGAGCTTAGGTCGACGATGAGGCGGCCAGTCGCGTGAGCGTGTCAAGTGTAAAGTGTGTGACGGAATAAACCAGTTAAAAGTACGTGTGTGATTTTAATAATACGGTGTTTTGGGAGGCCATAACAGCCCGGGGAGCCCTTTGCCGGCGCGTCCCTGCCTGCAGCTCGAGGCCAGGAACCCCGCCCTTGAGTTCAAAGTTAATCAAAACATTTCTAATTCACGTAAAATTCAAATCAGGTGGGGAACGGCGTCAAAATAATAATTCTTCTTCAATTCAATAAATATTTCCAAATTATCAATATTATCAATGTCTACTATTATTTCTTGCCATTCTTCAAAGTATTCCAACAGTCATAATTCCAATTTCTTCAGTAATAAAATGTCATGTCCTGCTTATCCGAAGGTTCCTATATCAATCCTCCTTTTCGTTTTCTCACTTAAAATTACAAACAAATTTTTATTTTCCAGCAATATTTTTTGTTATACTATTTCGACCAATACCAGATTGTTTTACAAACTCTTAGTCATATAATATTAAACATGAACTTTGAAAATACCATCCTTATTGGTTAAACAAAATATCTAATTCCTTGAGCAAAGAAGTTTTACATTAAAAGATATAAATACAAAATTACTGACTTATGGTTCATAGAGAAATAAAGAAATGTGCTCAGAAGTGAAATTATAAAATATGATACATTAATTTAGTTCCTCCATCTTGTTATATAAAGTTGACAAGTTCAACCTTTATAGTGGGGAGTAGAAATTTACCCTTGTTTACCACCATCGCAAAGTGTCAGTTGGGCTGTAAAATTTAGCTTCTCTAGAGAACGTCCCCATTATATAATAGTGACATTGGAAACCGGCAGGCACAATGTCCTGGCTGCAAACAAATCATATTGCGATTTACAAAATATCATGTTTTATCTTTATTCTGAAGCGTACCCATATTCGGACCTAGCAATGAACTTTACGAACAGCTTCTACCTACTTGCATATAATATGTACTCAGACTTCCAAGCGAGCTACAATGGTAGACTAAATACACCTCTTCTTGACCCGGAGGGTTTTAAAGACAATCCGCTCACTTTGTATTTGATGTTTCACAAGCCTGTCCACCATATTGGCGGAGTACTTGAGCAGGACTATAATGGTTACCGAAAGCGAGCCGCAACATTGGCTAGCTAAACATTGTCGCAAACATTTGTGAATATTGGATGTTGAAAGTGAATATGGCTGGAAATCATTAAAGATATTTGATAAATCGTATAGCAACAACTGTATAGATACAAGACCGGTATCATCACGTCATAACGCATCACTGCTCCGAGCCTGGATAGTAGAAAACATAGCTGGGAACAGTGAGAAAGGGGAAACACCAGAGGAGGTCAACATGCTGGTATAAATTCTCCAGTATAAATACACCCATATATGACTAGGAAAGCTAGTAGACCTGCAACCAGCACGCGAGGTCACAGGCTAGTGCAACATGGAGTTCAACCCGACTACCCCGTACAGTTATGTAACGGCCGGGTACCAGCGGGTTTGGTTCATAATAGACGACGAATGCGAGGTGTTAAAGGCATGTACAGAGTGAGGCCACATGCTTGGTGGCGACCTCATAGGTGGCTATTCTGTCCACTTAGAATTTCACTGCGCTATTGAGGAGTGTCCTGTCAGTCTACTACGCCCTGATAGCGAGCTACCATTCTCGCTAGAGGAGCCATGTAGCCTACACACAGCGGAAACCATCACCTCAAACTGGCTTGATCAGGGCTCTGCTACCTACGAGCTACGCCACCTAGACAGGTCCGTGCTATGGTGGCATGAGGAGTGTGACATGTTCCATCACATCACCTACATCGATGAGGGAGATGTTTCGTGGATCATCGACTGCCACGACGCTGTGTGTGGGCTGTTCACCAACAACCCATTCGATGAACCCGACACAGACTCGGTAGAGGAGGAGGGGTATGTGTGGAATCACCATCGCGGCTAACCTTCAAGGTGGTATAAAGAGTCCAGGGCGTAAAAAACAATAACAGGTTCGTCGAGAAAGAGGTATAAATAGACTTCGGTGGTCCAGAGCCTACCAGTCAACAGGCGGTCTACATCCGTGGGGAACAACACTAGTCAATCCGATATTGTTCGACCGAACAGCACACTACCTGGAGAAAACGTCAGGCTTCCGTCGGGTGCACTTTGTCACCGAGAATGGTCAGATCCAGCTACATGTATGCAACTTCAATCATCATTGGGTGAGTGACTGCGACAAGGAGAACCCCGACATCCTCAAGATGCCCTGCAAGCTGTCAGACTGTGTCGTAAATCATTTATGGCCAGTTACAACATTACCCACAACACTAGAATATCTTAAGGCAGCAGTCGCTACGGAAACTATAACTTCAGTGCCTGACTACTCCTCTGTAACATGCCAGTTAACACGCAGCACGAATCCAGAGACTGTCATCCGATGAGTATACCGATGCGACGGCTTTATTCACCATACCATATATGGTAATCATAGGTGGTACACATCATGCAGATTACTACAGTGTAGACTCTACCATTTCAAACCCTCTGGGAGAGCCCTACATCGCTGTCCGCAAATGCTACTTAACAGTTCTTCATAATAGACTCTGAGCGAAGCAGCCGCAGCAAGACGTGAAGTTGAGCACAGGTATCCAGAACTGTTTCAACCATAAAACGAAAACAACTCACAAGATGACTGGTATACCAACATGTCTCCTTCATGGTCGTGGGATGCAGACCATGTGCCTGACACACTAGATGTTACACATCAGTAATAACAGAGTAAAAAGTAAACCTAAACTCTGCTATCATTTTGTCACACCTCACTCTCTCTTGATGACTGGTTTAGCTGGTGGATCTTTTATTTTCAAAAGGCAAAATAATGATTTTGTCTAGGTATAAGTACCTCTATGTTTATTTAACTTTTAATTACTTTCACATAGAATAAGACACACGATAAATTGATTGACAAAGATATATATAAGTTATTAAATTACATTAACATGGATTTAAAATCACATTATCAATGGTTAGAAATTACCATTAATCATTGGACATAATTAAAATATAATCGGAAACAATACACAGGTTAAGTTTGTTGCAATCCCATTTAAGTCCTGAAAAAAATGTCTGGTGTCCCAATCTTTTCAACATTGTGATTTAATGTTTATACAGAAGACATAAAAAAAACTGGAGGACTGGAGGTTTGACGTTCGCTGGCCGAAGTTGAGCTGCTAACGAGCCCTCAGGACGCCTTAGTCATCCTGATTGCTGGAGGAAGGACTCGAGGGTGGTGTTCTTAGGTCCGCATCCGGCCCTTGGACCCTTTCTGTGAACAGGTCCGAATCAAACATGATCAGAACATGATCACAGACAGTTACTAAAATAGGCAGAAAATGCCTACTAACAAAGATGATTGTGGTCAGGGAATAAGGTTTGTCAAAACCTTACCAAACAGGGAGATGGCTTCTAGCGTGTGCCAGGGTGCGTAGCTCATGAACACGGGGTTGTCGCGGAAGTTTCCATGATTCAAAGATAGAAAAAATTATGAAGTATAATAAACGAAGCATGACTTCTTCTACGAGGTACGCAGACTGACTAATTACTAATTACTAAAGTTGTGGGAAACACACCCCTTGCCTAGCCGATTAATCTTTAAACAATGACCAGAGTAAAGTCTTGATGTGAGGCTCGCGGTGTGGTTAGTCTGATGTCGCGGCAGGAAGTAAATTTGAGGCGGCAGTGACTGGTAATTAAAAGAAGAAGTCAATCAAAAGAAGGGGGGCTTCGGCTTCCAGACCAAAAGGTTCCGAAGATTTCCGAGGGGTTTGTCGTGAATTACTGACTTCGATATCTCTAAGTTTGTGGTACTGGCCGATGTTAGCGCGACCTACTTAGGGGTGTCCGAAACAAGGAGAGATCGATTCGCACGAGGCGACTGCTAAAGCATTGGGCTTATGGAGGGCACTAGTGCTGCGCTCTGGTGGCTTGGAAATGAACTACGGGGCACTGTTTGTTGTGTGAGGTGCCAGGGGGCAGGCATTTAGCAGGCATTCAAACACCCAGGGGAAATAACTCACAACTCTGCCACTAGAGGGCAGAGGCATTACTCTCGAAGACTAGTGTCGAGACCTTGAGACAGGCCGATCCTGGCCGGGGTTAGTGGCCGGTCAATGCTCTGGGCAGTGTTCCCAGGAAAGCCTGGGGCAGGGAGGGTGTAGAAAATGCCATGACAGTAGTAACGAGGCTCTACTGAGCCCGGAGGCGTGACTGGATGTTCGTGAAATTGACTCGAGATCATGCCATGGAGTGCTCACGGCAGGCGAGGTCTTAGAAACAGCCTGCTCTGATAGCTTGCAGAGCATAGCAGTTCTTGTCACGGCTTAAGGGAGAATTACAGG
Source organism: Bacillus rossius redtenbacheri (assembly GCF_032445375.1). Taxonomy (NCBI): domain Eukaryota; kingdom Metazoa; phylum Arthropoda; class Insecta; order Phasmatodea; family Bacillidae; genus Bacillus; species Bacillus rossius. The sequence continues at coordinate 1,322,308 of NC_086333.1, read as the reverse complement.
CGACGGGCGTGCGTCCAAGCGGGGATAAAATTATACACCGGCTTAAGGGAGAATTACAGGCGATGGGCATGCGTCCAAGCGGGGATAAAATTATACACGGACTGACTCGCAAAAGACTGCAAAATCAGATCTAGGGCTGGGAATGTATTGGGGAGACTGGCCTGACAAATATTAAATGGGAGTGTACAGGAAGCAGAAAAAGTTTATGTTCTTGCAGCACAAAATAACTGGCGACATTATTTTTCAAAAATTCAAATTTAGAATTGTGCCCAAAATACTAGTTAGCGGCACAATGTGTATGATGATCCTATGTTTAGCCCGCTGTAGAACCTACCACCGGACCCAACACCTCGTGAAAGGCAAGCACATTCTTTGTTTCACTCTACTGAAAACAGATACATGATTACCTGTGTGAGTTTGCACTGTGTAGAATAGAGAGTATGCTACTTTGCTATGGAAAATCCAAACATTATCAAAGCTGTCATATACCTCGAGTCTTGTCGGGGCAACACGCATATCCGATTGAAGTGGGATCCTAAATGACCATATACTACTGTGCGACATGTAAGCATGTTAACTGTGAGGATAAGGACTGTGTTAGCCTTTTGAGTCATCATCGTGCCCGCTTCCTATGTACACTTCAGGACCTCGAAACATCCAGAATACCTGCTGATGAATCCTATTATGTCGAATGGTTGAACGGATCATCACATTATCGCTGTGATCCGAAAATAAAAACTAGATGGATATGACCACATGGCACACCTTGTATTCATTATTTGTGGCCCTTGGCGCGAGTCTACATATTATGAGAAAATAAATTAACAGTTTTCTCATATCTAAATACTCAAGTAATGGATTGTGTGCCGATACGATGCTTTTTTGTGCTAGGCTCCCCACGAATAACTGTTCAGAGTGTTGCGATTGCATAATACATTTAATTACCCATCTGGTAAATATTGTTTTATATATATTATATTATATATATTATATATACTTGCATCAACAGTTGTGCAGAAACAGTGACGGTGTGA